>NW_022900924.1:14882496-14894400 GCF_012274545.1 Fukomys damarensis | reverse complement strand
AAAAATAAAAAAAAAAAAAAAAAAAAAAAAAAGCCAACGAGACAAAAGCTGATGAACACATCAGCTATTTGGACTTCATTATGTACTTATGGAGGAGAAATTCTCAAGTCAGCTCAAAAGAAGGCCATCGGGACAGTCAAGCTGACCTTGAAATTGACCTGGAGGAGCCCAGGAAGAAGCTGTGGTCTGCACCGGCCCCTTCCTGCCTCTGTCCAACCGGGAGCTCTGGGTGTTGAGGGGCCTGCAGGCTCCAGGAGGAAGACCCTGCTTCCCAGCATCCCTTGCAGTTAGGACCAGCCACGTGCCTATGGTCTGGCCAAAGGGATGTGGGCAGGACCCTGTGAGAATGCCCAGGCAGTGTCCCGGAAGGGCAGGGTGGAGGTACAGGGTGACCCCAGCTGTGACCTGGGGCAGAACCCCGCCCCATCCCCTTCATGGTCACTGATGTCCCGGCAGCAGGACCAGCCTGGTTCTGTGCCTGACTCCCGGGAACGTTGGTGCAGCCGGTGTCCGGCCTCAGTTCAGATTGTGGTTCAGGGGCCACAGGACAGCTCACGCTCGTAACTCCTGCAGGGAAAGGCTAACGCGCCAGAACACAACCGCAGGAGGGGAGAGGCTGGCCGTTCGGACCCCAACCACCCAGCCCCATCCCTGGCACCTTGGGGACTTGCAGGTGTTTCCTGCTGTGCCTCACAGTAGCCCCCTCCCTTTGTCCATGAGGCCAGAGGGGAAGAAGGGGTTCGCTCTTTCCTGGGACATTAGCCATGGGTGGCTCAATTCATTTCTTCAGCCTGTTTCCCTCCTGTGCAATGGGGCTGCCAGCCCCTGCCTGTGACGGCCAGGACTGAACTGAGTGACTGAATGGAGGGGTTTGAGAGCTGCACAGGGTGGCAGTGATACAGTCACCCGGAGTCTGTGGGGGCCAGGATGGGGGACAGCTCCCAGGGAAGGCAGGAGCAGCTGCCATCCTGAGATCTGCAAGGAAGTGTTGGCTCGCGCCCAAGGCCAGGGCACGGCAACCCCATGCGTGGTCTTGGGAGCCCAGGGAAGGTTCCTGGCTCCTGGGGATGCTGTGATGAGACTGCAGGGTCCAGAAGACCCCAGCCTGGGGCAGGACTGGAACATGCAAGTCTCCCACGTGTGGGGGGGTGAGGACAGCCTGCTGGGGTGCGTGCGGGTGGGTGGGGTAATGACAGCTGAGGCTGTGGAGCGCTGTGCAGCAGGCTCCTTTCAGGCCCTCGGGTCTCTCGATCCGCTCCATCCCCCACCCGGGGCCTGCAGTCTGTTACTAGGTTCCAAGGGTGAGCTCAAGGCCACACTGGGGTCAGAGGCGGGGCTGGCTCGCTGTGTGCTGCAACCAGGAAAAAGGGTCCCTGAGACACAGCAAAGCAGTGAGACAGAGCGGGGAGGGCCCGAGCGGGAGTCTGCCAGGGCCACCTCACAGATGCCGCTTGAGCTCTCTGGCCTGGCTGTTTGACCTGAAAAATTAATGGAATGTGGCAGGAGCCGGCGCACTTGACACACGGCACCTATTTTAGCCTTCTGTGGTAACTGCTCACACACAGCAACCTGTGCAGACAGTATGGAAACCAATGGGCATGGCTGTGTTCCAATAAAACTTTATTTATACAAACGGGCAGCAGTTGGCTGACTTGTATTTTGAATGACTCATGCCAATTCTTTATTACTTTTGTTTTATTTTCATACACTTAATATATTTGTTTATACTAACTTTCCTTATAGCCCGGCACACCACAGGCTGGCTGAGGTAGTTATGGATCTGTAGTTGTGGCAAACATGAAAAAACAAAGCCATAAATTAAAAACTTCCCTGGGCCCTAAAACCATCTCCCCCACTTGGGTCCAGGCTCCTGCTCCTGGGGGTGGTTCTCACATTGCCGAGGCACTGAGCAGGACGTGAATGTGGGAGGGCCAGGCCCTGTACCCAAACTTTAAATGCAATAGTTTTCGCTTTGTTTTAGTTTTTTGGTAACTTGATCGAACTTGGGACCTTGCACTTGTGAGGCAGGCAGCGGCACCACTGAGCTAAGTACCCAGCGCCCACATCATACTTGTTTGGAAATAGGGTTCTGTGACCAAAAGCATTTAGAGTTATATGACAGTGGCTTCCGAATGAACTGAGTCCCTTGGTACAGCTGGGTGGCGGAGCGCTCGCCTAGAAAGCACCAGGCCCAGGTTCCATCCCTGGTGCCACAAACAGTAACAAACCTGGAAACTTCTGAGCTGTGCTAGGATTTCCTGGCTGTCTCGAGAGGGCTGAGTCTCTACAGTGCCTCTTGGATTTCTTAAAGGTGAAAGGACAGTCTCCTGCTTGGTCTTTCGTGTGTCCCCCTCCTGCACTCAGACACACACCTGCTGCCCCTCACCTGCAGTGTCGGAAACCCCGCGGCTCAGGCTGCCCCAGACCTCGGCAGCTGCTCAGCTGCTCAGCTGGCTGCAGTCCCAGGCCGGGTGCCGGGCACTGCTCCCCCCAGGGTCCCTCCTTCCTCTCTCCAGGCTCTGCCTCCCCGAGTCACCTCAGTGACAGCAGATGCAGTGTGCTCCCCTCCCAGCCCCAGTGCCAGGCTGAGCCCCACAGTGGCTGCTGCCCGACCCGTCCTGCCTAGTGAACCGGCGCTGGCTCCTTGCACACCCTTCTCTCGGGAATGTCGCCCACTCTTGGAGGCTCTGTTTCCACATGTCCGGTAAGCGGCTGGGAGGAGAGAGGGGGACCACAGGAAGGAGAGGGGCGAGGAGGCAGCTGGGGTCACTGGATCGTCTCAGCACGCTGGCGTGTCCCATACGGGGCTTGGGGAAGGTGCCACTTCCACGGCCAAGGCAGGATGGGGGACACTGACCACGAGGCCAGTGACCTCGGAGAGGGAGGGACAGTGAAGACGACGGAGCCCCCGCCGGGCTCTCTTCCGGGGATGGGAGGGGGCGCTGCACTCCCCCAAGGTACACCAAAGGCTTAAAGTCATTTTCATTAAAATTTAAATTTCAGCAGGCGCTCCCTCTCCCTCCCCCGACCCTTGAACATTTGACTGGCAACCATTTCATATTTCAATCTCGGCAGAACAAATTGAATTAGATGTTGAAACCGAGCTGGGCTCTGTTCACCAAAGCCTGAGACACAGGAGCGGCTGAGGGCCCTTACAAGACAAAAAGGAAATCTTGGGGAGGCGCTGGAGGGCAGGGAGGATGTGGGACACCTCGGCTGGCTGGCTGCTGGAGACTCCACACTACAGACCCTGGGGCCACCCAGCTAGGAGCCAGAGGACATGCCAGGCTGCTGTCCTCACTCTGGGTGCCACTCACAGGGGCTGCAGCTGGCTAAAGGACGCAGCTCGTTTTGGGGCAAGGGAGGCGGAGCTGGAGCTGGGGGTCACCCACACCCAGGACTCTCCTGTCAACTGTGGATCTGCCCCCACCCCGAGTGGGCTTTGGAGAGCGAAGTTTGACCCCTGTGCAGTGGGCCCTGCCCACCCTGAACAGGACCTACAGGCAAAGGCCCAGCAGACACAGCGACCTGGGCCACTCCGGTCCCAGGACCTGTGTAAGGAACAGCTGGGTCACTGTGCCCTGCTCACCCTGGGGTGCCAGGTGGGGACCCCCAATGGATCCTCCACCCCTTTCATCATGGCTTCTCCCTACTAGGCTCGGCGGTGCTACCCTGAGCCTCTGGCATGGGCTGCTGAGCCTGGGATGACTTCCTTCTGGGGCAGCCCTAGCAATGGCGCTCGCCTGGAAACTCCTGCGGGCCTCTCTGGAGGTCTGCTTATCTTGAGAAGACTCAGGGCACAGACGTTCTTCTCTAGCTTCCGTATGGCAGCCCGCTACTCCTCTCCCTCCGAGGTCACTCCACCCTGCCCGCCTCCATCTGGTTGTCAGGCTTCTCGGGCCTCAGCCCCAGGCACCCCGCATGCATAGGCCACGCAGGCTGCCATCCAGTGTCTGCCCCAGCCGGCAGGCCTCCTCCAGGGCCCCCTCTGCCCGGCAGGCCTCTGATGGCGCCGACCCCCTGGGAGTCAGAAGAGCACAGGCCAGAGGGTAGGGACAACAGCAGGGTGCATGAAGGGCGGGTGGGGTGCCCGAGTCAGGGCTGCACCGTCGGCAGGGAGCCCTCAGGGGCAGGGGTGCCCTGGCTTCTCTGCCAGCCCCAGGTGGGCACCGGTGGGATGGGGGTGAGGAGCAGCAGGAACCTGAGGCCCTCTGCTGAGCACCCCAGGCTGGTGGCCTCGTCTTGGCGCCCACGCCATGGCCCCCGTGTCCCTGGTTCCCACTGGCTCTCCCGGCACTTGCCCTGTCGCAGTTCTTTGCCTCCTGCACCTGATGACCCGACTGAGCGACTTAGCACCGGCAGCTCATCCCGGCCATCGCCTTGCCCCGCTGAGCCTCCGGGCGTCACTTCCGGGATGGCGATCTCCCTGTGCTCTGCTGTCCCGGAGGCTCCCTGTGAGATGGTGACGGTCACTCCCTTGCTGCCATGGCCCAGTCTCGACTCGGCCCACACACCCTGGTGGACGAGTCCCCGCACAACTGCCTTCCTAGTGTCCCTGGCCCCTCCACTCTGTCCTCTGGGCTGGGCGGCTGCACACCCGGCTCGCTCCACCAACCTCAACATGACGGGACGATGATGGCGACTGTAAGTAACAGCCCAGGGCTCACAGCGCTCCCCGAAAGGGGAAAAGGGCTCGGGGCATGGAGCTCCCGGATCAGACTTCGGACTGTTCCTCCACTGAGTGCACTGACTGAAAGGACCGGGGACAGGGACACATGAACTGCTCAGGGGATTGAGCTCAAGTGAATCTGCACTCGGACCTCAGGGGGGAATGAGGAGCCACACCGGAAAGACGAAAGGCTGGGACCCTGGGAGGGAGACAGAGCTCGTGCAAAGGCCCAAGGCGGGGACCTGCTGGGAGCCCCGGGCACCGCGAGATGGTTAGGGCCTTAGTGACTTAGACCATGGGCGGTGCGATCCAGCTCCTGCCTTCAGCCACAGGCCTGCTGGCTGCCTGTGAAGAACGGAGGCTACTGTGGGGTGACGGGAGGGGGCGACAGGGACCCCGGGGCTACTTGTGTACAGCCCCACTCCCCGGAACTCCCCTGGACTCCAGGACGGGGGCGCAGCGACCAGGCTGAGGGGTGCCTTGGTCACATTTCCTTTACTGGCACAAAATACCTACCACCCACAACTTAAGTACGAGGAGGCTCATCTGGCTCACTTTCCATGGGGCAGGGAGAGCATGGAGACGCGTGAGGACAGCTGTTCACCCGAGGCAGCAGAGAGCAAGGGACAGGAGACCTCACGGGGCACCTGGGGACACCTCCTAACAGCACATCTGGCCGAGGAGAAACCATGCGGGAAGCCAGCGGACCTGTGATCCAGCTGTCACACAGGAGCCTTCGGGGACACTAGATAGGGACGGGACAGGGCAGCCTCCTCACCCCAGCCAAGTCTGGAGCAGCTCCTCCTCCAGCCCCGCACTCCTGTGTCCCGAGTCTGGGGTCAGGCAGCCATGCATACCCCGCCCACGCTGTGTGACCCAGGACGGGTGCCTGGAGCTCCCTGGGACAGGTGCTACTCACAGCACGAAGTGTAGGGGTGAGGAGGAGACCAACGATGCGGGGGAAGCCGCCGAGGTTGTCACCAGGATCAAGATGCCCAACAGCAGGGGATCAGGCCCGGTGTCTCTGCCTGGTCCTATCAGGCCCACAGGGCTGTCACTTTTGGTGACCATGAGGCTGTGCCCCGCCGTTGGGGTGGGGACACGTGTAGAAACCACACACACCGGGCTCAAGCAGGAGGTGCTACAGCCCAGCACAGACGAGCAGCAGGCGGAGCGGGAGGGGCCCAGCCCTGCAACCCCCTTCACCCCCACCCCTCTTGGGAGCCTGGTCCCGAGCCCACCCCGCTTCAGGGCACCTCAATGAGAAGCTGGGCACAGACACTCTGGGCTCGTCACTCACTGCCAGTTCTCAGGGGCAAGTTGGGGTGGGTGTATGTGACACCCACAGCCTGGCTGGGGGGCTGGGCCACGCTGAGAGCTGCCGGGGCCTGGAGCCTCACAGGCACCGAAACGCAGGGACTTGGATTCACACAGGAGCCTCCCTAGAGGTCACCTTGGGTCCCAAATGAAGGAGGCCACAAGTGCAGGTGAACGTCTGGATTTAGTGGACCCAATCACTGCTGTCAAGCCCCCCACCGCACCCCAGGAACGGTCAAGCATCGGGGTGCCAGGCTGGAGTGGCTGTGTGTGGACGCAGCCTGGGGCTGAGGGGCCGTGGCCCTCTCTCCTCTGTGTCACCTGGCCTTGGGCTGTGCTGGCCCTGCCTGGGCTGGGGAGGGTGTGCCCAGGGCGATCCTGGCCGGAGACTGCTGTCTTGGGCAAGACCCTCAGTGTGTGCACAGTCCCCACTCTGCGTGTGGCACGGCCAGTCAGCCCAGCGCTGAAGCTGCTCGGAAATGTCCCAGGGTGACAGGAGCAGGCTCGAGGTCCCCGAGACCAGGATGCACAGGATGGGGGCCTCATCCTTGGGACGGAGGTGGTGGCTTCCTGGGGTAGCCTGGGATGAGAAGGTGGGGTGTAGGGCACTGCACAGCTCTGGGAGGCTGGTCTGTTTCTCACGGAGGCCTCAGGCAGCAAGAGCGGGGAGCCAGGAGGACCTGGCCACTGGCCGGAGGCTGGTGTCCCCTTCGACCCTGGGCTCCCCACCCCGCCACTCGGCAGGGCTGCAGGGGCTGGAGCGGTTGTCCCCATCCCAGGGCCGCAGCCACATACCCTGGCGGTGCAGCTCACAGCTGACGGCTCTGCTCCTCGCCGTCGCTTGCGCTGTCCTCCAGCTGCCCCAGGATCCCATCCAACACTGCAGACCGCTTCTTCCTCGGGGGCTCTGGGGGAGTCCAGTTGGCGAGGGTTAGCCCGAGAGGAAGGAGGGACACAGAAACGCACGTCAGCCTCCAGCCTCTCCTCCTCTGTCAGCTGGCTCCTTCCACCTGCACCCCGAGGATAGGGTGCCCGAGAGGGCGGGTGGACTCCAGCAGAATCCATCCTCCCTGCAGGCCTAGCACCGTCAGCGGTCAGACAAACAAGCAGACGCGGGTCCTGCTTCCTTGGAGGCCAGGACTCTAAGGGTGTGGTAAGTGGCTGCTAAACAGTAGGAGCTAAAGATGTGTGGGGAAAACGGGCAGAGCCCAAAATGCCCAGAGGAACAAAGGACTGACAAGTAGGAGTGGCTTGGGAGAAGAGGGGCCACATGACTTGGGCTTTGACGAAAGTAGAGGCGTTTTCTGTGTGGAGATGGGGTGAGAAGGGGACTCAGGTGCACACTGGGAAGAGAGCAGGAAGTGTGCAAAGTCCCACGGGCTGAGCAACAGACGGGCGCCTCCTGGGCTCCGTCCCCATGGGGCGAGCCCTCAGGCAGGTGCTGCACACACGCCGTGTGGGTCAGGGAGTGGACAGGTGGGTCCAAGGCCGTCCAGCAAGGAAGCAGCAGGGCCAGGACCGGAGCTCAGGGAACCTCTGCTTCGCATGAACGCTGTGACTCAGGCCAGAGTGCTCCGGCCCTCGGGCTCCAGGCTGCCTGCCCCAGCCCCTCCCCCGGGGGTGCGAGTCCTGCCCCTCAGTGCAGCCCAGTCACGCTCCAGTGGGCAGCGCTGTCTCCTCCCCGCCTCTGGGTGACCTGGGGTCCCTCCTGCGGTCCTCGAGTCTCAGGACCCTGCCCTTCCCATCTCCTCCACACAGATTCTGATCAGTGCCCCCTCTCCCCTTCTCTGGGGCCCTACTCCTCCCAGCTGAGCACCCCAAGACTATCCCCGCTAGAGGGGGACCCCGAGCTGGCTCTCTCCTTTTCCTTCTGTTTCTTCTTTCTGAGCAGAGTTCTGCTGTGTAGCCCAGGCTGGCTGTGAGCCCTCAGCGATGCTCCCGAGTGCTGGGGTCACAGGCATGCGTACCGCACCCTGCACCTGGCCCCTTTCTCGTGGCCCCCCCTTGTCTCCTCTGTCACCCCCGCCCTGCAGCAGCCACATTTGTGGTGGGTCCCCAGCCTGCTCCCTCACCTGTCCCCACCTGGCGCCAGGCAGCGCGTAGGTGGGCTGGGGACCCAGCGGCGGGCTAGCAGGGCGGGGCAGCGGCTGCACCCCTCATTGCTAGTGAGTAGAGGAGTGGCTTTGCCTCCCCTCCTGCACAGCCTTCTCACAATTACCGGCCCAGAGGCACTGGGGCTCTGGACACCGAATTCGAAGGCAGGCAGCAAATGCTAGGAGACAGAAGGGCAACAAAACAGGGCCTGCTGGCCTGGCCCCACCACCCCTCCCAGCTGCTGACATAGACAGCGCCTGCTTTTGGTGCTAGCTGGGCCGGGCTGGCTGGGGGGCGGGTCTGACTGGCCTCCCTGCAGTCGAGCCCAGGGGCTGGCCAGTGGCGAGTTCTCTCTCTATCTGCTAAGGGGGCTGGCTGTGCTCCGGCAGATCTGAGCTGGGGCTGGTGATGTGCACTTGTTAAGTCCAGCCGCTCAGGAGGTGAAGGCAGGAGGATGTGCGAACTCGAGCCAGCCTGGGCCACACAGGGAGACCCTGTCTCAAAGTAAGTCACAAAGGGCTGGTGTGTGGTGCTCTTGACCTCTGCCCAGCAGAGCGGGCTCACCAGTTGGTCCCTGCCTGGCGCGCTGTGGATGTTCAGTGTTTGCTGAGTGACGGAACTGAAGGACAAACAGAAGCAGGCGAGGCTGAGAGCAGTTTTCCCGCCTCCCATGGCAGACACAGTCGCTAGCAGGAGCAGCTCAGCCCCCTTTAGGACAAAGGACACAGACACCTGCAACCCAAGGCAAGATGAACCCGGTGATGGGCAGCCACCGGCCTCAGTGCTGGCCGATCAGGGCTTCCTGGAGCAGGCGACAGCACCACCAAATCGGCATCCGACTGACTTCCAGCCCAGGCCTCCTGTGCACACTGCTGGGCCGGCCGTCCCTTGGCACAGAGCTGTGGGGACAGCTTGGGGGCGGCAGCGCCCTGACACCTCCCCACTTACACCAGCTGGGCTGCTCGCTGCCCTGGAGCTGGGCTTCCCCGCTTCCGGGTCTGGTGGCCCGCACCGCCATCCTGCTCAGCCCGGCACCAGCCCCGTCCTCTGACCCTGCGGGAGGGCCTCGCCTTCCCCTCTGCCACGGCAGCTTCAAAGAAGCTCAACGGGGAGCCAGGGGCCTGCAGGGCCCACTCCCACTGCCCCCGGCTGCCAGGGTTCAGGACAGCCCCACCCCACGCCCCACGCCCCAGCTCCAGGTCACTGCGGACCCAGGCATCCTCGCAGCACCCCGCGCCCAGAACAGCTGCCGAAGCCCCACTTCCCCGACATCAAAAGCCTCAGTGGGTTTCACCAAACAAACATAATGCACAACCGGAGAAAGGTGTAAAATAAATAAACGAAACAAGCTGTGCATTTTCTTTCAGTGTTACAGCTGCACCCGAAGATAAACAACAAATGAATGTCACCAGACATCAATACCCGAGAAATTAACTCCACAAAAGCTCAGCCGTCCCCCAACAACCCCCTAGCCCTGCCCCCAGCCCCCCAACCTCCAACCACCGAGTCTGCATTTCTGCAGTTCCCACCTAATGATTTTATTTTTCAATTAATTCCTTGACAGAATGCCAGCCCGTGTCGCTCCCTCCCTGGCTGGCGCTGTCGCCCGGCGCGAGGCACAGGCCGATGCAGAAAGGCAGGCGGGGCCAGAGGCAGCGCTGCTCCCACTCGGGTTTGGATTCGGAGGAGGCAGAGCTGAGGAAAGGAGTCTGGGGCCTGAGAAGGGTCTGAAAGAGATTCTGAGAAGAGGCGGCCTGACAGCTGGACGGGACAGCGGACAGGACAGGGCTGGGCGGGGCCTCCAGATGCCCGGTCGGCAGCCACTGAATGACAATGGCATTTACAGTACCCACTGCTAGGGTGTTTAAGAGTAAAAGCCAGGCATGGTGGTGCATGCCTGCAATCCCAGCTGCTCAGGAGGCTGAGGCAGGAGGACTGCAAGTTTAAGGACAGCCTGGACTGTATCTCTCAAGAGCTCATCTCAAAAAAAAGGTGACTGTCAGGCTGAGTGCCCGTGCCTGGCACGCAGGGGACACTCAGCACAGGGTGCCACTACTCTGCCTTCTGAATCGGGGTAGTGATGTCAGACCCGGGGCCAAGGGGTGACCACACAGGATGACACAGGGTCTCTACAGTGATGTGTTGTGAAAAAGGAAATCAGTGGGCCTGCTCCGGGTTCCCACACCGTGCTCACCTGCAGGTGGGCCTGTCTCTCCCTGCCAGGCTGTCACTGCTGCCTGTGTCCTTGCTGTCCCTGGAGATGGGAGCTAGGCTGGTGTGTTTGTTGCCTGCCTGTCCCAGAGTCCTCCGAGATGGGGCAGCAGGGTCTGGCATCAGCAGCGTGGATATCTGGGGGCTCCCTCCACTAAAAGGGTACCCCAGGGGTCACCAATGACACACGGCATGAGTACTGCGGGGGGCGAGCATCTTACTGCCCCCTGGGCTCAGCCTGTCCTTGGAGCAGGCAGACAGATCAGGGCCCAACCTGCCCCTGCCACCTCCGTGATTCCCAGCTCTGATCTGTTGCCTGGGACCATGGCAGCGCTGTTGGTCTCCTGGGGACCTGAGCTTGGCGAAGTGGCAGGGACCAAAATCCCAAAGGACAAAATGAACTGCCGGCTGGGGGTCACCCTGGGGCTGGGGCGATGGGACTGACGTGACCTACTCGCCAGGGCCCAGGGCCTCTATATTCCAGTCCCTTGTGTGCAGACAGATGGGACCAGGAAATGGTGCCCGGCGGAGATCTGGACAGAGGGTCCAAGGGCAGGCAGCCCCGGGCCTGGCTCTCAGGATGCTGAGCTAACCTGGAGGAAGAAAAGGGCCCAGCAAACAGAGAACCCAGCTGCCCAAACTAGGGCTGGGGACACAAAACAGGGACATGTCCCCAGGCACTTCCAACTCTGCACAGTGGGGTGGGCATAGACTCTCTGGAGTCCCAGGAGCTGGTGACATCACCGACCCAGTTTTTAGCTGAGGAAGCAGCTGCTGAAGGGCTCAGGGAAGTCATGTGACCGTGGCAGGCCCCACATGGGGCCTGGCACACGGCGTCTTGGCTTCCCCTACACGCGAGCCCAAGGCCATGGGTACGGCCCTGCTCCGGTAGGAAGGACTCGAAAGGAGAAGTGCAGGACACACTGGGGTGCCTGGCAGCACCCACACTACATTCACGGGTTTCTCAAAGGCCAGAGGTCGCTATCCAGTGCCCGGCAGAACACACCAGAAGCAAACCACTGAGACCTGGAGCCTACACCATAGGCCCAGGTGCTGGCGGCCCGGGAGGGCGCTGAGTGTCCGGTCACCATGACGGCTGCTGCTGTCAACCCAAGTGCAGAGGGTCTGGGTCCCTGAGAGTTTGGCCATGGTGCAGCCTGCTGTGCTGATCTTGCCTGGGTGTCCTGTGTGTGCCCAGGTCTGCACCGCTGGACAGGCCACGCATGCCTGTACACAGAGTGTGTGAAGGTGCCCTGGCCTGGACTATCGTGGGTTTATCCTGAGTGTGGCTGGGTCCTGCCTGTGTCTGCACGGAGTGGGAGCCCCACGGACCGTCACAGAGGACTGGCATCAGTGGAAAGGCAACGGCTCATGGGGGCGGACGGTGTCCCTGCCACGCTTGCTTCCTCCTGGAATAGGTCCTGGGTGAAAGTGGAGTTGAGAGGTGACCTGGGAACATTTCCTTACAGGACTGCAGGGGCCAGGGAGGGTGAGCGGCCATGGTGACCCCAGGGAGGGCTGCAGCCTGCAGCAAACAGGAAGCCCGAGCTTTGCACAAACAGGTGGGTGCTCTGCAGGCTTTGCTCCTGGGGGTGGGTGGGGAGTGGGTGGGA
>NW_022900924.1:14875035-14882280 GCF_012274545.1 Fukomys damarensis | reverse complement strand
TTTTTTTTTTTTTTTTTTTTTTTTTTTTTTTTTGTGAGGCCGGAGATTGGCCTCAGGGGCTTACAAATGCCAGGTGGGTTCTCCCCCTGGGCTACGCTCCCACACCTTTACATTTTAGTTTTTACTTTGAGACAGGCTCTTGCTAAATTGCCCAGCCTGTCATCCAACTTGTGATCCTCCTGCCTCAGCCTCCTGAGCAGCTGGGATACAGGCTAGCTGTAACATAGTGATTGACTGTTTTCATATTCAGTAAGCAAAACACAAAGCTTCGGCAGCTCCCGGCTCCCCAGGTGGCCTCTGACTGTTCCCTCTCCTCTGTCTACAGGTCCAGCTAGTCTCACTCGGGTCGTGAACAGTCACAAAAGCCCTGCCTCCTTTCGGGGCTTTCTCCCGGCCACAGCCCTGGAGGGATGCCCACCTCCTTCGCCACTCCTCTCTGGCCCTCCACTCCCTGGGCCCCTGGACCCTCATCCAATCATGGCCGGGCCCCTGCCCCTCCCGGGCGCTCTGCAATCCGCCTCCTGTCAGTTTAATTCCGTGATCGATGAGGAGGAGCAGGAGCGATGGCCCAGCACAGCTGGCTTCCCCGTTAGCCCTAGCAGGGATCCCTGGCCTCGCTGGCGACGGCTGAGTGAAATGTTTGCAGAACGCAGAGAACACAAGTCAATAACAATTTAGCTGGATTGGGAGCAAGTGCCTTCCCCGCACGGACAGCCGCTCCCGGGGGACGGGATGTGCGTGTGCAGGAGATTGGCGAGGCGCCAGGAAGTGTTTCCCGAACACCACCCAGCGAGGCTCGGGTGGGGCGCGGAGGGGCTGCTGGGGACTCCTGCTCCGGCTGGGCGTGGGTCCGGTCTCCCAGAGCACCTCTGCTGGGAGCATCGGGCTGTCGGAAGCTGCCTCCCTCCCAGTCCTGGCGAGGTGCCGCCGTGACTGAAACAGTGCTGTGTTTTATTTTCCCTCTCTCCATTCTACCTATACTAGCTGCAGTGGCCAGGGGTGTGCAGGAAGGAGCGGGTCTCCTGGCTGATGTCAGCTCTCTGGGTGCTGCCTGCCAACGCAGCCAAGAGCCAGGAAGAGGAGAACCCGCGGTGGGAGAGGCGGTGCACACCTGTAATCCCAGCACACAGGAGGCTGAGGTAAGAGCATTGCAGGTTCCACTTAGTGAGACCTTGTCTTAAAATAAAAAATACAGAAAATTGAGAAAACAAGTCCTGTTGTTCTCCCTACACCCACCATGTCGCAGACCTTGGTTTCCAGTGTTCTACGACACTCTCCCTTGTACACCCCAATGGGCTGCCACAACCAAGTGTGCAAGAGGGACACAGGGACCGAGGGACTGAAATGGACCTTTACCAAAACCTCGGTTTCCAGGTGGCTGCTTGGAGCTATGCCAGGGGGATATTTTGAATAATAAATTCTGTGACTTCACATCCCTGCCTGAACTTTCCTGTCTGTGGTTTTTAAAGCCTGATGATTATGTTTCCATGGCCAAGATCAAGGAGCCCCATTTGCAAGGGCTGGCGCGAGGATCATGGGCTCTCCTGGTCCCTGGTCTTTTGAAAATGTGCTGTCCAACGGATGATTAAGTTATGGAGTGTGTGTGTGTGTGTGTGTGTGTGTGTGTGTGCGTGTGCGCACGCGCCTGTGTGTGAGCTGTTGCTGGCTTTAAATATCATCTCTATGCTGATAGCTTCCAAATTTATATCTCAGCCCAGACTCTGCCCTGAGCTCAGAACTCATAGATCTCTCTGCTGTCCTGACGGTGCCTCAGAGACAGTGCATCCACAGCTCAGCCCCACTTTCTCTTCTGAGCCCCCAAAGGCTCTCTACCATGGGCCCCATGTGCCAGGATGGTGACAATGGGACTGCGAACCCCTTCTTGCACCTTCACCACGCAAGCCCCATGCAGCAGCAGAGATGAGATCTGCCTATGTCTATCTGGCCTCAGTGTACCCCTCCTTCAGCCTTCTAGGACTTTCCTGCTCCATCTTGAAAGAAATCCAGGTGTCCTACCAGGCCAGACAAGGCTCACAGCTGAGCATGGAGCCCTGCTGGCCCCTCCTTGCACCTGTTCTCCAGCTGCCAAGGCCTGCTTTGAACAAGCCCGTGTCCCAGGGCCTTTGTACCTGCCCTTCTCTTTTCATGCGATGCTTTCCCCAGAGATTCAGGTGGTTAACAGAGAAATGATTACTTCTGAGGGAGAATTGATGCAACTAGCATGTTGAAATTTCTCTTCTTTCTCTGAAGAGCATCTTGCATTATCCTATCCCTAGAATTGGCATGGTGGGAGGAATCAGCCACCTGGGGCTGATAAAATAAAGGGCAGCCACCCCACAGGGCTGAGGGGCTGGACCCTTGTTCTGTGCAGGACTAGGGAGAAGAGGTTCCAGGTTTTGTGGGCCACATCCTGCTTCTGCAACAACAGGCCCTGTGAAAACAGATGGGCATGGCTGTGTTCCAATAAAACTTTATTGGTAGAAACAAACTGGGGGCCATGCTCTTTTCTAGCTGGATTAGAAGTGTGGATTGAATGGAGCAGGGGTCTAGAACTGCTGGGAACACAGGGCAGGATGAAGCAGGGCTGACTGTTCTGCAGGGCCCCAAGCTGTGTGAACAGACCAGTCACTACATCTCTCTGGGTCTCCGATGCACTGCTTCAGCATGGGAATAGCTCCTCTCTCCAGGAAGTGGAAGGGGGAAATGAAACCCAGCTCTTCACTCCCTGCACACAGTAGCTCTGACAAACTTTCTCCCTGTTCTTTCCCCTCTTCCTGACTCGATCTTTACTAAGAATTTACTCTGCACCCTCACCCTCTTTCTGAATCAGCAGTGCCTTGAGACACAAAGGAAGAGAACTGGCTTCCAGCCCGGCAGGATCTGGGTGCTGGCTACGCCTCTAACCCTTGCTGAGCCCTTCTGTCCTCGTCTACCTGAGAAAGTGACTGGAATCAGCCCTTGCCCAGGTCCCGGAACACACTAGATGCTCAACAACCGCTGGGCACCCTGAGCACGGGGCTCTCACTGTTGCTCATCCAGCACCCCCGTCACGCCCGCTCTGTGCTCCATGCAGGGCACGCACAGGGGACCTTGTTCCTGGAGGCTTAACTTTGAGGGACAAGGGATCTTAACTGCGCGTGAGCAGGTAACAGCATACTGACACACCTGAAGGGTACCTGGGAAGTAGAAGAGGGCACGGGAGGAGGAGGAGGCCCCGTCTCTGACACTGGCCAAGCTCTGGTGGCAAGGAGGGCCGGGCGGCGGCTCTGGGACAGCCCTGATCTGTGCGAGTCCAGCCTCTCCAGTGCTCTTGGATCCTGGCACGGGTGGAGGATGGCGCCACCGCCAGCCACTTGCCATTCCGGTCATGTCCGGGCTCCCGGCTCCGGAGGTGAAAGGTACTGACGCTAACCACAGCCCATCAGTGCTCCCCAGCTGGAATAAGACAACACGAGGAAGCAGAGCTGCGCTCCCGGCCAAATAAAAGCCTGTTTGCCCGGCCTCCCTGGCTGTGAGTGCTTAAGACAGAGGGCTGTGCTGTGCGGGCGGATTTCTTCTGTGCCATTATGTCCCCCGGCTGCGCACGCAGGTACTGCGGCCTGCCGGGCCCTGAAAGCTTCTCAGTGCTGCGACCCTGCTGCTTTGTAACACGCTCGGGAAGAAAGGGACGCAGCTAGTGGCGGACTTGCGTCTTTCTTCTCTCCGTGTGCTCTGTGCTCACAATCCCACATGCAAGGTGCCGAAGAATAGCACTTCACACGCTACGGGCTCTAGCCGGCGGGCGGGCAGGCGGGGACAAGAAATCTGATTCTTGGCTGGGGAGGGTGGTGGGCAGGGAGGCGGAGGTGGAGGGAAGAAGAGGATTGGGAGAAGCGAGAGCAGATTTGGGGAGAATCCTCCCGAGGCACCCTCCTGGTGTCAAAGTCCCTGCCTACTTGGGCGACTTTCACGAGGACGTTCAATGTAGTATCTGCCTTCCCGCTGCTCAATTTTACAGGTGCTTCTCAAGCATGGACTGCAAGGGGATCCAGGATGGAGCCACTGTGCAGGGAGCAGGGGAGGAGGCCACCCAGGGCAGGGCAGACAGGAGCTGGAGCTCCAAGCAGCTTCTCTGGGTCCGAGGAAACAGCCTGGGGCAGCATGAGCTCCAGCCCCAGCCCTGGACTTGCAAGGCAGGGCAGAGCATGCGGTGTTGACAGCCATACCACTGTGTGCTAATTAAACTCCTACTGTGCGCTGGGCTCTGTGGTGTGGCCTGAGATGCAGGAGACAGGTAGCATCTGGAGCCAGACACAGACACCCTGTTCTGAGCACCACCAGTGCCTGGGTGACTGCACACACACGCACACACACACACACACACACACACACATGCATGCATGACCCGGTGTGGGTGGGACTCAGCTCTCGGCAGCCCAGGGTTGGAGGCAGAACTGGCACCTTGGGGGCGATGACAAGATCACAGCTATCACATGCCCCGATGCCACTTTCTTCTTGTCACTCCCTTCACAGGCAGCCACCCCTTTGAGCCACAGAATCCCCTGGAGAGGTGGGCATCTCGCACCCACTGCACAGGTGACGCAGCTGAGGCTGTGGGAGGTTTGGGAGGTGGTGGCTGCACATGTGGGCAGCTGGGCACAGGGCCAGCAGGACGGCCGAGCCCAGGGCTCAGTCCTGACTGTGGGTGGCCGGCTCCCCTGAGCAAGCCACCTGCCCCTCTGTGTGGCACTTCCCCGTAAGTTAAATAGAAGAGGGGCAGTGTCTACCCCCGGATTCTGCAGGATTCCGACTCCTAGAGCCTGAGGGAGGCCTGCCAGGTGAGCGCTCAGAGCAGGGCAGCCTCAGGGGCCCCACACTGGCTGCTGTCTACCTGCTCGGCCCCCTGGCAGTCCCCAAGAATGGCGCGCAGGCCGCCATGGCGCCGGCAAGCTTGTCACCGGGCCAGAGAAGGCTGAGGCGCCTTCTGCCGTGGACCTGGTTCCACAGGGGTCCTTTGTTGTGGCTGCCACTCGGTGGCCTCTGCCTGAGACCTAAGTGCCTTCTTGGCAGAGATCAGGCAAAAGCCAGTGCAGAGGCACTGGGCACGAATCCCACTGCCCTCAACATCTGCCAGGGCCTGGGGAGCCGCGTACAAGGCGTATTTAGATACAAATGAGCCAGGCAGTTTTCACCATAGGGAAAGGGCACTGAGGGAAGAGGCCTGGCCAGGAGGGCAGGAGGCCCGAGGTCCATTTTGGACAGCTCAGGTGTCGCAGCACACGGGGGGCATTCCTGGGGCTCCTGCTCTGTGTCACTGCTCCCCACGGGGCACAGCAGCTGCCGGACTTGGGACAGACAGGCTCCAGGTCGGCCCCCCCACGCTATCCGTGGTGCTCCATTTATAACGGAGCTCCTCTCCACCGTGGGCAGAAGTGCAAGCGCACTCCAGGGAGAGTCCCTGGCACAGACATCTGCCTGTCAGTGTGGACAGGCTCTGCGTGCCAGGACTGGGGCGTATGGAGTTGTGGAGTTGTGGGCTTGCGGCTGTGTACTAAGCCCGCACTCTCCAGGCCTCACGTTGCCCCTGCCTCAACTGTCCCCAGCCACAGAAGGAGGGCCGGGCATGTGTGGCATCCGGCTGTGTGGGGCATGGGGACTCAGATGAACGGATGGCTGCCAAGCATGAGCACCATGCAGCCCCCAAGCCACAGCGCGGCAAGAAAGAGCAGGCAGGCGGGGGTCTGCTCTGAGGCTGTGTCAGAGGCTCTGGCTCTGCCTTTCCACCCCAGAGCCTGGCAAGGCGACGGTTACACCCAGCTCCAGGTTCTCCCCATATCGATGAACGCGAAGGGGACTTGGGGGCAGGCAGCCCAGAGACACCCTGCCCTCAGCGCCCCGTGGGACACAGATGACAACCACAGGCACCGGAGACCCCAGGGACATCACGCGGAGGAAGGGTCTCAGCACACAGGTGACCACAACCCTGTCCCGGAGCCTGGGGAGGTGGACAAAGGGGCGCCTGGCTCGGCAAGTGACTGTCACAAGGCCTCTTTAGCCACCCAGCCAGACCACAGCAAAGGGTGTCAGAGGTTCTGGCGCCCTTTCATCTCCAAGTGACAGCTGCCCAGGACCACGAGGAACACCTGCTTGGTTTCCCTGAGCCCAGCATGGCACTGTTCTGGGGTTTGTTCCCGCCTCAAAGACACGTGCACACCCTGCTACTGAAGACAGGGCTTTGGGAGCCGCTGCACTGCCGTCTCTAGGCTCACGGCCCATCTCTCTGGCTCTCAGCTCTAGCCCGCAGGCGCTGGCTCCTCAGACCCACTGAGATCTCAGGACCCTCTGCTGGCCCTGCTGGCCCTGCTGGCCCAGGCCACCGGATGACGCAGCGTCCCCTAGCACCCTCCTCCTGCAGGCCTGCAGCCAGCTCAGCCCGGTGGTGACCCCAGCACACGGACACGGCAGATACCCAGGATCCTCCAGTCACTGAGCCACGGCACGGTCCCGTGGTACCACCATGGCGTGCAAGAGGTGGAGCCAGGCCTGTGAGCACAGGGCCCCGTAGGAGGTGCACAGCCTGGGGACGGGCCAAGGCTGGAAGTGGAATGGGGAGAGTGGATAAGATCGCTGACAGTGGTCCCCGGGCGATAAAGAGCAGTCTGGGACCTGGACAGAGACTGTGTCTTGACAGTGCAAGGCTGGGGGTGAGTCCTGGCCCCAGAAACCTGGCAGGCGCAAGCCTGGGGATAACACCAGCTCTCACGTGCCTGTCCGGGCTCCAGTGTGTAGGACTGCGGCAGCTCTCGTGGGGATCCCCACCCCCATGTTGCTCTTACCGTGGAAGCGTTCAGCCGTTTTCCGCCGCAGGGCCTGCAGGGTCACCTCGGACTCCGCCCACTCCAGGACTAGCCTCCGGCCGTACAAGTGGGTGCTGTGACACAGGGCGTTGAAGGCGCGCTGTGGGGACAAGAACCACAGGAGCGGATTAGTGAAATAGGACAGGGACTCTGCTTTTGGAGTCTCAGCCCCAGGGCCTGGGCGCTGGCCCTGTGACACTGGATCTCCGGTGAAGGGCTGCGGTGTGGTCCGGTCCGGGTGGCTCCATGTGTCGAGCAGGTTTCTTCGGGGACAGAGCTGCAAATGACTGAGCAGTCGATACGGTCACTGCTGCGGGGCCAGAACTGGTGGCAGGGCCCACAGCTGTCGCATTTCCCAGGTTGCGTCCTCTCTGCCAAGGGCGACCCCATTAGCAGGCCGCCCCCACCC
>NW_022900924.1:14868781-14874615 GCF_012274545.1 Fukomys damarensis | reverse complement strand
CACGCAGCACGCAGGCCCTCGCGGTCCCTGGGCGCCACTCCTGCCCCAGTCGGTGGCTCCGCCCAGGGTTGCTCCCGAATCTGCCTCCTCCTCTGCCCCGCTGCCTCCCTGCCTGTCCCGTTCTCTCCTCCTCTCTCTTCACCCCGCCAGCCTCCGCCCACTCCCGTTTGTCTTGAACTCGACACGGGCACACAATTCACACGTGACAGGAGACGTTCAAGTGAAGCGTGCCACTCAGCGGTTAAGAGTATTCTCAGAGCTGTGCAAGGATCCTGGCGTCAGTTTCAGAACATTTCCTCCGCCTCAAAGGAAACAAGCACCTCGGCCATCACTCCCAGAGCCCCCGTCATCTCCCAGTCGTGGCAACACCCACCACTTCCCATCCTGCCTTCGCCTGCTCTGGGCGTCTCCTGTGCGTGGTTCCCTCACGCAGTCCGGGGCCCTGCACCTCAGGGAGGGCTCTTCCGGAATCACCCCCTACAGAGCTCAGGGGCTGAGCTCTCAGGCTGCAGGCATCCCGCCCTGCACTTCCAAGCCTTGAGACGGCAAGGTCAGTCCTCCCGCCTCTAGAATGGGAACCAATCCCAGGACTCCGGGGACAATACAGAGGCGACATGGTGTCTGCAATGGTGTGGGGCGCACAGCAAGCGCTCACTGGGTGCCGATGCTCCTCCCTGCCGTGCTCTCGTCTCAGACGCGACACATTTGCACCCTGTCTGTCGGCAGAGCCCAGCCAGGTGCTCAGCTCAAAGTCACAGGGCTCCAGAGCCTCAGCTCTGCCTCAGGGTGGTGAGGTGGCCACGGGACCAAGAGGGCAGGGGCGGGTTTGTCCCTCCTGCTTCTGTGGGGTCAAGTGGTGCCAGATAACCGGAGGCCCAGCCCGGATGGAACCCACCACTCTGCCTTGCTGGTGACGCAACTGTTATGGCTGTTGTTTCCCTCGCAGAGGACACAGCGGGTCCCGAGGTCCTCACCCTAGGACCTCAGGGTGCGACTGTATTGGATACAAGTGGCCGTGGGAGCCAGGGGGTGGGATGAGGCCACTGTGCGGCAGGGTGGCCCTCACGCGACAGGGCCGGTGACTCCGGGAGGCCACCGTGCGGGGACAGAGGCGGACACCCAAGTGATGAGACTGCACACAGAGATCACCCAGGATTGCCAGGTGTCGCAGCAAGCCAGGAGACCGATCTCCCCTGGGGTGAGTCAGTCTCACTGACCCCTTGCCTCCAGAAGTACCAGGCGGGACAGATCTGTTGTTGAAGCCACGTGGTCTTGGGCGCGGGCACAGCGGTATGTAGTGAACTGGGCAAGTCCTCCTCCGTCAGGGCGCCATGGGTGGGGCTGGCAGTGAGTGCAGGGGGCGGCACTCAGCATCTCTGCAATGAAAATGGAACCTGGAAGGATGGCAGGAGCAGGAAACCATGTTTCAAACCGTGTGTGGCCAGACTGCGGGCACGCGTCGTCCTCCTGTGCTGCCGAGAGAAGGGCCAGGTGCGGGGAACTTTCTCTCTCTTTATAACTTTCATTTAAAACCTCTCTGCCAGCAGAGGCTCTGCATCTTCTTTCAGGCAGATATAAAGTTGCATCTGGACTCTGTGCCAAAATGGCCCATTCAGAGCTCTGAACACACGGGCTCTCAGCTGGCGAGGCAGGGAAATGGTCTGACTGGGGGAGCGGGGCTTCAAGACAGTAGAGGTGCTGGGGAGGCTGGCAAGGGGGGATTCCAGCCCGGGGCCAGGACCCCCGAGGAGCTGTGTCCCTGCGACACAACAGGGAGGGGCAGCAGGAGGCCAGACCATCACCCCTGGCAGATGGCATCTCTTCTGTGAAGCTCCCTGGTACTTAAATATCAGGAAAGTCCTTTCTGTGCTCGGAGGTGGGAGAACAGCAGCGTGTGGAGTGCAGGCTCTGCAGCTGGCTACCGTGGTTCAGATCGCAGTTCCACCACTTATGAGCTATGTGAGCGTCAGCAAGTTGCTTAACTGCTCTGAACCTCAGCTTCATGTGTAAAAGAGAGGCAGCAGCCCAAAATGGGAAAGATTCAGCGAACTGCTCGATCTCAGGCTGAGCACACTGCGCAGGTGTCAGAAGCCTCAGGCAATGCTGCCTGTGAGGATGATGACGTTATGCCCGGCTTTTCCGAGCAGCCAGAGAGAAGGAACAACGGTAGCTGGGACCCAAAGCCTCTTTTGTGTTTGCAGTTAAAACACAGTATGGGGCTCTCCAAAAATAGCAGAACTGCTCTTCCTCGTTCCAGGCCCCGCAGGGTAATAGGAAATCAGGTTGCGTTCTCGAGCGCCCACTGCCGCAGCGGCCTCAAACTGTTGCAAGTGGTGTGAGGACAGCGATTGAGGCTAAAATTGGCTTTGGATAATCCGGAGTAATTGCCTTTCATTAAAAAAGCGTAAAGAGAGCTTGCTGTATTTGAGGGATCCGAGGGGGCAGGGGAAGGGTGAGGAGCAGAAGACACAACCCCGACCCCAAGGGCTTTGGGCCAGGGCAGGGACATGCTGCGGGGACACAGGCTCCAGGTACAGAGAGGGAGAAGCACAGACCCTCGGCCAGCAGCTTCTGCTCTGCGTCCAACCCCAAGACGCCACCTCACCTGCTCCCCAGTGCTTTCTTAGGGCTCTGCCCCAGGCGCGCACCAGCCTCTGCCGGCACAGCCTCGGGCCCTGCTCCCCTCAGGGAATTCGTGTCCAGCACCTTGGCTCCTCTCCGAACACTGCTGCTGTGGTTCTTTTCCGGATATCAAAGGCCTTCTCAGCATGGATTCTGGGTTGTGCTTCACAGAATCCAAGCACAGGACTTCCATTTATTCCTGAGAGTGGGCATCATTCTCCCATTTCAATGAGGGGAAAACAAGAGGCACCAGCCATGGTGACATGCAGGTCAACTTCCTTCTTTTCTTTTTGGCCTTCGGATGGTCCATTTCTGGCCAGCCCAGGGAAGGCTCTGTCCCCGCACAGGCCGCAGCCAGGGCTGCTCCTGTCCCAGTGCCCCTGGCCCCTGCCCCATAATGCCTACTTGTGCCAGTCTCCTTGGCTCTGGCTGGGAGTGGCCGGCCAGGATGGCCTGGCTTAGCTGTCCTGCCACTGCTCCCATCTCGGCCCTGCATGCAGCCCACAAAGACAGAGAGGACGGGATTGTCACTGAGTTGAAGGGCACAGCGGAGGGCCACCCTGCCTTTGGGTCGTGGCAGGTCCAGTGCACACAGTCCTGGACGGGCCCCGCACCCTATGAACGGGATTGGGCCCTCGCAGGAGCCCTGGCTGCCAGCTTCCAGAGACCATACAGCAAGCCCCCTGCTGGCCTGCGAGGGAAGCCCACCATCCAGAAGCAACTCTGGAGAACACTGGTTGGCAGGGAGCACTGAAGAAAGCCAGCTGGCCCTGGGGCCACTTCCCGTCATGGACTGATGGGCGACGCTGGTCACCCCATGTTCTACGCCTAGGAGCTGAAGCCCACGCCCACAGCTGGGACTTCCTATGCTTTCTACCCAGGGGAGGAGAGGAGGAGGAGGCAGTGCAGGCACAGGGAGAGGCAGAGACTCTTTCCTGAAGGGAGGTGACATTTCCCCACTGTCGCTGGTCTCTGGGAGTCCTTCAGAGCCACGTAGTGCTTCTCTGTAAGTCTCTCTTGCTCTGAATGGGAACCCTTGCTCTGATGATGCCCGAGACCTTCTGTACCGATGGGGGTACAGGGGGGTTCCCTGCCTCGGGCGTACATCGGAAGCCCAGCCCCTGATCAGGGCACTGGGCAACGGCTCTCGCTTGGCTCCGGGGCCGTCCCACCGTCCATCTGTGGCACAGACATCCTGGCTTCCTGATCTTCTCTGACGTGACCTCTGGTTTATGGGTCTGGGGAGCCCTGGCCCTGTGCTGCCTGCTCCGGGTTTCCCAGAAGGAGGTCTTCTGAGTGGCGTGGGGTTGACAATGCGGGCTGGACGTGACTGGGCCTGGCGGCCGTCTTTCAAGGCCAGGTGGGCACTGGAAGGCTGCCAGCGCGGTGCCGGGTTGACCTTTCTGCAGCTCCCTGGAGACGGTAACTTTGTCCCAGCAACAAAAGCCACTCTGTGCCCTTGGCAGTGCTCCTGGCCCAGGGACTGCGATGAACTGCCTGGGGACACAGCGGCTGGGCAGAACCGAGGACGGTGACTCTCTGTACCCCGCCTGCTCCCGGGAGCTGCCCGGTCGGTGTGCAGGGCCTGCATCTCTGGTAGATGTGAATGCATCTGAACACGGGGACCTGCCCCCAACTATGCGTACCCTTGGCTGTGAGTCAGCGCATTCTAAGCCAGTCAAGAAGGCCCACGTGGCCGGAGCAGGGCCACCGAACATGGGGATGGACCTGGATCCTTCCCTGTTACCAGATGGCCCAGAAGTAGAGACCAGTGGCTTCTGGAAGGAAACTCGGCCTGTCAGACATAGATGGGTGGCAACTGCTATGTGTCCCTGTTCTCTCGGTTGGTCCCACAGCTCCCAAGTCCCGTGATGGGCGAGCCACCTGTTAGGCAGGCGTCCGAGCTCCTTGCTAACAGCGACTCCTCCGTGGGCCTGGATCAGTCCCTGGGTCCCTTCTGAGAAACCACACTGGAGCTGGGAGCAACGTTCCTTCCCCAGGCCCATGTCCAGGCTGTGGGGGTCTGTGTTCCTCCTGCTTTCCTCAACTAATGTCCCTTGGGACAGCTGTCCCCTGCTGTAAGCCAAGTGCTGCCTTAGGGGGTGAGAGAAAGGGACACCGCCACTATGCCTGGGAGGTCCCCACACTTCCGGCAAAGGTAGAACAGCCAGTGGGGAAAGAGGGGTGGGGCCAGGGTCCACGGCAGGAAGACCTGAGGCGCCTGGCAGGCGGCCTGGTGAGAAACTTCTCAGGCCCCACTTTCTCCACTGCAGAACGGGGGTGCTGTGTGGCCTCCCGGGGCGCATACCCGGAACCTGCTCTTTTTCCACCGGTGGTTAGATATGCACGGGACAGGAGAAACGTACCTAGCTGGGACTTTCACCTTTCCTTGATAAGTCCTACTGATTGCCTGATAAATCTGAGAAAACAGGACACACAAACCCGAATCCTCCCCACTCTGGTCTCCGTGTGGCCGGACAGGTCTTCAGGGCGCCGCATCCTGGCCCTGCCGCACTTGGTGACGAAGCCGTGTGGCCCATCGAACCTGGTGCCGGGTTCTCAGCCTGTAAACGTGCTGGCCGAGTCGGAGTCCTTGCCTTGAAATACGAGCTCCGTAATCAAACACATTTTCTTTTACCTCTGGGCTGTGATGATAGGAACTTGGCAAAAGCCCAGCATGAGAACATGGGTGTAATTTAACACAGAACACACACACACCCAGGTGGAAAAGCGGGGACAGAACCCCGACTCCTGGCGTTGCTTCCAGTTCACATTCTGGGGGACAGAACGACCGACACCAAGCTCGCAGAGGACAGCTCAGGACCCACAGGGGCCCAGAGGGTCCCTCGGCTGCCCCCTCCTGCAAGGCCACGGGCCGCCAGACAGGGCAGGGAAGGCTTCCCGCGTCCATCCCTTTAACCTTCACAACAGCCCAAGGGAGCTGCTGTAGGAACGAGGCCCCCAGGTCCCACCCACACCCCTTCAGGGGGAAGAGGCGGCTCCGACGTCACAGGCGGCAGTGAGCCCAGCACGGCACTGCCTGTGTGGGCCAGGGGTGTCTGCCACGCTGCCCAGCTCCTCCTTTCTCGGGGCAACATCTCCAGGCCCCGCCGCGTTCCCACGGGTCCCCGGGACCCTGGCTCTTGTCCCTTTCTGCACTTGGACCTCTAGAGGGGTATGAACACACGACCACCACCACCACCACCACCACC
>NW_022900924.1:14856370-14868517 GCF_012274545.1 Fukomys damarensis | reverse complement strand
CCCGTGGGGTGTGGCCGGCACCCTCGAGGGGCCCCACAGGAGCCGGGCCAGGACGCAGGCCCACGCCACGCCCTGCACCCACCCCAGCCTGGAGGACAAGCGTGATGAGGATGGAGACGCGAGCCGCAGAGACCCTGCAATTAAAGCTGCAGTTGTTTACCACAGTGAGACGAGCCGCCTGCCAACGCCAGCCAGCCGCCATCGCATCTCCCCGCCGCCGGCTCCCCCCAAGTGTTTATTTAAGCCAACACATTGCTCTGCTAATTGGATAACATTCCATGTGAAAATAGACCTTTTAAAACAACAGCAGCGGCGGCAAATAAAAACAGCTGCACTGCAAAAGTACAAAGGCGCGGCGGCTCGGGGAGGAAGAAATTAAAGGCGCGGTGCATGGGGGAAAATGAACGCTCTGGCTTCGGAACTGCACGCCCGCTCCGCGTCCTTCCCCTTCTGTGTGAGGCCCTTCCTTTCTCCCACCATGAGCAGCCCGCTCCGGTGACGGTGACGGCGGAGGAGGGGCGGCTTGAGATGGAATCCCAGTGGCCATTGGTGGCCGCTCAGCCAATAGGGACGGGCATACCTAGCCAGGGGGGCGCAGCACACCTGCCCAGGTAAAAGGTAGAAGAGGGGCTTGGGGGTGGGGAGGCCCGGCCCCGGGCAATCGTGCCTCTTAGCAAAGGCCACGAGCCTCTTGGGAACGATTCTGTCCAGGATGCTGCCCCCCTGAGAGCCACGTTCAGGGAGACCCTCTGGGCCTGCCTAGGGAGCATCTCTAACAGGGCCCGGTCTGCGCAGTGAGGAGGGTGCGGGTAGAGTGGCGCTCGGGTTAAGAGAGCCAGGGATCGCGGGGGGGGGGAGGAGGACCCTGACTGTTCCCCGCTGCCAACTGCAGGCTGCATGACCTTGAGCAAGTGACCGCCAGCCTCTGAGCCTCAGTTTGCTCAAATGCTAAACAGCCCCGCTGCCACCTGTCCTTAGGGTGTGGTGAGGAACAGCACGAATGCACCCAAATGTCCAGCCTGTCCCTGCCCAAGACAGGATTTTGGAAGCTGATGGTTTCATGCTGTGGCCTGGAGAAGTGTGCGGCACAGTGACAAGACACACAGGTGTGTGCGTGGTGCAGGGCCGGGGCTGGGGCACCACTGCATTCAGGATGTGCGCGCGTCCCTGGCCTCCTGGATGCCTGCTCTCCTTCCTTCCTGACCTTCGCCTCTTGCTCCCCACCAGCGAGATCTGGGAGAAATGCCGGATCATCACACCTGGTGGTTTAGATAACACCAGCACTTTCACGGGGACTGACATTTACTGCTCGGGACACCAGGGGCTGATAAAACGTCCTAGGTGGGGAGAATGTGCCAGCTCATCGATCTGGCTTCCTGAGAGCCAGGCTCTGGTCACCAGTGCCTGTGAGGTGCGCAGATGGCCCAGCCCCACCCCAGGGTGCCGCAGTATCTTGGCACCAGCCTGGGGCTGGGCTTCCCATCAGGTACCAGGCTCAGCTGCAGCTGAGTTGAGTTCAGCGGATGCCCCGAGGGATTGGGGAGGGAGACCCTATGCAAACCTCTAGCCCGACTCCGGGTGCTGAAGGATGGGCAGGGGTGATGTGCGCAGAAGGGGTCTGCGCAGGACCCTGGCGGGGATTCCAAGGGCCCAGGAACAGGTGAGCCTGGAGCGCCCCCTCCCAGTGCTCTGCAGACCGCTGTCCTCCTGGAAGCCCATGGCCCTCAAGCTGACACCACATGCACAATACTCAGTTTGTGCCTGGGCACAGAGGTGCACAGTTCTATCAGTGGACAGCACTCCCGCACCACTCAGATGACAATGATGTCCTCAGACTGACCAGGAAGAGTGGAAGGGTGAGCGGTGGCAGCTTCCCCGAAGGGCAAAAACCTCTGCAGGAAGACACCTGCCACGGTTGGAATTGGACTTTCTGGAAGCCTGGCTTACTTGCTCCGCACTGTGAGCACAAAGGGTCCCAGCCCCGGTGCCTGGAGGGAGGAGCTGCTGCAGGAAGGTGGGCTGGAAACAGCAGTGGGCAGAGGTGGGGGCGCAGGTGCCGGACCCCAGGGCTGTTGGCTGAGCCCTTGCTGTCCTCAGCAGTCCTTCCCCTCCCTAAGCTGGGTCTGAAAGGAGAGAAAGGATGAAGGAAGAGAAACCACCACCCACACAGGTCATCAAGAGCTGTGCTGGCTTGGGAAGTGACACCTGCAGCCTGGCTTGGGTGCTGTGGGCTGCCGGTGAGCCCCTCCGTGGTACAGGTGCCTGGTGCACGCAGGGTGCCATGTGTAAGGAACCCAAGGAGTGGAGGTGTCACGACATGCACAGGGACACATGGGCGTCCAGGCTGGGTGTCACGCGGGGCCTGATACTGCAGGCCAGGTGCCACACCAACCCTGACACCGAGCTCCTGGGAAGGCCGCGCTCCCCTCTTACAGCGACCGCCACCAAGCACCACCATCTTCAAGGTCAACAGCCAGCGTGCTTAGGGGCCAGGGGTGCCACACCTGTGCCTCCCATGACCGGGGGAGTCTGAGGCACTCAGAAAGCGAGTCGCTTGCCCCAAATCACACAGCAGGTAAGAGGCGGCACTGGAATTTTGACACAGGCAGCCTGAATTCACAGTTTGCGTGCCACTGACCAGCCAGGAACCCGCCTCGGGGAGAGGCGTTTCTCAGGTCAGCAGGACACTGCCCTCCACTTTTCCCCCTTGCGACTCATGTGGGAGCCGGGATGTGAAAGAGACGATAGGGGCCCTCCACGCACCCCCAGCCCCTCAGAATACCTGTTGGTGGTGGTGCGGGCTGTGCCCTGCATGGCTTCACTCTGTGGACTCCTGCTGTTCTGCAGGTGCCCAGCCAGGGAGGGGCCCCACGCACAGCCAATGGCCGCAGAGCAAAGGCCACAGAGCTCACAGAGGAGAGCACGGCGACGGCTCCGTGGCCACCTCTCGTCTAGGCCTTCACTGTTTGCGCCTGGGCTATGAGGGCAGTGACACAGACCCCGAAGGATGCCCCTGCCAGCTGGGCAGGACGGGCATCCTGGTAGGAGTGACCTGGCTCTGGGCCCAAAAGCAGAGCAGCTGCCTCGCTTCAAATACGAGGTGTTCTGTGTCTCCAGGAGGCTGGCAGAGTATCTGTGCAAGTGCTTGTGCACAGCAGTGCACACCTGGGCTGCTCCCAGTGTGACCGGCGCAGACGGAGCCCAGGGAGGGGACGAGGGGTGGGGAGGGGGCGGGGGTGGCCCCCACGTGCTGCCGCTGGGCGCCTTTCCCACTCCTTTGCACGTGCACTTCCACCACACGGCATTTCCCATGCTGCCCAGGCCCGGGGGCCACCTGGACACGCGCTTCCTCCAACAGAGAGCGGGGAGCCCTAGCAGGTGCACAGCCGGGAAGGGCAGCGCACACCCCCCCAACACAAACACCAGTGCTTCCCCTCCCCTCCCACGGATGTCACAGTGCAAAATTAACAGGGTCAGGGAACAAAGAAGACAGTGGGGGCGGGGGGTGCACCGTGATGCCTTGCTGCGCCCACGCAAGGCCGGGAAGGAGGAGGAGAACAGGGGCGGGGGGAGTGGCTGCTTCTCACCTTTGCATCCTGCTTCGTGAGGAAGTCCACGAAGCCGAACCCTCTGTGCGTGCCTGTCCCTGTCATTTTCTTCGGCAAACGGACCGTCTTCAGCTCCCCGAAGGTGCTAGAAACAAAAGACAAACACAGGAGTTGAAGAGCTGGGGCCTGCAAGACCGATTCCCACGCGCTGATCTATTCCTTCGGGTTACAAAGGAGAAGCGCACGAAGGAGCGGATGGATACGCACACACACACACTTACACACTTGCGTTGGCTCCCCAGAACCGAGCAGCCTCTCTCAAGCCCTGGCCCAGAGGTGACAGCAGGTTGGTGAAGCCGATGGAAAATTCTGGTTCTTCTGTAAGGAGCTGGAGGCCCCGTCTTCCCTGGCCCTGTGGGGGTGACCTTTGCCAGGGGAACCCTGCCTTGTACCCATGTTGCCAGGCTGCGGTGAGAACAAGGTTCTGCCCAGGTTGGACAGGGGTTCAGTGGGGTCTCCTCACTTTTCCAAGCTGTCTCCGCATCCGGCTGAGCATGTGGTGAATCCTCTTGGGCCTAGGCAGGCGGTGAAGACCCATTTCCCCAACCCAGGGCCCGGGGCCTAGAGATAACTTTGGGGTTCAGTGCTCCAATGACATGTGGCCCCTTCCTCTCAAGCTGTGTCCCCCTCTGAGCTCTCCTGCATCGGCTCAGCTGAAGTCAGGCAGCGCTTTGGAGAAGAAAAGGGCCCCATTCCTCCCAACCGGGGCCACACAGGGGAACGCGGCCCAGACCGCCCCACACCCCGCTCCTCTCCACGGCGCCAGCACAAAGGACGGTGCTTTCTCAGGGCCTGCCTGGCCCGCTCGTCTCGCTGCCCACCCCCCAGCCCCTTCCTAATGTCCATTTATCAAATCTACACGCACAAATTGCTGCCGATAAATATTTAATGTGCATGGCATCTGAAGAGAGGTATCACTTTATTTGAAAATCTACACACACTCGCGGCTGCCTGGGCGTACACACACACACACACACACACACACACACACACACACGCACACTTCGGTCTCGGATGCTTCGGGGCCAGGGACCGATTGGATAGAAAACACAGTAAAGGCTGTAAGCGCTCGTGAAATGATATAAGCTAAATCAGAGGCGTTAACCCGCAGTCCTGCCAGCATGACCAGGCATCTGGCAGCCCAATTTCTGCAGGCAGGACGGAGTGGGGATGCGGCATTATGAATCCTCAAAATGAATCCGCACGTCTCCTCGGCGCTGTCCCCGGCAGCTCCCCCCTCTCCCAGCGCCTCCTGTGTTCCTGTGTGAGGCTGGGAAGGCGCAGGCCATGGCCTCCGAGAGCCCCAGGGGTCTCCCTGCTGAGAGGGGGCCGCGGTTGGGGACCAAGGCCAGGCAGGTGGCATGAGGAGGTGAGGCTGGAAAGCGACAGAAGCCTGGCCTGCAAACGCTGTTTTATTCCGCCACCTAAAGGCCAACGCATCCCACGACAGACGCAGTGGCCCCACAGAGGTCCTCACGCCTCTGCTGGGGCAGGGAGGCTGTGATGGACGGACAGGTTTTCCTGCAGGCCCACTCAGGTTCACGGTCTTTGGCTCCGAGCTCTCAGGGAGCCTGGGCACCTCGGGGTTACTGGTCCCTCTGCCCGGCTCCCAGAAGCCCGGGGCCGCACATCTATCTCTGCTGCTGAGAGCCGCCATTCCCACCTCCCTGGGGCTGTGCTGGGTGCCACCCCCTGCAGCGTCACGGCTCACAGTGTTGTGGCCCTGACACTGGGGCCAGGGCTTGTTTAACTTCTCTGCTCTCCCCTGGGGCTGGGACTGAGCTCCAGTTGTTAGAATCCACATCTGTCTTGCTCACCACTGGCTCTGAGGCAAGGGGCCCGGTGCCCTGGCCCTGCGTGGATGGCTGGAGATAGTCTACCAAGCGAACAGAAGCCCGGAAGGCGGAGACAGCTCGGGTAAATTCAGCCGGCCCTAGAGGAGGGGTGGGGGTTAAACAAGGAGGCCCCGGGGCACATGCGAACAGCGCAGACGTTACTGGCCCCAAGTCTCAACACCCCATTTTACAGAAGGAGAAGCTGTCTCTTGGAGTAGCAGCTGGCTCCTGCTAGAAAGTGGCAGGGTTTGAAAGGGAATTCAGGCCTGAGCTGGTGTCTGTCCTCTGGGTGGGGCTCAGTCATTTTAAACTCAGCCCCTTTTCCTGAGGCTTGGCCAGGTCTGGGTGATGTTGGAGGGGAGGTCATGCTGGGGTGGCCAGGAGAGATCTGTGTGGACTCCCGGGGACCACGGGGCAAAGGGAGGGAGACCGAGCCCCTGGCCCTTCTGCCCAGCTGCGGGCAGCCCCTACTTTGTCCCCTGGGAGCCGCTCCTCCATCTGAGATGGGCTCAACAGCCTCTCCCAGGTTTTTCAGCCCTGGGTAACCGGTGAGCCGGGCTCTGTGCGCACACGAGCCTGAGCGTGTGTGCACGTGGGTGTCTGTGTGGCTGTGGGGGAGAGGGAGAGCGGGGGAGAGGGGGAGAGGGAGAGACTGTGGAGGTTAATTCCTGCCTCTGCAGCACATTGCAAGCTGCAGATGCTCTGTGCATGGTAAGCAGCTGAGGGTCCGGAGAAAGGCGAGGAAAATAATTAAAAGGTGGAGAAAGAAGCTGGTGAGGAGGCTGAAGGATCCAGGCTTTCGTGGCCTGCAGAAGTGGCACCTGAGAGCTTGGCAGGGGGAGCCACGTCAGTAGGACATTCTGGATCCACCAGATCCAGTCTTGGGCGGGGATGGGGTGCTGGGGGCACCTGGGGAAGCCGCAGCCCAGTCTGGGGATTCTAGACAGCCAGGAGAGTGGCAAACAAAAGCCACAGGCAGCTTCAGGAAGATGGACATGGATAGCAGGTTCCTCCCTATCATCAATGGGGTGGTGGGGAGGACACCAGCTTGCACTGGCTAAGAAGGAGCTGGAGGATTAGGGTTAGATTTTGGAAGGACCTCCAGTTACCTATGGCACAGCAGGTCTTCAGGACACCAACATTGCTGCCATCACCCCAGCCACCAAGGAGTGCCTTCCAGGTGCTGCATCTCTGACATACAGCTTTTCCAGATATAACAACAACTGGGGGACTATAGCGTCACCACTTCTGGGTCCTATATGAGAAAACCAAGGACCAGAGATGCAAAGTGACTGCCATGTCCACAGCCTGGCGACTCAAAGCTCAGGTGAGCTCTTGTCCTGCAGCTGGAGACAATGCTGGCAGCAAAGAACCTCAGGTACTTGGGAGACTATGTGGAGTCACATGAGGTCTCCACAGCCTTTGCAGGGAGATATCGGAGGAGAATTAAAAAGGAGGGAATTAAAAAAGGTTGGAGAGAAAAAAAAATCGATGAAGTACCTTTAGCTCCTTGGAGATAAGCGATGTATAAATACCAGCCATTATGAAGGCCTTATCTGCCAGCAAGGTCCAGCGAGCCATTCTTAAGAGCGGCTTTTGAAGGGAGTTTTGCATGAGCCACGTCTCCAAGGGGAGTGAGGGCCACAGGGCCGCAGGAGCGAGGCGGGGCAGGGCTGCCTCCCCGGAGGGAGGAAGTCAGGCCCTGGGGACTCCTCCGGGCCCAGCCTCATGCTGGGGAAGCTGGGGGACGCGGACGCGCGCTCCCCACTGCGTAGATAATAGAAACCACAAAATAGCAATTACTGTATCAGAAGCTGTGAATAAAGAGGACATACCGGGCTTTTAAACACGGCCCTCCTTCCTTCCCCCACCACGCTCTCACCGGTGACAAACTAACACCTCACTTTTCCAATTATTTCACTCACCCCGGGTTCACCAATTACTCCCCACCCCGCACCCCACCCCCTCCACCGCAACAGCGGTGCGCGGGACTGGGGCACCTTCTGGGTTTTCCACGACGACTGGACATCACGTTGCCAATTTCTTCCGAGGCGTGGAGGGAGGAGAGCGGTGACACCAGCCCGCTACGCAAGCCAGGCTATGCGAAGTGTGTGGGGCACGAGGCGCATGCCCTGAGCGTGTGTGGGTGGGGACCCCCCGCCCCGTGCAAGCCAGGGTGGCCCCTGCAAAGGCACAGCATCGCTGTCCCCTCGCTCCCTCCCCCAGCGAAGGCCACGGAGCCCGGCTCCTCCGCTCCAGGCGGAAGTCCCGTCACCCTTTGGGTCTGCGGGTAGGACCAGACGCCCAGCCTGGCTTTGTCCGGAGCTCAGCATCGCGGGGGCGGGAATGCGCTGCCACCCAGGGAACCCGGAGCAGGGGCACAGCGCCGTCTGAACGGCACGAAGGGTGGTCACCGGCAGAGTAACTGCTGGCTTCTGCCTCTTGGTACTAAAAAGACTCCCGCTGCCCTGCTGGCACCAAGTTTCCAACACGTTTCTGCACTCACGGGTCCCAGGGGCCACCGTGCTCTGTGACTGGCTGAGTGCGAGGCACCTGGGGGCGTGAACTCCCAGACCGCTGACCTCGGCAGTCATTCCTACTTCTCCATGGTCACCTGGGGAGTTGCTCTCTACCACAGGGCAGACTTGTGCCCACAGTCCCGAGGGTGTTTCTGCCTCCCTAAGTCTGCATGGATTATCCTGCCTGTCACCGCGCAGATGTCCCAAACGTGCAGGGTGCTGGGAGAAGGAGGGTGGCGGGTCGGCCTTCACCTGGGTCCCAGGACCCTCGCCCAGCTGGGGACAGCCACGCGGGAAGGAGGTCTCCTCGCCCATGGCGCAGCGCCCAGCTCTTCTCAGATACAGCACAGGACTTGGGGTAAAACTCCTACACGACAGACGGGGCCTGCACATTCTGACCCGTGCTCACCGCTCCCCTGGGCAGTCCGAAAGGGGGTGTGCCAGTGAATCTGGAGACCCCCTGATACGCCCACTGGGCAGCCTATGTCCTGTCCCGTGGCCCCTTTCCTTACGGCTAAGGGTCTCTGTTGAGGCAAGGAGGAGAGACCGGACTTAGAGACGCAGAGGGAGGCTCGAGCTGGAGTAGCACCCCAGTTTCTCTCCTTCTCTGGGGTGCGCACAGCAAAGCCTCTGGTGCCACTGCTCGCATAGCCGCCTCTTGCAACCCCCTAAGGCACAGGTCCAAGCCTGGGCTTCACAGAGTGAAGCAGGATTCTTTCGGGCTGCACGTAAATGAAACAGGAGACTCACACGTCTGCTTAGTAACAAGAGGCACCTGTCTGCAGGCAGCTCAGAATGCCACCAGCAGCGATCACTGCGTTTTTGCAAAAGTGCATGCAACACCCAATACACGTGGGTGTGACAGGCACAGAGTGTGCACTCCCCAATCCGTGTGTGAGCAATACCCAACTGAGTCACGAGAAACAGGGCTGGAAAGCACAGCATGTGTGGAGACATCACCGGCGGGGCTGCACTACTGGCTGCCCGGGCTGCACACGCCTGCTGTGCCAGCCAGGGAGGAGGCTGCCGCCCGCGCCCAGGGCCCACACTCATCACCCGCCATGGCTCCGCCCTGTGGGACTCCTGCCCTGACTGTTCCGCACGCGCCTGGCACCCTCTCCCACGGTGGGCCTCCAGGGGTCACTACTGTCCACAGAGTCTTGCACACAAGTTGGTCACTGCACCCATGTTGAGGGACGTTCGACAAGGGGCTTCCCCATCCTCTTCCCGTCCTTGGTGTGATTCCCAAACTTCTTACTTGGGACTGGAGGCTGTGCCTGATTGGATGCCTGCCTGTCCTGCTCTCCAGGCTCCCTGCCCCTCCTCTCTCACTAAGGAGAACCCATGCTGGCTTTCTCCTTGGCCCTTGATTCCACCAAATGCACACCTACCCCAGGGCCTTTGCACTTGCCTTTGCCATGACCTGGCACCCTCTTTACCTGGATAATCCCACCATCATCTCCTTCTTGTCATGCAATTCTCAGCTCAGATGCTGTTTCAGGACGCTGTCACTGGCCACTGTACTTAATGCTGCCTCATCCCTCACCGGTCACACTGTCACAGCTGACTGTTGTGTGTTATCTGCTTATTTATCTCCCCATTCTTTTGCTAGAAACAGGGTCTTTATTCTGGGACTGGCCCGATACCTAGAAAACCCTCCAGATCACTTAATCCCAAAATCCTCCCTTCGGGCACGAGAGTCAGGTCCCTGTCCTCTGTGCACACTGTGATGTCTCTGCTGTCGTGGACGGTGTCACACCCACTGGCGCAGGACCTCCAGTCTCCTGTTCCTCAGGGGGGGTGCTCAGCCCCCGGGGACCCCTTCAAAGCAGCCCTGTGTACTCCTTCGATTGTGGAGGCTCGGCCCTCGACCTGGCTTCAAGGCTGTGCCTGCCTGGTAGGGAAGGGGAGGCGTGGGGCAGACACACAACTGGGGCCTCGGGGCAGATCCACTGTTGCACCCGAGTATGGACAAACTGCAGGCTCGAGCCGCCCGCGGTTAGCCGAGCCACACTGCGGCGTGCGGCCTCCGCTCTTTGTTCCAGAGCTTGCAATTTTAAAGAGCGGCTTTTACACTGAACTTTTCCAATTACTGGCCGCTCAGCCCGGGGAGAGTGGCTGCAGAGAGGTTACCTGATCGCCAGCAGCTTCTCCCTTTCATTTGGCCTCTTGGGAGCAGAAAGACGTCCTGGTTTCTGAGTTAGTGAGAGAAGAGGCGTGGAGGATGGCGTTTAGCTTTCTCAATAGCTTTTCATGGGGCCCTTGCCAGGCGAGCGTGACCCTCTCGTTTTCTAGATGAGAAGACCTGGCGCTGGGCAGCGAAGTGGCACCGAGGAATCGAGTTAGGGACACCTTCCCGGTGGGGCCTGCGGCCTCGCTGCTGAGGCACTGGTGCAGGGAAGTCATTTCCACACTGGACCCATAACTGAGAGCAGGAGAACAGTGGGAGGCGAGGGAAGCCGGCCTCAGCCTCAGATACGGTCTCGCCCCCAGCCCGCAGGTGAGCCGGAGCCTGCCAAGGTCGGGGCCACTGCTCCCCAGCCCGGTGGGGACCCCTCAGCCTGGCTTAGTCGTTCAGGCTGACCATGGGCCCGGGACTGGCACCTCTTCCCTTTCAGAAGCAGCCTGTATCCTGATTCTTTTAAAATTTTACCATGCTGGCAAGAAAACCCTTTTCAACACGGTATCACCAAATATGGCAGGAGCTGTGTGCCCTATCCTTGTTTGAGTTCTGATACGGGCCCAAGAGGTCCCACTGAGGAACCCTTTTCTGCTCTCCTTCTCAGGCCTCTGCAACCTCGTCCACCTGTCACCTGCAGCCTGCCGCCCCTCACTGTGCTTGTGTTCAGAGGATATGGTTTCTCGGGGACCCTACGGACTCCTGCCACTGAGATTCCTGCACAGCGTCATGTCTGTCCCAGGCAGGGACACACTTGTGTTCGTTCGCCCAGCTCTGAAGTACAGCTGGGATCGTAAAGGGACTGCCAGTCGGGCCTGTGGAGCCCACGTGCACCTGGCAAAGACTTCCAAGGGTCCCCCAAGTGTGCAGGCCGCGAGCCCTGGGCTGGGAAGAAAGAGACAAGCCTGGCTCTGGCCTCCGAGGGCCCTGACTGTAAGCCGCTGGCTCTCTGCTTTTCCCTGTTGGGTCGGTGTGTATCCCCAGTTAAACAGTGTTAAGAGCGTATTCCTCACATGTTGTGCACCTTTCAGTAAGTGTACGTACTGCTGTTTCACTAAGTACATCTTGAAGTGTTTAGAACTTAGAAAAACTTAAAAGAATACAATAACATCTAGACAGAAAATGCAAATTCTAGCTTTTTCTTCCCTGCTCTGCCAACTCACTGCCCACAGGCACCTTTTGGGGCCACCCCTTATGCTACGTGAGGGTGGACGGTACACCTCTTTCACCTCAGGCGACACCTTTAGTTCGCCTGGGACAGCACGACGTGGGTGGCTTTTGCAGAAGGCTTCTGTTCTGCAGGTGAGGGGCTGAGCCAGAGCAGCGCCAGGGCCCCCTAGTCTGGAGTCGGACAAGCACCTGCTGCTGCCTTTCCAGGGCTCGGTGGCTGTGTCAGGGGCTGCATGTGCACAGTCTGTGCATCAGCACCTTTATTATGAGCCGCAGCTGTGTCCAGCAGAGAGCTGCAGTGACGGACGGACCGGCGCTGAAGAGGGCGGGACGCACCCCGACACCCCAGCGGCCCTTCACCACACACAAAATGTCCTACTAGTTTCACAGCTGGAAGGAGCTGTCCCTAAGGAGCCACCCCGCAGCAAGGCCTGCCCGCCTGCTGCAACAGCCGGGGTCCCTCTTCCTTTACACCAAGGACAGGGACGTACTTCCGGTCGGCCCCGCCCTCTGCCCGAGTTAATGAAATCCACAGCGGACACCCTCCCTGCGCTCGCCCCCTCTGGTCTTCAGCTGCCTCGAGTACGGCTAATCCCATTACAAGAAAATAAAGTGGATAATTCAGGCTAATGAAATCGTTACAAGAGTGTGGCCAGCCAGAGGTGGACATCCAGAGCCAATTTAACACCCTTTGGGGTCGTTATTCTCCACACAGGCAATGCCCAGAAGGAGGGAAGAGAAAAATGGGGGGAGGGGGAAGACCCGGGCTCTTTCCGGTGAGCCTGAAACTGGTTAAGGAATTAACCTGCCACGTAGTTTGCTTTCTGTAGTGATCC
>NW_022900924.1:14854602-14855870 GCF_012274545.1 Fukomys damarensis | reverse complement strand
CGGGGGTGTGAAGCGGGTGGCATCGGCGCGGCTGCCCCCAGCACAGCCTGTCTGCAGTGGCCGGAAAGAGAATCCGGGGAGACGTGTAGGGTGTGTGTACACACGCGCGTGCAGGGGTCAGCACAGGTGTGAAACACACTGGCTGCCAAGGACACAGCTCAGCGCTAGACCTCCAGTCCACCAGCTCCGTTTCCGTCTCTCCCCCGCCGGTGTGGACCTCACCGCACGTCTCCACCTCCCTGCTCCCCAGGGTGCTGCCAGTAAGAAGGCGAACTCTCAGCTGTCTCCAGGAGAACCGTGCAAAGACGGACGTAGCATTTATTCCATTCACTTTTACACCACACATGTGACTCTGATAACAATAATCATACATTTTATGAGATTATATTTTAAAGAGTGAAAAACCCAAGTGACACCTCAAACGCCAGCTCCTTTCGCCTGCAGCTGGGTTGCCCGTCATTCCTTCCTCTGAAGGGTGTGGTGCTAAGAAGACGATGCTCTGCCCCGCTCCATGTGTTTCCCAGCAGAAGCGCTTGCTTCCCTTAGGCTGCCAGGGAGCTCAGGCTGAGCCAGGATTCCATCATGAGACCCTCAGCCTATACTGGCCCTTCCTACTCCCAATACAGCTCCATTTACCCTAAGGAGGGCACCACCGAGGCCCCTCTTGGGAGGCTGAGGGTGAGTGGAGAGGGGCTTGGGCATTTCTTCCCAGAGACCTCTTGCCTCCGAGGCCCCAGGCAGGTCCCCTGTGCTCACCGGCAGTGTGACTCCCTCCAGTCTACTACTCAGGTCCCAGGAGTGGTGGTGAGGCCGCCAGGTGAGCACAGGAGACCTCGGAAGTGTAAAGAGCAACAGAGATGGAGCCAAAGCATCACCCGGGACACACACCACCCACACCCACCCACCCACACACACCCCGTCCCCGCCCCACGGCACAGCCGACCCGGCCTGCGTACCCTCGGGTCCTGGGGCTCCCACACCCACATCTATGTGGAGCTGGACGCACTCACTGTTTAGAGCAGTGATGGGTGGGTTTCTAGCTGAGACCCAGACAGACAGACACAGACAGACGCTCTTTCTGAAGCCTTGCTCTGGACATTTTGTGGCCTGAGTGTCACCTCTCAAGTGGCTTCGGGGCTCCGGGGAGCAGGGTGGTGTGGCTGCTGTGAACGTGACAGTCACCCTGGGCGGAGCGCTGGGCGAGGATCAGAGGCTTCTCGGAGGGAGCCCGAACCAGCTCCCGTCCAGGCACCAGCGCCCAGCGCCCC
>NW_022900924.1:14823174-14854284 GCF_012274545.1 Fukomys damarensis | reverse complement strand
TACCCCAGCCCGTCTGGCCCGGCTGGGGCACAGCTCTGAGGAGGGAGGCAGGAGCCACCCGCCCCGGAGGACTTCTCTGTACCGAGTTTGCCGCCGCCGCCGCCGCCACCACCACTACCGCTGGGGAGGAAAGCAACAGAAGAAGGAGAGACAGGTACAGTTGCCATGATACGGCCGTCGTGGTAATTTAGCCTCAGAGCTCTGGTTCCCGTGGAATAATTTAACAATCTGTCATGGGAAGGAAGGAAGGAGGACAAGTGTCCTGTGGCTCGATGTCCCCACCTCCAAAAAATAATCTAAGTTCCCGGAGCCAGAGGAGGGCCCTGGTGTGGGAGAAGGTGGGCTGAGAACATTTTCTACCCAGAGCCGGGTGGGAGTGCTCGACTTATCTGCTTTTGTGGGAGGGAAACAAGTGAATGAGAAAAACTGCAGGGCCCTCTACTCCAAACCGCAGCTTCCTCCGGCCGCTGGGTCCGATCCCTTTGCACCCGGAGCCTGCAGGATCTTTCCTTCAAATGACAACTCCTACAGCGGGCCGTTGATGGACTCTTCCCTCCCTTTCCTGGGCCCTGTGTGGGCAAAAATGAGACTGGGCCGGGACAGAAGATAAAACACTGCATCCTCTGCTGGAGGTATGAAAGGAGTCACTGTCCTGGACCTCAGGACCCTAGGACCCTGGAGAAATCCTTCCCTTTGGAGAACCAGGTGCTGCTTCTGTGCCCCGCCCATCCTTGGGAATAAATGGAGAAGGGGACGTCTCAGCTATGCTGGGAACAGGGCACAGCCTGCAGCACACAAGGGGACAAGCCTGGCGCACGGGTCCACACCATGGTGGCTCTGTGAAGCTGTTGTCCTCCTACCCAAGCTTCCGCCCAGAACCCTCCAGGCCCCACCCTGGCTGGCACCAAGCCCTGTGGCCTCTTGGATCCACATCTTGGATCCGTCAGGAAGCCTCTTCTCCTGTCTCCTTGGCTAGGAGGAGGAGGAGCCGGGGCAGGGCCATTACACAGGGATTCCTCAGTGCTGGGCCTCGTGCCTGGGGTGAGGAGAAAGAAATCCCTGCTGCCTGTACACCAGAGACTGGACCACCTAGGAAGCCTGGTGCGCTGTGTTCCTACCACACTGCTTTACACCTAGGACGCTCCTCCAAAGTCCTGCATTTGGAGGGTGGTTGGACTATGGGAGTCTGTCATCCTCGGTGGACTCATCCATTGAGGACTTCATGGCTGAAAGTGCCGTGGGCAGGTGAGGCCTGGCTGGTGGCAGCCACTGGTTGTGGGACCTGCAAGGGTGTCTTGTCCCTGGCTCCTCCCCTTCCTCTGCTTCCTGGCCTCCATGATGTGAGCAGCTTTCCTCCGCCAGACCCTTCCCCCATGCCGTTTCTGTCTTGCAGCCAGCTGACCATGGACTGAACTGCTGGAAATTGTGAGCTAAATGAACCTCCCCTTTTTTAAGGTGTTGGGAATTCTGTTGCAATAAAACATAAGAGTGACTAATACACACCACTTGTCCAGCTAAAACCAGGCTCTGGGCTCTGTGACCGGAGCAAGCCACTGCGTCTGTGTGAGAGGTCTGGGTGGCCCGGTCACTGTACAGGTGCAAGGACAGGCCCTGCACACAGGTGCTGCCCTGACGCATACCAGTCCTGTGCTCTAGCAAAACTCTTCCTCCCCAGAGGCAAAGAGCAGCAGGTTTTCTTTTAAGGGAGTTCCAGGCTTCTATCAAAAGTCTTAAGACAGAGACGGTAAAGCCTGCTCAGCAGGGACTGGAGTGAGGAGGCCAAGGGGAGGGCGGGAGTGACAGCCAGGGGAGGGGTTGCGCAGGGCTCCACACAGCAGCCTGGGCTACCTGCTCTGCCCCCCGCCCTGCCGGCCCCCGCCATCTCAGTGAGCCAGTTGTGACGCCAGGCAATGCAGCTTCCCGGATGTAACCCTCAGGTGAGTCCAGGGTTGCCAGTTCAAGACCAACGCTGGGCCTGAGGCCCCTGGAGGGAGCCAGGTGTGAAAGGAGGGGGAAAGAGAGAGAGAGAGAGAGAGAGAGAGATGTGAAGAGCAGAAAATGCACAAGGTAAAGTAATCTGGCCCAGAGATTTCCAGATTTCCAGGAGGCCCGTGACTGTTGGAGAGGCACCGCAGCGGCTGGACGCGGCTGGCGGGCTGTGGGGCATGACGACAGTGCAGCAGAGGAACACAGGAGGGGCGTGTCCAGCGCAGACAGGGTCCCAGATGGTGAGCTGCCCTTGGGCCAGGATGGCTCTGGGCTCCACTAGCTGAGTTCCAGTGAGGAGCCAGGAAATAAGAGCCGAGCAGCTACTACAAGGGAAACGATCTCTCTGAGTCCATCCGGCGGATTCTACCATGGCTGTGCCACTGGCCAGTGTTCAAAGCCACAGCCAGAGCTGGGCGTGGTGATGGCAGAACTGTAATCCCAGTACTCCGGAGGCTGAGGCAGGAGGATAACAAGTTGGAGCCCACCAAGGATGACATTAACTTAGCAAGACCTTGTCTCAAAATTAAAAAAAAAAAAAAAAAAAAAAAAAAAAAAGGCCGGGATTGTAGCTCAGGATAAGGCGTGGAGTCAACCTCCAGTGTTGTAAAACAAAGAGAAACAAAAGCCATAGCTGGGCTTTGCCACCTAACTTCCATGACTCTCACAACAGAAGGTAGGCACTGCCGACTGATTCCCATTTTGCAAACGCAGAAACTGAGGCACAGAGGCACAAATTTGCCCAGACTCAAAGCTGCATGGTGGCAGAGCCCATGTGACCAAGCACAAGCACCTTCACACCCAGCGTCTCTCGATGGGGCACACGGTGCTTCTCCTCCTGTCTCACAGATGGGGGACCCGGGTGTGCAGGGGAGGGGACAGGGTCGTGGCCATGGGACCCACACAGGCTGAGCCGGACGTGAACCCGTCTGTCTGGTTTCTGAATCTGTGTCTTTCTCACGATGCCGTCTCGGTGTCACCAGCTCAATGTGGGACCCAGACACTTGTTACCAGCCCCCAGACCCAGCTGAACCCTGGGCTCATGTGTTCAGTGCTCCCCAAAGAGCCACTTTTATGGAATCTGTCCCTCCTTTCCCTTCTGCTGGGGAAAACAACTGGAAGTCGACTCTACTCACCTCATAGCACGAAAGAGAGAGGGCAAAAACAGGGACCCCCAGGCTCCTCCCAGGACACACCTCGGTGACAGGTGACTGGAATCTCCCACTGCACCCACCTAGGCCCCACCGCCTCCTGACAGCCTCACAGCCTGGGGAACGAGCCTTCCATGCGTTGGCCTTCAGGGGAGCTGTAGACCTGAACACAGCACTCGTTTTTGTTGAGCACCTACTATGTGCCAGGCATAATGCTAGGGCCAGGATGGTGAACATGGCTGGAACTTGCCATCTAATTCTTTTACACTTTTAATTATGGTAGAAATGCACCTGTTTTATAAGGCGTGCATCTTGTGAGGGAAAACGGACAGAGGTAAGCTTTAAAAGCTCACGGCCAGTGGGCTAGCAACTCTGAAACACACAGACAACGCGAGCAGGGTCCGCCCTGCTGGAGATGAAAGGACAACCGTGGAAAGGAGGGTACAATGGAGCCCATGACATCAGCCTGGACCGGAGCTGCCTCTGGTTCCTCCACCAATGTGAGCTCAGGGTTTTAACACAGATAGAGACAGAGATATAGGGCCGGGGAATTAGCTCAGGGCCACGGAACCTGCCTTGTAAGCTCAAGGCCCCAAATTTGAACCCTGGTACTGCCAAAAAAAAAAAGTGTGTATACATTTCTACTTCCCCCTGGCGCTGTCTGCCAAGGGAGCTGGATTCTCACATTCTCACTACGCACTTTTACAATGGGGGTTGAACCCAAGGCCTCTGCTCTGGGCTACCTCCACAACCGCTTCGTGGTCTTTAACTTGAGACAGGGTCAGGCTAAGTGACCGAGGTGGGCTGGAACCCGTGGTCTTCCTGCCTCAGCCTCCCAAAGTGCTCAGATCACAGGTGTACACGGCCATGCCTGGCTACTCAGGGCCAAATCTTCCCCGGCCTCCACCTCCACTCCCCGGGACTCCTGGCAATGTCTGGAGACATTTCTGGGTCTCACAATTGGGTACGGGGTGCCCTGCCATGAAGCGGGCAGAGGTCGGGAACGAGGCTCCCTGCTCCGCACACGAAGGAGGGGCCCCACCTGGTCACTCAGCCCACGATGCCAAGGCTCAGGAGCTGTTCTGAGCACCGTCAGCCTCGCATCTGGAGCTTTCCGAGTCCCAAAAGCCACTGCAACAGCCTAGGCCCTGGAGAACGAGCTGATGCTGGGGCTGGAGCTGAGAAGGCAAGAGGAGTTGGAGTATCCGTCCGCACTAATCTTAAAGAAGTGCTTAAAAATAGTAACCACGGTGCCCGGGGAAGGAGACAGCCCGCACTTCCCACCAGCCGGACGGGGAGAATTTCAGTAACGAAGCGAATGGTGACAATGATGGTTTCTGCCTTGTTAGATAAAACCCTGAGTCCACACTCCACAATAAAATAAGTACTCTGTGCACAGCAGGGAGAAAAGCCCCACCCAGGAGCAGAACACCAAGCAGGAGGTGTAGGGGGATGACGGAGGAGTCACAACATCACCATGTGGCAGACAACACAGGGGTAAATAGGCCACGCAAGACTCGGCGGCAGTGAGCCCGGATGCCGGTATTTCCAGAGGCTCCTCTGAGATAGTCACTAATTCCAAAAGAGAAAAACAGGAACTGAGAAGAGAAGCTGCCCGAAAGAACTTAAACCGAGTGGTCAAACATGGCTAAGACCCCGCACAGCCTGGACTAACCATGGGGAAACTTCCGGCGGCCCAGGTGGGGACGCCGGTGCAGCCGACCACAGGACTTTTCAGTTCTTGGGGCTGCGACAAGCTCGGAAATCCAGGCTGCAGCTCCAAACCTAAAGGAAACTGGAGAGGCGGAAACGAAATGGAACGTGTGACTCCGGACTGATGCTTGCATGGGGTTATGCTTTTTTTTTTTTTTTTTTTTCCTATAAAAGACACGATGTAGATAACTGGCAACATTTTCAGTAAGATCTATAGATTAAATGATGACACGATATCTAAATTGCCTGGTTTGATGACTGTAGTTAGTGATTGTAAAATCCTGTTTTGGTTTTAAGAAAAATACTTGCGTGGGAGGCAGAATTAGGGACCCAGGGCCTTGCAGAGAACCCAGGCCAGTGATCTGTTTATTTTTTGAGACAGGGTCTTGTTAAGTTGCCCAGGCTGACCTCAAACTTGTGATTCTTTTGGCTCAGCCTCCCAAAGAGCTGAGAATGCAACACTGCATTCTGCAAGAAAAATACTCTTAAATATTTCGGGTAAGGAATCATCAATTTGCCCCTACGTATCACAACTTGTGCTGGGACGGTCCACAGGCAGCTAATGTATGTGAATACACAGGACAATGAAACCAACATTCATCTGGGGGACTCATCCTTTCTTAACCATATTCCTGAAACTTTTCTATTTCTAAATTAATTTAGGCCCCAAAGAAAAGTTTCCCACCATATACACTCATTCCCTCTTTCAACGCAGGATGGACCTGGGGACTTTTAGGGGTGAAAGCAACTTTGGAGGCTACGCCCTGTACCCGACCAAGACCAACGGGTCTGCAGAGGTCGCCGAGGGCCTTGATGGGGACCCAGGCTTCCAGCGCCGAGGTGCTCTGTTAGGCCCGACGTGGCCCCGTAAGTCACCCCGTGACTCTGAGAGTTGAGCCTATGGGCACCTAGCTCCTGATCTCCACCGTCCTCATTCGCCCACTCGGCGAACATTTCCCAAGTGCTCACGACACGCACCTCCTGTGTGCCAAGCACTGGCCTGGCACCGAGGGCACAGGGTAGAAGGTGGCGCCCCTCTTTCAGGAGGGCAGACACGGCAGAGAACGGGCACGCAGACACCTCTGTGTGGGCCACACGTGAGGACGGCGGTCCCAAGCAGAGGGAGGGGACAGTGCTGCTTCACTCAGGGCGGCCTCTCTGGACCATGGACCCCATAAAGGAGTCGGGCTTGTGTGTGTCCACAGGAGTCAGATCCAGGCACGGGGGGAGACAGTTCAGGGCCCGGAGTGGCCAGGAGGACATGTGGTGGTCACCGCCAATAAGGGCAGGAGGTCTGAGCATCACGCAGGCCACGGGCCAACGACAGAGGCGCCTGCTGACAGCAGGTTCAGAGAGGAGCCCCGCTCCCCAGAGAATCCAGGAGGTTTGCACGGGACGTGTTCATGGGGCAGGTGGGGGGACAGGACACAGTCCACCTGCTTTTGCAGCCACAGTGAGGGGCACCTTTGTGGTTTTAAACGGCAGTGGGGGGTCAGAAATATCACAAGAATATTCTGTGGTACAAGAAGATGACAGGAAATCCCCACTTTGCCATCCATAACAAAGATTCATGGGTATAGCTTTGTCCACTCGCTTACTGTGCCCGATTCCTGCAGCTGAGACTGCGTGACCTCTCCCTGCCCATTCTGGAGCTGGAGGCCTCGCCAGCCTCGGCTTGGGCGTGGTGCCCCACTGTACCTGTGAGGCGCCCAGGGTGGGAGCGCTCAAACTGTGCTGGGGGTGGGGGGGAGAGAGGAAGAGGAGGGAGGGGAGGAGAAAAGGAGGGAGGGGTGGGCACGGAACATTGGGGAGTTTGAGTTCGGGGCCTTTGTCACTGTGCTGAGCTGCTTTTTTTTTTTCAGATTTAACTAGGTTTTGCTTTTTTCAACAAGTTACATGGATACTCTATAAACAGATGTATGCGGCAGCTGACAATGAAAGGACAAACATCATCCTTAAAAGCTGGGCAAGTCATGCTTTTGTCCATGAAAAAGGCTCGCATTTTGGTTTCAAGAACTGAGCTGCTTTTCGTAGAAACTCAACATTTCAAAAAGACCCCACCTGAGGTAACACAGAGCAATGATTTGCTTCATGATTTAAGAAACAGGTCGGGAGCAGCAGCACCCCAATATCCCAAGAAGATGTGATTCTGCTTTGCAGATGTGACCCCAAACCCAGCCTGGCTCTGACACCTCGGTCAAAGTACGCAGCCCAGGGGCCATCCACCCGGCTGACAGCAAAATGCTTCCCCAGCTGCAGGGTTTTAGGTTCTTCCCAGGGGTGGGAAAGGCTGCCAAGTTCTTGTGATCTGTGTGCTACACTGTGCAGACCCTACACACCGAGCCACACCCTCAGCCCTCTCCTGTTTTCAGACAGGGTCTTGCTAAGTTGCTAAGCTGCCCAGGCTGGGCTTGAACTTGTGATCCTCCTGCCTCAGCCTCTCAGAGTGCTGGGATCACAGGCAAGCACCACTGCACGCTGCTCACCCCACCTTTTCCAGCCTTTTTTCTGAGCACTGTTAAGACTCTCAGGAAACGTGGAGTGGTGGTACAGGCACCTGTTCCCTCACTTAAATGATGAGGACACTGAGGCTTCAGGGACCAAGGCTTGGCAGAACGGCCTCTGGTAGGTCTGGGTTCTAGTCCTATCTTCAGCTGTCGGCCGGGACCTCTCCTGGGTCAGTGTTCCCTGTCTGTGCACCACAGTGCTGCACGGCCCCTCGTGGGAGGGTGACTGACATCAACAGGGATGTCCGCGAACTCAGGCTGGGCCCTGGCACAGTGTCAGCCTGAAAGACAAAATCAATCAGGGCAGTGGCTCTTGATGGGCGACACTGCCCCCCAGAGGGCTAGTGGGGACACCGGGAGCTGTTTTTGGTTGTCACTTACTGGGTGGCAGTCTCACATGTGAGATGTCCCGAGGGGTCAGGCCAGGTCCTCCCCGTGCCAGCCGCCTCTCCATCCACAAACACTGGGAGGCTCAAATCACACCTCTGCCCACAGACAGTGCCCAACCTCAGCCGTCTGGCTCAGGAGCAACCCTGGCTGCCCCCGCCCTGCCAGCAGCGCCCTCTGGGTGGTGCTGACCCACAGCGACTTCAGACACTGTCAGGTGTCCCCTGGTAGGCACAAGCACCCCAGGTTGGTTGCCGCTGCTGCAGCGCTCTCCTGACTGGCTCTCTGGTTCCAGGCACCGCCAGGTAAGGAAAACCTATCCCCAAATTGGATCGCGGCAGCTGAAACCCAGGCAGGGGAACTCGGACCTCCATGGTGGAAGTCTTGCGCTGATTTGGGAATTTTGGGTGTAGAAAATAAGAACAACACACAGTCGTCGATGCCTGGTCCGCAAAGATGACACTCGTGTGTCTGAGACCACCTGAGGGTCCTGGTTTACGTCAGAACCGCGCCCACTTCCCCACCGTGGAGAACCTGTCTTCTGGTGTCGCTGACTTTCTTTTACATGCTTAAAAACAAACCAATGATGAATTTTACACTGCTTAGATAAAAGGCAGTGAATACAAAACATTATTTATCCCCTTGCCTGGATGCAAGACTCTTGGAAGGAAAAAAAAAGTCACATGTGGAAAGATTTATATTACAGATGGAGAAGAGTCTGCAAGGGAGAAAGGGAAACACTTGCATTCCACTGCACTTCAATTAAGCAGGGTGGGGAAGGGAGTGAAACAGAGGCCGTAACTGATGGGGGCCGTCCCGGGCCCTGAGCCCCCAGCTCGCGGCTGGTCTCTGCTGCGCGGCTGCAGCCCTGGCAGCTGGAACCCAGGAGCGGTAACCTCAGTAATTCAATAAACGAACTCTGACAAGCCTAAATGGTTGTTTGGACGGATCCTCTCGCATCCCCACTCCTGGCCGCCCAAAACCTCAAATAAAATAAAATAAATACAACACAACATGAGACGCAATCCGAGTCTTTATGGCTGCCTTCTCTGGTGGGACCCGGGTGGGCTTTTGGCCCGGGCACCGTGTTTTCCCGGCCTCCCCCGTCCGCATCCTCCCTGCACGGTTTGCTTTTCCTCTCCCCCAGCGGGGGCAGGGTGGGCTGGGACATTATTCAGCGCGCTGCCATCGGTATCTTCAGCCAATCGGAGGCGATGGCAGCCGCTTGCACCTTGCTGACAGCTGCTGTCAAAATACTCTCACAACCGGCAGCTCGATAATAACTCGAAAATGAGATACAAATGAGGGAGTTTTCATGAGTGGGATGCGCTGTGTTTCTCCCGCAGCCTGCCGGCTCCTGAGTGTGGTGGGGGACGCTTGGGGACACGCATGGCCACTGCGGGAAGACGGGCTGAGAAAACAGACAGACCGATGGGCCGGAAGACCAGCCAAGGACACAGCCGCTCCCTGGAGGGCTTCTGGGATGCTTCCCCAGGGAAGGGACGCACTGATGTGGGCGCTGCCCGTGGGCTGCCCTCTGCCCGTGGGCTGCTCTCTGCCCGGCCATCTGGGGAGTGGCTCGGGGGTTCCAGGCACACGTGGGGTGTTGGACGGCTTCCCTGGGTGCCTCTCATCTGCGCAGGCTCCTCTGGTCACCCATGGGTGCTGCGGGGCCATTTTCACGCCAACTCTCTCCCCCAGACTCAGGCGGTTTCTGCCCGGGAAGTCAACATGGGCACAGCTTGTTTAGGAAGCAGATGAGTCCCGGGAGCAGCAAGCGTGTGGGAAGGAGACAGCGGCACCCCGGAACCTCCTCACTGGCCGCTGGCTCTCTGCGTGTCCAGGCGGAAGGCACAGGGGCAGGAACATCCGTCCACTTGAGGGCCCAGGGCGACCCTGAGCATGACCCCACACACCGCCTCCAGCCAGAGGTTTAGGGCTTTGCTTTCAACTTACAAACTGCTCTGGGCTGCAGCTGCCACTGGCTATATTAAGAGAAGCTGGGGGGTGGTAGCCCGGCTGGCAAGGAATCGAAAAGCTGCTGAAGATTCTTCTGTGTTTAAATGGAAGGGAGCAGAGAGTGACTGTCCCAGGGAGGCGCAGTTTTGGCGCCTGGATGAAAACCTCTTCCGGACGATTCTCCCTTGATTCCCACTCATTTCCCCGCAGAGAGCGTCCTCATCCCTGTGCCGGGGACACTTAGCTTATTCCGCTTGCCCGTGACACTCGCACCCTGAAAGAGCGTGTCTGCGTCTCCTGCGTCTCCTTTACACGGCAAACTCCGAAAAGGGGCTCAGCTGGGGAGCCGAGCTGTCAGGAGGCTGTGAAGTGTGGCACTTGGAAGGACGAGAGGCTCTCAGGAGCCTGAACGGGGCGACGCCTGTTTGGGGTGACCCAGCTGGGAAGACCTCAGAGTCCCTGGCCTCCGCCTCGGTCCTGCCACTTAAGCGGCTGTGAGACCTCAGGCGACTCACTGAAGCCCCCTGAAGCTGTCTCTGCCTCTGGGAAAGAGGGACATGACTTCCTGCCGCTGCCAAGGGCGTGTGACGGAGGAGGCAGGGAGGCGGATGGGGGGCACTGCAGCTCTGTGCTGGAGATTTGAGTGGCTCACTTCTGACTCCGTCAGAGGGTCCAGGTCTGTGCCGTCCCCTAGGCAGCCCCTCCTCAACACGACAAAGAGGCGGCTTTGGGCTCTGCCGTGGCCTGGACGTGGTTCTCCCTACTCCGGGGCTGGACGCCTGGTCCCCACAGGGAGCTGGTGCTCCTCTGAAAGGGGACGCCATGTGCACCTCGGGAAAGGACTGCTGCTGTTCCCAGGAGTCCCTTCTGCACGTGGCCGGTGACCTGGCCTCTTCTCTGCCAGGCCGTGACGCAGCCAGGTGGCCCTCATAGCGCTTGGGTGCGTACGGTGTGCTCTGGACCCTCCAGCGCCACAACCATGAACCAAATAAGCCTGTGAGCTTCATCAGTTACCCAGCCACAGGGATTCTGCTGCAGCAACATGAAACAGACTCCCGTACCCTTGAGAAGCCCCATGTGCTCACAGGCAGGGCTTCTGGGAGGTGAAGCCTGGAGGGGAGGGGTGTCGCTGTGGGCACCCACTGCTTCTCCTCCAACTCCGCCCTGCTTCCCGAGCCCCAGCGAGCCGCCTCTGCCAGGTCGCCCGGCCGGCTACACACCCTGTAGTGACGGAGAGCCAAAATAAACCCTGCTCCGTTAACGTGGGGGGTCGGGCATTTTGTCCCAGCATTGAGATGGACTGAGGCAGGCTCTTTAAAGTAAATAAAACCTAGTGCCCCTGCCCCGCCAGCTCCCTGCCGAGTACCGGCGGCCATCGTGCTGGACAGCGGGGACGCCCTCCTGCTGCGCGAAGCTCTACGGGGCAGCGCTGCGCTCGGTACCCACGACGCAGGGCACCAGGGGGCTCGGCTCAGCCTCCCCACCCCACCCGACCAGCTGCCTTCTCCCCACTCTGGCCGTGAGTCCAGGCAAAGACCTCCCAGCAACACATCTCATCCCGAATGGCAGACGCCGCGGACTCGGGGAGGAGAGCCAGTCACCCCGCGCACCGTAACACCGCACGTACGCAACGTGATCGGAGTGCACAGTGTACGCTGCATTAAAGCCATCGGTACAGCCGAGCACGCACTGCCACTAGCCGCCCTCAAAATGCGCAGCCCCGATTTGAATGCACTCATCCTCCCCTTCCGGCCGCTTTCTGAAGCAGCTCTGGAGTCCTCTCCCTGAGGGTCTCCGAGCTGTGATCGAAAGCACGGTGAACACCGCCGCCGAGCGCCATCCGACACAAAGGCAGCTGGTAAGACATCAGTGTGGCTGCAGTCTCCTGCCTCATCGGGTGGCACCGTGTGACCTCTGGCTCTTCCCAAGGTCAAACCACGAAAGGTAAGTGTTGTGAATCCATTCAGGACAGTGAGCAGCCATGGCAGTAAAAGTAAAGAGGTTCAGGGAAGGTGAAGGAGGGAAACGAGCCCCGGCTGGGAGCTCTTCAATAAGGGAAACGTTCAGGTTTCAGCTGTGCCGCAGGGTTTAACTTTTCAAGAAGAAACACATTTTTCCCCTAGTACTGGGAATTGAACTCGGGACCTCCAGCTTGCCGGGAGGGTGCGGTACCACTGAGCTGCATCCCTGGCCCACAATTTTATATCTATGTAAAATCTCAGGTATATTCTTTCTTTTAGTTATAACTGTTTCTTTCTACGTGTGTCTATACATCGAAAGACGTGTATACGCAGAGAGAGAGAGAGAGAGAGAGAGAGAGAGAGAGAGGGAGGGAGGGAGAGGGAGAGGGAGAGAGAGAAAAGGAGGGAGTTCAAGAGAGCTCAGATATGAGCCAGGCACATGGAAGGGCTCAAAAAAGGGGAACATACAATAAAGTGGTGCCCACCTGTAATCCCAATACTCTGGGAGGCTGAGGCAGGAGGATCACAGCCTGGGCAACTTATTAGCTTTAGTGAGATCCTGTCTCAAAATTAAAACTTTAAAGATGGGTATGGAGGTGCACAGCTGCAATCTCAGCACTTGGGGGGCCGAGGCAAGAGGATTGCCTAGTGTGAGGCCAGCCTGGGATACAAAGTGAGTTCAAGGCAGTGTGAACTGAACTACATAATGAGGCCCTGTCTCAAAAACAAAAACAAAACCAAAAAAAACCTGGGATGTAGCTCAGTGCAAAGGTCCTTAGCACTGCAAAACTGAAACAAAAAGAAAAAGAAAAAGGAAACCGAAACCAAACAGAAGCCCCCCAACCCCCTCCAACTGTCTTGCCCCTGGGGGTCCTCTGGTCCCACCTCACACAACTGCGAGAAGTGGGAGGAGTTTTTCAGCTGGGGACCTTTGTGTCCACCACTAAGGCCCAGACTGGGGCCGTCCCCAGGGCCACGCCGGGAGGACCCTGGCATTGGCCCTTGCCGGGAATTCTGGGGATCCGGTCCCTTCGGTGACCTTTCTGTCTGGGGTGCTCCTGTGCCACCCCAAGTCTGGGCTGGACTCCGGGTCTGGAAACGCACTGTGCAGGAGACGACGTGGATACAGTGGCACGAAGAGCAGGCGATACCAGGCACCGGCCCCACTGATGCCGCGACGTGAGGGCGGGAGGGAGAGAAGCCTCCTACGGCACAGGAAAGTGACCTCTGCTGCTGATGGCCGCCAGTGCCGGGCCGTGGCCCCTAGACTTTCTTGGGATGTGGCACTCTTTGGTGAGCCAGTAATTTCTCATGGTATAGCCCCGGGCCGAAAGCCATACCCAGCAATACGTAGCGGTTCACAGCCTCTTGGACAGACGCTGCTGCCTCTCTCCCAAATCTGGAATGCCACCCAGCACAGCTTCGTTCCCCGTGGCACCCGAGGCACCGGGGCACACAGTTTGAGAACCGTGGCGATGACTAACTGCTGATGTCTTCACTTGTGTTGTCTTTTTTTAATCCTGGCAAGTATATACTGCTGTCCTCGTTTTACAAATGCAGATTGAGCAGGGTGTTTAAAGGACACATCTAAATGCCACAGGAGTCAAGGCTCCCAAAACAGGTGTTGGGTGGACTCCCAGGGCTGCCACATTAGGTGGTTCAGGTTGAACACTGCACAATTCTAGAAGCTGCTGCTCACACAGGTTGCCGAGCCGCTTCACTGTGTGAACAGCAGGCGTCTGGCCACAGCCTCCAGCTAACTGCTCCTTTCTCTGCACTGACCGACCAGTGTCTTAGCTTGGAGAGTGCGGTCCTGCTATTGAGCTCCTGGCCACATCCCATTCCCGGGAAAACAGACTGACAGGATGTGAAGGACGGAGAAGCTCCGTTTAACCAAGGTGGCCAAGGCGCGGAAGCATCGGGCCCCACAGGTAAACGGTGCCCCCAGCAGCATTTCAGCCACGAGTGGGCTTGGCAGCAAAACAAGATGTAGAGGTCGAGTGCGCGGGCCCAAGTATCACGGCCGTACGATGTGGGCAGCAGGGTCTCCAGTGGGGACGCTGCCTCTGGGGTGCACCTGGCAGAGACGGGGCCACACCCCGGCCCTTCGCACTGAGCTACAGCCTTTTATTTTCTATTTTGAGACAGTTCTCACTAAGTCACTAAACTGTCCAGGCTGGGCTTGAACACATGATCTTCCTGCCTCAGCCTCCCACAGCGAGGGGGTCAGGTGCCCTGGCCCCGTGTGGCAGGTGCACTGACCCTACATCTAAGTGGGGGCGTGCTCGCCTGTGACAGGGATCGATCCGCGGGGTGCACAGGGAAGCAGGTCCCAATGCTTGGAGCGGCGCTGTGCCCTCACTGAGATCCCTTAGCTCCAAGGCGCGGCTTCTGCGATGACTCTGCAGAACCCGAGCTTGGCCAGGATTCAGACAAGCGCGGGTCCCGTTCTGTGGATCTGGCAGACCCGGCCCCAGGGGCGGCCTCCTCTCCTGCGGGCTGTGCTCACTTACGCAACAGCGCCACTGCATGAGAATTACCAGCGAGAGGGGATCAGCAGGTTCTGGATCTCATCTGAGGCTGCGCCTTTCTAATATTAAAACCCATGATCGGAATTTAGTTTCTGCAAAATGACATCATCCATCACACTGAAATAATGCTGTTAATTTGAATTTTATTGATTTTAAATCTTGTTTGTATTTAACTTGAAAACGTGTTTTGGTTTTTATTGTCCTAACAGAACCATCAGCGTGAGTTGTCAGTTTATTTTGCTTTCTACATTTGTACATAAAGTTAACAATGATAAAAATATTTACACTGTCGCTATGGAGAAGAACCACAAGATCTATCTTGTTCTGTTCTGTTCTTTTCCTCTTTTCTGCAGCATCGACAATCAAACCCATACCCTTCTTATATTTTGAGAGACAGTCTTGCTAAATTGCCCCGGCTGGGCATGAACATGAGATCCTCCTGCCTCAGCCTCCTGAAGTACTGGGATTACAGGTGTGTGCCATTGTGCACAGCTCTGCCTTTTCTGTTAAAGGGCTCTTTCTACCTCGCCCCCAGTTAAGAAATATGGTGATGCCTGTAGTTTTATGAAGGGTCTGTAGAATGACTCCTTCAGAGGCAAGAAGAGTTGGGCTCCCTTTGGGCTCCTCAGGGAGGATCAGAAAGGCAAGCTGGTTTTCCTAGGAGCACACAGCTGGTCAGCAGCAGGACCAGGGGAGGTCACTATTCCCTTGTCTCCTAGCAGAGCCCTATATCTTCTAGAGGCCTCAGGCATGAGTGTCATGGACAGAACAGCCATCCCGGGCCGGGAGGACACCAGCAAACTCCCGACTCTCAGCCCTCACAGCCAGCCCGCCCACGATGCCGTCCACAAAACGCAAGCCTCAGAGGGCCAGGTCCTCAGCCCGAGACCCCCAAGCCAGGGCCACAGGGCGCAAACGACCTGTCTCTAGCCTTGGGTCTGCAGTGAGCTGGCCCCTTCCACGCTGGGGTCCACATTTGTCCCTGTAACCCAGGGCCTGCAGCAGCCCCAGCCCAGGAGCGATGCCTGGAAACGGCCGCCCCAACCACGAGCCCTGCACCACACACGGCTGTACAGAACCCGTCCCGGGACCACTCCACACCAGGCCATCAGGCTCTGCTGCCCCAGCTCTGGGACTGAGTCGTGAGTAGGTTCCCCGGCAGTGCAGATCCTACTTGGGCAGACACCTGCGGCTGCTTCCCGTCGGCCTTTGTGGCACACTGTGCTAATCAGTATGACTCTCTGCGGCCCAAACAGCCTCCCGCTCCTCCTTCACCCACAGCAGCCGGCAGCCGCAACCAACTGGTTTGTGCTGGAGGCTGGGAAAGTGCAAGGCTGCAAGGGGCCTGGCTGCCCAACCCTTTCAGAGTCGTTCAAAAAATGGAGGCCTAGAGAGGCCATACAACTGCCGACGTCACAGCGGGAGCAGGATGGGGCTGGGACAGAGGCCCATTGCGGGCTGCACCTGCGACTGATGTGACCCTCGTGACGAGCTGAGATCAGTGCTGCTGGGAGCGGAGCACGGTCTGGGAGATGTGGGCAGAGCAGGGCCTGCAGGAGCTGCGCAGCGTCTCCACTCTTGACACCCAGGCAGCCCGCACCCCTCAGACAGCTGAGGCTCAGCCCTCCCGCCTTCCCACAGGCCCAGTTCACCACGCTGCCAGGACACGCAGGTCCCGGAGGGCAAAGCCTTCCTGGCCAACCTGCTTCCTTGGTTCAATCAGCCTGGGTTTAGGTAGCTGGGTATGGAGCATCTGAAAGCTGGGGGTTCCCCTCCCCGAGTCACACCCCTCGGTGGGTGACAGTGGTAGGAGAGTCAACTTCCTTCTCGAGGCTGACCCTGAGCCTGTTCTCCTCTCTCACCCACAGACTCTGCTGAGCACACTTCTGGCTGGGAAAATCAAGGGGGAAGGAATTGGGGCCTCTCAGACACCGGTAATTCCTTCCTAAGTATGCTCTGCACTTGCTTATCCCCAGTGGTGGGCAACTCACTACTGTCAACTTTTAGGGTTCCAGGTGTTCATTTTTAAAACCTAATTTTGAGATAATTACAAATGCCCTCGCAGGAGAACCAGGGCGGCCCTGTCTGCCCTGCGCTGGGTTTCCCGGTTGGTGACACCCAGCACTAGTGCAGTCACTGGCTTCACTAAGCCTGCAAGGTCACACTGACTCCACCAGTGTAGATTCAGCCCCAGGACGTTTACCTCCAGGAGGGCTCAGTGCCCACCATGCCAGAGACTAGGAATGTAAGACCACAGGGACCCTCACTCCTCTGCCCGTCTCACTCACTGCTGACAACCACGTGCCGGCCACCTCTCCCATCTGTCATCTCCGGAGGGTCACACAGATGAATTATAGCGTGCAGCTGCTGGGATTCACGCTCCCCACCCAGGCAATCCTCCGGATGGTCACAGGCTGTGTGTGATTCCGTGGTCTCCTCTTCACGGCCAAGTAGTATTCCATGGCGTGGACGTACCAGTCTGCTGTACCACAGGCTCCCCCAAGGTCATGTGGTCGTTCATAATGTTTGGTTGTTGTATTTGGAGCTGCTGTGAACATCTGGGTATAGGTCAGTCTCTCTCTCCCCCACCCCTTCTTTCTTTCTTGTAATAGCTTTATTGAAATATGATTCACAACTTCTGCAATTTGCCCCCTTGAAGTATACAACTCAGTTGGTTTGAGTGTGTTCGCAGAATCGTGCGACCTTCACCACAGTCAACTGTAGCTCATTTTCATCACCTCGGGCAGAAGCCCAGCGCCCTGTAGATCTCCCTGATCTCATCCCAGCTTTCCCCACCAGGAGCCCACGTTCGGTCTCTGCCGGGCTGTGTGCTCTGGTGCTGGATACAAATGGAATCTGTGTGGATCAGGGCTTCCCGCCCTGTCGTGGCTGGGTCCCCCACCCTCCACCCCTCCGCCTGTCAGCTGTGAGGGGTGCAGGAGCGAAGTGCTGTATCTTCGGCCTCCAAGCCTGAGCCAGGGAGTGTGGCATGCTGTGCAGGTGCCCCCTGGCCACGGGTTTTCTCTCCCCATTCATTCATGCAGCACCGTGACACGGGACAGATACATGGTCAACATTCGTGGCCCCTCGGCCGTGTCTGCTGTGGTTGTTGCCCGCAGCCTCCGGGCGCCCTGGCCAGCCCAGTCATCGGTGCTGACAGCCTGGCTGCTCTGCGTCTCTCCTCCTGTACCAGCGACCTCATGCAGCTTGCTGAGAGAAGGTCACACAGGTGGAGGGACACGGACTTTAGAACTCTGCCCAGCTGGGAACCTGGTTCTTCTTCCGCCTTGGACCGGTCCCTGAGCCACCTGCAGGGCCCTCCTTCCACTGCCGTGATCCCGGGCTGGGGACTCGGAGCGCAGGGTGAGCGCCTCGCTGGTGTCGGGGCCTGGACTGAGAGTCCTGCTGTTGGGACTGAGGACGGCCGGCTGACAGGGCTGAGGAGGACTCTGTCCCCAGGGTGTCCTGGGAGAGCCGGCCCAGCGCAGGGAGAGGTGTGCAGGAGGTGACTGCGGCAGTCTGCTCAGAGCAGCTGACGCGTGGGTCCCGTGAGGGTGGAGGAACGGATGGCAGCCTGAGCCCAAGAGCTGCCCTGGGCAGCAGGGCCCGTGCAGTGACGCGCACAGGTTGCAAGGTGGCATCCAGGCCCCTCCACAGTGCAGCCAAGCAGGCACTGTGAGATGGGGACACAGCGAGTGGCCACTGCAGCACACAGGGCCCTCGGAAGCTGGCACTGACGGGGCGTGTCACCCGCTGGCTCAGTGGGACCCAAAGTCAGGCGTCATCCTGTTTGCTCTCTCAGCTCAGCCCTTGGGTTGTGACAAATGTGACCCAACAAGATGCCGAGGCCTGAAGGAAGCCCTGGACGAACAGCCAAGCCACCACGGATGCCACCTGCTGCAGACGGGCCCTGGAGGTGACCACGCTGGGTCGGCTGAGCCCCCACACGGGGAAGCGACACCTTGGCCTCCCACATCGCCAGGAAAGTGGCTCAGACGGATGTGCCGCTAGGCGGCTGGGTTGCTGGAGGGTGGCAGGGGCCCACTCCTGAGCGGGAGGAGGCGCCACTTCTTCAGTGGGAGCAAAACAACAGCGACGGCATTAGGATGAAGAGGGTAGGAAGCCGCGAGTCAGCTGGGGGCGAGAAAAGAGCTCAAGCCACAGGACCGGGACCCGGAAAAGCACAAACAATGAGAAACAGAGTAAGAAAATCAATGAAAAAACCCAGACGATCCAATTTAAAAAAATGGCCAAAGGACTTGAACAGGCATTCCACAGATTCCACGTCCACACGGCTGGCCACGTACAAGACTGGCTTCCTTAGCTACCAGGGGGGCACAGATGAACCACCACAGACTCGGAACCACGGGGACCCCGCTAAACGGGGGAGAGAAAGACGGGAACGAGAGGCCGAGCGCAGAGAGGTGGCGGGGTGGGGACTCTCATGCCTGCGTGGAGCCGGCCTGGCGGTGCCCCTGTGGCCCGGTGGTTCTACTGCCGCGTCCCCTGCAGAAATGCACGCACACCGGTGCCCTGAGGACTGTCCCCGCGACAGCACCCCCAACGGCTCGAAACCTGCACACTGCCGGAGTGCGGGTCGATGAAACGGATGTGGGTCCTGCCCATGACAGTTGCACAACGCAGTACCAGCCAAACAGGGACAGAGAGGACCATGGCTGATGCACAGCGGACGCAGGTGTGTGGATAAGGTTCACCCCGAGTCCAGAGCCTGTGACTGAGCACGGCACGAACCAGGAGTGGGGCTCCCGGGTGGTAGAGGCAGAGTGGGGGTCAAATGGCGACCCCTGTGGCTTGAGCTGGGGCTGCCACACGGTGCACTGTCTATCACCACATGGCCCATTCACGCTCCTGCCCGTTCTGCAGACGTCAGGTGGTGATGCCCAGTGGCTGGGCCGCTTGGTCTGCGTCTTCCCTGATGGCCCTGAGTGTGCACTGCACTGGGGCAGTGGAGTGCCCCGAATTCACGTCCATGCAGAACCCGAGCGCGGCCTGCTTGGACACCGGACCTCCACAGATGCCACCAGTGCGGGACGAGGCCACTTGGGTCAGTGCAGGCTCCAAACCCAGTGGCTGACTCCTCCGGAAGAGCAGCAGGACACTGCGGCGTGGGACACGGGGACGGCCTCCACCCTCCTGCTGCTGCAGAGGGCAGGAAGAGGCCTCCGAGGGACACGGCCTGGCCCACACCCTGTGTTCACACTGCCAGCCTCCAGCCCGGAGGACTGGTCCCTGTTGCGGCAGCTTCCCGCAGCTCTGGACCTGCCCTCCGGGCCATCGCCCTTCGTGCAGGTTCATCCTTCATCCCGGTTCCGAAGGCACATCTGAGCTGCAGGGCCCTTTGTGACACCTCCCCCCACGTAAGAGCTACGTACAGGGCCTGTGTCCCTGTTCCGGCCCCACGAATCGCTATGGAATCTGAGTGTGGCTAGGTGCGTTCCTGGGGGCCTGGAGCAGGGGCTGGGGCTGCAGCCCCTGGACAGGCATTGCTGCCAGGTGGGGACACCCCACCCCAGGTGCAGGACCAGCCAGACCGGGCGGGCAGGTGGCCCTTGGCCCTGCCTCTGGTCGCCATCACCACGAGAGGAGGCATGCAGACTGGTGGCCAGGACAGGTGCCCTAGGCACAAGGTGGCACTCAGGTCGCCAGCAGCCTCCAGACACCTACCAGGAACTCACCCATTCACACCCAGCAGGTGCCACACTCAGGAAAGAAAACAGCAGGAAGGAAAGCACCAGGTGCAGGGCTGAGCGGAGCAAGCGCCCTCTGTCTGAAGCCAGTGGTTCTGTCTGAACCCCCCACACCTCAGGCCCTCGAGACAGCTTTGGGGGCTTCATGCAGAATCCTGGCACTTGGGGATTGAGCCGCCCATCTACCGGGCACCTGTGGACCTCCAGCTGTGACCTTCCAGCCTGGAGGAACAGACAGCACACGGACAGCAGACTGGGGCCACTGTGAGGCAAGCTGGGGAGCAGAAGCGGAAGGGCTCGATTCGACAAGGCACCTGCCCAATGCTGCACCCTCACATCGCTCTCCAGAGAATCCTTAGGCACAGAGAGGGGAGGAAGCGCTCCAAAGGTCACACAGCTGGGCACGGCGGAGCTGGGATTGGGGCCATCCTGCAGAGCTGGCGACAGCACCCACTGCTGTCAAGTCCCCAACACATCTGATGTCCACGTGACACGCAGGGCCTCTGTGTGTGACAGTCTCGCCTCAAGGTCAGCCTGGCAAGTATGGGGTTCCGGGGCGTTGACGGGCATGGGGCACCTGACAGAGAAGTGGGTGGAGGGAGAAGCTGGAGGCTGTGTGTGACCCGGCCAGCCCAGTCCCAGGCTGCAGTCCTGCCCTGGGCAATTCTGGGGCAGGCAGGGGAGGAGGCACAAGCTGGGAGCCAGCACTCCGCCTCACCCGGTCGCACTGCAGCAGTAGCTGTCAGGAGTCTGCCCGACGGACTAAAATCTTGCCATTTTTCAGGGTCAGAAACTGGGCTGAGCTAGGCCCCGTGGCACTGGCCTATGAGCCTAGGTGAGAAGCTGAAGCAGGAGGGTGCCCTGTGTCGGCAACATCATGAGATCCCTCTAATTATAAAAAATGAAAGGGCTGAGGTGTGGCCTGGTGGTTGGGCACTTGATGGCCTGGGCTTCATCCCAGCATCTAAAACAAAGAGCTGACAACTAAAAAGAGCACAGGGCTGTGTGTGGACTGCGTGCTTGGCACACAGGGCACCATTCACCCGCCCACGCCTGACACAACAGACGGGCTCCGCAGGGCTGTGAGCTTGCCATGCGGATCCAAGGGTGTGCGGGGCCAGGCACGGGGGATGTGGTCCCTCCTCTGGGGTGGCCTTGCACACCCTGACAGCCCTGTACAAGGAGGCCACCGTAAAGGGAAAGTGAGGCTGCAGACTCGCTGAGGGCCACAGGCAGCCAATGGCAGACCCCACCCACAGAAAGGCCAGGTCCACGGGCCGGGCCCTGCTTCTGCAGGGAGCAGCAGGTGACCAGGGACCCAGGACGCCCAGGGACTGGGCTCAGGCTCTCCACGCACCTGTGGACCTTCCAAGAGCGGAGATGGACTCGTGACACACGCTGCCCTGCTGAGAGCGCACGTGCAATTCCCTCTTCGAGACACTCAAGGAGCAGCCAATCGCCAAGACCAACCGAGGCCACTGCTCCCCAATGCCCACTGTGGCCCTGACCCCCGCGTCTGGGAAGGCCAAGCTGCTGACGGCAGAAGGGAGGAAGCGGGACAGGTCGGGCCTTGGGGGAGCCCGGCTTTTCAAGCTATAGAGGAGACAGTGTCAGTCAGTCCCTGCCTGGCAGTCTGTCCACCTGCCCTGAGGCCAAGCCTTCCCCTGCCCGTCCCAGTGCAGGAACCGAGGCCGGCAGACTGCTGGGCGGCACTCCGGCCTGCGCGTGCTGATCTTTCCTGTCGGCCTGCAGGCTGGGCTGTGCCAAATGAAAACCAGAGGCCTCAAGTTCAAAGCCGAAGAATTTCAAGATGGCGATGGCAGGACCCTGAACTGCGGGTGTGACCCTGTGTGACCACACAGGCCCCAGGTGTGCAGGGTGAGGCCGCCACGAGCCAAGGTCCTTCTGGGAACAGCTCTTCACCTCTGTGGCTAGCGCCTGTCCGCTGCCCTGGCACACTGGCTGCGCAGCTGTGGGAGCTGAGGCATCTCTGCTGTCATGCATCCCGGGACCTCTCTCTAAGCAGGGTCAATGCACGCAGCATGGGCGGAATGAGCCCCCCAATGGCTCCAGCTCTGCCTAGGACAGAGGCCTGGCCACTTTCTTCCTGGGCACACCCGGCCCTGCCCTGGCATCCCTTGGCCCGCCTGAGGGTCAGGAGGAACGAAATAAGCACTGCAGCAAACACGTGCACTCGCAGTCTGGGACACCCTGGATGTCTCCCCACGGCCTTCTACACGGTGGAGAAACAGGTTGGGCTGGACCCTCCTGGTCCTTGCTGACCACGTCCTAGACCAGCGATGGTGAAACTTTCAGAGACGAGTGCCCAAACTGCAACCCAAACCCACTTGCTTATCGCAAAGTGCCAACCCTGCAATTACACCTGCATACCGAGGCTCTCATTCAGAAGAGACAAGTGTTAATGGGCGCTCAGCTGCTGGCGGTGACTTGGCTCCCAGAACCTGCCCTAGGGGTCAGAGTGGCAGCTCAGGAGGCCAGCATACAGCCAGGGGAAGAGGAAGTGCTTGGGAGAGGCTCAAGGACTCCCTGCTGCTGGAGACGTGGGTTCTGTCTGGGGTCGGGAGTCTGGTGTGGTTTGGACCCTGCTCCCTGGTTTGCGCTGTGACCCCACAGTTCCACCTGTTAACCAGCTGTCTCTTGGCTGCAAATTGGAAGCAACAGTAACACCCTGCAGGCCGTGGGGACGGGGACACTGACCACACAAAGCACCGAGACACTGTGCAGGGCCCGGTGTGTAACAGCGGTGATGACTGATGTTCACAGCTGCGCCACTGTGAGCAGTCGCAAGACAGGCTAGCTCTAGCATCAGCACAACTATTCTACGCAAGGGGAAACTGAGGCCCAGAGGACAAGCGGCAGGGAAAGCAGAGGAATCCCTGTCCTGAGTTTCCACAGGATGACTGCCCTTCGTCCCCCTGGACCCCGGGCCTGTATCCAGTGTGCCCAGCACCCGCCGGTCACTGGGGTCTGGTGGGAGGCCGGAGCATCTGGGAGGTGCCCAGAAATGCTGCCCGGGTCTAGGAAGGGCTCCTCGCACCCCCAGCCAAGGTCCCTGCAGGAACTGCCCCTGCCTACTCCCCAGCATCCTGGAAGGAGCTTGCCCCCCAGCTGCTCCTATCCTTCCCTGGTCCTCCGGGCAGTGGAAAGGAGCCTGGGTCTCTCCTGACACAGCGCCGAGCACAGAGCCTGGCCAAAGGACAGGTTCACCGTGTCAGTTCCCACGACAGCACCTTCCTGATCTGGGGGCAGAGAGGATGTGTCGGTCAGACTCCCCAAAATCCACACCCTGGCTCAGCTGTGTAGCCCAAGGAAGCTCCTCACCTCCCAGGGCTCCAGTTTCCCTGTGGGGCAAAAGGGACAGTACTGTCCCTTCTACATAGGGCCACATGAAGGGTGTATCCTCACACAGAGCCTAGCACACCTGAGAGCCGCTGGGGGCTGAGAATTTACCACACTGGGCAGCACAGACCCGTAAAACCTGCCTGACACAATGCAGCAGACCAAGTACCCCAAACCCTGAGCTCACCCCTGCAGGTGACCTTTGCTGGCCGTGGCTTTGTCTGAATTCGTCTGGAGCATCTCTGCACCTGCTTTGGTCCCTGAGCAGGCTCACAGCGACCCCTGCTGCCCGCCAAGAGGAACTGCCCCACGCCGCCAGCAGGAGCAAACAAAAGCAAGGTAGAGCCCCCCTAAGAAGGCCGCACCTTTTCAGGGTCTAGGAGGAGGCCTGTCAGAACGGCGGGGTGAAGAGACGCTGCATGTGATTATGCTTGGTGGACACTAATTCCCTAGTGCCTTCTAAAGATAAATGCGATACTCTGATCAAACAAAGCGCCTTCCCTTCCCCGGCGCTCTTTTGTTTCCCGGGATAAGTGTCATCCTACACAGACTGCGAACTGAGAGGAACTTTCTGAGGGATGTTATTTCCTGACCAACATACACTGTCCTTCGCGAGCTTGGTCTCATCTTGTAGTTCTTAAATTGGACTCTTTCCAAACAGCAGAAGCACGTTAAAATGAGCAGAGGCGCTCCACACACACCTCACCGTGACGAGGCCTCAGGACCCCTCTGCCTGATCTACCCAGGTGCGGGGCGGTGGACCTCCGGGTCCCCAGGCTGTGCCCCGTCTCTGCAGGCTGAGACCTGCTTCTCAGGCACCCGAAGGGACGACGCCTCTGCGTCAGCTCCGGCCGGCCACGTCTGTGAGCCGGTGCCACAGGCGCATGACCTGCGACGAGGAGGGGACAGGAGGAGGCTGACGACGACCAAGAGGATTCAGAAGCAAAGGCCCCGAACGGCTTCCCAGTCTCTACACCACACAGGGGTGCATTCCGCACACAGACGATTCTTTCCCGTCTCCCACACTGGGGACTCCGTCTGCACCTGCAGTCTCCCAGCAAGACGGCAGTCGGCCTTTCCACCGGCTTCACTCTCTTGCTCTTTACATTAAACTGACAAGCACAGGGCGGAATGCTGCACCCCGGCATGCAGGTCCCACCGCGCTTCGCCCACCAGACACCCTCCTCTGGCAGAGGGACATTCAGAAAAGTCACCAGGTGACGTGAGAGTGCAAAGGTGGAGCAGCACCTGACCAAACCAACGACGGCCACTTGAAATGGCACGGGGCGCCGAGTTCTACCTCAGAGGCTCGAGCCCCCGCTGCGGCGTGTGGAGGGGACAGAGAGGCCTGCTGCTCACTCTTCTCCCACTGCTCTAAGGCCAATCCACGGCAGCCGGAAGATGACCTTGGAAAGCCACTGTGCTGGCCTGCAGTGGAGCCTTCCAGGCCAGGCCCCATCCTCAGCGAGGCTACAGCGGGCAGGAGTGCCACGGACCGACCCGCGCGCCTCACCTGAACAGTTCCCGGATCTCGCGGCGGTCAGCTTGGAAGGGGATGTTCCGCACCAGGATCTTGGAGGTTGTCTGCTTCTGGGGAACTTGCTTCTTCCGGGCAGACGTAGGGGCTGGCCTGGGGTCAGAGGGAAAGGGGCTCAGGTTCCCGGAGTGGCCCACGGCCCCCACCTACTCTGACCCACCCCACCTCTAGCAGAACAGAAACTCCTGCCGACGTTCAGGTGAGGGACCGAGCAGTATGTGCGGAAGAGGACTTATTCCAAGAGGAGGAAGCCAGGCCCTCCAGGGGACACGAACTGGAACTGTCTTCCCCTGAAACAGCCACGGCATCGGAGGAGAAGTGACGGCTTCCCACCAAAGCCAATCCCGTTATCTTCTCTGAAAGACACTGGTGGTTCCCAAGGCCTAGCTAGGGACACTTTGACTTCAGCGGAGAACCTGGGGGCCTGAGCAGAGATGGGCCATGTGGCAGGAGAAGCTCTTGGCTCGGGGTTCTGGGCCAGTCTTACCACAGCCCCGCGCCACCTCCCGCTCCCAGCGGGGTACAGCAGTGAGCAAGGCCGTGCAGCACCAAGCGAGGCACAGATGCCAGGTGCCAGCCCCCCAGACTCTACATCACCTCAGGCAAGAGGCTCAGCGACCCTGCATGTGACTTCTCAGAAGCGGAAAGGGTGGCCAAGACTTCATGAGAGGGAACTGGGCACCGTACCCACTGGTGGGCAGTGGTCAACTCGGCCACTGGGGACCGTGACTGTCGAGACTCCGCCCACCCAACCTCCTCAGAGGCCTCCCAGTCCCCACACATGGCAGCCCCAGCATGCACCCTGACTACAGTTCATTCACCTCCAACCACCTTTCCCTGTGTCGTCGGTCCTGTCGCCTGGGGCAGTGCTGTCCCACACAGCAGCCCCTGACAAAGGTGGCTGCTTCAGTCTGAATTAGGATGAAACTTGAAGACCCCACTGCCAGCTGGTCCCCAGCAACCCTGCCTCCTGGTCCTCCTGACCCTCTGAGCCCCTCCTCACCGATTCAGGGCAACCGAAGCCACCTTGTGTGACTGTGACACAGCTGATGCAAGACACTGCTCTTCCTCCCTGCTCCCTCTGGGGAAGCCAGTGTCACATCACCGAGACACTGAGCAGGCCCAGGGTGAGCTGTGACCATGCGGGACACCCCTAACCCTCCCAGAGGCCGAGCCAGCCCCCCAACAGGACTGCTCTGGACTCCACGCCCCAGAACACGTGAGGATGTGGCCTTTTACTGTCGTGGTCGTGTGGGTGGTTTGCTGATGGATAGCATGGGTGTGGAACATCCTGTCACGATGGGAGAGTCTGTCCAACAGTGCCACCTGGGATGTGAATGCCACCAGCAAATGCCAGTGTGGTGCCCAGCAGAAGTCTGGGCACTCTGGCTTCCTATACGCATTTGCTGAGCGTGGACGCGATGTCACGGACGCCGGTGTCGTGGTTTCTATCTAGATGTCCTCCTCACATCTTGCGGGCTCCAGGCAGCCTCTGGAAGCGCCTGTGTCACGGGGCTGAGAGTGACCCCTGTGCAGAGGTGGGGCCTGGCTGGAAGAGTCGCTCACCGTGGTCGGGACCCTGAGGCTTCATGTCCTTCCTGGTGCCCTCCCCGGTGCCCTGCTTCCTGCCTGCCCTGCTGTGAACAGTGATTCCTCCACCACGGTCCTGTATCATCTGTCCTGCCTCGGAGCCAAGTTGACCACGCAAGGCCTGAGACCACTAAGACGGGAGCCAAAATCCACATCTCCTGTTAAGCTGTGCGTGCCGGGCACCGCATCTCAGCGACTGTGACTGGACTGTTGGTCAGGAGGCAGGAGCAGGCAGGGCTTGCTCCGGGCCCCCTGGTGGAGTGCTCAGGGGAAGGCATGAGCCACGCGCTTTCACAGCCCCCTGGAGTCAATTTTGCCCTATGGGCTATGTCTCCTGCCCAAGGTCACACAGTCCCCAAAGGACTCCCGAGGCCTGATCCAGGCCTTCCCACGCAGGGTGCTCAGCAGGGCAAACCCTGAAGGATGAAGACTCCTAGAGCTGCCCCGAGCTGGACTCACAGGCAGGGCTAAAATCACAGGGAAGGAAAAGCAGCCGCACGCGGTCGATTTGTTGGCAGCTAATTTGCTCAAGTATCACAAGGGCCAACTTGCTGGAAATGTCCAATGAACATCTCGTAGCAGCTCCAGGACTGTTGCAGTGGTCATTTTGGTGCCCAAGGTGGGGAGATGAAAATGAGGCGGGGCTAACGGCTCATGGGGTGCGAGCTCCGTGTCGGGAGCCCCTCAGTGTGAGCGGCTTGGATGAGAAGCAGGTGGATCCAGGAGCACAGCTGAACCCTAAGACGCCCCTCTGTGTGGGGGGGATGGGGGCCCCGGGCAGACGGGCCATGCTGTCCATCGCACCTGCTGGGTCTCCTTCAGTTACCTGCCCTGCTCTCTGAAAGACAGCCCCATAAAATGAACCGTTGGCGTTCCAGCTTCCTTAGGCCTCGTCTGAGGTGGCAGCACCACGTAGCTCTGTTGGGTTTACGTCTACTGCGATGATTGTTCACTGCCTGTTTCTCCCACACTTGTTCCTTTCACTGTGAAAGTGGTGTGTAAAGAACTCAACCAGCTCTTCCCCTTCTATGTACCTTCCCCGAAAGAGTTAAAGACACTGTATTATGTGACACACGCACACCCACATTCACAGCGGCACAAGTCGTAAGAGCTGTATTTTGGAAGTGACCCATATACCTGTCAACAACACAGACAAAAAAAAAAAAGAACACACAATGGAGTACTACTCTGCCACAAAGAAGGACAAATGTGTCACTGTTAGGAAAACAGACGCACTTTAAGACCACAGTGCTAAGTGAAAGAAATCAGATGCACAAGCTTAAATATTGTATGGTTTCTCTTACGTGAGAAACCCAAAGTATAAATACAGAGCAAAGTGGTGGGAAATAGGGAGATAGATCTTTTGCGAAAGGGAAGGGGACCAAGCGATGGGGCGAAGGGGATGAAAGAGCCAAGATGTGTTACGTCTATGGACCAACTCCCCACAAGGACCCTGAACTCTGTGAGCCGCCAACATAGGCTAATAGAGTATCCGAAAAATGAAGAAAAATGAATTCATGCAAAGGACTAGCACGGTCCCACTTCAGGAGGGACTGGGGGTCAGAGCTGGCAAACGCCAACTTTAATTGGGCCCTTAATGAGGGAGACTCCTCACTAGATGGGGGTGTTGCACCCTGACACACCCCACGGGGCAGCCAGCATCAAGGACAGAAGGATCCAGTGCCCACCTCAGCAGTAGGGGCCGTGGGAGACTTACTTGGTGGCTCGTTCTGAGATCCGCACCTCCAGCTTGTGGCCGTCCACGATGTGACCCTAAGAGGTAAGACAGCGTGGCTCAGCCCTGGCCCTAACTCTTCTGCACCTCCGGCCTCCACAGAACACAGCCCCTGGCTCGAAAGGGCAGAGACCCAGCCTTCCAATGTCCCCGGCCCGAATGAGCCTCGGCCTTTGTACAGGAGGTCCCTGTCAGGGCACAGAGGGGCAGGCGCCTCTCAGGTCTGGCCTGTGGAGATTGGCTTAGTTTGTAGGCCTTTTAAAAAATATTCCACATTGCAGCGAGGTGCCCCTAGGCTGGGCTCTGGCTTTGTCCCTCCAGGCAAAGCGGGCACATTAGCTCATGGCCGCTGGAAAAGCCTCAGACCTCCCGGGAAGCACTAGGCCTTGGTGGTGGTGCTCGTGCTGACAGCCATGCGCACAGCTCGCTCCCTGCGTATAAGTGGAGTTTTGCACAATGTAGTCGGCAGAGTTGAATTTCAGCTAAGTGAGTACGCAATATCGAATTACAAGGTGAGATTTCTGAAGCTTCTTAAAGACACAACAAAACCCAGAACAATACAGCACTGTTTACCCCTGCCAGGGCCCACGGGGTGTCATCATGCGGAGCTGCAGGTCACTTTCTCCAGCGAGGCCCAGTGGCCTCTGGGGTGCTGCCCGCGCTCAGCCTGGCGGGAGGGTGTTTCCCTGCACTGGGCATCGAATTCCTGTCCAAATGCCGCCCTGCCCTTCTCCCCGGCTTCACAGCTGCAACCCAGCCCAGGATACTGTGTCTCTCACCTGAGCAACTCAAGCATTTCCCAGTGGGCTCTGCCCACCTGCTGGCCATGCAGCAGCTCAAGAGAGAGCCCTGAAGCTCAAGTCAGGTCCCTCCCCAGGGTGCTATGGGCCCCCCATGGTCTCTGGCTATCTGCAGGATGAAATCCGGAGTCCTTTAAGTGGCCCACAGGATCTGGCCCGCAGACTTGCACCCCGATTGCTTACCCTACAACTCTGCCTCCCACACTTGCCTCTTCAGCTTCTCAAACACACAAACCTCATCCCTACCTTACCGTTCCTGCCACAGGCCCGTAGTATGCACTGCCCCCCAATGCCAGCACACTGCTCCGTGAATGAGAGGGTTGAGAAAGGTCCCCTAGAGACCTGATAAAGTGACAGGCCCAGGACAACATGGACTCAGACACCATCATGTCCCCCAGCCAAGCCCTGAGAGCCCCTTTTACCTGGAGCTGCCTGAGGGCTTTCTGTGCGTACTCCGGCTTCCGGTACTCCACAAATCCGAAGCCCATGGACAGGAGCGCGCCTGCGGGAGGGAGGAAACCCCGCCAGAGGGGCACAGGTAAGCCCAGGACCTGGCATCTGCGTCACTGTCCCTTCTCTTTGCACTCTCTTGCCAGCCTGAGATGATCTCGGCGGCTCCGTTCAGGACCAGGTGTCCAGAGGACTCTGCCAATGAGGCTCTACGGACGCCCGAGGCTGCTGACCAGACTGACCTGATAATTAACTTACAACAGGACTCTGCCCTGGGAGGGGATGCGGCTGACAGAGGGGACCAGCGCGGGGAGCAGCGGGGACGTCTCTCCCCAGGCCCTGTTTTCACGCGTCATGCATTCGATGAACACACGCACGGAAGGCTTCCTCCTCGCACTCTTCCTGCCCACTGGTCATAGCTACTTTGTCTTTCCCTTTCTTTTCTCCTGTTTTTTGAGACAGGGTCTCGCTATGTAGCCCAAGCTGGCCTTGAACTAGAAGCAGTCCTCCTGCTTCAGCCTCCTGAGGGCTGGGATTACAGGTGTGCAGCATCACGCCTGGCTCATACTCCTTTTCTGAATCTCAGATACACAGTAGTCTGCTAAGGAGGGGCCTCACTATTGGCTATTGGCTGCTTTCCCCTCTGATCAGATACTGTGTGCACGCGCGCGTGTGCACACCTGTGTGAGAGGGTTCACGGACACCAAAAACAGATCGCTCATTGTATTTCGCCCTCAGACATGAAATTCCATGCATCCTCATCCACCTTTGCCCAGTATTTCATGCAGCTGTGAAGTTTATCCTTTCAGCTCTGCTCCCAGCCCCAGCCCCTCCCACAGCTGGTCTCTCTCTGAGGTTTCAGGCACCGTACCTGCTTTGTTTTTCTTCTTGGAGACAGAACAGTTCCTCACCACCCCCGCTTTGGAAAACACCTGGGAAAAAACATTCACATGCATGGCCCGCTTTTCCAGGGGCACCTGTCAACTGCACAGGCGCGTTGCCCTGCCTGCGGCACAGGGAGGCAGGGGGTCCTAGCAGCTCCCTGCTGCTGGCCCCAAACTGGCCTCTGCATGGTTGACTCCTGTCTCAGGGGTCTGGGGAGGGTCCATTATTACATTTCAGTTTTCAGATGTAAAGACTGAGGCTCAGGGGTGCACAGATGGCCCTCCACCGGGGTACACCCCAGAAGTGCTGGCCTGAGATGGGGACCCGGATATCAGGGGCGCTGATCCAGGCTCCAACACTACGTAGGCAAGGAAGGCTGCACCCCCAATTTTGCCACACTGAGATCCTGGGGACACCCAGAGTGGAGGTGACGAGTGACGCCTGCTCTAAGTGGCTGGACGCCCCAAGGGCTCTTGCAGACAGGATGTGGCGCTGGTTTCCGGCCATGGCTCCAGAGGGGGCGGGCGGGGCATGGAGCAGTCTCAGGGCTGCTGCAGACTAGGCCAGCAGGGAAGCTCATGGGAGGCTTGGTGTCCACTGGCCAGGCCTAGTCTCCCACTGCACTTAAACCCCAAAGGATTTTAAAAACCTTAATTGAAGTCATATTAATCTCTTTTTCCCTGTCCTTTTCCTGTCTTTCTTACTTGAACCCAGGCAGAGCTGGGCTTGGGATTTAGCTCAGTGGTTCCACCACCTGCCTCATAAGTGCAAGGATCCAAGTTCAATCCCCGGTACCAAAAAAAAAAAAAAAAAAAATATACATGGATCTGGTTCCGGCCCAATACACACA
>NW_022900924.1:14818607-14822807 GCF_012274545.1 Fukomys damarensis | reverse complement strand
AAAAAAAAAAAAAAAAAAAAAAATCTACATGGATCTGGTTCCGGCACCAAATACACACAAAGCCCAGGGAAAAGCACATGTGTGATGGGAAACGGGGGGCAGGGGGTTCTGATAAACACATGATCCAAGCAGCAGCAGCCTGGGTGGCAAGAGCTGGACACTGGACTGGGATCTGAGATGACTCCACTGGCATCTCCACATAACACGTGGGGAAACTAAGGCACAGAAAGGCCTCGCCCAGGGGCACACTGTTAAGGAGCGCAGGCAGAAGCCAGGCCCAGGCAGAGGGATGCTGTTCAAGGTTGTACACTCAGTCAACAGCTGGGACAGGAGTCCTGGGAGAGGGCTCTTCCCCACAGTGCTAATGGGCTGTGACCTCAGGACAGTCACATGGCCTTTCTGAAGCTCCATCTGCACACGTGGAAGGGAGAGAAACTGGACTAGGCCATCCCAGCTGCGCCTCCTAGCTCCTGAATCTTTACTTCTCAAGATGCTTGTGGGCTGGCGCTGGAGCGCATCTCCCAGGAAGCACTGGCCCAGCCCGGATGCTCCACCCCACACCCACACCCTCCTCCTCCTGTCCCAAGGCCCCACTCACTTCCTTCAGTGTCTCCTCTGTGGTATCAAAGTTGAGGTTTTTAATAAACAGAGTACACCCTGGAAGACTCTCATCTTCTTCCTCCTCCTCCTCCTCCTCCTCCTCCTCCTCCTCTTCCATCTTGGTTGTGGAGACTGCCGCTCCTTCATCTGCTGGCTTTTCATTTTCTGGGGTCTCGCGGTCAGCTATTGGCCCAACAAAAGCAAACAAATCCACCCATTAAATGGTGTGTAACCTACCAAAGCCTGAAGCCGTAAGGCACAGAATCTTCCAGATCAAATATGGCCTGCTCTATAGGCACTGCAGAGAGGGGCTGTGCTTGTATTGGCAGTGAGATGGTGAAGGAAAGGGATGAGGTAGGTGCGTGGGGAGGAAGAGAGCACGCAGAAGAGGCAGACGCAAGACAGAATGTTCTGCCGTCCGTCCTGCTTTACAGAGAACGGGACACGAAACGCCCATAACGGTGAGACCCCTGTAGGCCGAGGCTACACTATTTGAACTTCAAAATAAATGTATTTGTGAACTGTTCTTGAATCATGAACATCAGCAAAACGTTATTATTCCCCCCAAAAGGCAACACTTAGTGAAATTCCAAACTAAACTAAAAACTAAAAACTTTAAAAGTTCCAGAATGGGTGAAAAACTCAGAACATTCTTTTACCTCTAAAATCCCTACTTTAAATTGCCTTCAGGAAGTATACACATAAGAGTGTGGTTTTACCTATATGTGACATGCGAAATTCATGCAATTATATTACCTATAGCCTTGAAAAATACGACATATTCACAAACACATTAGGAAGGATATAGGACGTCGAGGGATGGATGAACGTGCCGGCACGGACAAGGATGTTTCTGAAGGATATTTAATGACATCAAACAAGAGTCCGTATATAAAAACTCAGATAACTTAGAAAAGCACAGTGCGACCGCCATCATGATCTAGTGTTTCTGAGAAAACGCGCGCGTGTGTGCACAGACACACGCAAGGGACAATGGGAGAGACACGCGTGAAGGCTCCGGGGTTTTCGCAGAACGAGACTCCGGTGGTCTCCTTTCAACCCATCACCCCTACCCCTGTGCACATCTGCTCTGTAGGGAGAGCATTTCAGTGAGAGGCATGTACACGTGTGTGTTGGTGAGGGGCGTGTGTGAGTGGTCTGTGCACACGAGTGTGCAGCGGCAGCATGGGTGGGGGCTGGGCAGTGTTTCTTGGTTTTGTTTTGTTTTTCTGGTGCTAGGCATCGAACTCTGGACCTTGTGCTTGTGAGGAAGGTGCTAGAACCACTCAACTAAATCCCCGGCCCTGGGCAGAGCTCTGATCAGAAAGGGCCATGCTGCTGAGCGAGGGTCTAAGCCTAGGAGGCTGTGAGCAGGGCAGCACCCGGACCTCTGGAGAGGCACTTCAAGGAAATGTGTCATTTTAGTTCAAACTTCCTAGGGTCCTCAAGGCCCCCTCCACAGCCCCCCAAAATCAGCCTGTCTGCTCCCCTGATCCCCTTCTCTCTCACCCTGCACACCTTGTGGGCAGAAGCTCCCGAAGGTCACGAGGACGGAAGCCGCTTCTCCCCACCCACCTTTGCGTCAACAGCTCCAACTCCCGCAAGACCTATGGGGGCTTCTTGGTGTCAAATCTCTCGGGCACCGGAGATGTCCCTGTTACCTGCCCTTACCGGGCAAACCCAGGGCGCTCAAGTCCTAATTGAGCTTCAATTGCTTTGTCACGAAACCCCCTTTCAAGGCGAATGGCGAAGGGAAACAGCCAGGAAAATGCAGTCTCCTTCACATCGGTGGGACTTGCAGCTGCCGCCCTTCACGGTGCACCCAGAATCCAGACTCAAGCCCAAGGACAAAAAGAGGAATTCTGCACAAAGGCTCCTCCCCAGCCGAGAGACTCCGTGGTGGGGCCATCTGTACTCAGAAGCCGACGTTCAAAGCCAAGAGGAGGAAAAAGCATTACTAACCACAGGAAGCAAAGCTATGCAAAGAGCTCCGACCTCAGGTCCTGCACAAGAACTCTGATCAAGACGGAAACCATGACCTTCAGCCAGAGCGACATTCCCACCCCACTGGATCTCCTTGGCATCTGACATGGCAGAGATGCAGGGAGGGAGGCCCATCAGATCGCCCGCCGCACCAGGACCTCTGCTCCCGGCCTCGGGTACTCGGTCTCCTTCACAGCCCAAGAGGCCATGCTTCCAAACACGGGACGGAGGGACATGCTAGAGGCTGCCGCACTTGTAGCCCAGCTCCCAGGGAGGAGAGGGTAACAACAGACCCGAAGAAGCTTCTATGGAGACAGTGTGTCAGGCATTGTGGTGACCAGGGTCTCGGCCATCACCCCACTTGACAATGGCTGACGGCGGCCACATGGTCAGCTCTGTGTGGCCAGAAGTTGAGTGAGAAGCTGAAAAACCCAGCTTTTTGGGGAAAACTGTTTTAATATCTTGGCATCTTCATGCAGTGACGTTGTGGCTTTTCTACTAGCAGTGGTCAACAAATCAGCTGCACCCTGCCTCTGGCAGACTGATGACCCTACCCTGCTGTCCCCAGGCCCTCAGTGTGCCCGGAGTAGGCAGCACCTTGCTCCAGAGCCTGTCTGTACGGTCCCAGCACCAGGCTTAGGAAGAAGTGACACTGGGCTTTAGTGACAGAGTGAGCTGAGCAAAGGCTGGGGTCAGCACCCCAGGAATGGACGGGTCCCCGCCCTGGCAGGTCGGCTGACCTCAGCCCCAGGCCAGGAGAGGGGACTGGAAGGATGGTGGGAGCCTAGAAGCCAGGCTGTGCGTCTGGCCGAGCCCAGGGCTCCCCTGGCTTCTCCAGCATCCAGTGCGTGAACCAACACCCCCACCCAACAGGCTGGAAATGGAGGAGGCACTCTGATGCTGAGGGAGCTCTGAGGACCGGCCCCAGGCCCATCAGGGACCACTGCACCCCAGCACTGCTGTGCACAGTCACCGCACCCAGGAGAGGCCACCAGACTTTCTCCTTCAGGCCCAGGTCTTGGCTGGATGCCTCGGGATCTCAGGTACTAGCTCAAGCTTGGGCTTACGCCTGTGGGTAACACCTGACCTCACTCTCAACCTTCCTCCGCTCCCTTCTCTCCATCCAGAATGGGGGCCAATGACAACAGTGCCTCCTACAGGATGCTCCCCAGAGAGCTACAGCACACAGGCCTTTGGACAGCACCTGCCTGGCCTGTGGCGAGCACCGGAGAAGTGACTGACCCTGTCCTTACTCTCCGTGTCTCCCTGGCTGCCCAGCTGGCCTTGCTGAGAAGCGCTCGCTCTAAGAGACAGAGGACACGGCTTCCCTTCCCTTCCCAGTCAGTGCCACACCTCCAAGTTACCCTGAGCTTCCCAAGGGCCCCAGCCAGCACTGCCTGGCCACGCCTGGGACCAGGGAGACACAACACAGCCAAGCGGCAGGAGAGGCAGCCAGACTGTTTAAAAACTACTTCTGCTCCTGGCCCCAAGTGTGGAGACAAAAGAGGAGAGAGAAAAATAAGGTATTGTGAAACTCAGATGTTTGCCCACCAAATCACCAGGACGCAGGAGAGGGGGTAGTGAGGAGGCAGGGCTGGGCCAGGGCGGGGGACCGCG
>NW_022900924.1:14806327-14817801 GCF_012274545.1 Fukomys damarensis | reverse complement strand
CCGCAGACAGCGCTTCCCCGCCCCGAGCCGGCTCGGGGCTGGGCTGGCAGCACAGACTGTTATCAGTGGCGAGCAGATTTGCCGAGCTCCCCCACGCTGAGCCCTTTATCTGGAGGTGAGGGTCTTGGTGGTGGGGAGATAAAACACGCCACCCCCTCCCCGGAGGCTGGCATGGAGAAAGGAGGTGCACGGAGCGGAGCAGCTGCTGAGGAGAAGCTCCGCCTCTCCCTCCTGCGCCAAGGGGAGTGGGGATGAGGGGATCTCAGGGACAGGTGTGGGGGCGAGGGGGGTGGGAGCAGGCAAGGAGGCAGGCTCAGGGGACCAGGGACAGGGAGGGGCTGCGCAGGGCCCACCGAGGGCTCAGAGGAAGCCCAGACAGGGTGCAAAGCTGGCAGGGCCTGGCACAAGCACAGACCTGCACTTCTGGGCCCTCCTCCAGCCAGCGGCCCCCTTGAGCAGTACGGCATGTCGGGGACACTGAAGTTTGGACCTGGGCCTGGGGCAGGGTGCGCTCTGACTCCAGAATCTGAGTCTCTGGCTCTCCCATTGGGTCTGCACCCAGGGCCACCGGAGACCTCTCGCACCAGCCCGACAGCCCCTGGGGCAGAGGGTCTGTGTCACAAAGGGACTCCTCTGTGCACTCTGACACTGCCGCTCAGCTCCCAGCCCATGGGAGGAGAGGGGATTTGCACAGAGCATCTCCCTATAACCTCGACAAGGCCCCCAGGAGCCGTGTGGCCATTGCCCCATTTTAGACACAGAAACTGAGCCTCCAAAGGAGACGCTTGCCCGTACAGAGCCAGGGAGGACAGGGCCAACTGTGCCTGAGCCCCACGGAAGGAAGACAGAGACTCCCGCTGTGGGCACACGCCCCTTCCCACCCAGCCCCTGCCAGGTGGGCAGGCTCCCAGGCCAGCTGGGGCAGGGGACTTCTGAGTGCAAACAAACTCAGACACTGCCACACCAGGAAGGGAGAGGCATGTGAGACACAGTCGAGGAGCACTTGGGGTGGGCAAAACAGGAGCTGCTTCTGCTATGGTGGCTGGCGGAGTGGCTGTCACCACGGGTGCTGAGGCTGGCTAACAACCTTTAAACCTCACGTGTGCCAGGGGCTGAGACCTCAGACAGTGTGACAAGTGTGACCAAGGCACTTCCCGCAGTCACTCACTCTCACACACACCTGTGGAACCACCTTACGCCTGGGCCCGAGTGTGGGTGTGGGTGGGGTGTGTGTGGCCCCAGCAGGGAAGGAGACAGCCTGCCCTGCCTTCAGGGTTCATAGCTGGATTCAAAACAAGTGCAACAAACAAAAGAATACGTGTGGCAACCTGTGTCACAGAAGAACACAACACAGCAAAGGGAGGGAGTCACTCGGATGGACACGGAAATGGCCACCTAGGCATAGCAGACACAGCAGGGAAGAAGAGGTCCCCTTCAGGCTCGCCTTCAGCACCCTGAACCCTGGCCAAGCTTGTGTTTCACACAACTCATTCTGGGCCACAGAGCCACATGCAGACTCAAAGGTAGGAACCAAGAACCAAGAACCAAGGTAAGGTCATGGCAGATCAGGAAAAACCAGGATCACGTAGAAAATTTCCTGACAATAGCAAAGCTGACTTGTAAATGGGGCTCGGGGGCCCTTAAGGTTTCTACTAAGTCATCACTGACCCAATGGCTTGGGATACCCTGAATCATCAGAGGGCAAAGCGACCCGAGAGTTCTCCTTCCTGTGAGAGCAAGGCTTCCAGACCTGAGGGTCCCAGATGCCGTGTACCAGCGGGCCGGTCCTGAGACCCTCAGAGAGACGGGACGTCAGCTGTGTGGACAAGGACAGGGATAGCACTTGCTGTGGATTTCACCTGACAATTTTGCTTCTTCACCACCTGTTTTTTTTTTTTTTTCTTTGCTGTAAAAATGTTATTTTTCATGTTTTGTTTTGTTTTTAAAGAAATACATGATAACAGGGGCTGGGAATTTAGCTCAGTGGTTCTGCTGCCTGCCTCGAAAACAGAAGGTTCTGTGTTCAATCCCTGGTACAAACAAACAAACAAACAAACAACAACAAAAAAACCCACCAAAAAACCAAAAAAGAAATACATGAGAACAATGGGGAATAGCGGACAGGGGACTTACTATGGAACTGTGCTGGGGGTAATTCTTTGGGGGGGCTGCCACTACTGGTGAGAGCTTAATGTCTTGGTAAAATGACTTCCACAGTCCTCAAAACTTTCCTTGGGGTCTCGGACTCTAAGACACGGTCATGATCCCAGACTCAACGGTTCTCTCTGGAGGCTGCACCACCCCTGGGTGGCATTGGGACTGAAGGGGAGCGACCAGACACTGCTGACACACCCTGGGTGAAGTCCAGGGGTGAGAAAGGTCTGGCATTTGCACAGCAGGCCAGGCAAGGGGGCACTGTCCTGCCTCAAATGCCAACGATGCCGACTCGACCCAGCTGTGAGGTGTTAGCTGGGGTCCAAGGGAGCCTGTGCTGTCCCCAGAGGCCTCCATTGCCCTTCCCTTTTCTGCCTTGCAGCCACTGGACATGAGGGGGTGCTGTGTAAGGACGCAGGAAAGTCACTTATAGGGGCCCAGGAACCATCTATCAAAGAGGTGGTTTCTACTTGCTCTGCCCTGAATCCCTATTAACAGATTTTAGGTTTTCTTCCTCACAACCTCTAACCGACAAACTAAAAGCTGGGCGCCTGGCACAGCACCCTATTCTGACGTTCAGACCTGCTGGCCCGCACTGGGGCCTGAGGAACTATGTCAAGCTGCCCCTTGCTCCGTGCCCTGAGCTCAGATGCTGCTCTTACCGGCTTTTGGCTCCGCCCCGTCCTTTCCTGAAGGCTGTGCCAGTGTGTCCTGGGGTGCTTTGTCTCGCGGGGCTGTGCTGGAGAAGACGCCGATGGGGGCCCACTCCAGATAGAGGGGCACGTGGTGGAACTGCGGAGAGAGGGCATCCACACTGCAGGCCTCTGGGCAGCACTCCGCCGAGGGGGCCGAAGGGCCCGAGAGCCACACCCAGGCCTACGCTGACCTCAGGGCTCAAGGGGGAGGCCGATGTCTGCCCACCTTGTTTGGTTTATTTCAAGGATAAAGGAGACACCGAAACAGCAGCCTCAGAAGGCAACTGGGTAGCGACAGGATGGGGTGGGAGGGAGCCCTGGCGACTACGCTCTTTGAGAATCTTCAGATTCCATGCCTCACACATGCCTCACTGGGTTGAAGAAAACACAGGCATGGGAGAGAGACAGGTGGGCGCTCCTGCCCCTGGATTCACCACTCCGTGGCTGTTGTGGCTCAGGGTCACTGGGCCTCAGCTGCCCCATGTGCAGAATGGGAACAGATACTGATGGGAGGAGCTGGAGGAACAGACGCTGTCAAAACAAAGACACCTGCTGCGCACACTGCCACAGTGTTTGGGTGACTGCGTTTCTTTGGGCGTCCCCAGTCAGGGGAAATGGGGTTCAAATCTGCTAACTGTGCTGGGGGTCAGGCACTGACCTGGGAGCTGAGTGGGTACCGAGCCCTGAGCAGGGGACTGTCACAGCCCGGGGCAGCAGAGGATGGGAATCACCACTCCTGCTCGCAGGGACAGAGCAACTCTAGCACGTGGGCAGTGGCTCCCCAAACACGCAGTCACCTCTTGACCCCCCGAAACCTGTGAATGGGACCTCATCTGCAAAGGTCACTAGGGAAGGGTCCCTGGTGAGACTGAGGGTGGCTGCCAATCCCAAGTGTCCTTGTAGGAGGAGCCCAGAGGGACGCCAGGCCCAAAGGAGAAGGGGATGTGAGAAGGGGAGGCGGGGCCTGCAGGGTGCAACAGGCCAAGGCGCCGGGACCCGACCGGAACAGAAGAGGCAGGGGACAGACTGGGCCAGAGCCCCGGGGAGCCTGGACCCGCGATGCCTCGGCTTTGGACTCCGCTGCCAGCGTGGTGGGAGAAGACGTTCCTGCTGCCGCAGGCCTGAGTTCACATGCTGACTGGTTACGGCAGCCCCAGAAAACCAATCTACTGCCACTGTTTCCCTGTTTTGTAACCCAGAATTAGGAAACAGGCGCAGGGACAGCACTGCCTTTCGTCTCCTGTAGGTACAGGGCAGCGAGAGTAGCAAGAGGGATGTCAAGGTGGCCTGGGAACGGAAGCCCAGGGAGGCCCGAGCCGGGCAGGAGCCATGCTTGGCCCGGCAGCTCCCGTGTCCTGAGCCCAAAGCGGCCCTTGGTCCTTGCCCACACGAAGCCATGGCTCGGCAGCCCTACCTTGGAATAGGCCAGGTGTCTGAAGGCCTTGCGGGCCTCCAGGGGCTCCAGGAACTCCACGATGGCTGTGATGCCACCTTCTGGCAGTAGCACGCGGCCCAGGCTGCCGAAACGGCCGAAGATCTCCTGCAGCTCGGCCGCCAGGGTGCCTGCCGGGAGGTTCTTGGCCAGAATCACCGTCTTGCTTCGCTCCGCTGTGGCCTGCACAGGTGGGGGTGGTGGGGGACAGTCATGCATGGGCCAACAGGAGGGGCTCCTCAGCCCGGCACCAGCACAGATCAGTGGTGTTCGGGTCCCAGGGCAGCAGAGCCGAGGCGCACTGGTTCCCTGGATGAGGGGCCACTCTTGGGGGAGGCGCCCATGGCTCATGAGCCTCATCACAGCCCCCGGCCTGTGAGACACAGATCCCGACGGGCAGCCCTAGCTGGACCTTCCAGAACACCCCAGCCGGGCTTCCTGTGACAGGGCTGTGCCTCCATGCCCAGGGCTCCTTCCTACTGCCTGGCACCAAGGCTGTGGGAAGCAGCAAGTGCCCAGGCCCTCACAGGGCGGGAGTTGGGGTACCCTGCCCTTTGGTGGGACACATGACCAGCCAGCTTGCAGGATTCCCCTACATAAGGCTCCAGTGGCAGTCGGCCGGAAGGCAGCGAGGACCCACCTGGCTGAAGGAGTCCAGGCACACCCCACTGTCGAGGAGGAAGCGCCGCACTTCCTGGACCAGCTGCGTCTCCCCCAGGGCCACGCGCACAGCCACACTGCCCTTGGTCTCCTGTCGGAAGAGGAAAGGAAGCGCCCACGGCCCATCAATAGTTGATGTGCTTGGAGGCTCTGGCCTGCCATGTCACACCCAGAACATCTGGGACCTCACGGACCCCTCCAGACTCCCGCGCTGCCCTCTGCCCCTTTCTCCTTCCAGGCAGTGGATCTCTGCTGCTTCTCCTACTTGCCCGGCCTGCTATTCCCGCAGTTTGTGACATTGGTCTCGGAGGGCTCCTACCCCCAGCCCCTCACCCCACAGTTCCTGCTCCTGTGTGGCCCTGCTGCCTGCCCACACTGCCCTAGGCTTCACGGTTCACGCCCAGGGTCTTTCCTTGGGGACTCTCTCCATCCCGGCGCTGTGGCTCAGAGGGGACAGGTGGTGCACGAGCCCTGCATCCCCCCTCGACTTAGGCCATGAGCCACAGAGCCACGGCGTGCCAGGAACTGGACAAGTTCAAATCAGCATGGTGCCGAGTCTCAAAAACACACTGGGTTTAATATGAAAGAAAAGAATGAAAAATACCTGGTAACTCTATTTAACGCTGTCCCTATGTTGAAGTAATATTTTGGATATATTCAGTAAAATGTATTACTAAAATCATTCATAATTTTGCCTTTTTGCAACACAGCCATGGGAATCCAGTCACAGAGGCAGCGTGCGCTCCACTTCTGACAGCCCTGGCCCTGGGAGTCTGGGGCGGAGGGTAAAAGCAACGGGCCCCAGCAGTGGACGCCTGTCACCGGACTGGGGACACTCCATGCGGCTGGCGCCTGCTGCTGGATATGCGCGTTTGAAAACACGACGTGTGGAGACACTCGCGCGTGCACACGGCCCACTCACATGGTCAAACACTTGGCTCTTGGTGGCATTGTACTTCTGTGCGATGGCGTCGGCCACGGCATTTGGCCCCATGAACAGCGTGTTCCAGTTGTGGGAGCTGAGGGGCAGAGGCAGGGGCGTCATGGGGTGGCTGGGTGGGAGATGCACTCCGGGTCCGCCTTTCCCCTCCCGGGCTCAGTACACAGGCCTGAGGCCGGGACAGACAGTGGCACCAGCTGCTCTAAGGTGTCAACCAGCATCTCTGGGCCGGGCTTGTGCCACACAACACCGACACCGCACAACTGAGGCACCGCACTGCGTGCCCCATTTCAGATAAAGAAACCGAGGCCGGGGAGGCTCTGGACCAAACCCACTGCAGAGAGCAAAAGGACCGGGCAAAGGGGCTCGGAGGCCCCTGCCCGCTGACAGGGACCTGGTGCTGTTGGCTTTGTCCTTGGAGTCCTTCTTCCTCTTGTAAGATGACCCCGGGGCAGCGGCCTCCTCGCTGGCCTCCTTCCTGATGGTGGACGGCAACACATGCAGCATCCTGCCCTGTGGGGCGGGGTGAGGGGTGAAGGACAGCCCGAGGATGCCCACGACTGGCGGAGGCTGTGACTGGGGGGCGGGGACGCCAGCAGGGTGACTGCGCACTGACCGGGCTGATGAGGCCCGGGGAAGGGGGAAGGAAGCCGGCCCCATGCATCTGAGTGGGAAGACGTGGCCTGGTGACCGCAACAGAAAGGAAGAAGAAAGGACCAAGCAACGAGGCAGCCTGGGATTAGGGTGAGCCGAGCCCTTCCCCTGGGGACACCCGGATGAGGACAGCACCCTACACAACCCTAAGCAGTCACTGTCCTCGCCCACGGCAAATCTCTTTCTTTTTTCTTTATTCTACAGAACTGGGGATTGAACTCATGGCCTGCACACTGGATTACATCCTCCACCTCCAGCCCCCGCTTTAAAATTGTGGCGACAGGGTCTCTCTAAATTGCCCACGCTGGGCTTGAACTTGGTGATCCTCCTGCCTCAGCCTCAGCCAAGGAGGTATTTCTGGCAGCAAAAAACACATTTATTCACTCAACAAATACTGTGGGCCCACTCTGTGCCAGGTGCTGTTCTCAGTGTCGGTGAGGGGCGTGGGCCCTGCCCCAGGGGAGGGTCTCACTCTAACCCGCAGCAGCTCTCTGAGGTCACAGCCTAGCAGGCACCGCGGGTTCTCAGGCCGGAGACCCAGACACATGTGCGCACATGCACACACGCCCACAGCCCTCCGACCGCCTGAGCCCTCACCTGGAACACCTGCCCGTCCACAGCCGCGTAGGCTCTCACGGCATGTTCTGGGAACAGGAAGGTGACGAAGGCGAAGCCCTTGGGCTTCTTGGTCAGGCTGTCGATGGGGAAGTGCAGCTCCGACAGGGGCCCTGAGGACAGGAGACATGTCAGTCCCTCAGGCCACTTGGCGCAGGGTGACCAAGCTCTAGGTACGCCCTGCAGCCTGTCACTCAGACGGCACACGTACTGGCTTCTCACTGGACCACGGCATGAGGGCATCTGGCCAGGATGGAACATGCTAACAGGTGACACGCGGTCAGCCCCTCCCCCTGCCCAGCCCACGTGGAAGAACCTGGTGAGCAGGACGGGTGGACACTGGCCAGAGATGACGCCCCCCTGCCCACAGCTCGGGGCCTCTTGCCGCTTCCATGCAATTGCGCAGACCCTGACCGGCCTCCAGGAAACCATGGGCCCACACGGGCACCAAGCCCTTGTCCCTCTCAGAGGCCAAATTCCTTCCCTTCGACACCCACACAGCCTACGTGACCGAGCTGAGCTACAGGCACACAAGGATGTGTGTGAGGACACAGCTGGGTGAGCACAGAACCGGCCCCCACTGCCAACAGCTGGGCTGCACACAAGACTTTGGGCAGCAAAGGTTTCCTGGGCCAAGGGGCGTGGACAGGCGGGATGTGGCCAGCAAGGGAGACAGCTCCACCCCCACAGCGTTACATTGAGAGAGCAGGAGTGGAGGGCTGGAGTTCGGACGGCAGGAGACAAGTCTGAGCCTGTGGCAGCTCAGGGACAGCAAGCCCCAGAGTCAATCGGGACAAAGGAGATGCAGGCTGGAGCTCCGAGGTCAGGAGCTGGCTCAGGCTGCGTTGGAGCCCCGTGTCTCGCTCTGGTGGCCTGGAGGGGATGCCTACCGTAGGCGGAGAAGAGCTGCTCCAAGTCCTCCTCCGTGCTGGTGTAGGGCAGGTTGCGCACAAAGAGCCGCCCAGAGTCAGCCAGGTCCTCCTCCTCCTCGTTCTCCCCGAGCGTGCGGCCTTGCCAAGATTTGGTGCTGCCCTTCAGGGGCGCCTTGGCCTTGGGGACCTGCTTCTCCCTGAATACCTCGATATAGCGTCCACCTACAAGAGGACAGGGCTCAGGGCCGGGGTGGGGGATTACAGAAACCTCTGCCGGTGAGTCTAGGCTCTTTTCTGCCGTCTTCCAGACGCCCTAGCCCAGGTGAACGGGGGTGCAGCCTGGGTCCAAGGAACCTCACTGGGGCAGTGCAGCTGTGACCTGGGCCACCCCAGACCACAGGGACACATCCTGAGTTCCAGGCCCGGATCTCTGGTTCTACTGTCTGCTGCATCCGTGCGCTTAAGCAGCTCTCCTATCACTCGTGTCCCACACGCACCCCAGGAGCTCGAGGACACCTCCCACCAAGTTTCTGGCTTCCTGAGAACACACGGCAGGATCCAATCACTCCCAGACCAGGGACAGATCAGAGATCACACCTGCCCGACTCTGGGACTGTCATCCCTCGGCCAGGCCACAGCAGATGCACTCCTGTGACAGACACGGTCAGCCCCTGCCACACTCCACGGGAGTCTCGCCTGCTGCTTCCCCCATACAGCGGCTGCTCCTTTACTCCTCACCGTCCATCTCCCTGCTGTGGCAGCTGCAGGGGCAGGGACTGTGTTCCCCTTGCTCACTGCTGCACTGCTGGTGCCCACAGCAGTGCCTGGCCGAGGGCGCGTGCGCACACACACACACACACACACATGCACACGCACGCACGCGCATGCCCTCTGACCGCCCCACTCAGCGCTCCTCACCCATGTACTCCCGGTTGCATTTCAGCGCTTTCCTCACTTCCTCTTCGCTGCTGAAATCCACAAAGATGTACCCTGAGAGGATGACGGCAGAGGTGAGCTCGTGGGAGTCACAGGGACACCCGCCCTGTGCTGGGTGCAGAGTCGGGGAGCCCATCTTTGCTAAATCTCCGAAAACAAACGGATGCTGCCCAGGCCGGCCCAGCCCCCGCGAGGGGCAATCAAACCCCAAGGCCTGGTTTGTGGCTGAGACGCCAGGCACCAGGTGTCACACGCAGGTCTTCGGCCTCCTCCTCGCCTCTTCCCACCCACCACATTCTCTGCCAGGGGTGGCAGAACTGTGTCCAGCTCAGCACCAGGAGCCATCTTTGGGACCCCTCTGCTCCTGAGGCCTGACTTGTGCAGAAATGGGGGCTTGGGAGGCCTCCCACGCCCTCCCCTCACCAGGGGCCCCGTTAGGTGACACAGGAGAGGGCACAGGGCTATGTGGCAAAGGTGCAACCTGGTACAAAGCCCGTGGGTTTTCTGTCTCCGTCACGAGGCCGTTCAGATTCCCTTTGCGAGTCCTTCTCCCTCGGCCCCCACACATGCACCTCATCTACCCCGTAAACATCCTCCATGCCGTCCCCTCCTGCTCTTCTCCACGGCCACAGGGCCCAGCTCACACCGGGAGTGCTACAGCCTCTACAGGCCCTGCTCCAGGCCGCTCCACCAGCTGGGGGCCGTGCTGATCTGCGCCGCCCTCCCTGCCCAAAGCCCAGTGGGCCAAGGCCCGAGGCCCCACCCTGGTTCTTCCCAGCTCTTCCGCAGGGACGCTGGCTACCCGCAAAGTGAGCTGCTCCATGCTGGCTCTCTCCAGCGGCCCCCAGATGGTTCTCTCTCAGCCTGGGCAGCCCCAAGATGCTCCTTTCCACTCTCTGTCTGGTCCCCAAGCGGGGGGACACCCTGACCACATTCACAGTGGTTCTCATTGTCCCAGCGTCAGCTCTGACTCCCTCCAGGATGACAGGCTCAGCCTACAGTGCTGACATGGACGCCGAGGCTGTCTCCCCTGTCCAAGTCAGAGGACCGGAATGTGAGGCCAGGCTCTCTCTCCTGCCCCCCCACTGCACCCCAATGAGTGTGCAAGGACAGCAGGAAGGCCAGTCGCATGCATCAGCGTGGTGAGCGGGCCCTGGGGCTAAGAGGCGGCCAGGGAAGAAGGGAGCACAGGCCAGGAAGGGGCCAGAAACCCTGAGGCACAAGCACTTTCCTCCTCGAGTGCTGCCTGGGAAACCTCCATCGCTTTTCCCAGCAGCCTCTTCCTGCCTAGGATGCCACCACCCTGCAGTGCTGGATTCTCACGGCCACACGGCCTCGGTCTGGATGTGGCCATTCTGCCACTGCTTCCCCTGGCCTGGCCAGCAACAGGCTGGTGGCAAGCACCCAGTTCCCCCGGGATCCCCACCTCGGGGCAGCCAGACCCAGGGCTGTGAGGCCAGGGGTTAGGGGACACCGGCCAAGGGCGGAGCCTGGATAGCGCAGCACACAGGCTGGAAGGTAGGGCCCCACCTGCCAGCACGCCTGCCCGGCAACAGCAGACCTGTGGGTGTCAACCTAAGGGAGCAGGAGTGCCTGTGGGTAAGCAGAGGCTGGGGTGAGGAGGTACAGGTAAAACCCAGGCAGCCAGGGGCAGGGACAAGAGTCCTAAACAGTTTAATCACATCCACAGAACTGAGGACCACAAAAAGAGAGAAAAAAAGAAGAAGAGAGGGAGAGAGAGAGAGAGACAGAGTGAGAGGTTGTCCTCAAAGCTTTTACTGTAAACAAGTGGCCCTGACCTTTGACCTGTATATCTGGGTCTAGGAGTCCCCAGTCCCTGCACCGCGGACCATGCACTGTCAGGTACCGGGCCGCACAGGGAGCTGAACTTGAGCCCGCCTCCTGCCAGGTCACTCTCACAGGGGCACAAACCCTACCGTGAACTATGCGTGGGGCTTCTAGGCCGTGCTTCCTCGAGTCAGCCCAACCCTGCCCTGGCCAGTGGGAAAACTCTCCCCTGAACCCGGTCCCCAGGGCTACAAAGGTTGGGGCGCCTGCTCTCTCCTGCCCAGACATGCCCGCGACCTTACCTGTTTTGTTCCCGTGAGCATTTCTCACTATCCGAACGGCCACTGGCTTCAGGGGAGCCAGGAAGTCTATAACATTTTTCTAAAAGAAAAAGAAAAATTTCCCCATTATCAGTTCAAGTGCAATCAGTTCGAGCGAAAAGTGCAATCTAATAAGGAGATGTGGGGCAAATGTCCAAGTCTGAAAAGACTGCAAAGCATCTCAGCCTTTAGTTTTTCCTTTTTCCTTTAAAATTACATGCACTTTTCTCCATTCTGAAATAAAATTACCTGGGGAAAATTTTGAAAAAAACAAATAATATAAGAAGGAACATCACCATCAGTATTTTAAGCCATCTTCCATCTTCTGAGAAGTTTTTAAAATTTACTGGGGATTAAATCTGGCCTCTTCCACTTTTTTTTTTTTTTTTTTTTTTTTTGGGGTTTGAC
>NW_022900924.1:14792536-14806289 GCF_012274545.1 Fukomys damarensis | reverse complement strand
TTTTTTTTTTTTTTTTTTTTGGTACTGGGGATTGAACTCAGGACCTTGTGTTTGCAGGGCAGGCCACAGTGCCACTGAACTAAATCCCCGGCTGGTCTTTTCCACTTCTCATGAAACCATGAACATCTGTTCATCCTACTGTCCTTTATAGTGCTGAAATAACACTGTTTGCGGGTCCCAATTTTCTTAACTACTCACTATTTTGGACATGAGTGTGACTTAAAAACATTTTTAAAAGGCAAAACACACAGGATGTGATATTCTAACACAATGAAAAGTACAAATAAGGAAACAAGAAAGATCCATAATTCCAATAACCAAAATTACAATCTACTTTTTTTGGTACAAGGGATTGAACTCGGGACCTTGCACTTACAAGGCAGGCAGCGGAACCACTGAGCTAAATCCCTGGCCCTACACTCTTTACTTCTTACTTCCTCTTGTTATATAAATGTAGCAAACCCATTTTCATCTGTGAACTTAACTGGTTCAGACAGTTCAAGGCCCAGGCTACTGCACACAATTAAAACTTACAGCACTGTGAATAAATGTAGGAAGTGCAGCAGAGCTCTGAAGTCTTCATGCTAATTGCACATTTTATAATAATCAAACTCTTTCTACAGGTTTCCTCATTCTTAGGCACTACCAGGAGTAGCACAGCGTTGTAATGATGCACTGTACCCTGCTGCTTAGTGTCACAGTTTAGTAATCCCAGGGCTTCTCAGTGGTGGCACTGTCCACACTGGGGCGTGGTGGTCCTTTGTTGTGGGGCCAGCCGTGCACTACAGGTATCTGGCAGTGCCCTTGGCCTCTGCTCCCTGGGTGCCCTCTCCTCCACACAGCCGTGACAACCAGAGATGGCCCACACCTGACCACAGGCTCCTGAGGGAGCAGTTCATGCCCTGCTGAGAATCACAGACAAAGCCACTCCCCCAGTCATGGAGCTCAGAGGCTATTTCCAGTTCTTTGTTCTTACAAGGAGAAGACCACAAATGAGCACATTAAGTTAGAAGTAAAACGGCAACAAAAAGAGGCTGCTGTAAGCATCCAGGCATTTAGATCTTGGTGGTCCTGAGTTCCTAGCAGGGAGTGGCTCGGCACAGGCTGGGACACGCCTGATTCTGACAGTTCCAAGTCACCTCCCAAAGGCCAAAGCAACGGCAGGAGGAAGGGTTTATTTAGCATCAATGTTTAGAAACGTTTGCCAGTTTGGAAAGTGGGAAACATGGTCACCTAGTTTCCTTATCGCTCTTTTAAAAAATAATTATGAGCCAATTCAAACATATGTATTCCCCATCTGAACTTTTTTCTCGCACAAGCTCCTTCTCTTGGTCCAATTTTCTACTGGTTCATATGTCCTTTATAAATGTCTATCTGTAAATGGAAGAAGTAAAGCCGGGCGTGATGGCTCACACCTGTAATCCCAGTACTCAGGAGGCTAAGGCAGGAGCCTCACTGAGTTTGAGGCCAGCCTGGGCTACACAGTGAGTTCAGAGCCAGCCCAAACTACAAAGTGAGACCCTGCTTCAAAAAGCAAAAAATAAAATAAAATAAAATACAAAAATAAAAAATTGTTGCCTAACAAGTTTTAATTGGCATATAATCAATTAGTCCATCGTTTTCCTTAAAGCTATTAAGTTCAGCAAATTGCTTAAAAGGGTCCTTCAATCCTTAATAATGTTGCTACAAAAAGTAAGACAAAGGTCCATCATTCTTTTGTTTCCATTCAAAAAAGTTAGTGGGTGAGGGTGTCACTCAGGGTAGAAAACTTATACAGAGCATGCAGGACACCTGAGTTCCATTCCCAGGACAAAAAGGAAAGCAAAAGAAAACAAAATGAAAAATTGTAAGAGGTAACTGCTTGTCCCACGACTATTTACAGAATGATCTGACTTGTCCAATAACCTGTCAACCCTTTCCCCTAAACCAAAATGTTCTAACTGCTGTAGCTTTAAAATAATTTTTCAGCACTGGTTGGTGGTGGGGTCTGCTCTGACACTTCGCCCAAGGTTGTGCTGCAGTTTTTCACTACTTAAGGAAGGACTAGGAGTGTTATATTCTGGGGAAGAAGCCTGGCTTTCCATTTATGTAAACGTTCTTAAGTCTCAGTGAAATTTAACATTTCTTTTATATAGAAGCTCCCAAACTTTTATTAGAATGCCCAGTAAGTCCCCTCTCCCCAGCAACATTCGTCAGAATATCTAGTTCACGTTTGGTTGTTATGTAAAAGAAGTTTTTCTTCCCCCGTTATTGTTTGTGTAGAGGAAATGCACAAACTTCTGGGCATTACATTTGCAAGTATCCATCTAACTTTTTTTTCTTAAGTAAATAAAACGTGTCTTCCTGCATGGCTGGTATCATAAGGATTATGATCCAAAATTCAGACAATTCACTCATAAAATCCCAGTGTCTGCTTCTCAGAACTTTGAGAAGCACTGTATTTGTAAATACACAGATTTGTCAGTATTTGGAATATTTGTCAATACACAGATCATCCAAAGAGATGAACACTTTGAGAGGGAAAGGGCTCAGTATTTTCCGAACGAGCACAAACACTCCGTTTACAAATGTGAAAGGACAGCAGATCTCACAAGTAATTTAAAACATAGATTGAAGTGTGATGCATTTTTGCCTGTCATATTGGTAAACATTAAGGCAATACTAATACACGGCGTCCAGGGAAATGAGTAGTCTCACCTCTAGAGGAGAAGGGCGGGGGACAAGTGACATTCTGTCAGTGCCTTCAAAATGCACATGCGTGTGCTGACGGCACTAATGCCCTGGGACGAGGGCTGTCACACTCCAACTGCCCCCATGCCTGCTTCTGTACGGCCAGTGCTTCGTCACACTGTCAAAGCATTTTTTTAAGAAGAGAAAAAGTGGGGGCTGGGGATGTAGCTCAGTGGTGCCGCCACCTGTCCCACAAGCGCAAAGTCCTGAGTTCGATCTCCCATACTAATAAAATAAAAGAAGAAAAAGAACAGCAGATGACTTGGCTAAGAAAGCCTACAATATTTACTAGCTGGTCTTGACAAAAATAGTCTGCTGATCTCTGATTGCAAGGAACTGCATTAGTACTTCTTCCAATTTATCCTGGGTAAATACATCAACGAACAGGATGAGGAAGGGAGAGCGCGCTGCATGAAAGATGCCACCATGGCGGTTTTCAAAGATGTTTACGATGTATCAGGACAAAGGGAAAGAGGTCGAGCGGTGCTCGCTTCCTTTGAAGGAATGCTTTTGTTTCTTTCGCACCGGGGATTGAACTCACAACCTTGCACATGCGAGGCAGGCATGGTGCCTCTGAGCTAAATCCCCGGCCCCGGAATGCTTTTTAAAAACAGGACACACAGAGAAGGGACGAAGGGACACAAAAAGATGTGTCACATACACGCAATGACTCCTCCAGACAAATGTCATTGTTACTTATTATAAATGTACTAATATAAATTTAAACAAAACAAAAAAATCACCATGGTGAATGTTTCTACATGAAAAAATGTTTCGGAAGGCAGGCCCCGGTGTAGGAGTGGCTCACTGCCCTAACCAGCTCACCTCTGCCCCTCAGCTCTGGTCAGGTCACCCACAGGACACAGCCCGGCACAGGTGGCCGTCACATCTGTAGCCACTGCACCTACACGCTGGCATCTTCTCTGGCTACAGCCTGACTCTCCTCGTGGTGGGGGTAACAATTTATAGTCACCCCAGCTACAGATGATTTTTACAGATGATTTAGCTATATCTCTCTGCATTTCTATATCGAACTTCTATAACTTTCAAGAGAAGGGAAATTCAGTGTGCTCTGCCTATTTAGACTCAGAGGCAGCAAACTAGAGCTGATGGGCTAGATGTGGCCCTACCTGTTTTTACACATAAAGTTTTATTGGAACACAACCATGCCCATTTGCTTACCCATGTCTTTTTTTTTTTTTTTTGGTACCAGGGATCAAACTCAGGACCTTGCACCTACAAGGCAGATGTGGAGCCAAATCCCTGGCCCTGCCCATGTCTAACAGATTCTGTGTTATAAGTGCTGGGTAAAGGAGTTTCAACAGACGCTGTACTGACCAGACTTTAGGTATTCACCAGCTGTCCCGGTCCCCTTTATAGAAAGTCTGCCCACTCCCAGGGTAGACAACAGTGAATGAATGAAGCCAGTCTTGATGCAGGTGTCCCTGATTCCTTGCAATGACAAGATAATAACATGACTGAGATGTTATTTAGCAGCCTTTCTGGCCTTGGATTTCTTCTCCATCACATTCTTAGCCCCTACTGCTCCCAGACAGCTGCAGAAGCCCCTGGCACTTCACCCCTTCCTCACCCACGGCTCCGGGGCTCCTGCCCATGTCCCTGGTGAGCACATACCTCTGTGACGCTGAACGGGGCACCCCGCAGCTTCACGGTGTGAGGGGTGGTGGGCTCCTTCTGGTTTGCTGGTTTCTCCGTCTGAAGGATTGCAGAGAACAGAGAGAAAGGGCTCCGTGAGCTCCCTGGCGCCAGGGCAGCAGGTGCACTGGGATGTCTCAGGGCGGGAAGGAGTGCCGGCTCCCTGACTCAACTCACTTCCCAGCGAAGCCTGCCCTGAACTATATGCCTGAGTCTCCTGGTGGGGGACAAGGACGCTGTCCTCCAGGGTCACAGGAGCTCTGTAATCCCCACGTCAGAGCCCAGCAGCCCGGTCTGAGTCCTGAGGCCGCTCCATCCTGGCCATCACCTTGGCTGTCCCTTTCCTTCTCCAGGCCATGGTTTCCTCGCCTGTGAAATGGGACAAGGTCACCTGTCCCACAGGACTGTGATAAGTCACAAGGACCTGCAGGTACCAGTCCAGGCTGGTGGCAAGTGCTCGGCTAACCTTATCTACTGTTCTCCGTGATGAGCTCGTTCCCATCGGTGACCCACTCACTGCCCTAGCCAGCTCACCTCTGCCCCCAACTTCAGTCGCCATTCCACACTCCCTCTGCTCCTCTGTCCCCAGTGCACACGCACCTCGGCTCCCGAGTCCTGGGGTCTCCCACGCCCAGGCAGGGCCCCGTGTGACAGGCTGGCCACCCTGTGCTCTGTCTCCTGCTCTTCCTCGGCCTCACTCTCCTCGTCGCAGTTCACGGCTCCGTCTTCACTCTCTTCCTCCTCCTCCTCCTCCGAGGACGAGGCTGAGCCAGCCTGCACCATCTTGGATTTCAGGTAGTCCATGTCTGACAGCTCCTTCTGCACGGCCGCCTTGGGCTCGAGGCCCTGCTCCTCTGGAAAAGCAGCAAGGCCAGGGTCAGCGATGTCTGCCAGCAAACAGCGACAGCAGGGGCCAGGTGGCCCATGGTGTCACACCCAGCATGGCCAGGGCCCGTCAGACTGAGGCAGGCATCGGCCGGGCACACACCCTGGCGTGGACACGGGCGGTCTCACCTTCCAGCTCCTCCCTGGCTGCCTCCTCCTCCTCCTCATCCTGCTCACTCTCCTGCCCCGAGTCGGAGTCGAAGTTCAGATAGTCGCTGGCTGGCTTGCTCTTCCCTTTAGGGGGCTCAGTGTCCAGCGCGTCATTTGCCCAGGTGGCTGCCTGCGTCCTCTTCTGGTGAACCGACAGGAACTCCTGGAACTCGGTGTCTTCCTTCAGCTGGTGGCACCAGAGCCGGCACAGCAGGGATGCAGGCAGGAGGGAGAAGAGGCAGAGTCGGTCAGGCGGGCTCGGCCTTCCTCACTCTCGGGAGGGGAAGAGCATCCTTTGCGCTCAGGTCCCCCGACCTCCAGTGGACCCCACGGGCCAGGTGGAGAAGGCAGAGTGGACTCTGCTGGACAGGAAGACAGAGCCGCAGACACAGTGCCCTGTGTCCTGGCCAGACCCCCACTGCGTGAACACGACCCTCACCTTCTCCAGTTCACTCGGCTCCCTCTTCTTGTCCTAAAAGCAGAAGGCACAGCCAGAGAGGGTCACTCGGGGAAGGGAGCCGGGACTGTCCTGCTCTGGGGAGGGACCACCCTGCTGACACCAGGCGGTAACGGAGAGACACCTGCATACTTTCTTAGTTTCCAGGCAAGCAGAGTCTTGTGAAGATGTCTTGGGCCCGCTCGGTTTCTGGGCATGTTTGCTCCAGGCTCGGGGCTTTGTCGGGTCCCCAAAGGACTTGCAGAACTCCACCTGAGAGGGCAAAAGAGGTGCTTGTCACAGCTGTCACAGCATCGGAGGGCCTGGACTTTACAGACAGGCAGCCACCACTAACTTGAGTTAACAGAAGCAAATGACATGTTATCACCCTCGACTTTGGCTGTGTCCCTGTAAAGTCATTTTAAGTCCCTTTTTAGGAGCCCACACATGGCCACTGACTTAAGCGCTCTGTGAGTGTCCAGTGCGGGTTCACTAGGCCTCCCATTGCTGGGTGCTGCTCCCCTTGAACTCCCAGACCAGGAAACCAAAGCACAGGGAAGGAAAGTAACTGGCCCTGAGGGACCCAGAGAGCACGCAACAGGGTGGACACAGGAACTCAGGGCATCTCAGGGATAGGGAGACTGAGCTTTGTATCTGACCACGCCAAAGGATGACTGCAACACGAACCCGGCCACGTGTGCCTGGTCATTCTAATCACAGGAGGCAAGCTCGGCTGGCCCAGAGAACAGCTCTAGGGTGACAGGGAAAGCGGGGTGACTGTGGGGGCCCGGAAGAGCACTGAGCATGAAGCCCATGTGGTTCCTGGGCCCTAACCCTCAAGTGCACTCTCAAGGGCAGGCTTGAGAGAGCTGGCTCTGCCGGAAGCCCACAGCGAGCGCTGCTACCTCAGCTACTCTGAGTGACACCCATGGCTGATGCCGGCTGGCCAACCACTTCTCCGCAGTGTGGCCTTCCAAGGAACTGTAATGATGAGATGTGTTCACGGCACACAACCCAAACAGTGGCGAAGAGTACAGTGGGAGTTACAAGACAGTCAATGCAGTGCCTGGCATCTGAGAGAGGGAGAAAATCCCAGCAGCAGCCATCACCGCAGGTCACACACGGAGACTGACGGGTACGGAGGTGTGAAATCCAATCACGGACGTACACCTGTCCGTCTGGATTTTCCTTGTGGGCAAAGCACGAGAGCTGCTTTACTGCGTCGTTAAATGCACATGAGGGGGCCAAGCGGGACACCCTCCTGACGCCTCCCTGACCAGGAGAGGGCCTGTGGCTCTGACGACATTGGACTCAGGCAGCTTAGGATCCACGCCTGCGCTTCCCAAAGTGCGGTCCTAGAGCCACGCCGGTGACACACGCGTACTCTCGGGCTGCTCCTCTGTGTGCTGCTTCAGTGCACGGGGATGGGACGCACACGAAAGCGTGCGGCCGGCCGCGTGGTCTGGAGAGGACAGAGGTGGGACCAAGTGTGGAGGGACGGACGCCCGGCACCACTCTGGACAGGCGGCAGGGGCGAGCCTCCTGCCCGACTCACCGTGACGCGGGCCGTGTCGATGAAGCTCTTGTTGAAGTGGCTCAGGGCCCTCTGGGCCTCCGCCTCTGCTTTGAAGCCGATGAAGCCGAACTTGCGGAACTTGCCGTCTTGGGTGAACTTGAGGCTGCAGTCAGTCAGTGTGCCGAAGGCGGCGAACAGCTGCCGGAAACGCTCCTCCTTCATCTGCAACACAGGGGGCGCACAAGAGAGGGGCTGAGGGTCTCTGGGCAAAATGGACTGAAAACCCAGAGGCCCTAAGACGTCCAGCCACCAGTGACCTGAGATGTGGAGGTGGCACCATGGGCTTTTCCGCTGTGACAGTTCATCCTGACATGGCAGCTTCGTGGGATGAAGGACCGCCTAGCAGATTAGCAACGTGTGCTCCTGGGTGCATCTGGCCGGGTCGCGGAAATGTGACCTTGCCAAAGTGTGTGTCCCTGGACTACTCCTTTCCAGTGCTGCTGCCCTGCTCTCCTTCCTGAACACCATGAACAGAACTGCTTCGCTCTGCTGTGCCCCACTGTCATAGTGTTTCTGTCTTGGAACCATGGACTGAATCTCTTGAACCCGTGAGCTATATTAAACCTTCCCTCCTATAAGTTACTGGGTAATTGGATCTCACAGAAGCTAACCAAGACAGGCCAGGTCCCAGCTGTCACCCGACACTTACAGTGTGTCCGGGAGCAGGTTCTGACCCACTTCACTGACAAGGAAATGAAACTCTTCAGGGATCTTGCTTGTTTTCCTCCCTACAGGCTGCTGTGAGGCTAAGACCAGTGGCATAATCACAGCAGAGCCCGAATGGCTGTGGACACCTAATACAGGCTGGGCAGAATAAATGAAGCAGTGAATGTGGCGAGCCAGGTAAGTGTTTGCTAACTGGAGCCTCCCAAAAGATGTCCCGTCCTAATCCCTGGAACCTTCAGTTGACATCATACTGTAAGGCAAGAGAGATCCTGCACATCTGAGGAAGAATCCCATGGTGGGGGACATGCTCTGGATTTCCCAGGTGGGACTAATGTCATCACAAGAGTCTCAGAAAAGGGAGTCAGGAGGGTCGGGCTGAGAAAGAGATGTCACGATGAAAATAAAGGGAGAGGAATCGGCAGACGCTACATTCTTGGCTTTGAAGGCTGAAGGTGAAGGATGGGGGCTGTGAACCCAGGAGGGCAGGTGGCCCCTAGCAGCTGAGAAAAGTAAAGGTACAGATTCTCCCCCATGGCTTCCAGAAGGACTGCAGCCCTGCCCAAAGCTTGATTTTAGGGTTCTGAACGCCAAAATGGCAAGAATCTGTTTGTATTATTTAAACCACTGAGATTATGGTAATTATTTAGGGCTATTGTGGACAAGTAACACAATGCTGTTACAATGTGGACAAGAGGCCTCTGCACAAGCAGAACTGGCTGTCAGCTCTCCCATCCTCACACCAGCAGGGCCGGCCTGCTCAACCCAGTAAGCTTTCTGGGCAGAGGCTGGGAGACTGTGTGTGTGGAAACAGCTTGAGGGGGCACTCAGGACCCCACCAACAGCCAAAATGAGTGTGAAAATGTAAGGACCCAGAGGCACTGGCAGCCTAATAGGAAGGAATTCTCTGGGGCAGCCTCTTCACTCTGTTCTCATTAAAATCTCAATCACTGAGTTAGGAATTTTTTACACCTGTTTTTATAGAGGAGAAAATGGAATACTTCGTCGATAACAAATGCTCTGCCCAAGGTCTACACAATCAGGGGCTGTGACTTAGCTCAGGTCTATAAAAGACAGTGAATTCAGCTGGCCATGGTGGTACACCTGTAATCCCAGCAGAGGTGGAGGCAAGAGGATCATAAGTTCAAATCCAGCCCAGGTTACTTAGTGACTCGGTGAGTTTCTGTTTCAAAATGAAAAACAAAGCTGAGCACAGTCCCACTTGCCTATTTATAGTCCTCGCACTCTGGGAGGCTGAAGCAAGAGGGTCACAAGTTTGAACCCAGCCTGGGCAATTCAGTAATAAAAAAATTTTAAAATTCTGAGGGTCCAGCTCCCTGTGAAGGCCTAGGGTTCCATCCTGGTACTGCATTAAATGAATGAATGAATGAATAAAAAAATAAAATAAGAGTGGGGGATGTGGATTATGGCAAAGGAGCTGGGTTCAATACTCAGTACTGAAATGAAAGCAAAAACAGTGAATTCATGTAGCCATGTTATGGGAGAGTCCTTGCTCAAGTCTGATCCTGCCATTCCTCTACCAGAAACTTTTGAGTGACTTCCTAACTCCTCCTCACACTCAGTTCATCACCTCCTCTAGGAAGGCTTTCCTAGACCCCCTGGATGAGTCAGGTAACCAGCCACTGCTACGCTCCCACCACACCTGGTTCCTATTTCAATCCCTACACCTTGGTCTGGCGTCTCTCTCTTCCACTACCCTGGCAAGTTCCATAAAAGCACGAGCCAAGTCTTGTCCACCCCTACCCACAATATCAGCAACACCATAAGCAACACCACTAAAATTTTTTACCTGTTGGAAAATAATTAAGACAAGTTCAGCCAATCTTGCTAAGAAAGACAGTAGAGGACCAGACTGCTCAATTCAATTCCTGCTATATGAGTTACCAACTGTCTGTCACTTCAGGCAAATCAGTTTATCTGGCTGTATCTACATTTTTCTACCTTTAAAATGGTAGAAAGAGTAGAAGCTGATTCAGGGTTAAGGAGGGGGTTAAATAAGCTACTTCATGTAAAGCACCTGATTCAGTGTTGCTAAATAGTAATCTCTTCAAGGGCTGCTACTGTTCATGTTTTTGTTATCACCGTTTCATTCACCAGACAGGTCAAACAATGAAAAGAGGAAGTGACACTGCACAATGAAACATAAACTGGGAGGGAAAAAGTGACCCATGCTGAAATTCTTAATCAAACTGCAGCATCAAGAGACACTGCTGAAAGCTGGTGGAAAGCATGTCATTGAGGGTAAATGATGGAAGAATCAAAAACAATAATAATACAGGGAAGGGAGGAATAGATCATTTAAATTCCTCATCTTTCAGAGGGGAGAGTCAGCAGACAGTAACTGGGCTAAAGAGGCCAAAAGGTGCCTAGAGATGCCTACAAGTCCTAAAAACGCGCTACTTGATGGTTACTCCTGGTTAGACAGGGAGAGCAGGATGCAGCAAAAGCCTTTGCTTCTCACTTTATACACTATTGCACTGTTTAAATTTTCAGAATTGTGTTTCGTAAAACCCTCCTATCTGACAAAGTAAAAAGAAGAAAAACTAATAGACTAGACATGGCTTCGCATTTGCTCTCTTTCTAGGGAAAGGGACACGTCCGAGAGTACAGAAGGTATCCCAGCCACCCCTGGCTCATTCTGGATTAGAGGCAGGAGTCAGTGGCCCCACCGCTCTCCACCCAAGAAGAGTAACAGTAAAATAGGAAGGATGATCCACACCGCTAACACTGCACCTTGCCATCTATATTCCTCTATTTCTTCACGCATGTTTTTATTGATTGTCCACCGTCAGGTTTTGTGGTGGTCTCTAAGAAAACAGAAAAGCATGGCTGGAACGGCCTTCCCTACTTTACTGGGTAAATGGTTTAAACTGAGTTTCATGCCGGCTCAGTGTTCTTACTTTCCCTGAGGCAGACGGAGAGAGAAATGGAAGAACTCGCGGGTCCGCATATACTAGTCAAGTGTCTCCCAAACACACTCCGAAGTGCCAGAGCAATATAAGGAAACTGTGGGAGCCGGGCATGGGGCATTGGGACAGGGTAGGGGCTGCTATCTGTCTAGAATTGTCAGATTTTAGTCAGATCCCCACAAATCACCTGTGAGACGTTTAGCAGCCGCCCACACACCCTCTTCCCCAGCAGTCAAAAGGGGATAAACCCAGGTTCCTGCCCTTTTAGGTTCCGGATCGGCCAGGAATCCCCAAAGTGAAAAACCTCTCAACTTTCTCCGACCACCTTTTTCCTCATCACAGAGCTCCCAGCTGGTCCCATTTCCACATCCCTAGTGTTGGCCCTTCACTCACCCCATTCGGGAGGTTCTTCACGATCAGTCGCGACATGGCGAAAGATCCTCGTCTGCTTTTTATCCCAGCACCACGGGACAACGTCTTCCGACTCCAACTTTCACGCTGCTGCCCTGGAAGACGCCATCTTTAGCGAGACGGAACGGTCACGTGGCACAGCCCACCCGGAAGTAGGCCGAACCAAAGCCCAATAGTTGGAGGAAGTCACACCCCTGAGGGGCGGGACCGAATGCCTGAGTTCTGCGCAGGCGCAGGTTCCTCAGCGACTCCTAAAGACGCCAATCAGCAGGTGGCGCCAGTTCCCAACATCATCGGGTAGTTGGCGGGCTATTTAATATCCAGTGCCGAGGAATAGGCGTTTTCTGGTCCCGTTCTTATTTTATTTGGAGTTCCAAAACAGCCCAGAGAGAGGGGGTAAGATAAAGGATATTTGTTCTTTTTTGAAGATAGGGAAACAGGCCTGCAAGCTGCCAGGCATTACGGATCAATCACTGAGCATGCTGCGTAATTATTAGAATGTGCATATTGGAAATGAACAGCCCCATTTTGCTGGCGGGTAAACTGAGAACCAGACGAGTGAAGCAACTTTATCAACATTATGTAGCTGTGAAAGAGTGAGACGTGAGCTGGGGCCTGCTTAGGCCCCTCCCATGAACACCGTTCCCACAGGGCCGCAAGCAATTAGGCCTCTTCCTGCTGAGCTTTCAGAGCCCGGGGACCCGCTAAGAGTTCTTGGCCGAACCAGCCTCTGTGAGCCCCTGTGCCTTCTTCTGTTAAGTGGGGTTGGTTCTGTACCGTCTTGGACGGAGGAGAGACCGCAGAGGCCTGGGAAATTAGTCCGCGGCTTCTCAGTGCGCTCCCTGCACGTCCCGCAGATGGGGGAGAATCAGCGCTTCCTTCCCTCAGGCAGTACTTCCTGTTTCGTGGCTCCCGTGGGCGCCCTGCCCAACCTTTTGTTTTCTTCACCGTAGAGACACCTCCCCACCTCCACCATCCTTTGTCATTGCTGTTAACAGCTTCACTGAGATATAATTCCCGTGCCCTGCCCTTCACCGCTGAAAGTGTAAAACTCCACGGCCTTCAGTACGTTTGCTGGGCTTTGTCCCTGGGCAGTTCCTCCCCGCCAGCCGCTGGCAGCTGCAAATCCACCTTCTGCCCTGACACGCCTGTTTCGGACCTTTCACGTTTCTGTCGCAGCACACAGCACATGCCTTTTGTGACTGGCTTCTCCCACTCTGCACGGTGCTTTCACCCATGTGGCAGCAGGAACTGGTTCCTGGCTCCCTTTCCCGCTGAATCCTGCAGCCCATATGGATACAGGGTATCTTATGTATCCCCGGGACATTTGTGTGTTTTTTCCGTTTTGTTGCCATGGACGTCGGTGTACAGTGTTTGTACGCATTTCCATTTCTCATGGGCATAACTAGGCGCAGGTTGCTGGGTCACATGCCACCCTTGTTAGGAATTGTTTTCGAAAGTGGCTGCACACTTTACATTTCCTCCCGTGTTACAGGGAGGTTCTGATTTCCCCATGGTTCTGCTGACCTTTTTACTGGGTCTTAAATTATAGCCATCCTAGTGGGTACAAAGTAGTACCCTATTGCGATGTTGACTAACGTTTCCCTATTGGCTAATGAAATCAAGAATATTTTCATGCTTCTGGCCACTTTTGTGCCTTTATGCAACCTCTCTGACTCCTATTCACCCTGAAGTCCGTCTCTTGCTCGCTGGGCCCTGGATGTCAGCCGCGTGAGCATGGCCCACGGCACAGGCCTGCAGAGAGGCTGCCGGAGCCTGGTTGGTAGTGGACCGGTGGCCTGTTCTCCCCACCACAGCGGCCAGAGGGGCTGCTCCATCTCTGCAAATCATCGCATGAGGCACCAGGAGAAGGCAAGCACTAGGGGGGCACAGATGCCTTTGCCAGCGAGGCTGTGTGGACTCGTGATGCCCACCGGGCTCTGAGGAGCTGGGCGGCTGCGCGTGTCCTGGAAGGGACACACCGTCACCAGAAGAGGTCGCACAGGGACCTCACAATGCCATGCTGAAGAGGCGGTGACTGCGGGACCCGGCAGTGGAGCAGGTGGAGGCTGGGCCCTGCTAGATGATGCGTCAGTGATGGCGGGCAGTCTGTGGTTTGGGGGAGGGTGGACCCATGACCAGAGCTTGCTGTCGTCAAGGCAAATGTCTCCCGGAGCAGCCATGGGGCGCCTGATGCGGCGGTGGCCAGCTGCGAGGCACTAGGGGCAGCTGTAGGAAAAGAAAAGGCAAGGAGTGCCTTTTCTCCCATCTCTCTCTCTCTCTCTCTCTCTCTCTCTCTCTCTCTCTCTCTCTCTC
>NW_022900924.1:14790958-14792519 GCF_012274545.1 Fukomys damarensis | reverse complement strand
TCTCTCTCTCTCTCTCTCTCTCTCTCTCTCTCTCTCTCTCTCTCTCCTTCTCTCTCTCTCTCACACACACACACACACACACACACACACACACACTAAATGCCAGGTACCCCGACCTGATGGTAACGCACTCACAAAGCATTGAAACGTCTCATGGTACCCCATAAATAAGTGCACTTACTAGGTGTCGATTCAAATTTTTAAAAATGTACCCTTAGTCCTGGAGATGGCGTAGGGTCACTGTGTTTCATTCGTATATTCAACAGATATTTTTATGGCTCACTACATCTACAGTTACATGACAAGGTGGGGTTGTTTTTGCACCCCATGACCCCGTTCGGATGGGCTGGAGTGGGTTTTACCAGCGGCTCCCAGGTGTCAGCCTCTAAGAAGGGGGCATCCCAGGACTGCTCAGCCAGCCTCGGCTTCAGAGACTTTAATTATTTTCATGAACTGCCTTTATTAAAATGTTCACTTAAATATAGCCTTCCCCAAAGACGCTTACGAAGCACAAGGTGTTTTAAAGGTACGGAAGGAAAACGGCTGTTTATGGACCCCACATCCCAGCACAGGGGTGGGAGATGTGGCCGCCACTTGTCCAGGAAGGATGGTGTCCGAGGGCCACCGGCTCCTGTGCATCAATGAGCATTCAGATCGAGGCTTCTCTGACCACGCAGGGACTGAAAGAGCCAGGGAGGTCCAGGCCAGCCCCTCACAGTGGCTTTCACCACTAGCTGAGCTCGAGGTCAGGCTTTGTCCCCAGATGAGCCCCAGGGATGGACCGTGGTGAGAGCTATTCTGAGAGGATCCACAGGAGATGCAGGCAGGAATCCATAGGAACCCTGGGTTCCTGCCGTGTAGCGATGCTCTCTGTCCCAGTGGACGTGACCAATGCCCCCCCAGCTGCTCCAGCCAGGAACCGGGGATCACCCTCCTCACTCAGACTCTGGAGCTAAGGGCCGGCGATTTAGCTCAGTGGCACCACACCTGCCTTGCAAGCACGCAGGATCCTGAGTTCCGTTCCTGGTACCCAGAGTATGCTACAGATCCCCAACCTTCAGTGTGGGTTGCACCATGACCTCCCTGCAAAGACCATGGTCTGACAGTGAGGAAAGAGAGGACTTCACAATGGAGAAGATGCCCATGTTCCCTCGGCCAGGCAGGCAGGGCTGAGGCCCCCGGGGACGGCAGGCACCTCTACTGGATGTGTGAGAAACGCCACTTTCATGTCTGTGAGTGTCTTTCCAACCCACAACCCCAGTCTCACGGTGAGAAAACAGTAGACCGACCTTGATGGAGGGACATCCTCCAAGACCTGACCAGTGCTCCTTAAAACTGCCAAGGTTGCCAGGTGTAGCGGTACACACCTGTAATCCAAGCATTCTGGGAGGCTGAGGCAGGAGGATCTCAAGTCTGAAACCAGCTTGGGCAACCTAGTGACTTAGCCAAACTCTGCCTCAGAATAAAGAATAAAGAGAGGGTTGGGTTGCAGCTCAGTGTGAAAGCCCTGGGTTCAATCCCCAGTAAACACACACACACACACACACACACACACACACAC
>NW_022900924.1:14758216-14790879 GCF_012274545.1 Fukomys damarensis | reverse complement strand
ACACACACACACACACACACACACACACACACACACACACACACGTCAAGGTCACCAAAACCAAGGAAAGTTTTAGAAACTGTCACAGCCAGGAGCAGCCCAAGGTGTGAGGACTCTGTCACACGGGATCCTGGGACAGAGGAGGAGGGCAGGTGGGGACCCTTCCTGCTCTGGCAGTGGACCACAGATACACCTGGATGCAGAACAAATCCCAAAGCACTCATCGAACAGGCCGGGGCTGGGCAGAATGTGCCCGGCAAGGCGATGCCGACCCGCTCATTTAAACCCCATGCTTCCCGGAGATACAGGGACAACGCTACAGATGCAGAAACCAGGCAAGGGGCGGCGACGTGACTCGCCACCACCCCGAATCGTACACCATACCGCGGGGGAGCTCCTTGTGGAACGGTCCGGGTCAACTTGATGTCCTCAGGGGGCTTTAGGCTTTTGTCTCCCAGTGCTTTTGCTAAACGCCAACCTGCTACTTCACATCTCTCGTTCCCTTTTCCTTGTGTTTGGACGCCTTGCGCTAGCTCAATTTTGCCCAGTTGTTAAAAAAAACTGCCTGAAGTTCTACATAACGACCAGGAGGGGGCACCAGAGGACCGTGGAATCTTGACCACTTATCCAACCTGGCCGCGCACAGTGGATGGATGGAGTTTATTCCTAAATTTTCCTTGGAAGGAGACAGACCCGTGCTTTCTGGCCAGAAGGGCACTGCTCAACACAGCACCTGCTGTAGAGTAGTTGGTAAATATTTCCGCATCTAGGAAGGGATTGACTGGACAGGTAGGAAGGGACAGGAGCCGGAGGGGCCTCACACGCCCAGCCCTTTTTAGTTTTTATTTCGAGACAGGGTCTCACTAAGCCCCGAAGTTGCCCAGGCTGAGGTTGAGTTTGTAATCCTCCTCAGCCTCCACAGTGCTGGGATGACCGGAGTATACCACCATGCCTGGCTTTTGAATCCTTACATTTGGGGTCATTTCTTCCAGCATCCACAGGGGCCGGACACGGGCAGGGAAAGGGAGGCAGCTGTGGGCAGGAACGGGGCTGGTGGTTGAACCAACGCTGGGCTAAGAGGGAGGGTCCAGCAGGGGAGTCAGTGGGGCTTAGGGGAGGCTGTTGGGTTTGGGGATTTAGAATCCAGATACTCAACTTGGAAGCTGTGTGGCCTTAGGGTAATTACTCAGCCTCTCTGAGCTGGTCTGAAGAGTTAGTCCACTACTGTCTGTCCTAGCAGACTGGCTCACACCGAGCCTTGCCTTGGCTGCCAGCCAGCTGTGTGGCCTTGGAGAAGTCCCCGCACCTCTCTGGGCCTCAGTTTGGTCATCTGCAAAATGGAGTACCTGCCTTGACTGTATAGTGAGTGGGTTGATTGTTTTTGTCCAAAGGGAATGTGGGTGTCCTGATCCCAGTATCTCTGAATGTGGCCTTGCTCGGGAATAGGGCTTGGCAGCTGTAGTCAAGTTACACTGAGATGGCACTGGGTCAGGGTGGGTCCTGACTCAACGTGGCTGGGTCCTGGAAGAGACAGGGACGCATGCACGTGGGATACTGTGTGACCAGCTAGCACAGTTGGAGTAATGCATCTGCAAAACATCAAGGTTGTTGGGAGTGGTGGTGCATGTCTAGTCCCAGCACTCTGGGAGGCTGAGGCAGGAGGACTGCATGCGTGAAACTAACCTGAGCTGCTTAGCAATTTAATGAGATCTTGTCTCAAAACATAAAAACTGCTGGGGAATACAGCTCAGTGTGAAGGCCCTGGATTCAATCCCTACTGCTAAAAAAGAGAAAGAAGGAAATTAAAAAAAAAGAAAAGAAAAGAAAGAAAGAACGAAAAAGAGGGAGAGAAATCCGAGGCCTTCCTCTCATCTGTCCTGTCGGAGGACACAGTGAGAAGGTGGCCCTCTGCTAGCCAGAAGAGAAACTGCAACAGGAATCAATCCAGCCTCACCCCATCCCGGCTTCCACCTCTAGAACAGCGAGAAAGTCAGGGTCCCCCTGGCTGGGAGTCACTGCTGTCATGTGCTGAAGGCGTCTGGGGACCCTGCTTCTATGAGTTGGCAACAATTCCTGATTAACTTTCTAAAAATAAACTCAAGAAGAATCAACATTATGGCCACAGCTCACCGTTTGGTTAAAAATAAAAGAATGCACTAAAATCCGTATTGGTGAGGGTGTTAGAGAACAGCACTGTTATTCCCTGATAAACGGCTACAAAGAGGTACAGTTTTCCTGGACGTGTGATTTGGAAACCATTCAGGAGATTTTTTTCCTCAGAAGTGCCTTTTCTTGGAGCTTATCTTAGGGAAATAATTGAACACATGTATAAAAGCTTCAGAAATGTGAATCAATGCATTGTTTATAATAATGAAAGACAAAGCCGTGGAAGTGATCAACGATCATGTGTTGTTTAAAGTTTTTAAAAATTAAATACTATAGTTGATCTATACAACAAAATTATGGAACCCCTCCCTTTGGCTGGAAAGAGACACAGAGGCAGGAGCTGGGGCAGCCATTACACACCACGAGGTGAGGTCATGTTTGTCGAAAATGGAAGGGGAGGCTGTAGCTCCAGGTTCCACACCGGATGGAGAAGGAGAGGAGGAAGAGTAAATATCCTTGCTGGCAGAATCACATGGCCTCACAGGGCTGTTTAGGTTGGGTTTCCCAGGTGTCTCCTAACCTCGGTTTACCATCAGCTGGAACAGGTCACCTGACTCTAGCTGAAAGGCATGCTGGGAAAGCAATAGTGCACATCTGTTTGTCAGGCCAGAACTCAGTCACATAATTAGCTGAAGAAGACATGCTGCAAGATGTCGTTTCCCAGGCAGGCAGACGCAGCACCATCTTGACAAACTCAGGGTCTCATAAATGAAGGAGGAGAGTACTGAACGGGTGTTAGGTTTTGGTGGCCTGGGCTGGGATGTGGGCGTCAAGGTCTCTGGGACACCTGGGCCTGCTGCTCCTGGGGCCAAAGGGAGAGGGGGCCACATCGAACTTGGCCCCTCACACCCTCTCACAAAGCTGGGCCGAAGGACTCTGCTCCACAACATGGGGTCATTCCCAAGGAGACCCGAGAAAATCATGACTAAGCGTCACACCTCACGCTGCGTCTGAATTACTGGGGTGGAGGAGCTTCCTGTGTGCCGGGCGGGGGGCAACTGAGGGGACGATGCCACCATATCTCCTCGTGGGATGCACAGAGTGGCCGCCGTCTCCCCAGGGGATCTCTCTTTACCTTGTTCTACCCCGCGAGATGGGAGTTAGTATCACTCTTCTTTTTATTATCATCCTTTCCTGGTAAGGATTTGCTCAGAGAGGTTGGGGCAGTGTCTGTGGTCACACAGCGTCCTGCGTGTTGATCACAGCGACGGTGAAGGTTATATTTAGGGAGCGGGGACAATGTCCCAGATGCTGTTCTAAGTATTGCCTTCGTTAGCTTTTACATTAACCTCTTCACCAGGCAGCTATTTATAATTTCCACAGTCCAGATGGGGAGACTGAAACTCAGAAAGGGCAAGAACTCATCAAATCTCCCAGCTGGATGGTGGTGGAGTCACCAATACACTGTAAACACAGAGTTATGTTACAATTCTTTGTAACAGGACTTTCCCGGAGAGTCTTTACTCCTAGTCCAGGCTGGCCTTGAATCTGTGATCCTCCTGCTTCAGCCTCCTGAGTGTTGAGATGACAGGCCTGGGCCACCATGCCTGGCTTTTCGGTGTAACACTTAAATTACGATGTTCCTCTCCCTTTCTCCGAAGCAGAGCCGAAATGTTTGTTTATTCAGAGATTTGTCAGCAAGCGGGTCCCCAAAGTGCACGCATGCAATTCCATCATTTAGTCCTGCGCAAGCTACTGACTTCAGGAACTCCTGTGAGGCCCGTTTTACAGATAAACAAAGTGATACCCAGAGAGGTTGAGTGACTTTCCCAAGGTTGTACAGCTGGAAAGTGGCAGAGCCAGGACCTGAACCCAGGAACTCTCTGAGGTTCTGCTCCCAAGTGTGCCTCCCCGGGCAGCAAGCTGGGGTGCGGCCTGGGGGTGGGGTGCCCGGCCCAGGGGCATGAGAGAGACCGGAGCAGTCTGCCTCTTTCCCATGTCCTCTGTGCCCCTGGGACTCGGCCTCACTCACACGTACACAGCTGCCAGGGATCAAAGTCCTCTCCAAGATGTATTTGCTGTGAGTTCTAAACAAACGGGTGTTGCCATGTAGCTAAGAGAAACATCGGGAGGACACAGTGTACAAAAGCCAAGGGGCCTTTAAAGTCCTGGTGATTGATCAGCCCCGCTTTGGTCTCCGGCTCTGTGGGCGGGTGGGGCGGGAGCGGAGCCTCCATCTCCGAGTGCGCGCCGGCCACCTTGGATTCCCCATTCATCTCCGCCCGCAGCCCCGGGCCGCGGCCCTTCAGCCCCGCCCCCCGTCAGGAGACCACTGCGCATGCGCAAACCCCAATGTCCGCGGTCCAGTGGACGCTGAACTGGTGGCCCTTTCATCCAAGGCACCCGGGTGACAGACGAGGCGAGGACCTCAGCGGGGAGGCCGGGGTGCGGTCAGCGCTGAGCAAGCTCTGGGGGGTCGGGACTGGGGCAGAGAGGGAAACAGCTCCTCCATAGGACTGACAAGGCCAAGGCCAGCTCTGCACGGTGACGCTCACGGGACAGGTGGGGGACCAGGGACGTCCTGCATGCGTCCAAGTGGACTCGGATGGGTGATCGCGACAGCTGACCGGATGCTCTGGTGTCCAGACACCGTCCCTCTAGTGCAGCACCGGAGTCTGAGGGCGCCGGGAGGCCGGGCCAGTGTAGTGTGAGCGAAGGCCCGGGAGAGGGCGCCCTGTGAGTGTGGGCAGGGGTGGGGATGCTCGGCCCTGGACGGCCTGAGATGGTTTCTGGTGCAGGATCAGACAGCACCCCAGAGGTAGCCACGAGAGACCAGGCTGAAAACGCGAATTTGGGTCCTGCCTGATTTACTTCCCTCATTTCTGGGACAAAATAACTGATACGCACAATTTAAGAAGCAGAAGTTCGGTTTGGCTCACATGTCAGTCCATAGTCAGCTGCTCCAAGGCAGGGCCACTGTGCATTGGGGCGCTGCGGAGGAGAGCGGCTCACAGCATGGAGAACAGGAAGTGGAGAGTAAGGGAGGAGCCAGGGAGATGAGCTTTTCCGGCCAGACCCACCTCTTAACAGCAAGCTGGCTCTGAAGCCCACTATCCAATCACCTCCCCCAAACACGCCTGGGAGCCCTAGAGGGTCTTGGGCATCATCTAGACAAACAGGACCAACCAGAGCAGACCCTTGATCTTGTGGAGAAGTTCAGAGTTCACCGGAGAGCTCTGAATTTGCACATCAGGCAGCGGGTGAAGGGCTGGGTGTCAGTGTGCAGGGAGAGAAGGAAACGCAGCACATCTGGGGATTGTGCTGCGCTTGGCTCTTCCAGCCCAAGGCTGGTCATTCATGGAAATGGAAAAGTAAAGCAGGTGGGTTTTCCTCAGCACGTTTAAATGTCTGAACATAGATTAAAGAGCAAAATAAAAGACAGATAATAAGAAACAGAGAGACAGATCTTTAGCCAGTGGGAATGGGACCGCAGAGTGGGGGAGGAGGAAGGGAAATAGAAAGAAAGATGTGTTGTGAGCAGGCACCAACTTCCCAGGAGCATGTGATCATTACGTACTGCAACAGGCACTAATAAAAATAAAAATGAAAGAAGACGACGATTCTCTTAAAATCCTTTGCGCAGACCCTGGCAAAGAACAAGTGTTCAGTTAACGAGTCCTGATTCTCATTAGCTCTATGTCCCAGCTATGGGCCCAGTGAAGGACCCAGGGTAGGGCTGGGCGGGATCTTTCTGGAAAGTTTGTCTGTTGTAGATTGTGCCAGTCATCACGCAGTGCATGTATACGACCGATCTCTATTTGACAATTCAGATTTTCTAAAAAACCTCACAGCATCAACAAAACGGGACCCTAACCCTGCACCTCTCACGGAGAATCCAATGACCCATATCCGTCCCTCTGAAATGTGCATTGTATTTCTTTCTGTACCTGGAGGGCTTGGTACCTGTTGGTTCTGAGGCCAGGGTGGGATGGCAACTCAGAGCTCTTCCTGGGGCTAGAGTGACAGAAATTCAGGACAGGCGTGAAGAACGGTCTTATATATTTCAAAGCCTCACTTCAGCATTGACTGTGGTACGTGTGGGTAAATGTTTAACAACAGTTCTCTGAGAAAAACCCTGCCCAAATGTCGAGTGAATGAGAGACGTAGTGGTGCTTGCTTGTAATCCTTGCACTGTGGGAGGCTCAGGCAGGAGGATTGCAAGTTCAAGCCTAGCCTGGGCAACTTAGCGAACTCTTGTCTGAAAATAAAAAATAAATATGCTGGGCATGAGGCTCAGTGTTAAAAGCCCCAGGTTCAATCTCCAGTACCACAAAATCAGCCAATCAAATCAATCAATCCCAATATGTAGCAATTGCCAATGCCGCTGGTGTAAATACTACTCCTGGCCAATTTGTATAAGCCTTATGTCCTTGAATATGAAGTTGGGCAGATGTGTGTAGTAAAATTTCTATTTTATTATATTTCCGCCAGCCGGAAGTAAGTAAATGCAGTGAGATGATTAGGAAATGAAGAGTTTTGCATGTTTCCCTTGTTAATATAATTTATTTCATTGTAAGGTCATATAGTTAGACTTTTGGTGGTGCTGAGGACTGAACCTGGGGCCTTGTGCACACCAGGCAAGGGCTCTGACACTGAGCTGCACTCTTCATGAGCTACAGCATTTTTTTTTTTTAATCAAATTTAGGACTTTGCGCTTGCGAGGCAGGCAGTGGATCCGCTGAGCTAAATCCCTGGCCCCAGCATTAATTTTAATACTGGCCGAGTTCAACAGCTGGCACGCAGGGTTCCTGAACACTCCGTACCTGGCGCCCGATGTCAGGCTGACCCAACCGCAGCACACACAGTCCTGGTCCTTCTTCCTTCCGTTTCTGTGTCTGGAAAAAGCAGGAGAATCCTTGAGGATTACAGCGTCATTGGGAAGGTTGGAAAGGACGTCTGGGAAGACCTGGTCTGGACCGCGCACCCAAAGGCCACCGCTGTGCTTGGGGGGATGCTTAGGGGCTGCAAGCTGTGGGGTCTCTGTGGAGGGATGGGTTCCGTCCACACCCACTCATGTCCACGTAGCCCGTGGGAGAGGAACACTGAGGACCGGAAATGGGGTGCATTCCCCTTGCCAGCCCGTGGGCGCTGAGAATGGGATTTCCGCTCACATTTTTTTCATATAAATAAGTTCATTGCTAAATTTCCCCCATCGACATTATAGAAATATATTTTTAAAACACTGAAAGTTCACAAACTGTAGAGAACCCAACAACTATACTTTATTAAAAAAAAAGTATAACAGTGACATTTTAGAAATTGTTTTCGAAGACAAGTATATCTAACAGCAAAGAGATATGAATGGAGCCACAAATGGCAGAAATACAACACTAGAGCAGTACTCAGTCTGCACCAGAAATCACTGTTATGAAGTAGCTTCCACTTGAGAAGTTACACACTCACTTTGTCTCTGAACGAGCCTGTCTTGTTTTTGTCTTTTTGTAAGAAGTAGGTCTTTACTGCTACCGAGACAAAATACTAGACGTGAACAAACTAGGGAATGAGGGGGGATCTCCTTCCCTGGTTCCTGAACAGCAGAACAGCTCGTACAGAAATGGCTTTGGCACTTTAACCTTTAAACTGTGTTCCATGCCTCATCCCTTGATCCCACAGCTTCATACAATTTTTAATACCATATCATCGCCATACTTATTATATACATTATATGTACGCAGTCATACTTTCCCTCAGTCTAAAACAACGTAGCTTGTCCCCGAATAGGTCTACAGTTGTCTCTGTATGAGCGAGTCACTCATATAGCTTTCTTCTTGGTTCGAGGGCCATACGGTTCATCTGTTGCCATGTAAACTACCTCCTGGGATTGACTTAAGGCTGCAGTTTAATCCGAGCTGTTCAGTCATCACAGGAATCTGAGGCTCGACTCACACACCGATGGTTCTCTCTTCCGAAGCTGTTCCTGCTCGTTGGGTGGGTGTTGTGTCTTGTCCAGGTGATCCGCAGAGATACACAGAGACACATGCAAGAAGGGGTCCCCAGAGCCAAGGGGAGGGTTACCTGTCACCCAAACAGCACCGCTGAAGCAACGGAAGACAGGACAATGGCTGCTGCTGCTGCAGAAAAATCTTGCATGTTGCTGCCTGTGTGCTCAACCACAGTGCAAGTGTGCAGGCCTCCCACACTCACGAGAGATGTGACAAACCGGACACAGTACATGTAACCATAGAAACAGCCTTGTTCTTTAATTCCAACTCTGTCAGACCTGTAGGCACCGACCCGTGTCTCAGTGATCCCTAACAGATACATTTGAATGCTTCTCCCCAAAAGGGAAGTGTCTGAACACTTCTAAGACTTTTACAAAATATACTCCTGCCAATCCTGAGCACGACACAGCAGCAGCTCTAGAGTCCCAACCCAGGAACGAAGCGGTTCCGCCATGACCTCTGTCGCTTGGGTTGCTTTCCACTGTACACGTGTGATGCGGCCACACAGCATAAAAGCTGAAATCCACTGGAATTTGCTCAGTGTTCAGTTTAACGTGAAAATAGTACATAAAGCAGCACAGGCGGTCTTCAACTGGTAGATCACACAGCTTGTAGAGGTTTCAGTCCATGATCAGCTGGCTCCGAAGCCAGGAGGGCAAACACGCATCGCAGAGGAAGACCGCTGGTGAGCCCAAGGCAGCAAAGGTGACAAGAGTTTCCGCTCGTATTGGGTCTCGTTCTCTCCTCTTTCTCTCTCATCCCCACCTCCGTATCTTTTAGAAAGTGGTACTCAAGCATGCACACTGTTTTACATTTCATTCAAATTAAAATTTTTCTGGTACAAAAATAACATGAATCACCCCACATAGAGATAAGCCTATGTCTGGAATCCAACAAACACTTCGTCAGTCTTCGATGGTATTAGTGAAGAACATGCCCAGAGATTGCATTGAATCGATTTATGAATGAGTGAAGAAAAGAAAAATAAGGAAGTGCTCCCCGCTCTGAGCCGGCTGCTGTAAATATTCTGGTTTATGACTCTATAGTCATCTTTTCCATCCCGCTACTCTAATTGTGAAAAATAAAAGCTCACGAGATAGTCCTGATATGCTCGTTCATGTTGTGTTTTTAAATTAATCGTGAACAGGCAATTTGGCGGCGAGGGCTGTGAGAAGGCTGGGTGGAGCCCCTGTCCGAGGCCTGTCTAGGCCAGGACTTAGGCAAAGCCTTCTGTGTGTCGTCGCCCCCCGCCGCCAACCTGGAGCTGCTGCTTCCTGACTTGCTGGGGGCCAGGGCCCCGGGACCTACTGCAGCGCTTCCTGCTTCTCTGCCCAGCACCCTCTGGAGACCTGGGCCGATAAGGGTCCCTCTGAGACCTGTGGTGATAGGGTGGGGCCCGGCTCTGCGCTGGCTCATGAGGCCCCGTGTCACGGCACGGGTCTGTACCCCAGACTCTCTCTTGCATCCCTACCCCTGTGCGCCGGGGAGGGTCAAGGCAACAGCTGCCTTTGATCAGCCCAACATCTGGGCTGACTGGTGATCAAAGATGGGATCGCTGTGACAGCTGAGACTTGGCCAGGACCCAGCCTGGCTAAATGCACGAGTTGGGGAGGGGGAGCCTCCTCTCTTCCCACCCTCCAAGTCCTCTTTGTGGAGCTTTGCGTGTTCCTGTGGCACCAGGGAGAAGCCCACTCCACTGCCCTCGGTGCAGACACACAGAATGTCTCGGCCCAAGTCTGAAGGCAGTGCCAGAGGCAAGGGTTTGTGTGCATTGTGCTTCATGCAAGGGTCAGGACAGGAGGGAGAGGGCGTGACCACCAGTACAGTCATCTGTGCAAGTTGTGCAGGACGAGGGCACCATGAGATGCACCCCAGAAGGGTCTCCTGGATACCAAGGGGAGAAGCGTGCACCTGCTGGCTCCACCCTTCTGGGATGCAGAGGCCATGGGTGTGCAAGCTAGAATCCCCAGGTTACACAGCGGGGTGGAGCTCGTTTGCTGCTGGCACCTCCAGGCCACAGGACAGAGGGTCTCGGGTTTCCTCCAGTTTTGTCTGTGCCAAGCTGGTTGTGTGAAAGCGGGTGCCACGGCAGCGGTGGGGAGGGGAGCACAGAGGTCTTGGCGACATGCCAAGAGCAGGGAAGAGTCGGCAGGGTCTGTGGCAAGGCTGGCTTATTTTCTTTTATTTCTTTCTTTTCTTCTTTTTTTTTTTTTTGGTACCGGGGATTGAACTCAGGTCTTTGCGCTTGCAAGGCAGGCCACCAAACCGCTGAGCTAAATCCCTGGCCCGAGGCTGGTTTATTTTCAACATGGCCAATCACTAGCTGGCTCCTTCTTCCTCCACCCTGTGACTATTCCCCTCCCACCACCATCACCACCACCATCACCACCACCATCACCACCATCACCACCATCAACACCACCACCATCACCATCATCACCACCATCAACACCACCACCATCACCACCATCACCACCATCAACACCATCACCACCATCACCATCATCACCATCACCATCACCATCACCACCACCATCACCATCACCACCATCACCATCACCACCATCAACACCACCACCATCACCATCATCACCATCACCATCATCATCACCACCACCACCATCATCACCATCACCACCACCACCATCATCACCATCACCACCATCACCATCACCATCATCATCACCATCACCACCATCATCACCACCATCACCATCACCATCACCATCATCACCACCATCACCACCACCACCATCACCATCATCACCATCACCATCATCATCACCATCATCACCATCATCATCATCTTTTTTTAATGTACTGGGAATTGAACCCAGGGCCTTCATATTCAGTTACACCCGGTCTTTTTTTTTTTTAGACAGGATCTCACTAAGTAACTAAGTTACCCCAGGCTGGGCTCAAATTTGCAATCCTCCTGTCTCAGCCTCCCAGAACACTGGGATTACACATGTGTGTCACTGCACCCAGCTTCCCCTTCCATCCTTAACATCACAAGATGGCTGCCTGCCCTGCTGTAAGCCACCCTCTTAGGGTTGGATCATGTTCCCCAAATCTTCGCAGGTTGAAATCCTAAACCCCGGTCCATTCAATGCGACCTCACTGAGAAGCAGGCGAAACCTGCTAAGACGGACGACGACACCACCCTTAGAGTAGGGTGGGCTCTAGGTCCAAGGCGACTAGGGTCCTAAAAGGGGGGATCGGACGCGGACTCCCACAGATGGGGGAACCCCGTGCCATGACGCAGGGAGAGGTCAGGCTGAGACGACTGCAAGCGGAGGGCCCCTGGAGATCACCCGGGTCGGCAGACAGGAGGAAAGGGGCGAGGAACAGATTCAGCCTCTCAGCCTGGCCCACGCCACCTGCACCCTGAGGGCGTCTCCATCTCCAGAGGGCGAGACAGTAATCAGTGCTGTATGAGGCTCCCAGTCTGGAATTTTAATAACACAGCCCTAGCTGTGAACGCCCTAATGAACTAATGAACGCCCTAACGCTGCTTACTCAACCTCGCCAGAGACGACAGCGTTTATGCCATTTTTGGATTTTAGGCTCTGGTCCCCGCCCTCCCACCATGAACCAATGGAACAACCCATCCTTTCTGCACAGAACTCACCCACCAGTGAGTTTCAGAAGGAACTTCCGGAAGTTCCCGCCTACCCCGCCCCACCTCTGGCGGCTGCAGGGCCTTGCGAGATGCTTCCTTCTGGAGGAGAGCGGCTCCCCGGGAAGCGGAGAAACATCTCTGAGCCGGCGGAGCCCAGTGGATCCAAGGCACAGATGTTCTTTTAGTGAGTGGCCTTTGTAGACACATAAATCACGGGTAGGGAGGGAGCCTGAAAATGCCCGGCCAGAGTTTGGCGTGGACGGATGCCCACCGAGGACGCGCCACGGCCTCTGACAGTAGGTGCCTGTCTGCCGGCTCCTAGGAAGTTGGGACTGTGGATCTGATCCAGCAATTTGCAGACCGGAAATGGTCACCCGGGCTGTTTTTCTTTCACACCCCCCCAAGGTTTTGGCAGATTTGCAGGGCTGGTGCTGCATCTGGATTCCCTTTCTTTTACTGCTTCTGTGCACTTGCTTCTTGCTTGGGATCTGCAGGTGTCTTGGAGGTCTGCTCTTGGGTCTCAGGCCGCTCTGCCTGCAAAGCCAGAGAGCTGATGTTGCCGAGAAGCAGTGCACAACACCAGCATCCTTCTGGGGCGACCTTCAGCCAATGATGGACCAGTACAGGAATGTGGACACCCAGCTTCTTTTCCTGAGAGACTTGGGATGGGCTCTGAGCGGTAATTTACACTGCTGAGCTGCCCTGCAGGATCAGGCTAAAGCCCAGGCTTTGCTGCCGTCTCGCCTGGTGTGGCTTCCTCCCTCTTTCCCCTGGAGCTCTTTCATTAATCACTCTCACATCCTCCTGTCATTTCCCGCTACTGCAGATCTGACATCGGACATGAGGTTTAGTCCCTTTGAGCACCCCAAGTATCTTCTCAAACATCTTGGGCTACTTTCCATGGCCCCAGTCCAAACTGTGCTTCTGTGGTCGGAGGATAGCGTGTGCCCTGAGCACGAATGAGAGGAAAACTTCCACTGGTCCCTGCGGTGGTCAGGGAAGGCAATCGCGCATTGAACCTGGGTTTCTCCGTCCTGGGCTCAGCAGTGTCCAGAGCATCCCTGAGCTCTGCCACTAGAGGTCAGTAGTATCCCTGAGAGACCAAAATTGTCTTTGGACAGCGCCCAAAGTCCTCTAGCTGAGACCCATGGTGTTCACCCAAGGCCGGAGACTCTTGGGGCTCCCATTTCTAGGGGAGTGGTTTGATTCACTCAGGGGCATCCTGGAGGGGAAGTTGCAAACTGCATTCGGCCTTGGGAGCAGCTACAGGGTGTGGGGTGGGGTTAGGGAACGGATCTCAGCCGGCTCTGGTGTTCCTATATCAGGGAGAGAGGGTTCAGCATCGTGCCCTTATGGTTGAAAGGAGAGGAGGACTAATTTTGGTAATCGAATCACCAGTGTCCTCAAAAACTTCAGGGGTGAGCTGTGTGTGTGTGTGTGTGTGTGTGTGTGTGTGTGGAGATTCACTGCCAAATAGCTTTCCCCAGAATGGGGATGTCCCAGGATGCAGGACCTTTAGCACTGAAAGGAGCTGGGCCGGTGGGTCCCCACTTAGTGGTGGTGGTTCGTGCCCCCTAATACACCAGGATCCACACACTCTCACTGTGTCCAGGGAACCTGCCCACGCCAGGTGTGTTTCTAATATTTATGTAGTGATAAATGGACGAGCTGAAGTGCGCTCCAGATTTTACCTAAGTTTCCTCCCCATGGGATGGAAGATGGCAGTTCGGTGATGGTTTTGAAGAGGGAGAGGCTTTGTCTGGGTGCTCGGCACTCTGTCCTCAGCCCCGACCCTCCTGCATCTGCTCACTGCTCTCTGGAAGTGTGGCCACCCTGGACTGGAGCCTTCCCACATTTCCATTCACATCTCTCTCTCTCAACAGGGGGACTGGGCAACTGTGGTGCTGAAGGTTCACGTTTCTAAGCCACCGGAGGCCGTGGTGCCCTCCCTGGCTGTCTTCTCCACCAGGATGGGAGGTCAAATCATTCTTGTAAAAGGACCGTCTCCCAGACCCTCCTCCCCAGCTCCACTAAGGCCCACAGGCCCCTTCCCTCCTGAGCCAGTGCCCAGCAGTCTTGCAGAGAAAGAGCCACTTGTGTGCCCTGTGGGCACTCCTGCCTGGGGTGGACTGCTGGCGTGGCTGCAGGGTGACCTCCCCTGCCCTGGGCTCGGCTGCCTGAGCTGGCCAGGCCAGACCGGCTCTCAGGGGCTCACACCAAGGGAGGTCACCGCCACCTCCTCTTCTGCTCAGGGTCCAGCGTTTTCTTGGAAGCATTTGCTGGTGATTTTTCAAAAACCTTATTCTACTGCCTTTCCAAAAAACAGTCTATAAAACAATCCAGTGGCCAAGGGAAATGCGCCCTGGCCGGGGACTGCTTGGACGTGGTCAGCTGGGGCAGGGGCTGCTTTTCTTTGTGCCTGGCACTTTCATAAACTCGGCAACAACTTGGTTTTCTTTTTTTCACTTTTAGGGACATTTTTCTCTCCAAATAATGGGTCACTTAGTAGTCCCCAGATCCTGGAAGTTTTCAGTCCAGCCCCCCTCCCCCTGTTCTGCCCCCAGTAGATTCCACAGGCTACAGCTGCTCCCCTTTAAATGGGTTTGAATGGGTGCCTGTCACACAAGTTGCGGCATCTTTAGTGTGGTGGGGTGGGAGGCGACGAGGCCGAGAGCCGGCCCGTGATGTCAGAGCAGACTGCTGTTTGCTTGTGGCAGAGGGGACAGGCATATGGAGCTCGTGCCCCAGAGGAGCATGGGAAACCCCGCTCCTGCATCAGCGGCCCCGACCTTGCATCTCACAGGCATTGCACACAGGAAGCCCCTTGGCAAACGATCAAAGAGCACAGTCCCAGCTGGCAGACGTCTTGGGCTGGACACCTCCAGAAGCAGAGCCGCAGACCGTGAGTGGGGTGAAAGTTGTTTGGGAAAAGACCCCGGAAGAGGCGGGGCGGTGAGACAATGAGTGTGTTATGCTAAAACCCTCCTTTATTCTGTGGTACGGGGGATTGAACACAGGGCCTTTGCACTGAGCTACCTCCCCAGCCTTTTCTACATTTTATTTTCGTAAGGTCAGACTGAGGCATGACTGAGACCACCCAAGGCAGGCAAAGTTCAAGTGATGGGCGATCAGTTCATCACCATCTGGGTGCAGATGGGCCAAGGTCAAGAAGGTCTTTGGCTTGGAGAGGAGGGCACGCAGTTGATACGGGGGATTAGGTAGGGAGGGGGCACTGGTTGAAAGGATGGAAAATTTTACAGTCCCACGGGTGATGGGCCTGGGCCGGCTGACTAACAGGGCGGTGGTGAGAGCAGCAGGGCAGCTGCCCGCTGTCCCTTATCTCTGTGCTCCTGCGGGTGTGGGTAGCAGGTCCGCTTGGGGGCGGGTTTCCTTCCAAGTAACATGGGGCTTGGAGCCGGAAGCAATTCCGAGATGTGTGGAGAGGGAAGGTGGGAAGGCCTCTCAGAGACGGCAATGCGGGATGAAAGAAAAGAAAGGTCCTGTGGCCAAAGGGAACAGCAGCACAGGAGAGGTACGGTTTTTCAGATCTCCTAGGCGGAGTCACTTCTGTCTCTGAGATGGGCACAATGACGACTTCCCTCCTAGGTTTGTGAGGGATGAGAGGACCCAGGAGAGGAGCCCCCCAAATGATGAGGGCTCAGGTGAATCTGAGTCTGCCTCACTGGTCGTGGTGCACTTGTCTCCCCGCTGCCAGTCATCTGTCCGTGGAGCAGGGACTCCCCAGGCAGAGATATGAATTGGGACCTATGTTGACTTCTGTTTAAAACAAAAAAAAAAGCTGGGCGTGGTGGCGCACGCCTATGATCCCAGCACTCGGGAGGATGAGGCAGGAGGATCGCTGTGAGTTTGAGACCAGCCTGGGCTACACAGTGAGATCCAGGTCAATCTCAACTACATAGTGAGACCCTGTCTCAAAAAAACAAAACAAAACAAAGCAAAACCAAACAAAATCCCTTTAAACTGGGTGGCTTGGAAACAACAAAAATGTTTTTCTCCTCATTTTGCATGCTGGAAATCCAAGATGAAGGTGCCTGCAGACTCAGCGTCTGGCAAGGGCACCTCCTGGTGCACGGACGGAGTCTTAGGATCCATCTTCATGGGGCTGGAGGGTGAGGCGTCTCTTTGCCATCTCTGAGAACACCCCCAGGCCCTGGTCACCTTTCGGAGACCTCCCCTCGGGGGTAGGGTTGCAGTGTATGAGGACAGTGTACAGAGGACACAACCTTCAGGCCACCGCAGGGCCCGCCCTCAGGACACTTGTCACCCTTCCAGCCTCAGTTCTCAACAGCTCATCTCTGTGGGCCCAGATCTGATCCCACTAAAGAAACAGCCCGCTTCATACTAGAGCGTGAGTGGCTAGATCACACTGAAGGTCTTTCTTCTGACTTTAAATGAAATGTTGTACCTTCGTGCTAAGAGATTATTCTCGCAGCTCGGTGCTGACGCTCCTTGTGATGCCAAGAGGTCTCTCTTAGGGTCCCCTGAGCCTCTTTGGGTGGGTGGCCTAAGCATCAGGAAGTGGGGCTCTCATCACAGCTGTCAGTCAACATTCTATGATTTAAAAAAGAAAAAAAGAATTTGTAGTACTGGTGATTGAACTCCAGGCCTTTTCACTGAGCGACACTCCTAGTCCTCTATTTATTTATTTTAAAATTTTGAGACAGGGTCTCACTAAGTTGCCCAGGATGGGTTTGCACTTGCAACCCTCCTGCCTCAGCCTCAGCCTCAGCTGGCATTGAAGGTGTGAGCTGCCACACCCAGCTGTTCTATGATTTAAAAATGGCCTTGCTTCTCTTGAGCCTCTCTTAATCCCACACCCTTGTTTTATAGATGAGAACATCGAGTTTACGTCAAATTGTGCAGAGCTCACCCTGGAGGCGCCGCGGGGCCTAAGAAAAATATAAGGTCAGAAAAAGATTTTGTTTCCCTTCAGCCTATGTCCTCTAGTGCTCATTTTCAGTTTCACAGTATTTTAGAGACTGGGTTGCTTAGCCACTACCGGTCCAATTATTTAAATAAGGATGACCAAAAATCACATATTTAAAGAAATTTTATAGATAATATAATAGGATGTACAAAAATGACTTTATCAAATATATTCAATACAGAATCGACTGGTTGAATGACACCTGCCTGAGTGGTGCTTGGGTAAACGGTTAACTGGCTAAGTAACCTAAATGTATTTTCGGTCTACTCTGAGACCCAAAGTTTGAGGTATCGGTGTTCCAGGCGGTCCCTGCTCAGAGTCCTCTTTCCTGGCATGCAGAAAGTACCTTCAAGTTCACACGACATTCGTCCTATCCCATAGCTGTGTTCTAATCACTTCTTTTTTTTTTTTCTTCCCACAACACTAAAATAAAATGAAACTTTATGATGAGAAATAAACACAGCTGGCTACTCCAAGACAGTTCCCTGGAAAGGACAGCAAAGTTCAAGCCGCTCTTCTTAGCAGGAAGCCGTCCTATTGGACCAGGGCCCCATCCGAAGACCCTACTTAACCTCATTACCCCTTACAGACTCTGCTCTAAAATCTTGTCACATTCTGAGGTTCTGGGGTCAGAACTTCAGAACAGGAATTTGGAGGGGACCCGGACTACTGCAGAGCATGTGTCTTTGACATAAAGATAAATGTTTGGCTAAAAAAAAAAAAAAGAACTTAGTCAATTTAAAGGAAGCAAATCTTAAGTAAATGATAATATGTTGTTATAGCAAAAGTACAAAAGAAGTAGAAAAAGGGCAATTTGTTTTATCTATCTGTTGCTGTGTAAAGAACTACCCCTAAATTTGATGGTTTTCTAGGATAAGAATTCAAGAAGGGTGATCTTCTCTTGATCTACTTGGGGTCCACTAGGGCAGTAGGACTTCTTCCCAGATGGCTTCTTGGAGTGTTTATCCAGGGCTTCCCTCACCCTCCACCGGGTGCTGCCTTCTCCAAAGCCTCCTCGTGACGCTTGGGCTTCCTCACACCATGGTCACCCAGGCTTCATATACGATGGGTGACTTGTAGCAAGTTTGGAGAGACCTGGATGGAAAGGCCCAAGGCCTTTTATGACCGAGCCTTTCCTGTCCCCGCTTGTCACTTCTGCCATAGTCTACTTACTGGTCATGTTAATCACGGAGGTCAGTCCAGATTGTAGGGGAAGGGAACCTTTACACCGCCGCACTTGTTAGTGCTTGCGGAGTCCCTTGGTGGGTAGGTGGCTTCATCCTACTTCCCTGGGCTCGGTGAGTCTTGCTGCCTTGTAAATTCCAGCTACCCACTGACACCTTAGGCGTGGTCCAATATTTATGTAGAAAACTCCTAGAGGGTGGCATCTGAGGCCTGGCCAGGCTCTGAAGAGTGTAGTTGGGCCACCCCCTCCATTGATGGCCACTCCTTAGCTTTTGGTGAGCAGAGTGAGGAGCTGGCCTCCTCTTCTACTAAAAGCCCCTTCCTTTTCCTCTTGGCCTCACTGTGACTCCTGAATGATTCTCAGAAGTAAAAGTTTTCCCCTCCTTGCTCTCCTCTTGCGCAGCCAGGAGTGTAAATTTAGATTTCTGGTTACTCGGGCAGAAAAGAACTCCTAGAACTGGGGCAGCAGAAACCCTTAGCCTCCAACAAAGAACCATGTGAGGAGGACTCAGAAGCTGGAGTGGGGCCAGGGGCTCGAGACCCTGGGACGCTCCCCCCAGTGTCCCCCAGGGCAGCGCACCCCTGTGCCTGCCACCCCTCCCTAGGAAAGGGTGGCATAGGGAAAGAACGTGGGGGTTAGGGAAGCCCTGGCTCTGGCCACGGGTGCTGTTCCCGGGGTAATGGTGATGGCAGGAACCATGTACATCTGGCAGGTGCTTATTACAGTCACGTGTGCGAGGTGCTTGACACTCGGGGATCCACAGCACACGACGACGGTCGGGCTCTTAGCTTCTTCAAGTGAGAGAATCCTGCCTGTATTTCCTGGGGTGTCCAGGCCAGCGAGCTGGAACTCCACGGGGAGCTTGTGCACCTGCTGACTTGGGACCGGGGTGAGCTGGGGGCTGCCATGGTCCGCACCCCATCCTTTCTAAGTGTCTCGAATCTGGGACAGCTGTGTGCAGAGAGACTGGGGAGGAGGCAGGACCAGACTTCCCTACAGGTCTGAAACAACACTGGCCCCCGTCCTAGTGCTTCCTTCTTCAGCTCTGGCCTGGTCCTGGGTTAGGGGGTAGCCTGGTGGCACCCTGGGGGCAGAGGCTTAGAAGCCCTCTTGGTAGTTGTGTGACCTCGGGTGCATTTCTTTCCGGCCTTCTCTCACCTCAGTTTCTTCTTAGCTAAGAAGGAGTAAAAGGGGTTGCTCAGGGCCTGAGGGTTATAGAAGCAGGTTTCTAACCCAAATGTCCAGCAGCTACCTCCAGCCCACAGGTGTTCTGTGCAATACTGACTGAGGAGTTTGAAATGCTCGTGCAGAGAGAGATGGAAGGCCAGAGCAGCCAAGAGCTGATCTAGTCCTTTGGGGAAGGACTGGTTCTTTAGGTGGATGCCAGAGTCCTGTTGGCTGGAGCCATGGGCTGGCCTTGGTCTGGGGTGGGGCGGGATGGGGTAGGCCTGAGGAAGGGCTGGGTTTCTTTCACTCCCCCAGAGCACCTGGGAAGCGTCAGGTAGAAGGACACGTCACCATCCCATGTGGGGGCGTTTTAGTTTTAGCCCCGGACATGAGTTTTCCTGCGTGCTTTCAATTTCCCTTTCCTCCAAATTTCATCTGCCCACCTTCTCCGTGTGCCAAGTTCCTCCCGTGCCCAAGGACAGTTAGAGGAAGGACAGGCCCAGGGTTTAATGACACGTAGGGTAACCATCGCTGTTTCCTTCTACCTCATCATAGGTGGGATTCAAGAAGAAAGTTACCAGGCCTCCTCAGAGGAAGCAGTGCAAAGCCTGCCTTGTGCGTGGGGTGAGATACCCGTCAGTTCAGCGGTCACCGATCCAGACTGGAAGCGGACTCAGGCCTGGAGAGGCCCAGGCCCTTCCAGTACCAGTGGGGGCAGCTAGGACCCCACTCTCAGGGATTTTAGCTGTAGCTCTGAGAGCCAGAAGCCGGGACTTGCTCAGCTGCCAGAGGGATGGAAGCCATTCTGCCTTCCTCAGGAGAGGGGCCCAAATGAGCCCCTCCTCGGACTCGACTGGCAGAGCTCCAGGGTCTCCCCTGGACGCCCCAAAGCATGAGCAGTACGGTTAGTGATGGGACAAAACTGAGTCATTTAGGTGGAAAAACTGGACCTCGAGGGGGGACTTTCTTCAATAAAAGCATAATTAACATAATTTAAAAATCCTTTTTTAATAGGACAATTTATTTCATAGGACGGCAATTTTTTTCTCCAAAGGAAAAATTAAACACTTAGGTTTGCCATACTTGGAAAACAGAAATAAGAACAAAGAAGATCAAACATGTCTCTAGTTGATCCTACTACGAAAGCGTAACCATGGGACACACCTTCAACACATGAATTGAAGGGTGTAAGATGTAGATTGTGTTTGAGATGATGGCTCATGTCGTCCGAATTGTTTCCAGCCTGCTTTTCCAGAAGACTTTTGAACAGATTTTTTCCAAACCACTGAACCTGCTGTAACATTGCTTTAATTGGCCTCTTGTGTTTCACCACATAAATGAATCAATATAAGCTATCTTTTTTTTTTGGATATTTGTGTTATTTTTCATTATTTATTTATTGATTGGTGGTACTAGGAATTGAATCCAGGCCCTCCACACTGAGCTACCTCCCTAAACCCTAGTATTTTTTTTTTTTTTTTTAAATTTAGAGAAGGCTTCTCGTGGAGTCTCCCAGGTTAGGTTCAAACGTGCAATCCTCCTACCTCAGACTCTTAGAATACTGGGATTACAGGCATGCACCACCACACCCAGCGCCATGTTTACTTTCTTAGCCAATGCTGAAACAAACTACGTCTGTTTCTCTCTCAGCAGGTTTCCTCTTTTCTCCGCAGGAGTGAGCCCTCCCTGCCTCTCTCCTGAATTGTTTGGAAGCGAGATGACATTTGGTCGCACGGGGGCGCTCGTGTTCTTCAAGCAGCAGCAACTGGCCTGGCGCAGGAAGAGCTCTGGCTTGGGTTTGCTCCAAGGTCCAGGAGACCTTGCAGGAGGGATTTGAACCACTCAGCTGCTTACCCACATCAGATGAGCGCCATAGCAACCTTGCCAGTGCAGCGCTTCGCATTACACAGCAAAACGGTGCAACCAGCCCGGAGCATCAGGGGAGTAGTACTCAGCCCTAAAAGAAGGGAAGGAAATCAGGGTTTGCAGGAAAACGAGTGAAACTGGAGCTCATCATTTTAAGTGATAGAAGCCAGACACAGAAAGGCAAGCATCCCATGTTTTCTTGCGTGTGTGGAATTCAGGGGGGAAAAAAAAACAACATGAAAGAAGAAGAGAGATGATTAGAGACGAGGGAGAGGATTGGAAGATGGGGCCAGGGGAAGAGGAGGGGGTAAGATCAAAGTACACACGTGCGTGCGTGGAAATGAGCAGCAGAGTTACTGCTGCGTAACCAACGTGCATCAAAGAAACAAAAAAGACCCAGAAGAACGGGGTGTGCACAGTGCTGGGCACAAGGACAGAATTTGAAACAGCACCAGCCCCCCCCACCAGGTCACCCGGAAGATGAAACAGTCTAGCAAGGCAGGGCTTGTAAAGTAACCCCCATTCCTAAATAGCATGTTTCCGTTATTGTGCCGACTTCTGCAGCCCAGAACCCCCTAGGCAGTCCTGTCCCACTGTGCCTTTGGCCTTTAGCGGAGAAATTGGCCACAGGTGCACCTGCTTTTGCAGGGAGGTTTCCCATCCAACACCAACTCTGCAGGGGCTGCACTGGGTGACACTTTCCCTGCCTCAGCCGTCAGTCATGGTGGCCTCTGGGCGCTGGGTTTAATTGTTGTTTGTGAGCTGATTAAGCCAGGCCCAGTCTGCATCCGTCACCAGGCTCTTATCTCCCATTCCGAAGACATATGACTGACAAGAGTAAGGCGCTCAGTGAACACTGGCTCTGCTCTAATGTGTGTGTGTTTATCGATCTCCATATGTAGAGCGGCATGAGAACACTTACAGCAAACCGAATGTGAAGCCATAACTAAGAACGCTTAGAAAAGAGGCCGCGAGAACGCATGGGTGCGTTATGCACCGCGAAGCCTCTCACCAGCCCTGGGAGGAAAGGGCTGTTCTCAGCCTGCCTACTTCGCAGATGAAGCTGAGGCCAGAGATGCCAGAGGACATTTCAGCACCCGTTACCTTTACCGGGTCGCAGCCTCAGAGCAGAGCTGACAGTCAAGCTTTTAAAGGGCTATCACAGCACCTGGTACACAGTGTACACCGAGTTCCCAGTGGCCGTTATCACGGGAGGCTCGTAAGAGGCCCGAAACAGGCAGCCTGGGGAAAACCCCCCACTCCTCCCTGATCTCCTCCGCATGGCGGCTGGAGCTGGGTTATCTCATGGAGGCCTTTTGACCTCTCAGAGAGTGGGGGTCAGGGCTGGGGCAGCAGGGGCCGCATCTGTCACATGAGAGAGCCCGGGAGGACTGGCCAGCAGCTGGGGATGAGGCCCAGGGCAGGGGGAAGTGGGGTGTGAGAGGGGCGGCCTCAGCCCTGGCCACCCCTTCTCCAGGTCCCGGCTTTATTTGGCTGGTCCTTAAGGTTTTTGGTTTAATGCTTAATTTTGTAAGTTTGAGTATAGGCCCGTCTTTCAAGAAAACTGATATTCAGGGAGAGTGGTCAGCACTGATGTGTGACTACACACACACACACACACACACACACACAAGCTTTACTTCTGTTTGCAAAAACTGGCTTGCACGATGGTGTGAACTCTGCCGTGCACATTTTTTATTACTGGGTCTTGGACGTGGCTGCCAGTCGCAATCCCGGGCCCACCTGCCTCCTTTTATATCCATGCTATATTCTGCACTTTGGATGTGTCAATTCCCGCCACTTACCGACTGAGGGACCCGCAGGTCATGTGCAGGGTTTTGATGCTGTAAAATGTGCCACCCTTGATAGCCTTTGTCCTTGTTCTTTGTGTTTGTACTGCTGCCTCCGTGTCACTAGGACGGAATTCCAGAAGTGGGTCCAAGGCTGTGCGGCTTGGACAGTTCTTGGTCAGTTCTATTGTGTTGCTTTCCAAAACAGCACTAGCAATTTGTGCTCCTGCCGTCTGTCCACTGAGTGCCCATCTCCACGTGGTCTGGTGTTTTCTGCACGTGAAGATCCGGACCCAAGGAACCTGGCAGATGATTACCGCTAAGGGCCATTTGTACACTGAAGGCTTCTGGGTAACAAGCTACCGGAAGAAAATGACACTGTGGCTTTCCACAGAAGGCTCATTTCACAAAGCAGGGCACGGAGGCCCTTTAAGAAGGGAGCCTGGCCCTGGGTTGCACCGTGTAGTCAGGAGAAGGGGGGATGTCAGGTGTTGAGGTGCAGGTGTAGGGCTCCTGGTGGTCCCAGGACAGGGTGAGGTGCCCAGGTTGAGAGGGATCGCTGCACAGGGCAGCTCTGCATGCAGACCCTGGGGCCATTGTGTCCCCATCCCCTGGCATCTGTAGCCTTGGGGTCCCTCTGGCCGGAAGCCACGGCTCTTGGGGAGGTTGCCCGTGGGATATTGGATTTGCTCTGCCTCATTTGTAGAAAGAGAGCGCGGTACCAGGGTCCTTGTTCTGGGGTGACCCACAGGTGACGACTGAGGGGGTGGGGACTGCAGAAGTCCTGGCCTGGTGTCCAGGCGGCCCAGGGGACCGACTCACACCGCAGAGGCCCCATGGAGCAGGGGCCCCACGCGGTGTCCGTCTTCTCCCCTTTCCCAGCCCACGAAGGAGGCCCGTCCACACAGATCCTTCTTCCAGTAGACTCCACGGTCCGCGGAGGAGGGCAGTTCTCCCGGTGGAAGGGAACCGCCTTTCACAGCCACCCTGCAGCGGAGTCCTTGCGCGCTACTCATGGTAGAGAAGGCAGCAGCTTCCTGAGCAGTTTCACCGCGTGGGTCAGCAGCTTCTAGCCTGGTGCTGCCGCCTCCTGTTGTTCAACACTCGGGAAAGGAGCCCGAAAACAGCTTCTCCACCTCTGACCGGCTGTACACACCTTCCCTCTCCTCCACCCTCTGTGCCTTTGTCTGCAAAGCCAACTAGCAGCAGTAGCGGCAGGGCTCGCTCCTCCGGCCATGAGGAGGCGGCAGGAAGTCACCCACCCCGACCTGAGGCTGTGTAAGCCACTCGGGCTCCCCTCTGCGAGCGGGGACAGTGACTTCTCTGGGCCGTGGGGAGGGAGGACGATGCGGAAGGAGGAGCAGGCGCACAGCCGGGCTTGGAGAAGGTGCCCCGGGGTCGTGGTCACAACGAAGATGGCAACCTCGCCAGGGGGACCAGCTGGAGACACAGCGACGCGGCCTGGAGAGGAGGACAGGGGCGTCCGAATGGCCTCCGAGAGACGGTGCTCATGGACGCATCTCACTCGCAGTTATTTGTGCATCGAGCAAGCGGCCGCAACGCTAAGTGAAAGAAAGCGGACACACAGCAGGCGAGAGGGTGCCCGCCGCCTCTTGTACGAGGAACTGAAAATATAAATAATTGATAAGGGCAAAATTAAGGAGAAGGGGTCTGGGAAAGCGGGGCAGAGGGGAAAGACAGTAAAAATCGTCAGGACGAGCTGTGTCGATGTACCAATTCCCCAACATGAATGGAGTCCTTGTTTATCGCAAACGCACCCTAGTAAGACATATTAAACATAAATACAAGTACATATCACAGCATAAATCAACATCGGATTGTCTCACCTAGGTTTTTGAAAGAGAGGGTCATTTTCTGCACCCTGCCTTAAAGGCACTGGTGGTTATTATAGAAGGCAGCTGAGAGGGGGCAGGACGCTCCAGCCTCGGTCAGCGGCTTTCGCTGCACAGCAGCTCTCGGTGTCACGCACTCAGCCACTCCGGCTCAGCCCCTCCAGCCCGCTGCTGGAATCCTGCTCAGGAGCACGTTCCCTTCTGCTTGTCTGGCTCCTGTGTGGTGGGGCTTCTGTGGTTGTTGCCTGTGTCTCTGGGCTTGGTTTCTGGAGCTGCATTCAGTGGCAAAGCCACTGCCTATGACCCGCGCCCCTCTTCCCTTGTGTTTGAAGCCGTCTTGGGATCACTCACTCATGCCACCCAGCCCGGTGTCAGTTTGAGGTGAGCTGCTGTCACCCTGCGCTGTTAACCATGATGGAGGAAAGTGCTGTGTGTGCGTGCTCAGGACAGAGTCAGTTATTTTTCTGCAATAACTTTGTCTTTCTTTTTTTTGGATTTTTTGAGACAGGGCCTCACTATGTAGTTGAGACTGACCTGAAACTCACTATGTAGTCCAGGCTGGTCTCACATTTATAGCGATCCTCCTGCCTCAGCCTTCCGAGCGCTGGGATTACAGGCGCGTGCCACCACGCCCGGCTTTTCTGCAATAACTTTGATCTGAGGTTGGCTGCATCCATAAAGGTGGAGCTGGAGGGCTGCACTGGGCTGACTGCTCTGGGGACAGCTGCTGACTCCTCAAAAGGACCCCAGAGAAAGCCTGTTAGTCAGGAAAGCCGAGTTGTTAGACTCAGGCAACCCAGAGCAGCCTCCCCGCCAGCTGGAAGTAGGGCAGGCTGATGCTAGGGCTTACGGTTTGTGTTTGGTCCTTTTTTTTTAGGGTGGATGTGGGGAGGCGGGGCCAAACTACCACCGGGCGGAGTCTGTGACAAAACAGTCTGGATGGTGGCGGGGGATCGTGCAGAACAAGTCATTAGTGGAGTCTCGGTGACCAAGTACTCGAGATGTCCCCAGAAATAAGCAGCAGCATCATTCTTGCCTGACTGAAGTAATTTTTTTTTTTTTTTCCAGTACTGGGGCTTGAACTTGGGTCCTTGTGCTTTCGAGGCAGGAGCGGTGCCACTGAGGTAAATCCCTGGCCCTTGGATGTAGTATCTCATTGAAGGACAGAGAATTACATTGGTTTCAATTTTCAAGACCTAAAGGTTAAATTTTGTGGTTTAAAAAATCTTTATTAAATTTATTGTGTAGCCCACGGTGGGCTCCAACTCATGATCCTCCTGCCTCAGCCTCCCGAATGCTGGGATTACAGGTGTGTGCCACCACACTTGTCTAACAGTTGAATTTTGACATCCAAAGTTATGACTGTTTAGACTTGCCAGCATATAGCAATAAAGAACAGACTAAAATCTATTAAAAGTTAAACTTTTTTTCTTTCTTTTCTTGTGGTACTGGGGATTGAACCCAGTGCCTCACACAGGCTAGGCAAGTGCTCTCTATCACTGAGAGACAGCCCTAGTCTTTTTAAAAAAATTTTATTTTGAGATGGATGTCTTGCTATTTGCACAAGCTGGCCTCAAACTAGAGATCTTCCTGCCTCAGCCTCACAATTAGCTTGTGTGTGCCACCACATAACAGCTAAATTCTTTACAGGTAATGCACTCTTATTGCTTGCACCTGGGTGGACTATTCCCACGGTGGGAGATTCAACAGAAAACCCAGGGCCAGCATGCAGTCTCCTCTTACTAAGTACTCCCTTTGCTAAGTGCTCCCTAACACCCACTCCTTCATTCTGCCGAAGAGTTGGGTGCCTGTAGCATCCAGGCCTCAGGTGGTGCCCAGTGGTCCCTGCCTCCTGGTGCTCATGCCCTGCTGGATCTTCCTCATCCCAGCCCCGAGTGTGGGCGGGACCTATGATTTTGCTTCCAGCCAACAGCACATGACAAAGGGCCATCACTCATGGTGGTGATACCAGTGACTGCATTGTCTGCCTGCCAGCAGAGTATGCCCTGGCTGGCTTTGCTGAAGCTGCCTTGCCGTGTTGAAGCCATGCAGGTGGCAAACACCTCAGGGCAGGCTGCGGCCAACAGCGGGCAAAGAACTGAGGTTGTCTGAGACTGGATCCTGCCAGTCCCCGGGGGTCGGGAGCATATCTCTCTGTACTGAGCCTTAGCAGAGAGCCCAGGTCTGGTGAGGCTGTGAATGCAGCCTCCTGAGCCCCTGCTCCAGAGGATTTGGTGAAGCACTGTGCAGATCCAACTTCCAGAAACAGAGCGTACTGTGTGCTGTGCTGAGCTGAGTTGGTGGCAATCTGTTAAGCAGGATTAGATGAATATACAGCAAAATGATCACTTCTGTTCTGCAGGTGAGGAAAATGTGGTCCAGAGAGGTCAATTAATCTGCCTAAGGGGCACAGCCAGGAAGTGGGCAGAGTGAGGCTCTGCCACCCACCACTGACCATCAGGCCCCAAGCACACTGCCCCTTCCATGTGCAGATGTCCACCTGGCAGATGCCCTCTTGGGTCCCTGTGCCTGGGGAACTACTGGCCTCCTGCTCTCCCCAGTGGACCCCCCCCCCAGGGTTTGTAAACAGCATCCAGCTGTCAGCACTGGCATTTCTCAAAGGAAGTACCCACTCCTGGGCCCCACTGCCCTTCCAAAGTGGACACTGCTTGGGAAAAGTGTGAATGTACAAGCTTGTCTGGCCTAGCCTGGAGGAGAGGCCTGTCACAGAGTCATGACAATGGGGACAGATAAGGGACCTGCTGCTGCAGGAGGCTGGCCTCTCTCTCCCTGGTCTGCAAGCCAGGGTACTTGAAAGATGGGAGATGGGGCCAAGGAAAGCAGAAACCACCCACCTTCAGGTATTCCTGTTTTGGGAACCCAGAGAGCTGGTGAACCAGAGAGGCTGGGGGTGGTGGAAGAGGTTGAGGGATACAGACAAACCCCTCCCCAAAGTGGAAGCCAGTTTGGAGGAGTCAGGTGCAGAGAGCATTCCTTGTTCATGTCACAATTATTGCCCTCTATTAAATAGAGTTAAATAACCCCAGATAAAGACCATACAAAAGTAGTTGCTAAGAAACAAAGGGGTGGCAGTTTTGTTGCCTAGAAACTGGAGATACCACAGTGAACAAGGCCCATGGCTGCTTGAATGAATGGCTTTTACCATCTGTTAACATACTTGAGCAATTCCCAAGGGCCAGGTATCAGACTAGGCCCAGGGATACTGTGGAGAACAGACGAAATCCTTGTATTCCTGAGCTGACATCCTAATGAGAAGAATCAAATGACTGCTGTGTAACAAAACACCCAGAACACTTAGAAACTGAAGACAATAATCATAGCTCCTCTCTTGTACCATGGTCTCGCCATTTGGGTGGGCTTAGCTGGGTGGTTCTTCTGCCTCTGTGCTGTTGGCTGGAGTCCTTCATGTCATTCCTTTTAGCTATGATTTGGATGGAATAGCTGATGGCCTCTCCCTGGGGGCTCTCTGCTTGTGGGTTCTTATCATGTGTAGTCTAGTCCAAGCTTCAGGAAGGAAACTAGCAGTTATGAGTCTTCAGAGAGGCTCAGAAGTCTCAGGATATCACTGCCTCCACAGTCTAGTGGTTAGAGCAAGGCCCAGGGCCAGCCCAGATTCAAGGAGGGGGGGAAATAACTCCTCCTGTCATCGTGAAGGGTGGCAGTTGCTTTTGGAGACTCTCTGACTATAGATAATGGTGCACTCAGGGCGGCATTGCACACATAAGGAGAGAAAAGTAATTAGACAGGTGAGGCAGAAACACTGCACACAGCTGTCATAGGGGTGTGTTTCCTTATTCTGAAACGTTGCACATTCAGTTAATATGATTATTGCATCCTCGAGTACTGAATGGTTAGAGGATCATCTCCATTTTATACTTAAGGAAGCAGAGGCAGAGGGGGGTAAATGACCTCCCGAAGGTGGAAAAATTACTGATGAAGGAGGAGGCTGGGATTGGGAACCAGGTGGTGACTTTCCAGCTCTGTCTGCAATAATATCCCAGCTATAAATCTGACTGGCTAGAGGCCTTCATTTCTCCGTGAATCGACCCAAGAAGCTAACGGGACAAACTTGTCATCAGCTTCATATGACCATAAGACCCCAATTTGTAGGTAAAAAGTTTGCTTCCTATAAGATGCCAGAATGACCGAAAAGCTCCTGGTTTCAGAACATCCTTTAAGTAGGAGAGAAAAGATCGAAAGACAAAAATAACCTTTATAGGTCCATGTCTGAGGTGAGAAGTACCCCTGGTTGGCTTTAGCTGCTATTGGAATCAAGTGGCAGTAACCACGAGTTAAGAACACACACTGCACCTCCACCCATAATTCTCAAGAATTTTCCTCATTTCTTGATGAGTGTTCCGAGACAAAGGAATAATTTGCTCCCAGCACAGCAAGCAGCGTGACCATCACAGTCGCCAGGGTCCCCTTACTTCCTAAGTCCCCCAGCAGTGCCAGTGAACCGTCCAGGTGAGCATGTACCTTCGGCGAGCTTGCAGCCCCACTGGGAAAACCCTGCTGTCAAGGCTATAGGTACGCCTGTCTGGTCTTCACCCAAGCAGCAGCACTGTATCTATTACACTGGATCTCAAGCCAGACTCCCTTGTGGCCTGCAGAGAACACGATCACTGTCTTCCTTGGCAGCTTGCTGTGTGACCGTCCCAGCAGAGGGCGTGCAGAGCAGAATTTATGCTTTGGCCCAGAAGATACAGAAACAGAAGGGCCCTGTAGGGAACGGCTTAGGGCTGCTTCTGGTGTGCCCCGTGCTGTCAAATAAACCCTGCAGCCTCCTGGGAGGTGGGTACTTTCATCCCACTGTCACGTCGGGCAAACTGACCCTGCTCAGGTCCCTTGACCCCTGTCTTCCTGCTAACAATGGGCAGAGGCAGGTCGGTGCCGGTCTTTCTGGGTTCTTCCTGCAGCGCTCTTGGCTTCCCTGGCCTGTGGTGGGTGAAGGAGCGCACCCTGCGGGGCTGCTGTCTTTTGGGCCTCACCTGTTCCTGAAGCCTCACGTCTCGGAGGCTCGGGCTCAGTGAGATGCTGTTGGGGGGAAGCGAGACCTTTAAGAGGTGGCGCCTGTGGGTGTCTGGGTCATGGGGGCCTGGCCTGAGGGGGACAGCGGGACCTCAGCTAAACTGCCCATGTCCTAGTGGCACTGCCCCATCTCATGCTGTTCTGGAGACACGGAGCCAGGAAATAGAGCTTTGTGGAGTCGCCCGCGATCCACGCAACCCATGTCTGCCACACGAATTCTGTGCTTCCGGGAAGGCAAGGAGGCCAACTGCAGGGTGGCTGCTGCCATCTCAGGTCTTTGGGAGGACGTGTGTTGGCACTGCACAGTGGGAAAGGCTGGTACCGCTCAGGCGAACTCCGCCTGGGCTGGGAGCTGGCGTGGTCAGACTCCTACCAGTCTCTCGGGGCCAGGAGGGTGCCGGCTTTCCTCCTCCCCCAGATCTTGGGCATGGGCAGTGGTGGAGAAGAGGAGGAACTTTAACCTCTGCATGGAGTGGAAGAGAGACCGGGAAGCAGCAGCTCGCTGCAAGTGAGAGCAGGGACTCAGGGCACCTTGCTGAGAAGTGGCAGCATCAGGATCCGACCCCCCCTGTGCCACACCTGTCAAGTGATGTAATCAAAGTCCCCGCTATTAACACAGGGTTCAAAGAACCAGACAACTTGGGCCTGGAGGCTGCTTGGCGGCTCCACCCACTTGGCCTCGGGGCCCCATGGCTGCGCCCCATTTGTCTAGAAGTGACAGGGTCATGAGTCTCCTGCAGATTCCCACAAAAGGAGCAGCCCTAGGGTCTCAGCATAGCCTCAGAGGGACTCTCCTCCTGTTTTGTGACATGAAGTCACCTGCCCCAGTGGACTCCATGACCGCACCTGGGCAGAAGGAAGCGGTCACTGTCCACGGAGAAGGGGCTCTTCCGGGGAATAGAGGAGTCCTGTGTTCTGGCTGCTGTGCCCAGTGGCTGCTCCAAATGTGCTGGGGACAGCCAGCTTCACAGGAAGGCCCTCTGTCAGCCTGTGGGCCTCACAACTGCCAGACTGATGGTGGCAGGGGCCTTCTCCTCTCTGGCCATCCCCATATGTGGTTTTGCTTGTGCCTGGGACTTGCTTCTTCCTCGGAATGCCTGGCTCTGCCATCTCTCGCCGATAGGACAGCCAACCTCAGAGCCAGGTGACCTTTCAGAGACACGATTTGAATTTTCAGAACACACTTCTCCTCCTCCTCATCAGAGGCAGTGAGGCCGAAGTTGAGAGACTGTTTGGCATCTTTCCCTGAATTGTGTAACAGATGGGCTGGGGTCCTCTCCAATGCAGTCTTTTCTTCTTAACCACAGGAAATAGAAAGGAAAGACGGAGACAGAAGAGGTGAGGGTGGAGAAGAGAAACGCAGTCAAAGGAAAAAAGCCCTACCGCCATCCATCATTTTATAACTGGACTCATTTTCATGAAAACCTTGCGCCTCATGACTGCACTTTCTATCTTCAAAAGGTCTTCCATTCACATCATTTGTTTTAACCATTTTTTTTGGAGACAGGGTCTCGCTATGCAGTTCAGGCTGCCTCCACTGAACTGCAGTCATCCTCCTGCCTCAGCCTCCAGGGAACTAGGATTACAGGTGCTCTCCACCATGCCTGGCTCCGCCCCCTTACTTGCACCTGGTGTTTACAAGGTCCTCATCGCATACCAGGCGTTCCATGAGCATCGTTTCATCTAAACCTCACAGCAGCAGCGAGGGGATCCTGTTATCACCTCCACTTTACAGGTGAGGACACCAAGGCACCGCTCACAGCCACACACTGAGGGGAAGGACAGCGGGTAAATGCGGGTCTGTGGATTCTGTGCACGGAGCTGTACCCGATCTGCAGGGGCTTCTTCTGGCCCTCACAATTCCTCAGGGGGAAACCTTCCTCCCCTCTCAGAGGAGTCTGAGTTCTTCCCTACAGCAGCGCTCAAGTCCACAGCCAGCAGACACCAGACCCAGGCCCAGGAGGCACAGCACCAGGACAGCAGCTCACACTCAACAGCGCCTGCCTTGTGAGACCCCAGTCCTTTGTCATGCGAATGCACTTAATCCCATCAACCCATGAAATAGGTATGATTATTACCATTTTTATAGGAGAGAAAAAATAAGGCTTGGGACTATAAAATATGTCCAAGATCAAAGTGCTGGAGGAAATGGTTTTAACTCCGCCATCTGGCTCCACAGCCCATGTCCTTGTCTGCTGTGCCGTCTCTTTTCCTATGCAAACCATGGGCAGCTGGACCACAGCACAGAGGTCTCCCTGCCTCGGGGGTCACTGGGGCCTCTAGATATACAATTCAGGAACCTCCTGCAGCAGCCGCAGGGAACCACCTACTATACCTTTATCTACCTTTTCCCTCTGGCCCTGACCAGTACGGGTACCCCCAAGCTCTCCCAGACTCAGTGGGGGCATTTTGAGGCTGGTGCAGACTGGTGAAAACAGACAGCCGCCCCCAGCATCAGCAAGCGACTGCCACAGCCTCTGCCCACTCAGCCAGGAAGGGGAGACTTTCCAACAGGAAAGCTGCCATGAGGGATTGAGCTGGAGGACAGGGGGATGAAGCCATCTGCTCTCTCTGGAGAGGAATTTGTAGAGGAAACCTGAAAGCCAGGCAGCTCAGCTCTGTCCAGAGGAACAAGGAAGGGTGGTGCAGGGCTGTACTTGCTTAGAAGTTAGGAGAAGGAGCCAGGCGTGGTGGTATATGCCAGAGTCTCAGCGCTGCAGAGGGCTGAGGCAGGAGGATTGCAAGTTCAAGACCAGCCAGGGTAATTTAGTGACATAGCAAGGGCCTGTTTTAAAATAAAAAATTAGAAAAAGTGTTGGGGATGTAGCTCAGTACAAAGGTCCAGTGTTCAATCCTCAGTACCACACACATACACACACACAGGCACAGAGTCAGGAGAAGGACCGCTGAATGACCTCTTGCCGAGAACTCCCACTTTATGGGGACAGACGAGCAACATTTCTTTCTTCTGACATCGGGCTCCCTGAGCACCAAGAGGCCCGGCCCTCTGCCACTGGAGGTCAGCGATGAGCTTAGAGACACAGGAGGAAGAGGAAGAGGAAGAGGAAGAG
>NW_022900924.1:14690543-14757726 GCF_012274545.1 Fukomys damarensis | reverse complement strand
GGGAGAAGAAGGGGGGTAGAGGAGGAGCGGGGGAGGAGGAGGAGGAAGAGGCGGCGGTGGCGGCGGCCGCCAGGGTTGGTGTAATTTTAGCTATTTTTGTCTTTTAGTTTCCCAACTGGACTTTATAAATTAATTGTTTCCCCTCTTCTGGCTTCATACTATCATCACTGCCCATTTCTATAGGCGTCTTCACTTCATCTTATCTTTTTATCCAGGTGTTTGTCATCTCCCAAGTCTAATTGCATGCAGGAGAAGGAAATGAGCTTCCTGAGTGGGTCCTGTGCGCCCAGCACCGCCTCAGTAGCAGGATACAGATGGGTAAATTTCCTTTCTGGCCCTCTCCGCACTCTGGGCGGGCTACCAAGTCCACGCCAATTACTACCAGGAGTGAGGGAGTTGTTTTACACTAATTCTGTTATTGTAACCTTTCCTAGTTTTATTCATCTCTTTAATTGGGCCAATGTTATCCTTCATTTGGAAATCATCCAATTTGAAAATTTTATTCTTGCTTGATGAACCAGCAGGAAGGAAATGCAGATACGAGGGTGGTTGCTTGAGGGTTGTCCGTGTTCCAATCGAGGGGCCCTTTAACTGTCCTGCCTGAAGCTTTAACAATGCCCCTCCCAACACAGACATACACCCTGCAAAACTCTGGCTGAGGGTTTCTGAGTTATACAGAATAGGAGTTTCTCAATCTTGACATCTTACCTGGTGGAACTAGATTTGTTTTTCAAACATGTCCTGGTTTTTTTGGGTGTGTGTGTGCACATAGTGGTGTCTTACATGTTCCAAAAGTCCTAATAGAAGTATCGGGCACAAGAGGGCTTACTACATGCCATCAACTTGTCCAACCTGTCCCGGGAGTCCAGCAGGGAGGTGCTAGTACTTCTGGGAACCTAGGAGGAAAGTGAGGCACAGCAGAGTTGAGAAACTTGCTCACGAACACATGGTTAGCTCTTCAGAGGTGGCACCTGAATCGCTGCGTCTGAGCTCCTCTCAGCCCCCTCATCACCTCCCTCTGTCCCCAAGTCCAGCATAAGCCTCGAAATGGTTTGGAATTGTAGAAGTCACCAAACCACGCTGCTACCAACTTTTAGGATTGAGTCGGTTCCTACGGGAAAAGTGATCTCCCCTGTTGTCCTAGGGGATTGGGCAGTGGGGAAATTCTGATCCTTGAAGGTAATGATTTGCTGCATTGGCAGTGGACACCAACTCCTGGACCTTGAGGTGACCCTCAGCTTCTCCATGAAGTGGGGGCTTCACCACCTTCTCCTTTAGCTTGAGGATCAAGTGGGGAGGGAGAGAGAGAGAGAGAGAGAGAGAGAGAGAGAGAGAGAGAAAGAGAGAGAGAGACAAGGGTATAAAAGAACCATAGGGCACTGTGGGTGAGGAGTGGGGCACGTCCAGGGGGACTGATGCTGGTGGAGAAGTGCACCAGCGGAAATCCTCACACCTGCCATTGGGAGGGTGTGGATCGCTTTGGAAGCCAGGTTGACAATCACTCCCTGAAATCAGTGTGGCCAGCTCTGTACTCCGGCCCTGCAGTTCTGCCTGCAGCACCTGCAGTCACGCCCAGGGAGTCTGGAGCCACCGTGGTCACCATAATCCTTGGAAGCCGCCGAATCTCCAAAGCAGAAGGGTTACATGGTGGCCCATTCATGGAACGTTGTAAACATTCAGTTATAACCATCAAACCACAGGGTGTGGTAGGTTCTGGAGCAAGGAAGGGTCACAACGTAGCCAGATTTGAAGGGTAACCTGGCAGGAATACAGTAATCGAGACAGAGAGGGAGTCCATAGTGGCTTTGACTCACCAAGCCATAGAACGGATGTGTTAGGGAGTGAGTGGTCATTTACATGAAATCCTTGTCACGGGGCACAACGTGGCAAGGCTTCCGGGGAGCGATGCCGAGGCCAGCGTTTCTCCTTGGCCAGCACCGCCTGCATAAGGAGAAGCTTCAACTTTGCACCAGCTCCGAAGGCAAAGATCCCCACCCTCGCCCATCCTCACGTCTGCTCCCTTGGAGCCAAATCACGAAGCTTCAGAAACATTTCCAAGATGGTGGTCTTTGAGTCAACCGTGAGCGTTTTCCTCTTCTCTATCCTTGCTGTACCCCGAGGTGGGCAGGTCGGTAGCACCACAGTTAGGAGTCCCGCATCCGGGTCAGATGGCTCAAGTTCAAACATGGGCCATGCCTTATCGGCGTCTTCGGGGTGAGTGGTTGGACCTGTGTGGTTGCACAGGTCAAAGGCACCTTCCGGGATGTGATGGAGATGAAGGCTGGGATGTGTGATCTGTTTGGCCCGGCGTGTGGCACACATGTGGATTTTTGTTGCAGTGGTTCCTGAAGTTTGCTGGATGTTAGAATCACCTGGGAAACGTTAGCACCCTGATGGCCAGGTCATTCCTCTCATCTCATTGGTCTTCCTACCCACAGAATTTCTAGGCTCTAATGGTTTCAGCTTTTAATTCCTGAATGCCTCATCCCTAGGACTTTTGCACATGATGTTCTGGCCAGTTTCACTCCTAAACAGCCTTTTCTGAAGCCTCAGGCTATTTTTTTTTTGTGGGTGTGTGGGGGGCTAGGGATTGAAGGCAGGGCCTTCACATGGAGCTATATCCTCAGGCTTTAAACACATTTTTTTTAAAAAAGAATTTGAGACAGGGTCTTACTGAATCACTAAGTTGCCTAGGCTAGGGTCAAACTTGGTGGTCCTCCTGCCTCAGCCTCCCCGAGTACTGGGACTAGAGGTGTGCCCACCATGCCCAACTGCCTTCGAGTAATTTAGCTGCTTCTAGGGCTCCTTTCTTCTCTGCCTGCCTTCCCCACTTGCAGTCGACAGACATGTGCTCGGCACCCGTCAGAGGCTGGTAGGCGCTCTCGGCACTCATCTGCTCCTAACGATACAGACTTAGAACCCTATTGCACATGTGAGGAAACCGGCTCAGAGAGGCTTGGCTGCTTCCTTCCGCTCTGGCCACACAGCTAGTAAGTCACAGAGTGAGAATTTGATCCCGGGTAGGCGAGCGAGCCCAGGACCCCGACACCGTCTATCCCGATTGACGCAGGACAACTGAAGTGTGCTGCCTCTCAGTCATGACCAAAGTCACCCCAAGAGTCCAGGAGCCTTGAACAGAGTAAGCATTCTTTGGGGGGTGCTGCTGGAACCCAGGGCCTTGTGCATGCTGGGCGGAGGCTGACCACGGAGCCACACCCGCAGCCTGTGTGGCGGTTTTCGGAATGGACCTCTCCAGCAGGCGAGGCAGGGAGGATTCTTTCTCCTCTCTCACGCTGCACAGACACAAGCAGGAGTAGCGGTGGCCCAAGCTCCAGGTATAACACGAGTGAGCCGACGGGAACACGCTCCACGCGCGTGCTCGGGGACGCCCCGCGTGGAAGGGACCACCCCACCACCCCTGCACGGTTCCCAGCTGCCTGCTCTGGGTCGCCCCGCACAACCGGCCGCCAATCCATCAGCGGGGAGCAGGCTCTCCGAGCTGCTGGGGGCATAAATCAAATGGCAAGGAGGAAGGTTTTAAAAAAAAAGGTAGTGGGGAGAGGAAAATCAGGGGAGGGGGTGGGGACAAAGCGATGGAAGGAGAGAGAGAGAGAGCGGGGAAATGAGATCAAAGGCAAAAATTCATCAGAGATAACGGAATTATTTATTTTTCCTGCTCTCAGTCTCTGGGCCTTTGAGGCCTCCACGCTGATGTATTTGGATGTCTCTGGCCGTCTGTTCACGGAGGCCACCCCAGCCCCTCGGCCCGGCCCAGCCCCCAAGCACGTTCCTTCCATCAGCGGCGGCTGCCCCTGGAGCCTTTTGAAGTGGGTCCTGCTGGTGTTTATTCGCTTTCGTGTAAGAAACGTGTGCAGGGTGCTGGCAGCCGCAGCTGCCCGGGGTGGGGGTGGGAGGGAAGGGGGTCCCCTCATCACTCATGATCCTGTTTATTTGGGAACCAGCGCGGCCCTTTCTCCAGTTATTACTCAATGTCCTCTGGGGACGACGCCCCCCCTCCCCTCGCAGGAGGCGGGGCAGGAATAACAAACAGCCTGCACCTCTGCGGGGGCACCCATCTTGCTGGGGCCCAGTGCCCTTGTCGTTCACAGCACAGCGGGAGATGCAGGCCCTGGGGGTGCTCAGGGTTCCCCCAGGGTCCTGGAACAGGGTGGCCGGAGGCACCGAGCAGGGGCCAACACTCCAGGGCTGAGTCCTCCCTTGCCTCTACTCTCTGTGTGACCCTTGGGGGTAGCAAGTGAACTCCGCGATCCTCCAGGCAGCAACTGCCCTTGCTGAAATTACAGAGGGGGACACTGAGGCTTGGAGAAATTAACAGTGAAAGGCCTTACGCAAGTCCAATCTAGGTGTTATGTAAAAAAAAAAAAAAAAAGTTGGCCATTGGCTAATGGCTATGCAGCATTAACGTGGTTCATCTTCCCAAGATATCAGCTTTCACCGTTCGCTATTTTCACTTATCTGGCTGAAAGTTTATTATGATTTTGTAATCTGCTCCGATAGATGGATAGCCTGGATTCGTCAGTGCCGATAGCTGAGTGGTCTAAGTGGATAATGCTAAAATCGTGGAGAGGGTTGCTGTGGATGGCAAAACCCTCGCGGACAAAGAAGAAAATCATCTTGCTTGGTGAGAAGGGCAGCAGTTAAATACAGCAGACCCTTCCACCCTTTGACCTAAAGGATTCAGAGGGACCCCAGGTAGCACCGTGTGACACGACGAGCCGGCCATTGTTCTCAGTCTGCCAAGAGGGTGCAAGCAGCGCCATTATTCAGGTGGGGAAGCTGAGGCTCCCAGAGGCCAACACGCCTGTAAAGCCCACCTCTAGGGATGCCCTAGGCCTCCAGAAGGCAGCCGCTCAGGATCTTCACTTTGCGCTCGTGTCTTAGAAGCGTTTGGGAATGGCAGTGTGCAGGCGGCTGTGTGGGGAGCCCCGGGGCGGGGCACTTGGCAGTGGGAGGCAGCAGGTGGCAGGACGAGACTCTGGAGACACAGAGTAGGACGGAGAGGTGTTGAGGCAGGGCGGCCTCCCGCGTCCAGTCACCCGTCCACTTTGTCCTACAGGGGCACGGGCCACAGTTCTGCTGGATGGCCTGGGCCAGCTGGTCCTGGCTGTTGGAACTCGGGCAGCAGGGGGAGCTGGGAGAAGTGGCCCTCCCGGGCATGCACAGCTGAGGTCAGGCAGTCCCTTGTGTTCCAGAGCCCGCAGAGGAGGTTGCCTGGTGGATCTATGAGGGCTACAGGCCCTGTGGTGGGTAGGCAAGGGCTCTCCTGAGCTGAGCTTCTGGTCTGCGTGAATGGAGTTGGTGCCTGCTTTGCCAGCGAGGCCATTTCACAAAGCATGGGTGCGGACTGCTCTCAAATGTCTCTGCTCGTACCTCTCTCCCCTCACCCAAGCCTCGGAGTGTTCCCACGGAAGGTGGCGGGGCTAACAGTACATCACAGTAGTCTACAACTGCAGGGGGGACAGAAGGTGACCCTGTAACTTAACTCCCCTCTCCCACTGGACCAGCTGGCTTCTGCCGGGGAGGAAACCTCAGGAAAGCCACTCTCTGAAGTCACTGCTGCTACACTGTGTAGACAAAGACCCCCGGGACCCCTGACAAAAAAGCCCACTGGCAGAGGGGCAGGCTGCTGGGGAGACAGGCACGGTCTGCTTCTGATTTAGCCGTCATTATTTATTCATGTCAGGACCAAGGCTTGGGGTGGCAGATGTTGCCACGTGATGCTGGGGCTGGGGCGGGAGCTGGCAGCCCTGCCAGCCCAGAAGGTGAGGTTTGTCACATCGGTGTGGGGCAAGTTCCTGACACAGAGAGCTCAAGAGTCACGTGATGCTGAGTGAAACAGACACATGGATTTATCAAGCTTTCCCTCTCATTCTCAGGATGAGCGCGATCACTTGACTTTCTGACCAGGCAGACAGCTATGAGACTTCCAGCGATGACAAAACAGATCCATGGAAGAAACTCCAGACTTCTCTCTGGTTGGGATTTAAGATTGCTGTGGTTCTTTTCTGATCATCGCTAAAAACTAAGCCATCAAGATGTATAACATCAGCCCCCTTTTTTTAGCCCGACCAGGGAACTTTCCAGAAGAGGAGCTGGTTGTAGACTCTTTTACACTTGGGGTAAGAAGGGTGAGTGTCGACAAACAGTACCTGTCATGACGTTATCAGGTCTTCAGTGATGCTTTACTCTCAAGACCACTTAATTCTTACTGCAACAGAGAAGCCTCACAGGTAGAAATGCATACACGATCTACAGCCTTCTGGCTTCAGAGTGCTCTTCAAGAAGGTAAACTGTAGAGCAGCGCTGGGCATGTCAGGAGCAGCCGGATGTTGGCAAAATCCTGGCTTCAGGCTGTGACTTTGACGCCCAGAGGTGAAGGGAGTTCCTGATTTCTTCCTGGTTAGAAAGGAAGCAGTGAAACAACTCTGTTCTCCTACCACAAGGAGGCGCTGTGAAAATCGTGGTAGGCATGGACCTTGGTTCTTGGTCCACAGCATTCTCAGGATTTAGAGATACATCCAGGTTGTGCCCAAAGGGGCATCAGAGCCACCAGGCCTGGTGGCAGCCTGCCATGGACTGGCACCATCAGGGTGGAGGTGTCTCTGGTTCTCACCTGGTGCTGGAGCCAGGCTGGGGGGGGGCACCATGTCTCTGCAGGGTACTGAAGACCTGTGGGTCCTTTGACCAGATGCCAGGGAGAAGCACAGTCCTCCTCCTCCCAGTGATGCTTCCAGAACCAGTAAGCACTTATGTCTTTAATCAGAGTGGTTTCAATTGTCTGTTTTTTTTTTTTTTTAATCTAGGAAAGATTTAGCATCAAACTTGTGAGCACTACTCTTTGAACATACTTTATTTTGGAATTATTCATATTTACACAAAAGTGACAAAGATAATACAGAGAGTCCGTATACAGCTCACCCAGCCCTCCCTAATGCTGGCCTTCAAATGACCATGTAAGGGAACACTAATTTATTACTGTTCACTAATGCCTGAGTTGGATTTCAGTGAGGTCTCTCCTACTGTCTTTTTACTAGCTTGGCATCCAGTCAGCGTACCATACTGCAATGAAGAGGGTATTACTTTCTAATATAATACAGAATTATATTTCCTAAACAAACCATGCCCCCTCCCCACACCCTCACAGAAAGGAAAAGTCCCCTCTGCCCCTTTTAAGTTTGGTCTGTAGCCTTCTAGGTCTTCATCATTCAGGATGGTTCCTGTTAGCCGATGAAGTGACCACAAATTAAATGAACTAAAATCAAACGTGGCTGATATTCCGTTCATCAGTCACACTGATTATGTCACACGTTGCTGCTGGCCACCAGCCCCAGGCAGCAGAGAGACCAGAGCCTCCCACAGCCCACTGGACTTGCATTGCTCTAGGTATGTTACTAGGTTTAAATATGCTTGTTTCATGTCTTGCCTAATTTTTACACAGTGTTGACCACTGCATACCCTGGACAAAGGTCACCCAGAGTGTCTCTCAGAGGTCTTCCCACCCGCCATATTTTAATCCGCCTCACCCACTCAGGCTGTTGCAGTGTGTGGGTGGTGCACCTCTGTGTAAATCACTCGCTTTCAACGGCACTTAAGTTATTGCCAGTTTCTTCCTCTTATAACAAAGGCGGCACAGAACATCCTCACCCAGTGTGAGAGAGCCCTGGGTTGATTTCACTCAGGGTAGAGGGGTGTAGGCGGGTAAGAGAAATACTCCCCCTAAAGCGCCCCTGCAGGCCATGAGCATGCGCAGAGGAAAAGGAAGTGCGCAGAGGAACAGGAAGTCCTCAGTGCTGTGTGCCTTGGCCGCTCCTGAGAGGCTCGGACCAGCGGTCACCGGATAGAACAGCGTGGCCATCAGGCTAGAAGGTGGCATCGAGCTGGCCAGAGGGTCTGAGTGATCTGGTTTGATTGGCAGACACTGGCTGCATAAGGTGGAGAAACCAGTAGCGGATCTGGAAAGGCAATGGCGGGAGCACTACGCAAGTGCCCTAGGTTGTACCATTGAATCCCCAATAACGCAGCGAGGCAGGCTCTACGGTCACTGTGTTACGGAGGGGAAGCCGAGGCCAAGTGTGAGGGGACTTCCCCAGCGAGTTTCCTCAGCCGGTAAACGACAGAGCTGGGCCACGGAGTTGACAGAAAGTGCACAATCCTGACCTGTGCTCTCGGCCTGTCCTTCCCGTGGGCCTCATGCAGACTGGGCCTGGACTTGCCCGCTCCCTCCCTGGCTTCCCCTAGGTTCACATCGTTCCATGGGATCTTGTCCAGACTAAGAATCAACCTCCGTGCATCCCTGTGAACAAAACGCCAGGCTTTGTCTGTACCCAGCAGCTCCCGCTCCCCACCTCCTTCTGCCCTTCTTTCTGCTCCCCGCAGAAGGCCAGGCATTTCTATAGTTCCATTTTATGGGGCAGAGAGATGATTGATTCTTAGGGAGGTAAGCTAAGCCAGTCCCAAAACCAGACTGCCCGTGTCGTCCTCACCATGAGAACGTGGGCAGGAGGCCCTCGGTTTTCACCCTCATTTACCAGAGGAAGTGAGCCTTACATTAGCAGCATATGCGGCTGTGTCCAGTTGCCCTGGGCTGAGGCTAGGACAGAATCCCCTGGAGAGAGGCCTGGGCCCCTCCTGGGATGGGGCGTGGGCCTTTGCAGTTTTACAGCCTCCAGAGAATATGATCCGAAATCTACTTCTCCAACGTATTTTACAGGCATCTTTTCAAGGAGCAGTTTGTAAAGAGGTCTCCTTTCAGATTTCCGGAGTGTGATGTGTACATTCGGCTCCTCGGTACTGTGTTGCTCCTGTACCCTCCTGGTTAAGCCCACTTCAGGGTGTCCCTTTAGTGCAGGCAAATCGAGTCAGTCCCTTTGGTGCTGCACTAATGGAAAACCACAGCCCTGCTATGGCAGGAACGTGAGGATTAAGTGGTACTTTGCAGAAAGTATATGAAAGATTGCATGTTGCCAAAACGCCTCCACCCAAACTAAGCTTCTGTCAAGGGCACAGTTCGAACAACCACAGAAATGTGCATGCTCATTTGTCTCAGGTTGAGAACACATTTCCGCCCTGAACCAGACCCTCCCAGGGGCACCTACCTGCTTTTCCAGTGAAGATCTTTTGCACAGCAATAGCTCCCCCAAGAAGCTTTAAGTACAGGGACTTTCTGAATTTTAGAAAACTGGCTTTGTTTGTAAACTAGATTTGATTCTTGATTATCAGATTTCCTAAACATTGTCCTGAGTGAAAGCGTTCTCCTCCCCCTGCTAAGTAATGCAGCTTAATTTCACTTCTTTGATATAGTTTCCTATTTACCCCACTTCCTAATGCCGCTACCCAGAATTCACTGTTGACCTTCATGGGTGCATCTCTGCCGATTTGTGGTTCTTCATGGTGGTGGTGGAGGGGTAAGGGTTGTGATTTTGCCCTGGGACCACTGGGCAATGCTCAGAGACATTTTGGGTTGTAACATCTGGGTGGTGTTGATGGAAGGGCTCAGAGATGCTGCTAAACGTCTCAATGCGTAGGACAGCATTTCCACAACAAAGAGTGATTCATCCTCAAACATCCCTAGCGCTAGGATTGAGAAATCCAGTTCTTGACACGTTCTGTGCATACACAGACCCATACCTGGGCATATGTATTGCAACTAGTGTTCTGAGCCTTGCTCTTTTGCACTTAGTATTGTGGATGTCTGTGTATTGTTGTGTTGTGCACAAGTACTGTGCAGCGTTTAAGAGAAAAACAGCAACAACCTCATGTTATTGCAAAAATGGCTCTACCTACATCTTTGCACAATGAATTTTCAATTCCAATCCTCTGAGCGATTGCAGATGTGTTTCTTCTAAAGGAGATGAGTCCTGGATGCCAGGAAGGCACGCTCAAGCTCAGGTTTTCAGAAGTGTGCTGTGGCATTGTGTTAGCACGCACACACACACACACACACACACACACGCAAAGTCCTGTGAATGAATCATTTAGCTACTGGGGCCATGGAGGGAACCTCTCTCAAAGCTGGACTTGCACTGAGCCCTTGGGCTCTGATAGATGCTGCTCCCTGGGTCCTAGGCCAGGAATCGCACGTGAGTCCTGGCTTTGAAATCTACCTCAGATGCCCACCGAAGACAGAGGCTTTGCATAATCAACTTGACAGATGAAGCCGGGCCTGCCCTGCTAAGGACAGGCTCATCCATATCCTGGTTTAAAAGAAATATTGCATTTTTAAAGAGGAAAGAAACATATTTAAGAGATAAAGGGAAGGGAAAGAGAAAAAGTTTTCTGGTCATTAATTATAATAAAACACCAGGGAGGGGGGAATTCACTTTAAAGGCACAGTAAAGCCCTGTAATCTTCAAAGAGATAGAGAGGAGGCTCAGCTGCTCGGGAAGAGAAAATTAACCAGGGGACTATGGTTTCCACCAGATTGCACAGAGCCGCGGTGAGGGCCGTAGTTGGTGGTGGAAGGCATTGGGTTAGGAACACACTGTTTTCCTGCTTAACTGAGAACAGCTCTCACCCCTGTATACTGCTCAGATCAAACCCCGAGCCGTGGAAGGTGCTGGTTTCTACGTTACCCCACCATAATCCTCACCACCAGTTGGCTAACTGTCGGAGGTATTAGAAGTCTTAACTCATCAGGAAAGAGGACCCCAGTGAATGCCACTGGAAACAGTGGAACATGGCTGTTTGCCCAGTGAGTTCCTGGCTTGACTATATAATGTAGTGTCAGAATAACTCCAGAGTTTCTTCGAGGTATCGTGGGCAGGGCCTTGGTGTTGTTGGTGTAAGCCCCACTAGAAAACGAGTTCTTGGTGGATGACTTAAATCTTCCACTTGCAAAAACTTTTCAGGGCATCATAAAATGCCCTAAGTACTTTGGGGAACTAAATCTGCAAAAAATGCTTTGTGTGCTTTTCACTGCTGGCCAGGTAGGAAGACTCCGGCCCCCCAAACATGTCCTCCTTCTGTCACTCACCTGCTGCCTGCTCTGCCAGGGCGGGACCCTCTCCTAACACATACATTTCAAACTGCAGGTTGCCACCCACAAGAAGCCTTCAAATGAATCCAGTGGTGAGATGTGGGCTTTAAAAAGAGATAGAAAAATTAGAGTTCACTAGTAAAGCAGGTTGATAGAGTCAGGCTGCTCCGAGATACTTTTGTTCCAGACACAGACACACACACACACACACACACAGGTGTGCTGACCTGCTGGGACTGGCTCCTCCCAACTCATGAAAGCCTAGTTTACACATCTCTTCCTGGTTCTACACACAGGGGATGGTAGTGTGGAATTGTCACAACAGGAGCATTCACACCATGGAAATCTGCAGCAATGAAAACCTGATTTTTTCCCCTTGAAAACTGGGGTATGCTGGTAAAGGCTAAAGATTTGTGTGATGGATTAACTTGGAATGCCCAGCAGAGCTGGATCAGCATGGTTCTGGGCATGGAAGACCCACCTGACAGTTGTCAATGGCATAAAAAGAGAACTGGAGGGGAAGATTGCATGCTGTTGATTTTCTTGGAGAGGTTTGATGGGGCTGGTTTTCCTGATGTGAACTTGGCTGTTCTCATCAGAGGAGCTCAGGTCCTTGCTGTCCCTAGGAATGGCTGCTGCTCTAGTCAGGGGAGCCCTGGTCTTTCCCTTGAGTGTCGCTTCCTGGCTCCAGTGCAGATCCCTCAGGCTGGTGACACAGATCTTCACCCTGCTGGTATAAGCTTTCTACCTTCCACCACTGGCCTTTGGGCCTTCCCAGTGTAGATCTCTGATACAGATATTTATGAGACATTGCTGTGGGATCCACGTCCTTGACTGGATTCTTTGGGTCTCTGGTGTGTGGTTAGATCTCTTGCTCTCCTCGGATTTGACTTTTTGGATGAATACTATAAAATAATCCTATAAATTATATGTCCTGTATTAAATCTATTCCCTTGAAAACCCTGACTATCACAATGCATCAAACTATTCAATTCATAGTAGGAAAGTCCTATACAGGAGGTCAAGTTTATTGGGGAGCAACCCCAGGAGCACCACAGATGGGGAACTGGGGAGACAAGGCTTCCCTGGGAGGAACTGTAGTGCAGCTGTCACAGAAGACTGGTGGACCCCAGGGAGAGCTTTGAGATTGGGATGCACTTTCAGGGCTGCTCCAATTTGGAGCAAGGAGAGGTGGGCTCTGTGCCCTTCCTAGGTTGGCTGTCAAGTTAAGGTGGCCCCTGAGAACCTGAAACAGGCCAGCATTTCCTCTTCCGTGGGGCACAGCTCCCAGAAAGCAATGGATCTGTGTTCCACCATCACCCCAAACCTTCAGCACCGGGGGAAATGAGGTCATCTCAGTCTTAAAAGGGGAAGTTCAGGTGGTACACTGTACTTCCTCTACTTTAGACACTAAAGGATGGAGAAGCAAGCTAGCACCTTGTGAAGGATCCACAGCCAGCATGCTGGAGAACGAGCTCACAAGGCTCAGCTGGCTGGGCCAACACCATCCCAGATCAGTCTGGGATCCCTCAGTATGTGAGGAAGTCTGGCTGAGCTCAGCAGAGCTGCTCACCTTGTCCTCTGATGACCAGAGGTTCATGAATGAGCCTGGCTGAGACCAGAACCATCTCCCAGTGGACTCTTAGCCTCAGTTACAATAGCACCTGCTTTTCCTTTCAAGCCGCTGCTATGGTTGCATGTGGGCTGTCCACCTCCAGTTTGTGCTGGAAGCTGCACCCTGTGTGGTGATGTTGAGAGGAGGTGGAGCCCTCAGGAGGAGGGGCCTAGTGGAAGATAGGTCATTGGGGCAGTGCCCTAGGAAGGGATTAACGCTGGTCTGATAGACTGAGGTCTTGTGAGTGACTTGTTGCAAGAAAGTGAGCCTGGCCTCTATTCCTTCCCTGACCTCCTGTCTGACTGTGTGATCTGTCCTTCTCACGCATACGTCTACCATGCCGCCATCCACCATGTGTGGCAGCCCAGGCTGGACAGATGGGATAACCTGAACTTGGGACTTCAGCTTCCAAAGCTAAGTCAGTTAAATACATCTCTTCTTTATAAAGTATCCAGCCTCACATACTTTGTTATAGTAACATACAATGGACTAATATACCCACTGTTTTATTTTTAAAAATTTTACTGTGATAAGAACACTGGAGACCTACCCTCTGAACTTTAAGTGGGCGATATGATGCTAACTATAGACACAGTGCTAGATCACGACCTTCTTCATGTTGTGCATTAAGTGAAAATTTATGCTAGTTGTGCTATAATCCTCCTTCCCCTAGCAACTGTCATTCTACCGTCCCTGTGGGGCCGAGTATTCTAGATGCCTCCCACGAGAGGAATCATGTAGCATTTGTCCTTTAGGGATGGGCCTTTCTGTTCTGTGGTTTCATTCATGTTGTCTCCTGTGGCAAGGCTTCCTCACAAATCACCTTGGGCACCGTGTCACATCTGTTAGGGTATCTGTTGAAAGACTTAAGTGTTGGGGACCATGTGCACAAAAGTGAGTTGTCACAGCCACTGTGAAACATACTGTGGAGGCCCCCGAGGAAATAAAAATAGAGTTGCTGACCCAGCAATCCCACTTCTGGATATAAATCTTTGGAATGAGGATCGCAAAGATGCCTATGCTCTCAGGTTCATTAAAATGTGATTCACAATAATGAACATTTGGAAACACCCTAAACATCTATCACTGAATGAATGGATAAAAACAACAACAAACAACAAGCGATTATTTAGCCTTAAAAAGAGAATGAAGTCACTGAGTTTTGGAGTAACTTATACAGCAATAGCTGACTGAAAACGAGATCTGAGGTCATCTCGGCCTGGGTCACACAGAGCAGAGGTGAAAGAAAGAGTAGGCTGTGAACATCTAGCTGACTCACAAGCTTGCATTTGAGGTCTTTCTGATAAAGAGACCGCACTTGAGTCTGAAGACAGCGGTGAGCCTGGAAGTTATCAAGTAAGAGAGTATCTTCCCTAAGCATTATCTTTTCTAGAATCACACATTGCTCTGATCAAGACCTTTGGCTGCAGAAATAGATCCACTCAATCCCACCTACATTTTGAAGATTTGAAAAAAAAATTGTTGGTGGTGCATGTTTGTAGTACATAATGGTTACACTCACCATGGGGAGTTAGTACACGCACCTAACACATCTTAATCCGTTCTACATCTCCTACCCCCCTTCTCCCCCTTCCTCATCCCTCTATCTCTTGGTCTCCCTTCTTATTTTCAGTGGATCTCCCTGTCTCCTATTATCTTTTATTTATACTCTGAGTTTCTCATATATAAGAAACCATGCAATATTTAAGTTTGTGTGTCTAATTGATTTCATTTAACATTGTGGTCTCAAGGTGCATCCACTTTCCCACAAATGCCTCAAATTTACCCTTTCTTATAGCAGAGTGCTACTATTCCTTTGTGTGTAAACACAGTGGTACCTTGGCTCATGAACTTAATTCTTTTCACAGTTCTGGTTGCAGAATTCATTCCCTGATTCTGGTTGCACCATGAGCTGAGGCACCACTATACCACCTTCTCTTTATCCGTTCATTTGTTGGTGGACACATAGGCTGCTTCCCATATTTAGCTATTGTGAGTTGTGCTGCTAGTAACACAGGTTTGCATATTTCCCTGTAATACAATGTCTTTAACTCTCTCTGGAAGATACCTCTCTCTGGAATAGCTGGGTTGAATGATTTCTAGTTTTTTGAGGAATTTCCTCACTGGTTTTTATATTCATTGTACTTTTCTTACATCCCTGGAGGTCTGCTCCACTGTTTAAATGGGAGTTGGAGAGATGGTCATTGTCAAGTACGTGAAGACCTATGGTATACAAAGCCAGACCTACTCTGCTCGCTCCCTCTGTCCATCTTCCATCTTCAAACTAATTCCTCATCCTTCCTCCTCTGCATGTGAAGAACCCCACAGGCTGGTTTTCCAGGCTCTTTGGTGGCTGCATTTGTTTGGGCTCATCCAAGAGGAGCAAAGAAGAGGAAAAATCAAGATATCCCCCCGCCTTTTTTTGGGTACTAGGGATCGAACTTGGGACCCTGCATTTGTGAGGCAGGCGGCAGAACCACTGAGCTAAATTCCTGGCCCTTTCCCATTTTTTTACCTTCCTAAAGTATTGTCTCATACTTGGTTCCAGCTCTGTTGCCAGCTGTTTTCCTCCCTGATCACCTGCTCCTGTTGGGAAAGCCCAAAGCCTTTCCTGGTTCAATACAACGGCTTCTGTTGCTGGGCTCTGGTTCTGCACCAGGCTGCTAATCTCCAGAGCTTGAGCATTACAGGGCTCTGATGCTGACTCTTTATGTTAAATTCCCTTTCTTGAACTTCTTGGCATCTCCCCCTCTAAATGGGGCCACACTGATGGAGCCCCAGGTACCAATCCAGGGTACCTTTCACACAGAATCCCTTTTAAGCTATGCAGTGCAACACTTCTGTGTCCCCCACCATCCAATTTCTGGGGATTTAGCAGCAAACATGAGAAATCCTCATGGAGCTCTGAGTTCCACCTGGGGGAGACAGGTAAGCTAAACAATCTCAGTCAGTGATCAGTGGTGTGAGAAAATAAAGCAAGAAGAGGTAGAGGGTGGGGTTACTATCCGAGGCATGACGGAGAAGGTCTCATGGAGGAGGAGCATGTGAGTAAAGACCCAAAGGAACTGAGGGGGACCAGAACCACTACCTGTAGCAGACACACCTGGAGAGGGATGAGCAGGTGCAAAGGTTGTGCCGTTGCAGTGTCCTGCCTCTGTCTCCACTGGCTGAGCTCACTGGGGTGTCAGAAGGCAAAACAGATAAGTAGCTGGCACCAGCAGGAAGTGAAACAGGTGTGATCCAGACAGGAAGGAAATGCAGGGATGAGCTTGACCCCCGTTGTGTCTGCAGAAGCAAATGATTCTGTTTACCTGTGCGGTTTCCCTTGGGGAAGCTAATTTCTCCTTCCGGGCACTAAGCCTGGGGCAACCCCAGGAGCACACTTCCCAGATCTCTCTCCAGGAGGGATCCCATTGACATCTGGAAACTAAAGCATGAAACTCAAAAGTAGAGTAAAATTGTGGTGGTGGTGGGGTTCTGCTCAAAGGATAAAAACCTTGGATTGGGAGAATAAACCAAGCGGTTTATTGGGTGACGAGGTGGTTGATAGTTACAATGTATTTTATTCTGGACATCGCCAAGAGTAGATTTTGCTTTCTCATCATAAAAAAATAAGTATGCCAGAGAATGTAATTGCTGATCAGCTTGATTCAGCCATTGCAAGGTGCAGACATGTTTCAAGACAGCAGGCCCTACACCATAAGTATGTACAAGTTTTATCAGAATTGAAGGATCTTTCCACTCCACTGCAGGAATGTGGTAAACTGAGGTCCAGGATCAGTGTCCCCTTTCAAGCTGAAGGACCCTTTCCAGGCAGGGGGAGCCCACCCTGTCACGGAGGACTCCTCAGCGTCCCCTGGAGTCAGCTGGCCCTTAGTCAGGGCTGCTTCTCAGGCTGAGGCTCTCCCCGCCCAGGTCTTCCTCTCCAGCGACTTCCATAGACACTGCGGTGCTGGGAAACGCTTCACAGTGGCCCACTGATTGCAGCCTTTGTGGACGCCCGCGGTCTCCTCCTGCTGTGGCCAACTGTATGGTGCCCACGTGAGCCACCGAACGCGGAAGTGCTTGGAGAAGTGGCCCCCAGCTCCAGCTCCAGCTCCTCACTGGAAACTGCTAAACAGCGTTCCTTTCCAGTCCAGCTCTGTCTTTACTTTCTGGACACCCCGTGAACACAGAGATCTGAGAGTCCTGCGTCCCCAACCCTGCCCATCAGCACTCGGAGGGAGCTCTCTCACGTACATTCTAGGAAATGAAAGCACCGGATAGGAGGCTGTGTGATGATATAATATTTGAAAATCTCTTAATAATCTACTATATCTGCTCATCAGCCTTGAAAAGCTAAGCTCTTTCTCTGGCCTACAAAGCTGTCTAGCATCCCACCCCTCTGGCCAGCTGTTTTGTTTTCTTGCTTTTTCTTTCTGCAGTACTGGAAATTAAATCCAGGGTCCTCACACTGAGCCATGTCATCAGTCCTTTTCTATTTTAACTTTTCAGAATTTTGAGATAGTTTCATTAAGTTGCCCAGGCTGGACTTGAACTTGTGATCTCCCTACCTCAGCCTCCCAGCCCCTTTGGCCTTTCTGCAGGATCTCCCACTCTCTCCTCCAGACACATTTGGCTGTCTTGCAATTTGATGCAAACTCAGCAGCATCTTCTGCCTCCCTTGCTCCCCCCACACCAGTGACTGATGGTTCAACACCCCATAGCACCTCCTTCCTATCGAGGGCAGATCTTCGATTTTCTCTGAGGGGTCCCTCCCCCGGTTTCTCAGCCTACAAAAATACCACAACTGATTGAATTATAAGCAGCAAGTTTTCAGGACTTGGGACCCACCCCTCTGCACACAGTGTAAGGGGTGCCCGAGGGCTCAGATGCGGAGGCTGCCTTGATCCACTTAGTCCTGGCACTGAGCGCCTGAAATCGCCGGACCCACCCCCCTACACGTGGAAGCCTTCATAAAGTTTGGTCCTGTAGATTTAGAAGTTGCAATCTCCTGCCTTGATCCTGGGCTACTTGCTTCCCAGACCCTCCCCTCTTGGCCTTCTCTACCTGCTGTAAAGTTATTGGAGCCTGGTATGAATTTAGGGACAATAAAACCATCAAAGGCCTTGGTCCTGAGAACAGTCAGCTGGGAGGTTTGCAATAAAGGAATATCCTGACCAGGAAGGTGTGACTTCAAGGCAGGCTGATGAGAGTGCTGGGGAGGCGGCAGGCCCGCACCCACATGTGGGATGCTTTAGGGGCCACCTGGCCTGGACATGGCAGCACAGATCCTGTCTGTCCAGGGATCTGGGAGGGAGGCATTCTTCTGGGACATTCACTCTGGTACCAGTGCATCCGAGGATGTGTCCGAATCACTTCTGGTCCTTTCTGGAAATCTCATCATGTACCTCGGAGGAGGTCAAAGTCTCCAGCCCCAGGGCCTGGAACTGGACATCTTCTCCTTCACCCTGCGGAAGTCCTAGCGCAGGATGCACCTTACAGTTCACCACCTGGCCTTCTTTGCTTTCCAGTTTCTTCAAGAGAAATGCTTGACTTCCGGGACAAAGATTTTGACCGCATCCAAGTGTCTGTCCCGCTCGGGGCACTGGGGAGGTCGAAGGACGTGAAATTCCTGCCCTCGCGAGGTTTCCCCTGCCTGGGGAGAGAACAGCGCTCTCATCCATGTTATGTGGCGTCCTCTAGTGACGAGAGGTGGGAAGCAGGTGCAGAGGAACAGGGACCACTGTGTCATGCTCAGCTCAACGTCACCTTCTCAGAAGTGTGTGGGACCCGTGCTGCAGGGGCCAGGGCGTGGCCATGGCTCGGGTCTCCTGCACGTTCCACTGCTCCCTCACTCAGCCAAGTCCTGCTCAGTGACCCCTAGAACTCAGCTCAGGTGCTCCCTCCTCCAGCCCCACCCCAGCTGCACCCTAACCTCCCTCAGTTCTGGCTGTCGTCCCTCTCTGGGTCGCCTCCGAGGCTGAGGCCCTGTGCTTTCCTGTGCGGCCACGCAAACCAGAACAACTGTGCAGGGCCATCCTTGCTCCAGGTTCCCCGCAGCTGTCTTTGGGTCCCTACCGCGGCTCGACTCCTCTCTGCTCTCCACAGGCACCCCTAGTAAGGCCTCACATCATCACATCATTTCCCAGTGGCACATACCTGTCCACAGCAGTAGTGACCACAAACAAGAGGACGATTGCAGACTTAAGACAAGGTACTGCGGGCACCTAGGAGGCTCGACTCTGAGGGTGTGGCCCGACTGCGCAGGTTCTCATGACTGCCGAGTTGAGCAGCCTCATCCTTGCTGCGTAGATGAGGGTGGTGGCCTAGGATGAGTGCCTTGCCTGACTCCTGTAGCGCTGCTGGGACTGCACACTAAACCTATGCCCGTAGGCAAGAGTCTGCCTGTGCCTGGTTTCTTGGCTTGTCTCTGTTGATCTCAGTATGGGTCACGGGCCTCACCTATTACTTCTGTGGCTCCGATGACCACATCAGGTTCCTTCCAAAGGCACCCCAGGACCAAGGGTGGATCCTCTCAGGCCCTCAGCAGCTGTTACCAAGTCCTCTTTGCTGCAGAGTATGACGGGGAACGCTGTCTCTCTGGGAGATGGTGAGGGGGTCTGTGCTTACAGAGACTTCATTGTGCAAGGTGACTCTGGGGTCTGAAGCAGCAAAGTCTTCTGTGGGCTTTGCAAGGAGATACTTGAGGCTGGGAGAGAGCTAAGCTGTATATCATCAGAAGGTCTCTGCCCCTTAGCATTGGGGGTAACTTTGATGGGTAGAACCACCATGAACTGGGGAAGAGGGTTGGAATACACAGAAGCTCAAGCTCCTTGTCCCCATTTTACAGCTGAGCAACTGAAGGCTCAGGAGCTAAGCAATCCGTGCCATCCCTGAGCTGTCCTGAGGAGCAAGTGCCTCTGCCTTCCAGCTTCTACCAGGCAGCCTGTACCTGTGTCTTTGCAGCTGGTGAGGCTCATCCAGTAGGGGGCAGTATGCATTCAGGATGCTCTTCTGGTCTTCACTGTGTGGGCCTCTTCAGCAAGCCTCCTAAGTAACTTCTGAGTGTGGGTTTGAATGACCCTCCTGTGGTTCAGAGAACAACATCCTGAAAACAGTTACTGGCCAGATTAGGAGCCTGGGAACAATACAGTCCAAGGTCGGACAGATTGTAATAGATTAGTCCTCTTACCAGCTTCATGAAGTTGGGAGCGTAACGTTGCCTTTCTCTTCGTCTACCTACCAGGGATTTGTTCTTTCCCACACCTGCACGCACAGGTCCGGGGGGAGGGACAGACCCCTCATGCTGTCCTCAGGTGGGGTGACCCAAGAGCGTCCTTGGACGTGGCAAGTGGGTGCAAGTCACTGGGTCCTTGCTGGGGAGCTCCCCCACCCAGACTGGGCTTCCTCACAATACAGCAGGTGGAGTCCAAGAGAAAGTGCACCGGTGGGCCCCCAACATCACCGTCTGCAAACCAGCTTTGTAGACTCATTTCTGCTGCACTTTACCAATGGTGGCCAACCAAAAGCCCTGTCCCCACGTTCAGTTCAGCGGCTACCTCAGGCACTGGAGTCTCTGCTGCCAGTCGACAGCACAAGCCTGGAAGCCCTGGGGACCTGACAGTCCTAAAGGTGACCCTATCAGGGACCCTCACTGGCTTCTTCCCTTCCAGTCCTTTGCATTCCAGAATCACCTCCAAGTCAACCACTTGGGTGCCTCAGACCAGTCCCCACTTTTGGTGTCTAGGTGACTCATATAGCTCTCAAGCTGTGACTGCCAGGAAGACCACAGGGTTGGCAGAGAACTGCTGCTATGTGACACACCCAGGTTAAAGGGACCTGTCAGCGGGCGCATCGTTGGGATTCTCCAGGGAACTTGGATGCTTGGAGAGGGAGACGAATCTCCACATACAGAGCGGGGAGGTGGGGCAGTACAGAATGATCCTGAGAGGGGCGGGGGACCTCAAACCCTACATCAGCAAGCACCCTGTTCAGCCCACCTCCTGCGGCTTCCCACCCCTCTAGGGGGCTCACCCCGGCCCCTCCCACGGGATCCTTAAGCCATAATTGCTGACCCAGGATGTGCCGGTGCCGAGTTTATCAAGAAGCTGAATGCCCAGATTCTTCCTTCGGCTCCAGAGCCAAAACTAATATAAACACCCCGCTCCCCATTCGTTACTCTAATTCCTTCAGCAAGCTGACCAGGTCTGACCCCAGCTGAGGCTGCCTCTGATTTATGGCCTCGCCAACAGATTCAGCAGCTGAGAGCCAAGCCGGGCATCTGGGTAGGTGGGAGGAGAGTGGGATCTAAGACAGGGAAGCTGCCCTGGCCCTTCTACAGCTGGGATGGGGCATCCAGTCTTATCTTCTCCTCCCTCCCTTACGTCTGCTGCCCTGGGATAGGGAAAAAGCAGTTCCAAAGCATTCATCAGTGGCATTCAGAGGAGGAGGAGGAGGTGGTGGAGGTAGGAGAGGCTTTATCTCCGCTTTAGTCTCATCTCACCATAGGGCCTGGCTCCTATTTTAATCATGGAAAGTTTAGTAGTAGTGAGAGGCATGGAGCAGGACTCGCACTGTCAGAGTATTTGTACCACCCGTTTTTGCCTTAGAAGTAATTACATACAGAAAAGTATACAACTCCTGAGAGCTTGATGCATTTCTACAAAATGAACACATATGTGCAACCATACTTCCAGGAACCGTCCTTCCACGTTGGCCTTTGGGTGATTCTTTTTAAAGATCGGCTCTCCAGAAGAATGTACTGTGGGCTTCCTTCCTGCATGCAGGAAACCCCACTTTGTTCCTCTACCTTGTAGGACTAACAGCTTGACGGGGGTGGGGTGACCTCAGGCCAGGCCGTGTGGGATTACACAGTGGCTGGCAGGACGGCTGAAGGGAACCTGGGGCAAAGCTCTCATGCCCACTCCCCGTTTCTTGCTGTCACAGGTGCTGTTCGCTGGCACGGTGTTCGCTCTCCACTAGGCTCTAGGTACCACTTGCCAATCTAGAGGCAGAGATGGAATGAGAACCCAGACCTAAATGAAGACTCCAGATTCAAGGCTGGTGAGAGATGAGGGCCACAAAATGAGCTGAATCCTACAACGAGGGCATTCGTTTGCAGGTCGACTTCCTGGCAAAGGACCGGACATGACTGCATGAGGTCCCCGCGATTCAAAGGTCCCTGTTTTCAACTTGGCCAGGGAGCAAATCTCTGGTACACAGGAATCTTGATGTAGGAAGCAGACTCAAGGACAGCGTCGTGTGTTAGAAGCGGAGTCACCTTTTACAAGAGGATGTTTCCGGTCCTCTGGAGACCATTTCCCTTCGCAAAGGTGAGACAACCTCACTTCCACCAATAACCCACCGTGAGAAGGCATCTATCTGAGCGGAGAGCAAATGAACATTTGCTTATGGAAGCATCTATTTTTCAGCCCACTGAGGGCCATTCCAGGGTAGGAGAGGGTTCCTTAGGCTCTGTAGAGGGGATCGACGCCACCTCTAACATCAAGTCTCTCCCCAGAAAGGTCCCATGCTAGGTAATTTGGTTCTGTGCTCTTCGTGTGACAGAAGTGGCATCGGCTCCAATGGAGCATTTCGGAGATGACTAGAACTTGAAATCCTTACCTCTTCTAAGGTTCTTCTCTTGTCCCGATAGAACACAGGAATCAATCCTTCTAAAGCCTATTCATTTTCTGGAAAGGGTTACCACCCCGCCCCCACGCCCAGACTCCTAACACTGTCGAATTCCAAATGACCACCATTCAGCATTTTCTCTGTCAACTAAAGCCAATCTCATCAACCAAGGCTAAGAAACTGGCAACGAGGAACATTCAGTTTGACAGTTGGAGAAAGTGGTCAAATGTTAAACACCAGATCCTTAAACTGTAGTCAGGATGACTCAGGTTTGAACACAGGATTGGGTCTCGTCATCATCACATTTGCAAGAGCACAGACTCTGAAAGCCAAAGGACTGCAGACAGAGGGAGGGCAGGTAGCACTGACTTTTCCATCCTATCGCTCCAGCTATGGCTGCAGAAGAAGAGGGCCACGCTCATCTGCTCCTCCACAAGCCTGTCCATCCTTCCTGAGCTGCAGACATGACTGATGATCATAGATCATTCTGTGTGTTCTAAACTGGGTAGCTCATCCCCCTTCACAACCTGGAAACCAGGGACCGCAGACGCCTCCTTGCCTCCTACGAAGCCTGTAGAGCTTTTCATCAAAATAGGCTACAGTGAGCGATTGCCAACTGGAGTGGGAACACCCAGCTGATGTGAGTCAGCACAGTTGACTGAGCAGAGAATGGGAAGTAAGGATTTCAGCTGATCTTCCTTGAAGAAACTTCGTTGCTTCCTCAGAAGAGTCGCGGCAGTTTTTCTTTCAAGGTGCTTTGGCTGCTTTGTTTCTTTGGGGAAGCTTCGGTCCTTGGATGCCGTCTCCTGGCTTCCAGTGCAGACCCCTCAGCCTTCTGGCCTAGATCCTCCAGCCTTTGGTAGGGTCACTTCAGCTGCCATGGCTCCCAGTCCTCGACTGGACCTTTCGGGTCTCTAGCATGCAGACAGATGTCTCGCACTCTTCCACACATCTGACTCTAGAAGCATTGACTAGTAAAGTTGGTATTATCAGCATTTATTACAAACTACTTAGAGTTTAGATGTTTACAGTTGCCCTGTTTATCGCAGTATAGAAGGGAGCCAATTCCTAGTATGCTATCAGACACTGAGTACCATATTAGCCAGCTTCCCTAACTTCTGGGGAAAAATTGACTTTGACTTGTGGCAGGGATTTCAGTCCCTTGTCTTTGAGCCACTGCTCTGGGCCTGTGGGCGTGTGGGGAGAGAATGGCGGAACAAACTACTCACATCATGGCAGCTGGAAAGGAGCGAACAGGGCCAGTGTCCTCGTATCTTCAGGGGCATGTCCCCAGCGGTGGCCCACATCCTTAAGGTCATGTGCAATGGGCTGGTGACCAGGCCATTAGCACATGGAATGTTATGCAATGTCCCCAGTAGCCATCTCTGGCCCCCCCAGGGCCGTGCCCATCTCATAATGTGTTTAGTGTATCTCCACGAGTCCCCCATCAGTGTCCCGAAATTACTCAAGAGTCCAAGTCCAGAGGATCCTCTGAGACTCAAGGAAAACTCTTAGCTGACAGACCCTGAAAAAGTAAACATTGAAAAGGCAAGTTCTAGGTCTTCAAGATTCAATGGTACAAGGTAAACTTTTGTACAATCTGATAGAAGTACTGGACCAAAGACAGACGCAAACCCAGTAGGGCAAATGTGAGATTCTGTAGCTCCATGTGGCTCACATCCAGGGTACACAGCAGTGGGACAGGGGCCCCAAAGGCCTGGGCAGCTCCACCTGGGTAGCCCACGTGGCCTCCCCTGAGCACCTCCACTGGCTGCCTGTGGCTTCTCCCAGCTGCCGTGCCATTGTTGCCTTCCCTTGGGGCTCTCAAGGCAGCTTTGGCTTTATAGCCACAGCTTCACACATTACCTTCTCAGCGGTTACCTGCAGGGATTCAGATCCTGTTATACCACCTAGCCCCTGGGCTTTCCTTTAGAATCTCAGTGGAAGTCTCTGATCCCCTAACTCTTCCACAGGCTTGCAAAGCCGGAATCACAGGGATGACAGATGCCAACATCCGCCACCCTGCTTGCACCTCAGTGGCAGCAGCCTCTGGGTGCTTGGATGGCTGAATGAGGGTGTTTCCTAGGTGTCCCATCTGAGCATTGCCAATTCCTGAGACCGCCAGCTACCCCGGCCCTCGAGGAATTTTTTTCCTATTGTCCTGGCACAAAGTACACGGCTTTAAAAAAACAACTGGGGATTGAACCATCAGGCACTTTTGCATTGAGCTGCAACCCCAGCCTTTAAAATTTTGAGATTGGTTCAGGCTCAGTCACCGAATCACTCAGGCCAGGACCTAACCTAGGATCCTCCTGCCTCAGCCACCCAGATTGCTGGGCTTCCAGGGGTGTGTGCCATCACACCTGGCTCTTGCCTATTTAACGGTGCTAGTCTTGTTAGCAACTATACTCTCCTTGGCCACACCTTTACCATATTCATTTTCTGGCAACACTGAAAGCTTTTCAGATTCTTACTCTTCTTTTGGTTTAATTTCTTACTGCAAATCTGGCCATCATACTCTTACTCCTGGCCTGGATTCTCTGTTGCCTTGAAATTTCCTTTGCTATCACTTTACAAAATCTTGGAGCTCAAGCTTTCCAGAACATAGCGTAATGGCTGCTAGTCAAATTTCCCCCAGAGCTCACATTTTCATCTAAAAGCCCATGAGCACTCCCTTCACTGTCCACATTCCTATTAGCATTCGGGTCTTCTGAGCAGCCCCTTCCTCTTGCTCCACCATAAACCCTGCTCATGTTGTTCTGGGCTTTCTCTAGCCGGCTCTTCCTGACTTTCCCAAACTCCTCCCGTAAACCAGTCGCAAAGGCTTCTGAACTACAGCATTTCTCCTAACTAGGAGAAACTACAGTTTTCTCCTAATCAACTTGTGTCTTTCCTCACATCTTCACTCATCGTTCCAGAGGGTTCAGTCCATGGTCCCTTGGCCCCATTACGCCGAGGTTTTGCTGAGGCAGATCACGGCACCAATCCACAGTGGAGCAAAGCTGTTCTCCTCATGGCGCCCAGGAAGCAGAAACAAAAGATTCCAGGGCCCTAATGTCCCCCTTCAAGGGCTTCCCTGTAGCGGTCTCCATCTCCCAGAGCTTGCGCTGTCTCACAACAGTGCCACAGGCTAGTGAACAAACCTTTAGCATTAGACTTTGGGAGACGTTTCAGATCAAACTATAATACTGCTGTACAAACATACCTGCTCATTAGCAAGCTCTAATTGTTAAATTCATGTGCCAACTTGGCTGCACTTGGCATAGTGTGCTGGTAATGTGTCATTTTGGGGTGCGTCTGAAGATTGAGAGAGCACTGGTGTGAGTCAATGCACTGAGTGGGGAAGATCTGCCCCCACTATAGGGGACCGTTTAGTTCACTGGGAGCCTGGATGGATCGAAAGCAGGAAACATCAGTCTCTCTCCTGGAGATGGGCCACACTATTCCTATCCTACTCTTGGCCACCAGGACTCCAGGCTCCCTGGCCTTTGGACTCCAGAACTTACAGCAGTTCCCCAGGTCTGCAAGCCTTCAGACGCGGAATGAAGCACTATACCTACATGCTATCATGGCTGGCTTTCAGATGGTGTCTTGGGGCCTCTCACAATCCAGTTCTAAAAACCCTTCTTTCTATAGCCTGTTGGTCTTCTCTGGAGAACCTTGACTAACACAGATTTTGGTACCAAGAGTTGTTCTAGAGGAACAGAAGCATGAGGTTTTGATTTTGGAGTTTCTGATACTGACTCTTCAGTTAGACCTAAAAAGTGATAAGAACTCTAGTTTTTATAAAGAACCTTTGTAGCCCATGACAAACAGCTTATGCAATATGTAAAATATTGCATGCAATATTTGCTATGCCTACTTTGTTGCCATATCATATTCTTTATGGGGACTTAGTATATGATAAATCTCAATTCTTTTCCCATCCCTTTGTCCTCCCTTACCCTCTCCCCATCTTTTCATCCCCTTTCCTTTTACAAAAGATATCTCTCATTTCCTAGTATCTATCTTTTAATCATTTTGGATTTTTTTCATATAAGAGAAACCTTACAATACTTAAGCTTTTGTGTATGATTTATTTCACTTAACTTAGGCTCTCAAGGTGAATCCATTTTTCTACAAATGATTCATTTATCTTCAAGGCAGAGTAACACTCCATGGTTTATGAATACCACATTTTCTTTACTTACCTGTTGATGAGCAGATAGGTCACTTTTAAGTTTTAGCTATTATGAATTGGGCTGCTATACACATGGACGTGCATGTAGCACTGTATGATCTTTAACTCTTTTGAGAAGACATATAGAAGGGAGTAGCTGGTTAAATGGAATTTCTAGTTTTAGTTGAGGAATCTCCATACTGAGTTCCATAATGGTTGTACTAGTTTACATTTCACCAACAATATAGAAAGGTACTGGCATCAAAACAGGAATGTGGACCAATGGGACAGTACAGAGGAACTACCCTAGGCACATTCAGCAATCTGATCTTTGACAAAGGGGTCAAAAAATATACACAGGAGGAAAGATCAACAAACAGCATATCAAAAGTTTCTTGCACAGCAAAGGAAACAACCAATAGAGTGAAGAGACAAACTAGAGAATGAGGGAAAGTCTTTGCCAGCCATTCCTCAGACAGAGGACTAACAACCAGAATAAAGAACTAAAAAAAAATTAACTTCCTCGAAAGACCCAATCAATAAATGGGCAGCTGAGACAAGTAGAAGATGTACAAATGGCCACTAAATCCATGAAGAAAATGTTCAATATCTCTGGCCATTAGAGAAATGCAAATTGACATGCAAATTTCACTCCTTATCAGAGACGAGCAGCTTGGTGACACCACAGACGCTTTCACACACTTGTGGAAGAAGAGGGGCTTGACACCGGTTGGTTGGTCCTAGCATCACTGGACACTGAAGAAATGAGCTTGGAGGCTCCACACCTGAGCTCCAGCTCCGAGTCAATAGACTAAGAACTTCTAAGTGCACCTGGCAGTTGCAGAGCCAGTACTGATGGAAGCCAGCACAAGCTCTTTTGGCTGCCATAATCCTGTGAACCAAGCCCCCTAGGAAATTCCCCTCTCACCTCCATCCTCTTCAGTCTCTGGTGAACTCTCACACTAGGAGCTGGCATTTGTGAAGTTTATTCCTTGACAGATTATCATAGGTTTGAAAAAGTGTTGGTGATACATGGAGAAATTGGCTAGGGTTTTGGTTTGGCTGGGAAAGCACTATATATTTTCACATTTAAAATATGAGGTGACAATTTGTGTGTGTGTGTGTGTGTGTGTGTGTGTGTGTGTGTGTGTGTGTGTGTAGCAGAAGTCTCTGTCCCTATAACCTCAGGGAATGAGTCAGGTTAGGGGGAAGATATCTGTAGATTTGGCTATAGAAATGTTCCGGCATGACTTCTACACATCAACCTCATCTTTGTCACACCCCTCAGTAAACCACTGGAGAGATTACTCAAGCCTCCCTAGGTCTGAAGGCACAGCCCACAGGGCTCTGTATGGTCCATGCTCTCGGAAGGGAGCGAAGGTCACATTGTATGCTCTCTTGGGTGCTCAGCAGTGAGAAAGGTCAGACTTCTCAAAAGCAGATCAACCACCATGCACACAGTATTTGGGAAGTTATGCTGCTGCCCAGGTGTGGGGAGCTTTGCTGATGAATGCCAGAGAGCCTGTCGCCATGACATATAACTATGACTCCCAGGAAGACCAGCTGGGGGCCAGAGAACTCTGACTTCTTGGCATCTGTGTACTGTCACAGTGTTAAAGACCATCTTACCAAGTCCTTGCATACTAGAGGCTGACTAGAGAGAGGTCTGGTCCGTGCTTCTCTCCATCTGTGGACTCAGTGAGCCTGTTGACTTCTGTTTGTGCATGAAGCAGCTGGTAGAGCCCAGTTTTACTCTGGAACTTCTGGGATACATAGGTGAACCCCGAGGGATGTAAGTAGTAGTGAAGCCCGGAGATTCTGAGATGTCCAATGGAAATAGGTTTAGGGATCATGAATATGGATCGATGGGAAGCAGATCTCAGATCAGGGGGCCACACACAGGTCTTTCCTCCTGACCTCAGTGCTGACCTTGTCTGGAAGAGTGAGTTCCCATGAGCAGAATAGGAAAGAATCTGAGAAGGGTACGACGCCGATCCTGGCAGGGATGTTTACGGCTGAGGACTCTGAGCTCTTGGTCTGAAAGGCCTTTTCTGTAGTAGAGTTAAGTCCATGCAATGACCCTAAGTGCTGGTCTTTGGACTCCTGGGCTAAGTAATGATCATAGGAAGGTCCAATGTCAGTCATCTGTCCCACCATAATTACATCTTTGGAAATTTACAGTTTTCTCAACTGAGATCCATCGCTCAGCCTTTCTACAACAGGCTCAGCAAAGTCTCTCTCAGTCATTCACCTTGCAAGGGTCCAGCTTGCTGAGTGCCAAATTACCAATGGCAGTTGGGGCTCATCCTCACTGGCTCTGCTCAGCCTTAAGTGACCCTTCTGGGTTCTACCAAGAATAAGGATTTTCTGGGACTAGAGTTCTGCAAGGTAGCCAACTGTAGGACACAGCCACTTTACTCATTGTCCCTAGCAGGTCTAGCTAGGCAAGTGGACCACTAACAAGACAAAGGATTTTGGAGGCACCTCTGACGACCAGTGCTACCATATTAAGCAGTAACATTTTCACAGCAGCAAAAGGACCTGAAGGAGGCAGAGAAAGGGAAGTGGCCCAATCCAGGCAGGCAGGTGTGGAGGGAGGGGTTGACATAGCTGGCTGCTTTCCTTAGAAAGCCCTGCTTTCAAAGTTGCCTATTGCTTGGTATTTGGGAGAACAAATCTCAGGTTAGTTCCTACCCTTCCCAAATAAGAATGACTCAGTGCCCAATGCTTTGGGCAAGATAACTCTCCCGCATATCATTAACATCTATTGTCTTTCAGGAGTCTGGAATCTGGATGTGTCTGAAGCAGAGGATGCTTTAATAAAACCTGTGTTGCATCCCTACTGAGCTCCTCTGTGAGACACCACCATCCATCTCTACAGTTCGAGGAATTAAACATGCGGCACGTGACCCTCACCGGGAGAGGACTCCGGAAGTCGATGGCTGGTTTTTCTGACTCTGCCTTACTGTACTAAGTCACAGCCACAAGTACATCTATATGGCAAGCCCTGCATTACTAGTGAACCCTTGATATTGGGAATGGTTTGGGGATCCTCATCACATCAGGAGTACCTGGTATGGGCCAGAAACAAGAGAGATTTGGAGCCTTCAAGGACCACCTAAGTTTGGACAAGTACACACAACCGGTGACCACAAGGGACGAAAGAGGCCACTAAACATTTCCTAAATGAAATGATATTTCCCAGTTCTATCAAAGGTAAGAACATGCTGCCATAACTGCCACATGGCAGGACTTACCCCTTGGATTCCGGCCATCACTTGATTTTTAACAGTATGAGAGGAAGAAACGTTAAGTTTGGTTTTCCTTATGTGAAAACATGCATTTCTGGGTATATTAGTATCTGCTATCCCTCTGCATTTTCTTTCTTGAAGATACCTTGCTATATCACTTGTGCATTTTTCTAATGTTCCCCTCTTGTGCTTAGTAAAGGTTACCAGGGTATTCTCAATCAGCATTAGGCAGGCGACGTATTCTCTGACAGCAAGTGGCTGCTTTCACCTTGTTGCTCTGCCTTGTTCCTACCCCAGACCACCTCTGCGAAACTGTCACATGGGACAGGGAAGTCACAGAATGCACCTACTTCTAAGTCCCTATTAGTCAGGGTCCCTCCCACCAACTGCATCAGGTATAACAGTTGTTATATTCTTAGGGCTCCTCAGGGAGTCAGGCTCAGTTCTTATGGGAGTGACAGAAGGGAAGGATCAAAGCACAGAAGACTCACGAACAGGTTAGGGTCAAAGTTACTGATTGGGTCACATTTTCTAAGAGGTGACACCTAGAAAAAGGCTCCAGCAGAACACGGTGATCAGATTTTTCTGACCGTAGCATCACATTCATGAATAGCGTCCTGGCTAGCACAGTGCTAACACCCAAGGACTTATGTAGACCATGTCTGCTCTAGCTTACAAGCGGAGTTCACTGTGTTTTGGGGCGTTAAGGTCCCTATAGATATGGGGGCTGTTTGGCCTCAAATAATGCTGTCAAGTGGCCATTTCACTTCATGAGGTCCCTGTGAGAAACTGGAACCCAAGAGGGAACATTCCACTACTTACTTCACAGAGTGCCATTTTTGGTGATGCTTGGAATTCTTGTTTCTCTTGTCACACCCTAATTGGTCTCCAGGATTTCAGATTATGAGGTCAGGGTATAACCTCCCACAAATATAGAGCCAGGGCTGCTCTAGAGAATGTTACCCATTCTTACCACGGTCCTGACGACCCCACCTCAAGTCTCCAGACTCTTCTCTTCATCTAGAGGGTCCTGTTATCACTTTTTGGCCTTTTGGCTAAGATCAAGTGTAGAAGAGCCTGCTGCCCAAGAAATTCCCATCAGCTGTGGCTTGGAGCCCCAGAATAAAACAAATGATCTAAGAAGGTCATCAGAGGATGGATGTAATTTTAACTCTCTCAAAATTTCATTATGACGAGTTTGTCTTCCTTATTGTAGGTTGTAAGTCTGAAATAAGGCCCATGGCACAGAATACTCAGCCAATAAATATAGCTGCTGTACTATCACCTTTGTCTCTGACATTGCTTAGGGTGCAGAGTTCCTGGTGGTTTTGCCCCAAGAAGTTATTTCAATACCAGCAATGGCTGAAAAGATGAGGCTATCTTTGGAGCTGACTATGAGATGTGAGAAAATAGCTGGTTTCCTTGAGACAAAAGCATTTTCTCTGGAAGTGGCTCTGTGTTATGTAAGAGACTCATGGGATATGGAATTTACCACCACAAACATCAGTCACAATGTTGTCTTGCTTTCAGGTTCTCTTAAACCAAGAATTTCAGTAAAATTAACAGAGTCCATGGAAGGAAGAATAAAAGCTAACAGTCAGCAAAAGGCTCTAAAAAGAGCAGCCAGGATCGGAGCTTTAAGTTATGAGGCCTCTAGTCCCCTTTGAAGAAACACATCTGAATCTTGTTAAAAGTCTTTACTATCTGAGCTGGCCACCAACACTACTGTCAGTCACTTCTGCTCATTACAAATTTATTCAACAAAATATTCTGTGGTTAAGGATGGTGCCCCAGGTGGGTGACAGTCTGCATTTCTACTAGAAAGTGCACTCTCTATAGTAGATACAGGAAATATTTCTAGAGTGGTCTGTCTTCATCAAACACATTCAAAGAAGAGATATTGTATCACACGGGCCCATGGAGAATGAAAGTTGCATTCAACCAATCTTCTTGAGCAAATAACTACAGTCTGAACTAGAATGCACAACTGCAGGCCCTGAAAGAGTCTTACCCATGCATAGCCTGGCTGTGCTCCTACTTTCAGGAACCCATGTAACTACTGCTGCAAAGTCAAAATTTTCATTACTTCCAGACATGGGCTGCGAAGTCTGTAGCCCTGGGATCTTTTAGATCCAGCTAAATTATTCCTTGGAGAGGCCAGGTCATTATTAACCACATTCACTGTGTATCTTTAACTAAAGTTATAGATCAAGCCCGTCATTTTAGGCAAGATTGAATCTGGGGCTGGAAGCTAACAGATTATATGGCTGGCATAACCTTGACAACCCACCAGCCTACTCATGAAGACTGCATTTTAGTCAGTTGGTAAGATGAGCTGGAGATGCTCAAGATGTCTTCCATTTCCCGCTTGTTTTGGCCTTGTTTCCATCCCTAGGTTTGTCATGATCTCATTCTTCCCACCTGCAAACTTCTGCTCCTCCAATTTTGGCAGGATCCCTAGATCCAAAGCTAACGGCAAACCACAACAGCAACAGAGTCAAGGTACTTTGAAGAGTTTCAGAAGCATGTGTGATCAGGACAGGAAGCCCAGCACCCACAAAGACCACCCGTGGTAAACCAATGCAGCTCTTTCATAAATTAGAGATACCATCCCAGAGAGTCCTAGGAAGATCTATTTCAAAGCCCCGTTATTAACGAATACATAGTCAAGGTTGGGTTTGCATCCCTGAAAAAGATAGTCAAAACCAGAAAAGGGACCAACAGCTACATTTGAAAGCTAAGATATGAACCCGCCATCAAAAGATCGACAGTCCAACAAAGAGATGGGGAAGCCGACAGTCATAATGAATGCCTACCATTCCTGGTGAGCAACAGAAGAAAGAGTTCATCCTCCAAGATGCTGGGGGATTTTGTAGCGAGGTGGTGAATCGATTTGGGGGTGGCATCAGTGGAGTAAATACGGTTTTCAGAGTAACTTTAATATTGTGGAGACCAAATAACCCAGTAAGAATTGAGAGTAAGTGCCAACATTCACCTACCCCTCCCCATGTCCTTGGGAAGCAGCGGGACTGACAGGGAGCCCAGCTCCAAGTCAACTTGGAGTCAGGAATTTGACAAGGAAATATGGCTACAATTGGCTGAACTGGAACTATCGTATCCATCCGGATGTATAGTATGTAGACAAATGCAAGAAAGAAAAATCCAAAAATGATAGAAGAAAGTGAATCGCTTTAACGTGGAGCTCACACACAAATCCTGGTCACAGTTAGTACTTTGTCCAGTGGCGGTCCCACTCTAGAGTGCCGATAAAGTTCCAGGATCGAGGCTCCCTGTAGGTCTCCTTTTCTCTCACTGAGCATAAATGCTTTAGTAGTTTAAGACAGAATAACCATTTTCTACCAGTAATTTGGAAGAAGAGCTGTTCTCATAAGAACACTCCTCAGTACACCCAACTAAGTTGGCATTCTTCACGGAATTTGAGACGTTTACAGGGTGGTCACTAAGGACATGATAACTCCCCCAGGTTTAAAAATATTGATCTAAAGCTTTCAGTAACCCCGAGGCCTGTTCCTCAGTGGGACTCAGAGCTCTCCCCAGAGGTCTGCTTTGGGCACCAAATGTCTACAGACCAGCACTAAAGAAGCAGGTGCAGAGCGCCCCACCCACGCATCCCTAGCAGAGGAGTAAATGATTACACGTGGTTGATCTTCCCCCCCGTACTTGCAGACCAACGTTTTGGCAAGACCACATATGGCCTAGTAAATTTGTAAGAGGAGAGGTGGGGAAGTGTTGGCAGAGACGTGAAGATTGCACTTCCAGTGGGGATTCCAATCCTGAGCCTCAGAGGACCCTCAAGTCATTTTGGAAGGAAGAAGTGGGAAAGTTGTGCCTGCTTTACTCATGGCCTCCAGTGGAAGAAGCAATCTTAGGGAAACATCAGATTTGGAAGCACCACAATCCTTCCAACTCATTCCCAGCCTGATCCTTCCCACAAGGTGGCTTAGAACTTGAGTTTGAGAGACAAAGACCTCTTGAATTCCTTAACTTGACTACAGGGACCTCAAGGGAGGTGTGTGTGAACAACTGCTCAGTGCTCACAACTTGCTCACAACTTTAGATGAGACAAACATTCAGGCTAAATTAACCTTGACAAACCCTAATCATTTACATGATATTTCAGATAGGTATAAGAAGTAAACACCCTATAAATCATTTAGTAAGGTTTGTCCAAGTTAGTGAAATCCAAGCCAATCAAATTTCTTGACCACCTCATGAAGGGGCAGGAAGAGTAACTGGCCAGATTACTACACCCTCCCATCTGGTTAGGGTTACCTTAAGGCTGCCTGTGAGCCAGCATCTTCTCCAGGACCTATGCTACACTGTCAGAGGGCCAGCTGCCAGTTTCCTTTCCATTTGCGCCCCCCCACACTCAAATTTATACCAGAAAATGAAAAGTGTAAGATTTAAGGAAAACTTCTTGACGCAAGCATCTGCCCTTCTGGTTAAGAATTTGTACTTGTTTCGGTACCTATGATTCGACTGCAACGACAAAACTCATGTTTAGAACTTGGATTCTGAACTGTAAAAGTCACCCTTCCCCTGCACATGCGCACACTTGGTCAGTGAGAATATCTTGAGAGATGGAGATCAATTTGAAGGCTCGTAAGGGAGAGCCCATTGTTGAAGAGGAGCAAAGTCATCTTAAGATGACAACATTCCTCCTGATGCAGTGTGGTGTTACTTTAACCCGACATTACCTTTAAAACAAGAAATAAGCTCTGTTGGGCAAGACTACGGTGTGAGTGCCACAGAATGAGAAGAGGAGGAGATAAGTTTGTCTCATTTCCTTTCACCGAGCACTGCTATCCTCAGCACAGAGGGTGGGGGTTCCAGGAGCAGCAGGCCACTTCCAGCCCAGGCTCTGTCCTCCAGTGTCAGAGCTGACGGCTTAGGAAGTGACAGCGCCGATCCATCCTGCCAGCTGGTGAAGGGTGGACACAGCCCCAGACCCGACTCTGCTTTCAGCGAGGACTTGGTCCAGGCTCCCTGGCCCTTTGAAAGAAGCTCTCTTTGCAAAGGAAGAGACCAAAAAAAAATAGACTGAAGACTCTAAAAGGATAGCTTAAAATCCATCCTTTCCTCCCATATCATTGTAATAGATGAACCGTCATGTTTAGAATTTCTAAAGGAAAGGACTAAGCCCATAGCGAGTTTGGTAGGGATTTTGCTTGCGCCCCTAACTTCGAGGACGGAGATTGAACAAGGCAAATGCAGAACTTCAGAGAAGGCCGGGGAATGGATCAGCCTCAGTGGAAACTCAAGAGAACACCTGGGCAACTGAGCAAAGTGCTCTAGCAAGGTCCCCAGTGCCAGATGAAGGGACCAGACGAAGAACATCTGAGAGAGGTGACAAAACTCCCTGCACAGAGGAGAGCACAACGCAATGACGGCCTCAAAGCCTGGAAAATGATCCAGGTGCCTTCAATGCCCTCCGAACCCGCTTCATTAGAGACATCGCATGGGCCTGATGTTACAGCTGACATCAAGGCCAGAAACTCCAAGCCTGGGGAGGACTTTGTGTTTACCGAGATAGTGCTTGACACGATAGTCAAGCAAGGACTGGAGCCATAGTTTCCTGAGAAGAAACAAGGTCAGCTTTGGTCCCCCATAGCTGGCTGATTGCTCCTGAGACCCTGCTCCAGGCAGTTTTAACTAAATGTACCTCAGCAGTGTCAAATAGAAAGACCCTGTCTGTCCCCTCTCCTTGGGGGACATTTACAGCAGTGGGGGTGACCAGGGGCCATGTGACACATACTTCTGCAGAAAAAAGTATTTCTGAGATTGCCACAAGGAAAGATGCTCCCACCCAGGGTGATAAGCACCGGAAAGCTATAGGAAGAGAAATGGTCCTGGCCTAGTGACACAGGATAAGACTATTTCCCAGTGATTTAGCTCCCTGATTAAGATTCAGGGTGAGGATGATGCAAAAGTCAACGTGGGACAGGACGTCAATGTCTGAGTCTGACTTTGTACTCTCATATCTCAACGTTAAAAGCTATATGATTTCAACCATATCCCAGGAAATGTTTGAGGCTCCATTAGTTTATTACACTGGAGTTTTAATAGACAAGATTAAATTTACAGAAACACCAGAGATGAGGGAAGCTGCACTGCATTTGCCACGGTGGGCTATTGAGCCGGAAGAGGACAGTAGGTTCCTAACATTTCATTCTAACATTTCATTCTTATTAGACCAATGCCACCTCTTCTAGTCAGCAATGGTGAGACTCAGGGACTTAGGGTAGATCAGTAGACCACTCTAGTTTTCCAGTGCCAGCTAAATGATCTCCAGGGTCCATATAATTATTAATTACATCTACCATGTATCTTTAGCTAAAGCTGTAGACCAAGCCAGTAGTTTTAAGCAACATTGAACTTGGGACTTGTACCACCACTGATAAAGATGGCACAACCTTGAGAAATCCCTAGGCTGCTCACGCTAACCACCATATTGTACCACATTTTAACCAATGTGTTCAGATGCGTTAGAGACATACCCTGTAATCTGTCATTTCCTTGCAAGTATGTTAACTTTTGTAAAAAGAGAATATAACGATATGGACAGGTTGGGAAGATTTCTATACAGCATTAAGATTCAGATTCACGAGTAGTGCAAAGACGACGTCACAATATACAGCAATATCTTGTCCATAATTGTTCAGAGAGTGGTACCATCATCCTGCTTGCTTCCACCTGCCACAGCCCCTTGCTCCTTTAACTTAAGCAGGGTTAGATACAAACGAACGGCAAACCTCAATTCCAACAGCCAATGAATATACTTGTCAGAAGCTCAGAACCATGCATATTTGGGGATGGGAAGCCAAACACCCAGAGATGCCAATCTCTGTTGGCCAATATATTTTCTTAGAAATCCCAATTTCCTGTTCCTTTCCATTCTCCATTCTCAGAAAACGCGTGTCATTCCATTGAGAAGTTCAGGGAACACCACAAATGTCAATATAAACAGATGATAAAAGTGGATATCTGGTCAACCAAGCATGTCTACTTTGAGAAGAACTTGGTGGTGGTGGGGCAAGCAAACAAGACCCGTGAAGGCCTGCAGATACACAGCCTAAAATCTCAGATGAGGCAGTTTCCTCATGGCCCTTAACCCTGATTCTCTTAGACATGTGGCCTCAGATCTAATTAACAGCACTAGTCTCACAAAAAGACAAGGAATCAAGTCCATAAATGACTCTGGATACATTTTTCCAATTCAAGAGATGTTCCGGACTTCAAAGGTAGAAAGACCAAGATATTACAAAGAAAAGCAATTGCAGGCAAGAGGGAAATGTCTTGGAGGGCTGAGAACAGCCAGGATGTGATCCAGGGCATTGAAGCCTCCTGCAGGGGCTCCCCACCTGCCCTGGCTGCCTTCCTGGAGTCTGTGTCCACATTCTGGATCAGATCTACAGCAAGGACCAGGAAGAGGGTACCAGGAGAGGTCCCTCCAGAGGCCAGTGGTGACAGGTGGCATGTGGCCCATGGGAGAAGTGTCCCTATAGCGGCAGACAGTGACACAGTTACAAGAACATGCCGAACAAGTCTGGGATCCTGCAGGTAAGGGAGCAGCACATTCTCCCTGCACCCAACCTGCTGTGTCTCACCCCGCACCTAGAGGACCTCATGGCGTCCTCCAGCTGTGCTCATAGCAACAAGGTCTTCATGAAAAGTCTCCACAGGACTGGAAATTCAGGTGGCGTCACCTAGGATGGTCAGGTTACTCCATTTATGACAGTCAGGACCATGGAGCCACTTGAAGAGTTGAACACTGGTGCACTCTTATCCCCTCTCTGCTTCCTTATCCCAGAGCAACTGTAGATGTGATGCCAGATGGCTTCCCAGAGTCACTACAGTTTTTTTTTTTTTGGATGCCACTTTGCTTAAAGTAGGGGGCAATTCAGCATGCTTTTTTTTTTTTTAACCATGTTTGCAAGGCACACATTACAGAGTACAGTAAAGTTATTTACTGCACGCTGCCGTGAAGTTTCCTTGCTGTATGAGTGTATGCCTTTGGTTAGAACTCTGACTGCATCTTGGCGTTGCTTTCTTTCTTTGGTATCAGTTTTAGGCTATAGTACCTGCAGGTTCACGTGTTGAGACACTGACTTTTCTTTTTAAAAATGGAACACAAGTCACTTACTTCTAGTTAATCACATGAACAAGTCAGTCACTACACAATGCTAATCCTTCTCAGTTTATTCACTTCAGTGGCACAATGTACAGAGAGTAAAGAAATGGTTTGCTGAGGGATTTCGCACTGACCAGTTTCGCTGCTGCCCTGTTCCAACTTTAAATTCAATAAAATGAAATTTAAGGTACTGGAATCTGTTATCTCTTCCCCTCAAACCAGAGATTTGAATACACAAAACAACAGTCTTCAGTTTTCTGAACTGGGGACTCCTATGCTTTCTGTGCTGAAATCTGTGGCTACTTTGCCAGTTATCATTCCCACTTCACATCTGTTTGTGTAGTTTTTCAGATTACTTCTGCACCATTAAGTGGCATGCTCAAATTCAAATCAAGGGTCCTCATACTTAGAACAAGCATCACGACCATCACAAGAAAGAACCCTGAGGTCTTCTCAGCTTTGTTCCACCTTATCTCCAGAACCAGAAGACCCTTGGAGAGTTTACTCTGACAGACCATCTAGCCAGAACCTCTTGTCACCAAAGTGTCCCTAGATCAAGTAGAAAAAGGTCTGGTTTCTGGCTTGATTACTCAGGTGTGGGTTCGGGAGCAGGTAGTGACAAATGGTGAAAGTCACACCCTGATGAGGTTATGTCTCCAGCTCTTCCTGAGTGGGGCAAGGGACCCTCAGCTCTACTCCATGTGACCGGATGCACAGGGACCTCAGCACACACTTAGGGAGAAACTCCGGATACTGAGGAGAAGCAGAGTTGAGTGCAGTGAGACCTGGGAATGAATTTGTAGGAACACACGAGCCAGGGAACTGAGTCATCCCAGGGGTGTGAGGGCTAAGGGAAGGTTGGGGTTCTTTCAGACACTGATCCACAGTAACCCCAGGCAGTGTGGCTAGAAATTGAAACCCAGACCTCCAAGGGACCACAGGTCAGGACAGATACTCAGTGTCTGTGGCACCATCACTTCACTTGGACACACAGGGAAACAGCATCGACTACAAAGCAGACAGATGATCATTTACCATGGAAAGATGTCCATCTGCACCCCACGGGCAATCTCAGTCTCCCTCAAGTCAGTGCACTGTAGACCAGACAGGATAAATAGCCCTCATTTCCTTCTTGGGATTTATGCCAAGTATTCAAATGCATCCTAATTAGAAGGAAGCAATGGCCTTCTGAAGTGTATCATTAGCCAACAGGGTCACTGTCCTTGTACAACTCCCCGCCTGCTGGCTTAGCCCTTTTCGACTGCTTGAAAGGCACAAGGAATGGCTGGGCTTGTGCATATGTTCTCAGGTCCCACCAGACTTGCTTGCTAGCTGGCTAGTTAGGCCCAACATACAGTGAGCCACAGACCCTTAGGTGCACGTATTTGCCACGCATCCTGATGTGAACTGATGTTAGCAGCACAGCCCTTGCTCCAAACTCCGGGCTTCCTTCTGGAAACACCGGGAAAGGCCATGTTCCTCATACCACGATGTAGTCAAGAAGGGACAGATCTGGCCCATCCTGAAGATTGTAGAGTGACTCTCATTTAACCTTTGATCTCACCTCTTCTTGTGGCACTGAAATAAGCCCATCTGGGCTGTGAGGATGGAAAGGTGCACCCCCTGGAATGGAGAAGGCAGAGACAAGATTCTTACAATGGCTCCAGAAGAACAGTGTAAAACCACTCCCGGGTCACTCGCTTTAAAAATAATCACATAGTTAAATCTTGACATTTTGGAGAAAGTGACTTCAAACTTAAATCTCCTGCCAAGAAGAATTTGTTATTAGCTTCTTTGGAGATTTCACAGTAGTGGGGACAGGTGGCAGCTCCACAGAGAAGAGATTGGGAATCCCAGGTTTCCACCATGTCAGGAGACTCTAAAGACTACAGTGCTTCTAGTCTCCAAGGAAGCTTGGAGACGATGCTCTATGGACAATGGCAAAGCTTCCTCCCCAAAGGAGAATCATGCAGTGCCAGCCAAAACCTGGGGACAAGGCAAGAACTCCCCATTGTTCTCTGACCCTGCCTGCAGGGGGCAAAGGTGGGAAGAAACCACATCACTGGAGGTACTGTGGACCCAGCAGGACAACATTTGGGGCTGACCATCACTAATAACCCTTCTATGGGTAAGTGCCCTCCTCAAGGGGATGACAATGGAAATGTGTTCTCTACAGATAGAAATCATCCCCGGTGCCACCACTTCTGTGTGCAGCTGAGACCACCACCTTCAGCTGCAACTTTCCTGGGAAAGTCCTTTGGCCTCATCTGAGTCTAGGCCAGTTAAGAACCTATGGAAGGGAGAGGTTGGGGTTATTCACTCAGTTCTACATTTCAGTTCCTCTTGTTCTGCTTAGACCAAGGCTCACCTGTGTCTACAACAGGGAAAGCTATGTGTCCTGAGCAGAAAAACGTAGCTGGGGACTGCACGATCTTGGAGCATAGTGTCCCAGACATGCAGGCCCAGTGGGGGACTCTGAAGCCACAGGACTCACTCCCGGAAGGCTCAGGCTCCAGCAGGCTGCAATGTGGCCAGACCTCTACCTGCCCAACTGCCTCCTGCTCTCCATTTTCACAGATGTTGCTCTCTGAGACACTTGGGGTCTTAGCACCTATCACAAATCTCAACCTTCCTGTTTATGGCCTCGTAGAGGAGCAAGGGGTGCAGGAGCAAGGAGAGGCTTCGCATGCAGGCCCCTCCTGCCATCCTAGACTCCTCACGTGTACAGAGAATGCGTTTGCAGCTCCGGCCGGTCCTACACAGCCCATGGAAACCCACAGGGTAGTTGCTGATCCAGTCCAGGCTTGTTCAACAGCCTTTCAGAAGCCACCATCGAGAGAGGAGGAGCCTGGGCCCCTTCCTACCAGCAGACGAGACCTGGGTATTGTGCTCTGCCTGCCTAGAAGCAGCAGAGGAGGCTTGGGTTGGGTAGACTGGCACCTTGTTGGCATGAAACAGTAAAAAGAATCAGAAGAATTATTGGCCTTTTTACAACTTCCAGAAATAGCTGCTTGTTGAACATATTTTTTTCTACAAGAATTCACACCTAGATTCCACAGCATGTTTTACATTCTCAGGGTCCTCATGTTGTCTTGACACAGGCTTATTCTCTTTTCCACTAGTGTCTAACTCGCTTTCCTAGTGTATGACTGGATTTGCACTCTGGTGTTTAGGAAATCACTCAGTAAACAAAGGACCCGAGCCTGTCACACCATGTGGCTTGAGCACGAGTCCAGGAGACACGCTGCTGCTGGGGGTGACTTTGTAGTGCGGCACAATGGGATATAGATGTTTGACACCTCAGTTCAGGTTTCTTCACTATGGCTGGACAGCTTATCACATCCAGTGCTGGTCTTGCTGTGGAGACTCCTAGGCCAACAGTCTTTTCAGTTTGCCCAAACCTATGTGGCAAAACCATATGTACACACAAACACCATATCCCATCTCATCCATGCCCTGCAAGACACACTCAGGGCAAAAGGGGGCCCTTATTTAGAAAGGGGCACCTGTTCATCTGTAGTGATCCCAGCCAAGGCTCTCGCAGGGACTACAGGCCGATTTTCCTCATTGATCCAGAACATGAACTAAGAAAGCTGATATGAGCAGAGTCACCGAGCAACCTCATGCCTTTGCAAGTCAAGCCAAAGGAAATCAGTTCTAGCACTTTACAATTCCCCGTAATAAAAGACATCTTGCATAGTTCTCCTGTGCCCAGGCCAAACATTTATTATACAACCTGGTGTAGAAGCCAGGACTTTTCATTAGAAGAGGATGTAGACATAGCTCAGTTATTCTTCTGGAGAAGATGAGACAAAGTGCAGGTTCACAGAGCTGCAGAATGACTTTGAGAGCTTGCAGGTGCTTTGCCAAAGACCTTTTCATCCTTCCTTGTCTCATTCTGAATGTATCTTTAAAGAGTCGTCATACAAGTTAAAAAGCGGAAACAATGAATCATGGAAGGCTTTGCATGATGACCCTCACATCTCTCTCTACTCTGCCACACTTGCTCATCACCTTGGTACCCCTAAAACACACAGACAAAGCACTCAGCGTCCATTCTTGCCCGCCATGCTGGTTATAATGGTTCCACAAGTTTTCTCAAATACTTCGAACTCACAGGGGTGGTCTATTATGGCTCATAAAGACCTTGGGGGTGCTCACCCCCCACGTTGTGGGAAGTGATCAGAAGGGGCCTGAGCCACATTAGTTCCAATGTTTAGTCTACACCATAACCCAATCACAACGGAGTTAAAAAAAATAAAAAGCCGATTGATGTTGGTTTCTTTAGGTGCTGGAATAGGTAAGAGATGGTCCGTACCCACTGGTAGAACAACTCAGGTCAGTAGATGGTTCACTTTCTAGTCTGTGATGTCCCATGACACAGGAAATCATGCCAGTCAAGAGGAAAGAGGACAAGAAATTTTCAGGTTTCCTGGTACAACACACAGAATTCTTCCAAGCCAGCCACACGACAGCTTAAGGAAAAGCTTGGGAAGGCTCTCAAACAGATCCACAGAAAAAACCTAACAACTGTTAAATAAAGAAAGTATTCTTACTACCAATAGCATGTACAGTGAAAAGGTGGATGGATTTGGGGTTGGCTCCTGTGACGGCATTTGGTGGAGTAAACCAACTCCTACAGAGAGTTTCAGTGCTGCCGAGACCAGAAAAATTCAGGGCCAAAGACAATCTGTGGGAACTTGCTCTCAAGTCTCCCATGTTCATGCCCTGGTGGCCACATCATCTCATTTGATAGCACAGCTCAGGATTCCCCAGACAGAAATGGATTAGGACACCCAGAATCTGGGTAGATCAAACTCACTTCTTCCTGTCACTGCGGGCATCTTGGGCACTCCCCGATTCTGCTCTTGCAGCCCTCAGCCTCCCTATGTTCAGATGCCATAGTCCACATCCTCAACCAGCTTCTATAGTTTGGGCAGAGAGACCCACAAGCTAAAAGAATGTGAACGAGAGGTAAAAGCCAAAAATTTAATTACGAATTCGCACAACTAGATGATAACCACTCATCTTGCGTCCTTCTGACAAGTTACAGTTTTTATTCCCTGGAAAAGCTTCTTGTCCTTGGCTCCAGGGTACCCTCCTCCCCTCCACTATGGAGCCAAGATGAGAGAAAGTGGGAGAAGCCAGAAAAGCTTGCAAGCACACTGTTCCTTCCCCTGAGGCTTTGTGGATACCCTATGGAGCCAGGACACCTGCAGTGCCATCCAGAGGAAAGGAAGACTCAGAAAAACATCCCAGCCTGTCTTTATCCACCTGATTCACCCTATCAGGTACTGTGAAGCTGCTGACTCACCAAGTCTACTGGTCAATTTTCTAAATGAAAAATTTAAAAACTATCCGCCATGGTTTTCAGTGACACCACGTACTTCATCCTATTGTGAGTCTCGCTGGCACCCACGGTGCCTTCTTTATAATCTGAAATCACCAACAGTTCGAACAGGGTGTAGCAGTAGAAGTAATAAAACCTAACTTGGTTAGAGTATAATTTCCCAGAAACCTGCAGACACGGTTGCTACAGCGAATGTCCCCTATTTCTACCATAGTCCCGATGACCACCAGCTCAAAATGCCTGACTCTTTACCTGGTTTAGAAAAACCTATTTCCTAAGCAGGTCCCACCAGCAGTGCCTCAAGACTCTAGAACAAAAGTGATCCGAGTGGCTTTGTTATTTGAAGAGCTATTATTTTGGTTTTTGAGAAATTGATCTTAAAATGTTTTGCTTCCTGTAGACTAAATCTGTAATAAGGCCTGGGGCATAGAACATTTAGTTAACAAACAGCAATCCTACAATACTACTGGAGACCCTAACTCTGGCTAGGGTAAAGCTCCCAGTGGCTCATAGCCCCAAGTAGTTACCCTCGTCTTTTCAGAATTGGCTTGTATTGAAATGGTTGAAGGCATCAACCCAGATTTTTAAGGGGTGACCATGAGATCTGAGAAAAAAAATCCTCACTTCCATGAAAAACAGCTACATGTCAATAACATCACAGGAGAATTGCAAGGCACGGCTGCAGACTCTGCTGCAGAGAGCACCGAGAGCCCTCTCTCTTGGCAATGTGAGCCAAACGGTCCCAGCAGCCGATCCTCAGATATTCAGGTAATTGCAGTGTTGGCATTTTGTAACCCAAAGTCCGCGTATTTATTGCAGTCTGGACACTCATTCTTTAAAAGCTTCGCCATTCCTGTCCTAGGGTAACAGGTAGGGAATAACTTTTCTTATAGAAGTTGACTCAGTCCTAAAAGTTTATAGCACTGTGTTGAAGTGGCTTCTACAATTCCAGACCATCTCAAGGGATTTTGTCCTTTGGTTTCCCTTGATTTGCCCACCCCACCCAAATTTCTACTGTTTTAACCTAAACAGGGTTATTACACTCAGGGATGATGGCTAATCACAATTTCCAAAGAGCTGAGGTATAATGTGTAGACTCTCAGATCCATGTGCGTCAGGCCAGGGGCAGCCCATTGGCCACGGTGATCATCCATACTGAGCCGACACTTATGAGCATGCTTTGACTGTAGGTTTGTTATAACTTCCCAGAGCAATGAACAGGGAGATTTTCAAGCCCTTTTATTTGCCAAATCACATTTGCTTAAGTGAATGTTTAATAGTTGTGGTTGAGCATGCGGTTCCCCTAAAGGACGGTCAGAACCCCTGGCATTTGAGGGCTGACCTGTGAACATGCCCTATTCTGTTTGCAGCTACTCCAAGGAACAAAGTCGAACCCTTGGGTCAGAAGGATCGGATCCCCAGAGACGACAGGAGAAGTTCAGAGCATTAAGGTCAGAATCTGGGTTACTCAAGGGGCAGAATTTCACCTCAAGGGATTGTTAAAGACTAGGATGACCATCTGGCCCTTGTCAAAATGCAAAGGACTATTGCAGTAGAGGCACCATTTAAGTGAATATAGGAGCCTCGAGGGAGGATAATTGGATTTGCACTTCTACAATGTCAAGAGGCTGCTGGGGGACCAGAGGGTACAGGTGCAGTCCCAGGGGGCCTGCATAACCACATGTGGTTTGGGGGCACTGAAGTACCTCATCCAGCATAGAAGCCAGGCCAGTGTGCGCTACAGCATGAGTCTGCGGGCCTTTGGATGCCTCTTGGCCAAAAAAACACCACCACTGCAGGTAGCTGCAAATCCTGAGATGCATGTATCTGTAAACTCTCCCTGTGGTTGCTTGGGATGACCAGACACTAGGAATATTGAACTTGTCCCTGAATCCCAGGCTTCATCCTAAGGATGCCACAGAATGACATGTAAATAAACCCAACTGGCCCTTCAGATTTGAGGAGCATTCTCTCCAAGTTTAAAGGCAAAGAAAATAGATTTATGACTCAGAGTAATATAAAATTCCAGTTGAAACTCAACCGTTCCTGTTAGCTGGTTCATTTCAGTAAATGCACATTCACCTTGGGATTTTAGAAAATTGAAATGATGGGTTCAACCTGTCTGCAAAGATATTTCCTCATCCACTGCAACTTTTCTAGAATGGAAAATGAAGGACAAGAGGTGACCCTCCACAGATGTCTGGGAAGGCCACAAGAGACCCGAATACCAACAAGCACCAGTAGTAATGTGCATGGACAGCAGGCATCTTTGTCAAGAATTTCAGGGACAGGACCAACCAGAGGGACCTGGGAAGGCCTCTAATCCTAAGGAAAAGCCCACTGTGTTGGGCACAAACATCCACAGGGCCAGTTCCTCATGGCCGTCCACACCTGCCTCCCCCACATCTGTGCTCACATCACATCAATAGCATGGAGAACCCAGATGCCAGGAATCAGGTGCCTATGAATGACTGGATGGATTTCTCCAAGTAGCAGGTATTCCTGCCCTGACAAAGAGGACTGAAACTAAGATTTCCTTACAAAGAAAATCACAGGCAAGATGCAGATGCCCCTAGAGAGCTGAGAACAAGATGTGATCTGGGCTCCCCACCTGGGAGGTGGACTGTCTGCCCCAGAAATCCCTTTTGTTCCATCCCAGCAGCTGAGAAGTGGGCAGCAACTCCTGTCCTGGAGGCTGGTGACCTCCTGGGGCAGAACTGCAGCTACAGGCAGGAAGAGGGAGGCAGGGGAGGTACCTTCAGGGACCTGTGCTGACAGGGTATGGCATATGGCCCATAAGAGAGGTCTTCCTAGAGACAGTTGGTTGGGACAGCTACACTTTCATGCCAGATGAGCCTGGATTTCTGAGGGTGGTGGGTGGCACCATGTCCTTCCTTCCTGCACCCAAGGGCCTGCCCCTCACTGCAAGATAGTACTATACCCCAGCTGTGCCAGGGCCGCCAGGTTTTAATTTAAGAAAAGCCACCCATGGGCCCAGACCAGAAATCGAGCCAGGGAATATAGGACAGTCCGTTGTCTTCTCCATCTCTTACAGTCAGGTGCAATGGGATGCTTAGAGCTGTTTCTGGCCCACTCTACTCCTGTCGCTTTCCTGTCTGCAGTCCAAGGGGCTTGGGGGTCACAATAACACCCAGAGCCCTACAGTGCCCAGGGGTTAATGGGTTGGGTTTGAGAGACTTGTTTAAAATGGCAGCGGGTATAACAATTCCCAATCTGAAAGAAACTATACTACAAAGCCCCTGTGATAAAAATGGAACATTTTTAATAATGCTACTCCAGCAGTTTCAAGGAAATTGCAGCACCTTATAACCACCTATGGAAGCTCCCAGTGCTCAGAACAGGGATCTTTCTGGAGAACCAGGCTGCAGTGGTGTCGGCAGCCTGGATGAGGGCTCCTAGCCCAGCAGTGACACCCTGCACTCAGATGGGTCTTCTGTTCCATGTTCTGTTCCAGTGAGACTCATGGCCCGTGGACCTCAACTGGAGCTCCTGAGCAAGCCCTCAGGGACTCTTCTGTTATGCCCGACCTTGCCTGCTCACTTGCTACAGCAAGTGGTGACTAGGCACATCTTCAGGATGGCATTGCCAGAGTTTTCTGGCTGTGATTAGCAAGACGAACCTTACTCTCCTGACCCAGGAAGGCCACATCTGGGAGAACACCCTGTTGTCCTTGCTGAGCAAGATGCTCAGGCAGGAGCCCCGCAGGCTGCAGCACCTGAACTTGAGATGTTCAGTATCCTCTCTGCACTGGGCTGGCCTCTTCCTCACTCAACCAGTCCCCATTTTGCCTGGACCTCTCACAGAGCCAGCTCCTGGACGAGGGGGTCAGGGAGCCATGCAGGGCTTCCTTCCCATGTCACAGGAGGACCATGGACCCACAGGTGCCAATGTAAAGGAGCTCTCTTAGGAGTAATTCCAGGCCCTCGTGTAATATCAGATCGAGCCTTGCCTTGTCATTCATCCTGCAGAACTTCCTACCTGCAGCGTTAGCCCCTCAGGAGTATTTGCACACACTTGGTGGGTAGAGCTGGATAGGTGTGCTTAGGTCCCATGTTTCCCACATCTGGCAAATGTTTGCGGAGGACTCTGAAGATCACACCTGACATCAGATGCTGTATCCTCTTCTCCATTGCCTCCATGCAACCCATACACAAGCAGAGCAGGAAGCTCAAGACTTTTAGAAACAACGCTATTCCAAGAGAAAGTAGGATGTGTCTCACATGACAGTCTCACCCACTGGATCCAAGGTGCTCACCAAGAGTGATAAAGCCAGACTCACTATGGGATGCCTCATCAGACAACACACAGTGGAGATCAGAATCTGAGCTGCTCGTATGTGCAGACTCCTCTCCTAGGGACTTGGAATGAGCAACGCAGCCCTCAGGCCCGACTTCAGGCTTCGTTCTGGTAATGCCATCCAGGAACCCCCTCTTATACATGGTATAACCAAGAAGGGATATATCTGGCCCTTTCTGTACTTAACAGAGGCTAGGCTCTAATTTAAACCCTGCTTTTCCCTGTTCTTGGCACAGAAAGAAGGCCAACTGGGCCACGGGACAGACTCTTACATGTAGAGTAGGACTGCACACAAGCCACCTTTCCTTATAGGTTTTGTGCTGCAAAAATAATTGCAGTTATATTTTGACTACTTGAACTCCTTTTACTTCTCTAAGCTGAAGTTTCATTGGCAGGACAAAGTTTTCTTTTGTTATTTCCTTCTGTGATCCCAGAATAGTAGGCAGGAGGAAGGTCCACAGGGAAGGTGTGGGAATCTCATGTTCCCACAAGTGTCAGGGGAAGCCAGAGACTACAAAGCTTTGAGTCTCCCAAGCAGCTTGGAGCTCTATGGAAATTGGCAAAGCTTCCTGTCCAAAGCAGAGAAATCCATACAATGACAGCACAAAACCGGTGGACAAGATGTGAACTCTCCATCGAACTCACCCAGCCTGTAGGCATGGATAGAAGACTCCACCTTTGCAGGAAGGAAACTATGGAAAGAATCGGTTCACCCCATTCTCCTACGTGTTCAGCCTCAGAGGTAAAAGAGAAGAGGGACTACGAGCACGTCTGTCATGTCAAGGAAAGGCATCGATTGTGAGTGGCAGAACGCGGCACGGACTGCATGATATGGGAGCAAAGTGGAAGCAGGCTCCTTCCTTGCCATGAAGCAGTGAAACAGTCCGAAGATGATCAAGCCTTCTGTAGAGACTGATATTTTTAATAAGTTTCTAGAAGAAGTGAAACTTCTATGACGTAATTTTTATTCCAGAGGATTATTCCATTTTCAGGGGCTGGAAAATGGTTATTTGGACACATGCTCATTCTCTTGTCTGCAATAGTCTCATAGATGTGGTTTCCTTAGAATGCATTTACATTTGCACTCTGGTTAATTGGTACTTTCATGAGTACCAAAGAGACCCGATCATGTCATACCCATGTGGCTTCCACATAAGTCACCAGGATGTCACCATTTCTGAAGCCCATTTGTAATACAACACAACAAAACAAGGGTATCTGTTTAAAAACTCAACTGTGATGATTTCCCTCTGTGGCTGAACAGTTTACAGCATCGAGTGGTAATTCCATTCTTGAGACTTATAAGGCGATGGAGCTTTAGGCAAAATGAATACCATTACACAGCACACAGCACCATGGTGTTTCATCCACAGCCTGCACACACACTCAGGGATGAGACTGGGTCCAATCAGAAATGGGACCCTTTCACCCACAGTGATACCAGCCAAGGCTCTCAAGGGCTCCAGAATGATTCTAAGTTATCCAGAACATGAGGAATTTGAAAGTCAAGCCAAAAGAACTCGATTTCCTTTAGATACTTTAGACATCTCCCATAGAGAGTCTGATGCTAGCCCAAACATTTACTGTATGACCCCATGCGGAAAGACCAGGACTTTTTACTAAAGGATTTGGACATGGCTCAGAGATTCTTACAGAGAAGAGAGAGAGATGAACTGCTGACTTGCATAGATACCAATGTCCATACAATAATTTAGGTATTAATGTAACGGACACCCTGTCTGTTAGTATTTCTTTTCACTCAACACCTTACCACTTTGACTTAGAGATGGATTCAGCTGAATCTTGCCTACCATGTCGGCCTGTGTAGCGCTGTGAATTTTCACCAATAACTTGAACCCAAGGGGAGGGTCTACCATGGCTCAGTGACACAGATTATTCCCCCCCCCCCCCCCCCCGCCAGGATCGTGGGGAAGTAACTACAGGTATTTTCTTAACCAAACAGCTTCAAAGTTTTGGCTATACACGGTGTCAAACAACTCAACTACAATTTTTAGAAGTTGTTTACTTTGGTTTCTGCAGCTGCTGAATGACGTATGAAACTCATGGATGGTTCAGTATGTAAAAGAGCTGCTTGCGAGCCTAGGGATGCCCTTCACTCACAACTGGTATGACCGCCTTGGTTAAGGAGAGCAGGAAACAATGTGGGGCCTCACAAAACCGCATGTCACACCTCTGGTTCTTCCACTCGTGTGACATACATTTGTCAAGGTGCTGAGACTCAGGCCTACGTTTCTGCTCCAGAACATGGAATCCTTCCATATCAGCCACATTCCAATTTAAGATAACACTCAGGAAGAATTTAAAAAAATCCACAGTGAAGATTTGACATATCAGTTGTGGAAGAAAAATGCTAATTCCAAGATTCCACAGGATGTAGAGTCGGAAGGCGGATGGATTCAGGGACGGCTGCAGCCAGGGCATTAAGTGGATCAATGTAGTCTCACACAGTAGCTTTACTATAGCTGAGATGAGAAAACTCAGTCCAAGATGACCCAGGGCCAGAATTCATCCCCATTAACTGTGGATCAGACCTCTAGGAAAAAGCAGTTGAGAGAGCTTAGTTATTTGAAAGGTGCTTATCCCTTTCAGTCTCTGAAGAACTTAGAATGGAGTGTCCTCCTTCAGGGAGAGCAAGTCTGAAATGAGGCCCAAGGCACGTTGGCCTTAGCCAACAAATGGAGTCACTGCACTAACACCTTAGATATCTAGCTCAGTTAGGGTGAGGCTCCTAGTGCCTCTGCCTCCAGAAGTTACTCAAGTTTGGAGACACCGAGTGTACGAATGAGGCTTCTCAAAGGCATTGATCAAGATTTTTGCTGCATGACCATGAGCTCTGAGAAAAATCAATGCCTTTAATTAAAAGCAAACACCCGTATGTCACCAGTATCACACAGGATAATTGTAGGGCACGTAGAATATCAGATTGGGAACCATTTTCTTCTTTCAGCTTCCCTTAAACCGACTTAGTTTTGGAAAAAGTAACAGAAGCCACAAAAACTTTGAGAATGAGAAACCATCAGAATTAGCAACCAAGATCAGAGCTCTGAAACTATTTGGGGGAATGTCTAGCTCCACTTGAGGGAACAGCAACTATATTGAAGAACTAACTTTTGGGTTTAGCCAACTACACAACCCTACCCTCAGCTAATCACCACAACTGCTGCCTCTATGTCCATTAAAAGCTTATTGCACCAAGATATTCTTTCTTTAGTGATGTTACCCCAGAAGTGAACCTCTAGGAAAAAGTGCATCATATCTATTAGATACAGGCAGTATCTTTAGAGCATTCTCAAGCATGTACAAATGAAGAGAATTAGTATTGAAGGACCCAATGCTATACTTCCTATAGACCCACGGAGAAATAAACTGTAGTCAAAGAATTTTCTCAGGAGTCTTCCATTTGGATGTAGAGTATCGCAGTGGATCCCCACCCATAGCCTGTACCTGCTCACACCATTTCCCACTATCAGGAACCCATATGCTCACTGCTGAGAAGGCAAAACAGTTCTACACGTAGGCATCGGTCTGCAGTCAGCATTTTGCAGTCCTTGCTAAAGTATTCCCAGAGTCCATGTTATTTTTACACTTACCATAGTTTTTTATCTACAGCTACTAACCCAGCAAATCATTTTAGTCCACAGTGAAATGAAGTGAAAACGAATCCAAATTCTATGGCTGACCCAATCTTGAGGTGCCCTCTCAGGCTGCTCAGCAGGGCCGCCATATTGGAGTACTTTCTCTGACTGGTTCAGGACCTGAATATGTCTTCCATCTCCTTGACTGACATTTAACAACCATAAATTCTAATATGGGGGACCTCCAGGTATGTTATGCACAACAAATGTCATACAACTTTGCTTTACTTTTCCCCTTCCCTGAAGGAAGAAAGCAATCTTAGAAGAAACATCAGATTTGGGGCCACCACAATCATTTGGACTCATTCTGAGTTTGAGCCTTCTCACAAAGGGGTGATTCCTAAGATAAATTCGTGGAGCTTGACTTTGAGAATAAGGGCGTTCCAATTCTATAGCTGGGCCACCAAGGTCAATGACAAAGGGATCGATATGTGAATGAACAACAGTCACTCTTCATGACTGCAGGGTTTAAAGTTATTTTAGCCTATTTGCATCCTGTTAGAAGATCTTGACGTAGGAATCAGGCAGAGCTCTGACAAGCTTGGATCTCACCATGTTGGAAAAACCCTAGCATGCAAATGTCTATAAATTTCTGTACCCCGCAAGGAAGGGGCAGGGAAAATAACAGTTTAAGGCACCTTCCCATCCTACCATGGTTACCTTAAAGTGTCAGAACTGGACAAGAGGTTGGTCAGGGAACATTACTGCCACAGTATGGCAGGTCCAGATGCCTTTTTACTGGCTGAAAATCCCACTACTATATTAGCCAGTGACAGATGTAATTTAGGGACAGATATATAGGTACAAATGTCTCTCACTTTGTCAAAAATTTTGTATTTGTCTCAGCACCTAAGACCCGATGAAGACAAAAAAGCTGGATCAGAAGTGTTCCTCATGTCTGTGACAAAGCTTTAGAAGAAGAGACACTGCCTATTACTTTTTCCTGGCTTGAGGGTAAATGGACACTCAGATACAAGCATTTTGTACAAGCTCCATCATATGAGAAAATGAAAGGTAAGTCTAGGATGTCGAGGGTTTTATAGGTACATATTTTGATAGCTTTAAAGAAATTCAATATTTTGGAGGAGAACCGACAGTTGTCTGTCTCCATGCCTTAGGCCGAATACAGAAGAGGAGGAAACTTGCAAACAGATGCTCTATTTATCCCAAAGCTTCCTTGGGAGCTGTACATAGTCAGTCTGGAACCACTTGTCCCACAAGGTCACTGTGTGTCTTTCCACTGAGCACAGCAGCTTCCCAGAACACCGAGAGCATGTCCACCCAGGGCTCTGTTCTCCATTCCCAAAACTGGTAGGCCAGAAATTAAATCTAGACCCACCCTTCCAGTTGAAGAACAGGCACATCCCCAGTCTGGTGTGACTGTTCCCTCCCAGGAAGGAATTTAGCCCAACATGGCCTGGATCTGAAAGTAGATCTCCTTTGATGTGAAAATGGACACCAGAAAATAGAAAAATGCCCCTAGAGGCTCATTTACAGTCCACCTATCCTCTTAGATTCTTATTTTACAAATATACAGTCATAGTTTAAGTCAGTGGCAAAGAAAGACTTCAGCTCACAGCTGCTTTGAAAATTTTTCTAATCAACCTCCACTTCTCTCAGAATGAAGATTACAGGACAAAAGGAAAGGAACTCATGAAAAGACCAGGAAAGAACACATGGGAATCATTGTTTCCAACCACCACCAGGAAGAAGTCAAGGGAACATGGAGATGTCTTGTGACCTGATGTAAAATAGAGCTGAGCACCAAAGCCAGAAAGTTCAATGACAGTGAAGACTCTGGACTTGTTTACTCAAAACAAACAAACCAAAAAACAAAAATCTTGTTCCAGGAAAGGGAGAATAGAGAAATAGTAGTATGTGCATCAGTTGATACAGGATAGAAATTTAGTCTTTCCTTTTAAAAAATCCCAACTGAAGGAGAGCTTCAGAGACAAAAATATGTGGGGTATGGGCCTGTGAAAGCTATGTGGAGACTGTGGCAGCTCCTGGCTCTGCAGATCAGACCCTGCTGAGCTCAGCACCACCCCAACCCATGGAGGTGGACTCTGAAGTCAGGGAGATGGAGAACTCGTCCAGGAGCAATGGCAGCCAGAGAGCACTCAAAGGAACCTGGATGAAAGCCTGACCTCAAGTCTCCCACATTCATGCCCCAGTGGCCACACCCTTTTTCACCTTAGAGCTCAGTTCGGGATTTCACAGAAAGAAAAGATCTGGGGCCTTGAGAGCCCAGGGAAATTGACCCGACTCCCTCCACTGTGGATGCTGAGGCTCAGGTGTTGTTCTCGGCATGTAAGGCTGACACTGACTTTTTCCTTGTAGCCCTCCACCTCCCTGTGCTCAGATGGCCGGGACAGACTCTCTCCAGCATCCATGCTGAAGACATGGCTGAATTTCTAAGATCAAAAGTAAACGAACAAGGAGCACATAAGAAGAATGGGAGATTTGATTTATAAATGTTCATGACAAATGAGTTCGGAGAAACACTCATTTCATCCCCTTCTGACATAGGCACAGCTTTTTAGTAGCATGAAACACTCACTGTTGTTACCCTGGGCTTCCCCGCGGAACCAAGGTGAGACAATGGCCAAGGACAAATAAAGTCACAATCACCCTGAGCATTCCCGAGACTTCGTGTCTTCCCTTGGAGCCAGGGCTTCTGGAGAAAGAGGGAGAAGCCCGAACACGTACAAACCCACATAGTCAGCTTCTAAGAGACCAGAAGGGACACAGATACATGTGTATCAGTGCTGCTTGTGTTTGATGTCCTGTACCACGCCCAGAAAGTCACCACCACATTTGACTCCTTAGTCACAGAACTTCCGAACTGATTTTTCTTGGGGAGAACTTGCTGAAATTTGTCATTGCTACAAGTCAAAGGCCAAGAAAATAATAAAGTGCTTGAGGATACCCTTTGGACAAAGGTGAAATGAGTCCCCCTAATAGCAAGACTTCTATCACTCATCAGCATTTAGCATGCTAGGTGTTCAGATAAAACAATGGTTGGCAAAAAGGGGAAGAAATTCTAACACAAATGTTCAGGCAGAAGCACAGGAAAAGACCCGACAGTTGAGCAGCGTGTGTGGGAGCCTGGCTGAACCAGAGCGACTCCATGTTGATCAGCAAACAACCTAGAGACTGTCGCTCCCCCCCCATCCCTTACAGGATAACTAATGATTAATTGTGAATTGTTAGGTGGCTGTTTTGAAGTAGCTAGGAAACTAGGTAGAAACTGTAGTGAACACAGAGACCCAAGGCAGGTCACGCCACTCCTTGCATGCCTGTAGTCTGAATGTTCTGAACTTTATGATGATCTAGGTTGCAAATGGAACAATGGATAATCACTCTGCTGATCATTAGTACATGACGACCACTAGCTCAGATCAACTGACTCTTTGCCTTTGTCCTTTTCCTGTAAGTTTTAAGTGTAAACCCCCCTTTTCAGCCCTATATAAAATGGCCTCTGTTTCTTAGCTGGCCGCCTCTCTGAGCTACTTGGCTTGGGAGTGCCGTCTGGCCAGACTAATAAAGGTCTATTAGCCAACTTGCCTGGTGTGTTCCTTCCTGGGTGTCTCGCGCTATCGGACAAGCTCCTGGAGCCTCGCTGAGCTGCTGAGCCCAGCATCGTGAAGGCCTCTTGGCTGTTCACGCTCCAGGAGTAAAAGTGAGACACGAGTCTTACACGTGCACCAGTCCCCAGTCCCATGGGGGTGGAGCCCGGAGCTCTTGCACCCATTGTGCCTGGACAGGAGTCCTCTAACAGCATGGTCAGCCGGTGCATGAAGCAACGGGGGTTACTCCTGCAAGGAAGCTCAAGGGAATCGGTGGCATGCACCAGCCCAGCAACACGAGGAAGAATGTACCCTTCCTGGGAAGATAGCTGTGGGGCTGGTGTGAAGGCATATAACACACAACACTTCCACCCAAGGTGATAAGCCCCTCTGAAGGCTGTGCACACTGCATCTTTTGGTAAAGAAGTATTCCAGGCCCAAAGTCTATCCCGTGTGCATTATGCCTTTCTCAACATCCTCACTATGCCATAGAAAGGAAGACACATGGCTGGGAAATAAAGTGGCTCCAACCAGGGATGGGCACCAAGGGTGGCAGCCTGACTACACTCTCAAGGATCAACTTCAGAAGCTGTGCTTCAGTTACAACCTGAGGTTCTACAGATATTCTAGGTTCTACAGATTTGTTTCTGTATCCAGTGTTCTCCAGCACCTTTCAGTGCAACAGCCAAAAAAGCTTCTCCATGTGAAAATACACACCTAATTATGATTGGGCCTTCCTTCCTTTTAATATGGGAGGTGAGGTCTTGAGCTAGCAAAGGTCTCCCCATTATTCCAAGGCAGCATTCTTGTGAGACTGGCAGTTCCTGCCCTGCCGGGCAGCAGCTCTACATGTAGACTTGTCGCTCTACCCTGTTTCCTCACCAGAACTTCCTTGCAGAATTGTCACACCACTTGCAAGTAGACGTATCTCATCCATTCAGCATCAAGTTACTGTTATTCAGAATACTCCTGGGCCAGAATCATCCTTAGTCATGTATTTTAAATACTTACACAGTTGGATTCATAGGTACCCGAGACAAAGAATCTCAAAACTTTTGCTTATTAGAAGTGAAACAAGGGGGAAATATTCAAGCATGGCAGCCTTATAAATGGGTTCATGTCAAATGCACCAAATGTGTTAGGTCATATTTTCTAGGACAGGAAACAACCAGAGAACAGTTCAAATAGAACACTGTTCTGATTTTCTTATCCAGAGTCATACAGTGGCATCTACTGTATGTAATGGAGAGACCCGGGGACAGAGGGTAGACCACACCAAGCCCCCAAAGTTGAAGTGGATTTCATTGTGTTTGAAACAAGAGCTCAGATGTGTTGTTGGCCAGACTACCCAAATTAAGCAATTCAGTTGAAATGTGCTCACTTCCCAAGGTTCTTGGGAGAAACTTGAAACTAAGATTATCTCCCCATTTCCCCTTACTCCCATTTAAGTTTCCCTGTCACCCTCTCAGCCCTTATCTGAGGATCACTGAGATCAATCAGGGGAACAAGAAGAAAATTATGTAATTTCAGCATGGTCAGAGTGCCCTTTCTCAGGAATTGCAGAGCCAGAGTTGTACTAGAGAACGGTTTTCATTCTCTCCGTGGTCCCTCTGGATCACAGCTCGGATTGCTCAACTCTTCTCTCGTTCCAGAAAGGCTTGCTGCGAGAACAAACCCACCAGGCATGGCTCAAGGCCCCTTCAGAAACCTTTCAAGGGGCTCACTTTGAAGAATTTTCACTCTTTATGAAAGACACCGGAAATATTTTGTTTTCCTTCCTGTGGGATAAATGGGGGCTAAGGCCCAGGAAAGGGAATACTCCAACAGCCACCAGCCCAGCTGCACTGTCACTTGGACCCAGAACCTGGCTGGGGTGAAGTTTCTGGGTCTCTTTGCTCCAAGAAATTACGCTTAATCTTTTCAGACTCTGCAGGCAGTGAAATGACTTAAGGCAATGATTCAGATCTTTGGTGGCTGACCAAGACTGAGCAAAATACCCCGCCTCATAGAAAACTGCTGTGTGTCAGGGGATATGATGCAGAGCCCTTGGAGACATATAAGATGTCTCACTGAAAACGTTAGCACAACATCCTAGGCTCCAGCTTAGAGCTTGGGAACATTTGGGAGTTTCTTCTAGGTGCACTCGAGGACACAGAACTCAAAGGAAGCAAGGCAGGTGGTTTCTCTACAGATAAGAGTGTCTGAGTGGGTCCCCCGAACTGCTTCCATTCCTGTTCATTAAAAACTTACTCAACACAACATTCTTTATTTGGTGATGCTACCGAAGCAGCACGTCCCTCTCAATTTGTGAAGGAAGTGCATAGCATCTACTACACACAGACTGTATTTCTGCAGTGGTTTCTACCAGGCAATGCTAAAGGAGAGACTCATTTTGAAGGACCTAATGCATACTTAGGCAGTAGAAATGCCAGTGCCCTACTTCACATGGCCCCAAGAAAAACACCATTCTGAGTTAGTGTGAATGGAACCATGCTATGCATGGGTATGATTCTTCGAGGATTCACATTTTGGACTCTAATTCCCAGTCTCAGGTACTCATGGGCTTCTTTCTGAGAAAGGAAAACTTTGTTCAGGTCCAGACACAAGCTACAGAGATGGCGGCCACAGATCTTCAGGCCCAAATCAAACATCTCTCTCAAAGTTCATGTGATTATCAATTATGCTCATCCACACATTCAGATAAAGTTATAGACCAATCCCATCATGTTAGGTCATGTTGAATCTGGGGGATTCTCCAGGTAGCCTCAGCTGTGGCTCTAGGGTTTTCAGCCAGACCGGTTGGGAAGGCTGCTCTGGGCCACATTCTATTCAACCAGCTAAAGACTCTGCCAAGAAGCATCTCCCAATTCTTTGAATATCATCTTCATTTTGGTAAAAGAAAAAGGCAACTAGCCAGCCTTGTTTTAGTAAGCGATGTATATATACATATATATCACTTAAAATATCTATCTATACATAAAACTGAGTGTCTTTGTATAGCACAGCATGAATATTGCCAAGACAAGATCATAGCACACCAATGTCTGGTCCTTAAGAACTGGGATGAGGATACCCATGTTTCCTGTTTGCTGTGGTCTTTTCTGTCTCCTTTGGCTGGCTTTGACCTGCCATGTCCAGCCACCTTCTGTTAAACCCAAGCCTAATGGCAAACACCACTGCTACAGAGTCAGGGTGATCTGAGAAGTCTCAGAACTGCACATGCTAGGGATAGGAAGCTGAGTGACAACAAGAGGCCATCCACATGAGCCTGTCACATGTTCGCAGTAGAGTGGACAACAACCCAGATCAGCACATGGGGCCATCTAGGTTTGAAAATGTTGTAACCAAACATTTGCCTGATTGCAAACATATGGAGTTGAGGTTGAGAACGTGTTCCCCAAATTACATCCAGAAGCAGTGAGGGGATGTACAGCTGCATGGAGCGCTGACATGTGACTAAACCGTATCCAGTACGCAGCAAGCACATGTAAAGGAAGAGTCAAAATGCTGGTCAGGGGGAACCAGATCCCCAGAACTACAGGGAGAAGTTCAGTTCATTAAGGGTGAGCCGGGGTTCCTCAGGGAACATGTGTTCAACTTCACAAGACTATTAGAGTCTAGGGAACAATGAACCCTGCTGTTCAGCACCCCCTGGAGATTGGGGCAGCCTCTGTCCTAGTGCAGGCACAACATGAGTGCACAGGGAGCCCAGGGGACAGGGTACTTGTATTCACACTTCCACAAAGTCATGGAGCTTCTGGGACACAAGAGGATGCAGGCACAGCCTCAGGGTCTGCACAACCCCTTCTTGTCCTGAGGCACTGAGGTGTCACAGCCCATGGGGAGGCCTTTATTCCAAGTCTACAGGCCGCTTGGTTTGACAAAAAACGCTAAGGTAGCACCTTGGGGTGCAAAGCCTGAGGTGCAGGTGTTTGCAAACTCCTAAAGCTGCTGGAGTCACTGGACACTAGGAACCCTGGTTTTGTCCCAGGACTCCAGGGTGTGTCCTGTGAATGCCTCAAAAGGCCTAGGTGCTGCAGATGATGAGGAGATGGCTGAGAAAAAGCTCGAGCCCTTCCTATAGATGGTGAAGCTCAGACTGGCCTGACAGCACCTCACTCTGTGTTCTCACGATAGCAAGAAACCCAGCTGGGGCATCAAAGTTTGAGCAAAGCACTCCCCAGAGGGAAAAAGGAAAAGGCAAGGACATAAGAGGTGGAGCTGGACACACGCAAAAGCACCCAGCTGAAACCTAGTCTTAACTTCTAACCAGTGCATTTTAATAAATGTGTGTTCATGTTTAGGCTTTTGAAAATAGCCACATGTTCAAATGCTAAGAAACATTCTGAGAATCTACCACCATTTAAAGCACCATGGATGCCCTTCCAGAGATGTCCAGGGAGGACCAGAATCCTAACTACAGCATGTGGAAGTGGATGTGGAGAACAGTGGGTCTTTGTCTAGGACCTTGGCAAAGGACAGCAAACAGAACACACTGAAAGAGCCCTGTCCAAAAGGAGGCCCATGACAGAGCCCAAAGCTTTAGCAGATGAACTCCCCGCAACCCATATACACACCTCTATCCCTGGCACACCCAGGGTTCGCCTGAAATTGATTTCTAAGCACTGACAAAGCCCAGAAATGAGGCATCCGTAACAGACTCAAGGTACTTTCCTTGTTCTCATGGGGATCCCAGCTGTATTTTGCACTGCAGATGTGACCATGCCCGTGTTCCTTTATCCTTAAATGCTGAGGAAAAAAGGGACCTTAGGAGAGGATCAGCTTCTGGAGCAACACACTCAGTCTGACTCATTTTCAGCCTGATCCTTGCAGTACCAGGATGCTTCCAAAGATAAACACACAGAGCCCGACTCTGAGAAGCACAGACCTCTTAGGTCATGCAGCTGGACTACAGAAATCAGCAAAATAAGGGCATTTAGGTGGGAATGAACAATTGGTTGGTGATCATGGTTCCAGGCCTCCTGTTTGGCTCTCTAATCTTGGTAGATGATGCGTGAGGAAAGAATGAGGCCATGCACTGTATTCGTATTCATCTGCTACAGCTTAAGCTTTCTGAGATCCAAGCTAGTCACATTTCTCTAGCACCCCAGGAAGGAGTAGAAACCCAACAGTTTACTGCTCTCTCCTGTTGCATCATAGCTGTCTAAATGCCATAGGGGAGTCAATATTGTGGCCACATTGGAAATTTCTTGTAACTCTGTGCCAGGTTCCAGGTGTTTTACCATTTGCTAAAAATATTCATTACTCTTCTATGAAAAATGCACCTTATAAAAGACTTCTTCATATGAGTACCTATCCTTCTGATTAATAGCATGGTAATTCTAGTTGAGGCAACAATGACCGTAGGAAGGAATATATTTAGAATAGATATTCTGATGTCTACAGGGGTACACTTCAACCCTCACGCTGAAAGCAGCAAGTGTATTTTGATAAATAAGGAATAAAGTTAATAAAATCTCGTATGTGAAAATAGAAATGCTTAAGTCCAGCAAGCTTCAGGATGATCCAGTAGTTAACTCAGCACTCTTAGACAAATGTGTCCTTTCCGAGCATCAGCAGCGGCTCTGGTCCTGTAGCTCCACCCACTTTCCATAGCAGACCACCACAGTAGAACTTTCTCTGTACATGAACCCGAATTCATGAGACCTTCAATGCACTGAGAGTCAGAATCCCCCGCTGATTCCAAATCACCTCCAGGCACTGTACTAGAATCCTTGAAAACTGAAATGATTTCCACTCACAGCTGCCTCGGAACTAGAATTTTCTAATCAACATTCATCCACTACTCCAGTCACTTGGGCAATGAAGATTGCAAGACACCATGAGAAAAACTGGAGAGCCCAGGGAGGAACACATGGGACTCACTGTTTCCAATCACCATGAGAAAAAACAAGAAACAGGGCCATGTGCCCAAGCAAGCCTGCATTTCTACTGTGTTCAGCGATGGCAATAAAATGAACAATATCTGCAATTGACAATCAAGGTTCGTGTTCAAAGGAGAAGGCACAGAACATTGAGAGCAAAAACCTGGAAGAGAGCCCAAGGTCCTCCAATGCCCTCTGAACCCGCCTTATGGAGAAGTATCATAATCTACTGTCTTCAAATAAACCTGAGCCCCAAAGCGAGAAACTCCACAGGTTATGGTATAAATTTGAAGTTTTATCACTTCCTGGGTTTCTGATGGGAAACCTGAAACTATGAGAACTGCATTTCCCTGCTTACTTCACCCTATTCTACATCTCCCCAGCACCTGTGCTAGTCTTACAATTTGAAATCATTGAGACCAAGCAAGGTATAACTTGTCACTGAAAGTAATTGCAGCATTGCCAGTCTCTCCCCCTATGAACACAGAGCAGTGCTTCTCCAAAGAATGTCTCCCATCTCTGCAGTGTCCTGAGCTCCCCCTGCAAACCCCGGCTCAAAATCCAGGCTCTTTACTCCCTTCTAGAAAGGGCTGGAGCCTGAATAATGCCCATTAGCTGTGGCTCACAATGCACAAAAATCACTGAAGCAGCTTAGTTATTTTTTTATTTCTCGTATCAGGTATCAAACTCAGGACCTTAGGCTTACACGGCAGGCATGGTGCCACTGAGCTAAATCCCTGTCCCTAGCTTTGTTAATTTTGAAGGATATGTTCGATTCTTCATACGCTTCTGAAAACCTCATCATTAAATGGTTCAGTTTCCTTACCATATGCTAAATCTGAAATGAGTCCCAGTAGACTGAGTGGTCAACAACTAGTTTGCTATTATCCCACACCTTGAAACTGAAATCTGTCTAGGATGTAGTTCCTGGTCCCTTTAGTTCAAGAAGTTGCCCTTTAGAGGACATTTCAGTATGCCCAGTGTCTATAAAGATTAAGGATCCTGCTGGATCTTTGCTGGCTCACAGTGAGGTCTGCAATGCCCCATTCCATTGCCTCCAGGACCACAGCGAGATGTCCTCAGTGCCATGCAGGAGACTAAGGTACAGAAATGGCCTTTGGGAACCCCAGGAACAATGTTCTCTGCTCCCAGTAAGATGAATACCTAGAATTCAGGTAAAATTAATCCGTGGGAAGAGAATGAGAAGGCGTGGCAGTAGCAGCGAGCATCACAGCTCTGAGACAAAGTGGGGAGACTTTCAGCTCCGCTTTAAGGGGAAAGGGAAAAAAGATGAGAAAAGAAAGATCAATGGAAACCAAGTGCTTAGAAAAAAGGAGGGAAGGAAGGTTGAAGGGAAGGGAAGAGAATAGGAAAAAAAATGACCATTGAGATACAGCAGGTACAGGTACAAATTGCACAGGAATTTGTACCTGTGCATGATGGCTAAGTGAATCAATGTCTAAATGTGTATCTATGTGTACAGATGTGTATGGAAATTTTACCAGTAAACTGAATAAAAGTGGATCTGCATGGGTTTGACCTAACTCTCTTACAGGACAAAAGCAGCAGATTGTGACTGGCTAAGAACTTACTCAAGACAATAGTTTGTGTTTAATGATACTGCTGCATCTTCCGAGAGACCCATTTCTCATGCAATAAATGCATAGTATTTGCTAGAAAAACAAGGTTCTTCTAGAATTGTCTCAGGAAAATTCCCCTAAAAGATGACTTTATATAGAAGGCTCTACAGCTACACTTGGGCACCAGGAGCCCCAGTGCCATAATTCACATAACCCCTTGGAGAATTAAAGTTGCTTGCAAAGTCCCCTTTTAAGAGAATGCCACTGAGATGCATCTTGTAGAACTTGATCCCCTAAAGCATCAGAACAACCTACCACACCGCCCTGTGCACCAGAGTTCCCACTCTCAGGACCCAAGCGTTTGGTGCTGAGAAACTAAAACTCATCAGTTCCAGACTTGGGCTGCAGAGTCTGTAGCCACAGGGTCTTCCAGGCCCAGCTAAACTTTCTCCCTCTCAGAGTCCACATCATCATCAATTACCACTTACATTTAGCTAAAGTGATAGATGAAGCCAAAGGCATTAGGCGACACTGAGCTTCAAGTGCAGACTAACACGGCTGCTAGGGCAGACACACACTAGAGAATCCCCCAGACCCCTCATGGAGGCCGCCATATTGGGCCATTCCATTCCACTGCTGCAGGACCAGCAGGAGATCTCTCCCAAGATGCTCTCTTCCCTTACTTTGAATGACACAACTAGCCAGATATGTTTTAGTAGTAGCGCCATAAGATAAAACTCATTCTCTTTCCGGATGACGTGAATACTGCAAAGCCAGGATGAAAATACACCAATGTCCTTCCCACCCCTAAAGGCTTATATAATGATTTTTGTAACTTCTTGCTTGTTTGGACCTTGATTCTTTCCCTTCATCTGCTTTTGCAGTTTAATCAGCATAGTTATACCAACGGCTACAACTGGGTCTACAAGAAACTACTACCTGAGCAAGTTCTACCAGCAGTGGCTCAAAGTCTAGAAAAGAGTGATTTGAGAAGTGGAGGTATTTGAAGAGCTGCTATTAAGAAATTCATCATAAAATATTTTTTCTGTAGTTTCAAGTCTGTGGTAAGGCCTGTGGCACGGGACCCTCCATCAGCAAATAGCCTTGCTGCAATATCACCTGGACCCTAACCTGGGTAGGATGAACGCTCTGGTGGTTTTGCTCCCAGAATGTACCCTTGTCTTTGCACAGATTTCTGGCATTGAAATGGCTTAAGGCATCCATCAGATTTTTGTAGTGTGGTAGTGGGCTCTGAGCAGGAGCTCAAGGAAAATAGTCTCTTGTGTGAGATTTGAAAGGTTCATAGATCATTTCAGCCACAACTTTTTATTTCATTAGGAGCCATGGAAAGAGTTAGAATGAGACACTGTGTGGCTAGCCGCCCAGATCAGAGCTTGGAGACTGGGAAACTTCGAGCCCCATTTAAAGAAACAAATTCGAGAGAGGAACCCCTGTGGGTTGGCTAAAAATGCCCTCCTCCTAGGTATTCAAAGTGCTACCCTTCCTGTCCATTAAAAACTCAGAATATTCTTTGCTTAGGGATGTTGTCCAAGAGTAATATGAATGTCTAGCACGTTGTGTACTCTCAGTTATGAGTAAGTATTACGGAAGTCCCAGGAATGGTGAACCCTGACGCTGCAGGGGCTGGGTGTGGGTTTCTGCTGGACACTTTCCTCCCTGGCTCATTTTGTCCCTTACCTGGGGACAAATGCAAAATCTTCACATGCTACTTCTCTGCTACATCTGTGTGCATTTCTCCAGAGAAGAGAGCCGTTGGTCACCAATTTCACCTCTCCATTTTTTTAAGCTTCACTGCCTGTAGGAGATTCACATGGACTCTCTCCTTCCTGGAAGGCCACCTGGATAATGTGCTCAGTTGCCTGGTGTCCACCTAGGAGCCCCTCTCCATTACCTCCCGGGCAGCTCTCCCGTTCAGACTGGAACCAGGTATCTCAATGTCCAAGCACGAGACAGCTAAACATTTAGGTCTGAGCGGTGTCAGATTGACTAAAGTTTAGTCCTGGGCCCCTCCAAGTTCTACTGGACGTTACAGCTGCCCTGACCACCCTGCCTTTGCAGGAATGTGGTCACAGATGCCTGGCTCCGTGCTAGCCTGTCTTCTCTGAGCCACTGCTCCCAGATCACTACCTTCACCCCCATGAAGAACTCCTTATCTGTAGCCACCCTGGGGAACCTTCTTGGCCACACTGCCATGCTGAGCAAGTTAAGCCTGGCACTGTACTCTGTTTGCTGTTTGTGAGGCTTATGACCACCGTCATGGTGCCCACAGGTGAGACCAGACTGTGCTGAGTTCTGTGCTGAGGATGGAGAAGCCATTGAAACTACGCCAGGACAGTCCACTGCAGGGCTGGGCATCCCATTACCTGCACCCTGCTGTGTGCCCTTCCCACATCTGTCTAGTGGGAAACAGACATCCTATGCTTTCTTCTGGGAACCAGGAACACAGAGCCCTTGCTTCATTGCGAGTGAGAAAAGGACAGGTCAGACAGCAGGCAGCAACCTTGGAAAATCAAGGTACAAGTGACCTGGTGGATTTGGGTACTAGATATGGTCAGAAATACAAATGTGAGTTTCTAGGTATAAATTCTGGAGATGAATGTGTGGATGAATGTAAAGAAATGATAGGAAATAAAGAGATATGCATGTAAAACAATGGTATCTAGGCTATTGCAATGGTGAGACCCAAGGATTTAGTGTACCCCGCCCCCCCCCAAGCAGCTCCAGTGGTCAAGAGCTTTTCATTGTGTTTGAGGCCATAGAGCCCAGTTATGTGGGTGCCCCAGGTCCTTAATATCAGTGGGTAGCTGAATGTTTCTTCACTTTCTGAGGTTCCTTGTGAAACTTGAAACCAGAGGAATACCATTTCCTTAGTTACCTCATCTTGTCTCATTTTGAGTCTCACTGGCCACCCTGCACCCTTTATAATCTGAAATCACTGAGACCAAATCAGGGCACAAGAAAAATGAAATTCCCAGCGTGTTCAGATCATCATTCCCTATACAAACACAGCCAGGTTGCTCCTGAGACGGCTCCCCTTTTCAGCATGGGCTGTAGGAGGACCCCACGCCTGAGCAATTCCCATGAGCTGTGGAGCACATCTCTAGGAGAAACAATGGAAGGAGCTCAGTTCCTTGAAGTGTGCTTATCCTTTTCAGTCTGTCTCTGAAAAACTTAGAATGGAATGTTGTCCTTCAGGTCAACTGTAAATCTTAAATAACGCTCCTGACATAGGACAACCAGACAAACAAAGTCACCGCACTATCACCTTAGACACTAAGTCTGGTTAGGGTGAAGCCCCCGGTGCCTTTTCCTGAAGAATTTATTCTCATCTTTGGCGACAGTGCATAAACTCATGTGCTTCCTGAAGGCACCAACATTTTCTGCTAGCTGACCACAAACTCTGAAATAGTAATTCCTTTGATTCAAAGCAAACAACTATGTCCACAGTGTCACCCAGGAGAATTATAAGGCACAGACTCTCACATTCGAGAATCTAAATTAACAAGAATTGTGGTAAAATTAACAGAGGCCATGGAAAGCTTTAGAGAAGCGACTGCAGGCACTAATCTGGATCAAAGCTCTGACAGTTTGGACAAAACTGTAGTCCTCTTGAGGGAAAACAGTCATTGCAGAACTAACTCCAGCGTTTAGCTTACTAATTATTCAACGCTACCTTAGCTGATTACTAAAGCTGTTGCCATTTCTGTCCTTGAAAACCTTATTTCTGCGCATTTTTCTTTATTGATGTCCCAGAAGTAAACAACGCACTTCTAGGAGAAAATGCATTACATCTACCAGGTATAGGTAATATTTCTAGAGTCTTCTGTTTCAGGCACATACTCCAGAGGAGACTTGGTATTGAAGATATTCAGCTATTTTTGTATTTTTATTTTTTAATTTCCTGGGACAGGGTCTCACTATATTGTTTAGGCTGGCCTTGGACTCTCAGTGATCTTCCTGCCTCAGCCTCCCAAGTGCTGGGATTACAGGCATGTGCCACCACACCTAACAACATAGCTATATTTGGAAACTAAAGGTGCCAATGCCTTACTTCATATGGTCCTGTAGAGAAATGAGTCTGTAGTAAAAAAAATTCAAGAACATTCAATTTTGAACTAGAATCCCCAAAGGATTCTAATCCTCCATAACCTGGATCATGCTCACACCAGTTCCCTCTGTAAGGAACCCATGTGGTCCCTGATGAAAAGGTAAACATTTCTTCAGTTCTGGACACGGGCCTGAGTGGGGCCATAGAAATTTGCAGCTTTCTCGGGAGCCACACAGTGTGGATCTGTCCCCATGAGGTCACTGCATCTCCTTTTCCTGAGCATGGCTGCTTCTAAAAGTAGTGAGGACCTGTCCACTTAATGCCCTGTCCTCCAGTCACAGCACTGGGAGATGAGGGATTAAAACCAGGCCAGTTCAAGGGCAGGCACAAGTCCAGCCCATTGTGACCACTTTCTTGCAGCAAAGGATTCAGCTCAGTAGGGACTGGAGATCTGAGAACAGATCTTTGTGAAAACACAGGCATTAGAAAATAGAAAAGTGACCCCCCCGCCAGAGGATCATTCCGATTCCTCCTCGCCTAGTTTTTTATTTATTTTTTGTTTGTAAATGTACGGTCATGGTAATGAATTTTAACTCACAGCTGCTTTGGAAAAATTTTCTAATCAACCTCCACTACAGCTCAGTCACTTGGACAATGATTGCAAGACACCAGGACAGAAGCTCCAGAGAAATCCAGGGAGGAAGACATGCAGTTGTTTCCAGTCATCATGAATAGAAACAGGTATGTGGCCAACCAAACATTTTTTGTTTTTGTTTTAACCATGTTTAGCGATGGCAACAAAAATGAAAACTATCTGATTAACAATCCAGCATCCTGCCCAGAGCACTGAAAGCAAAAACCTGTAAGGGAATCCAAGACTCTCCATTGCCATCTGAACCCATCTCATGGAGACTTGTAACCCAAGGTCATCAAATACACGAGCACCAAAGCCAGAAACCCCCCCCCCCC
>NW_022900924.1:14665969-14690417 GCF_012274545.1 Fukomys damarensis | reverse complement strand
CCAAAGCCCGAAACCCCCCCCCCCCCATTAGGGTGTGTGAAATGTTACCACTTCCTGGACTTCTGATGGGAAACTTGCAACTATGAGGACCTCATTTCCCTACATTTTTCAACCTATTCCAAGTCTCCCTGGCACCCGTGTTATTCTTAAAATTTGAAATCATTAAGACCAAAGCAAGGTATAACTCGTCACTGAAGATAATTACAGGGTTGTCAGCTTGTCTTTTCCTATGAACACAGAGCCAGGGTTTCTTCAAAGAACGTTTACCTATCTCAACAGTATCTTGATGGCCCCCTTCTCAAATCTAGGCTATTTCCCCCCTAATTCTAGAAAGGTCTGGTATCTGAACGGTGTCCATCGGCTGTGGCACAGAACTTACAGAAAAAGTCATTGAAGCAGCTTAGTTTCTGTTGAAGGATGTGTTTCTTCACAACCCTCTGCAAAGACTCTTGGAGGAATGTTTCATTTTCCTTCCTGTGTGCTAAATCTGAAACAAGTCCGGGTAGATGGAATAGCCAACAGCTAGGATATTGCTACAATATCACCTTAGATCCTAATCCTGGCTAGGATGAAGTTCCTGGTCTCTTTGCTCCAAGAAGTCGTCCTTCTAAGTCATTTCAGTACACGCAATGTCTGCAAAGATTAGGGTTCAGTCCAGATATTTGCTGACTGACAGCGAGCTCTGTGATGCCCCATACCATGGCCTCAAGGACAACAGTGAGATGTTATCAGTACTGTGCAGGAGACTAAGGCACAGAAACGCTGGGAACCTCAGCCACAATTGTCTCTGCTTTCAGTATCTATGAGACCAATCTAGAATTCAGAATTCTAGAATTAACAAACCACGGTAAAATTGAGAATGAGAGGGCATAGCAACAGTAGCCAAGGTCACAGGTCCTTGAAAACTGGAGATGTGTTAATCATGTCAGTTTGACTAAGAATCCACCCCCATCCCATCCCCCACATAGATTGGCTCAGCATACTTCTGAGCAGGGAAGACCCACCGTGGGTGGGCAGAATTGGCAGCAGGATATTATAAAAGTGAAAAGGTGGAGGGAAGATTTCTTCCATTTCTTCCAAGGAGCTCCAGTCTTCCCGTACACCTTGGATGCTCCCCATTTGTACACTAAGATCTTGTCTTTTTTGGGGGGATACTGGGGATCAAACTCGGGTCCTTGCACTTGTGAGGCAGGCACCAGAATCACTACACTAAATCCCCAGCTCGAGATCTTGTCTTTTAAATCCTGTTGCTGTACCCTTGGGTCAGGTGATTGAGAGTTTGTGTATCTTCCAATAGTGGTGTTGCTATACCTTAGAGTTACACACTTCTGTGGCAACAAGTACATACCATGTACTACATACAGGAAGTGTCTAGAATCGTCTCAGGAAAATAGCACCTAAAAGGAGACTTTGTACTGAAGGACCTAAAGCTACGTTTAGGCACAAGGAGCACCTGAGGCATATTTCACATGGCCCCATGGAGAAGTAAAGTGGTCTGAAAAGCATAGTCTCAAGAAAATGACACTCAGATGTAGAGTGTGGAATTTAAATCCTCAAGTATCAAGAACCATCCACAGCATGGTGCTGCTCACCTGAGTTTCCACTGTCAGGACCCATGTGTTTCCTCCTGAGAAACCCTAACTCATCAATTCCAGATTTGAGCTGTGAAGTCTGTAACCACAGGGTCTTCCAGGCCCAGCTAATCTTTCCCTCTCAGAGTCCACATCACTATTAGTTACTCACCACATGCATTTAGCCAAAGTTATACATGAAGCCAATGATGTTAGGCCACAGTGAACCTCAAGTGAAAACCAACACTGCTGCTATGGCAGACACACACTGGCACGTCCCAGACCCTTCATGGAGGCCGCCATATTGGACCATTCCATTCCACTGCTGCAGGACCAGCAGGAGACCCTCTCCCAAGATGCTCTCCTTCAGTTTCCTTCAATTCCTCTGAATGACACATTGTGGAAGTAACTAGAAATGATGTAACTAGCCAGACATGTTTTAGTGAGATTACTATAGAATAAACCCATTTTCTTTCCAGACATCATCGTGAATACTGCAAAGATCAAAATGCACCAGTGTCCCACCCATAAGGGCTGAGATAATATTTACAGCTTCTTGTTTGTTTTGGTCTCATTTCTTTCCATTTGCTTTGACCTGCCAGCCCCAACCCTCTGCTTCTCCAGATTAACCAAGATACTTACACACACCCAGGGCTAATGGGAAACCATTTCTACAGAGTCAATAAAATCAGAAGACTCTCAGAACTATACATGATAGGGGACGGCAAGCTCGATGTCCACAAAGACCATGTACAGTGACCCAGTAGGAGCCCTTCATAATCAGATGTTTTGATTAGAGGATCGGCAACATCCCAGAACACTGAGATCTCAGTACAAAGATCTACTTTTGAAAATTTTGGGGCTTAAAAAATTTGCCCGATTGAAAACATACAAGTGGACATAGAGTTTGTCTCCCCCAAACGACAGCTGGAACCAGGCAAGGGACTTCCAGTAATAGCTGAGCCCTGGCATGGAAATACACCATAACCTGTTTGTAAGAACCACAGGAAGACTCCAAATGCTGGACCGAGGGATCAGATCCACAGAGTTACAGGGAGAGAAGCAAGTTGAGTGCATTAAGGTTAGAACCTGGGTTCTGGAAGGTGCAAGACTTCACCTCAGGCAAATGGTGAAGAACATGGAATCATGAGTATCAGGTGACCTTGGGACAATGGAGCAGCATCTGTACTGGCATAGGAACCAAGCGAGTAGATATAGGCCACTCCTCAAGTGGGAAGACAGGCTCTTGACGACATTTCAGGCTGTCTTCATGTCCACTGAGCAGTCACCCAGGTACCGGGAGGCTTCTGACTCTCTCAAAGTCAACTTTTATTTTTTGTAATGAGTATTTAGTGGAAGTGTTTTCAACAACACTTTGCATTTCAGAGGGGGTGCCAGAGAAACCTAGAATTGGCTGCCTTCTTCATGATCTGACATCACCAAGTTTACAGGGTGCAGCATTAATCAAAATTCCCAGCATGTTCAGAATATTGATTGCCACAAATCCACAGGGAGGGTTGACAGAGAATGTTCCCCACTTCTACCACGGTTCTGAGGACCCTGGCTCAGAACTCGACTCCTCACTGGTCTAGAAGGATCTTCTGCTTGAGCAATTTCTACCAGCTGTGGTTTAAAGTCTAAAAAAAAAGTGATTTGAGCGATTTAGATATTTGGCTGTTATGGTTGAGAAATCAATATCTTTCTTTCTATAGACTTTGAGTCTGTGGTAAGACCTGTGTCATGGGACCCTCCATCAGCAAATAGCATTGCTGCAGTATCACCTGGACCCTAACCTGGGTAGGATGAACACTCTGGGGGCTTTGTCCCAAACAAGCTACCCTCGTCTTTGCAGAATTTACTGGCATTGAAATGGCTTCTTTAAGGCATCAATCCAGAGTTTTGCAGGGGGAGTATAGGCTCTGAGAAGGAGCTCAAGGAAAATAGTATTTTTTTGGTTTGCTTTGTTTTTTGGTAGCAGGGATTGAACTATATGGACCTTGTGCTTGCGAAGCAGGTAGAACCACTGAGCTAAATCCCCAGCCTGAGGGTTTTTTTTTGTTGTTGTTGTTCTGGGGATCAAACTTAGGGCCATGCATTCGTGAGGCAGGCACAGCACCACTGAGCTAAACCCCCAGCCCTCTTGCATGAGATTTGAAAGGTACATAGGTCATTTCACTGGGAACCTCAGCCACAACTTTTTATTTCATTAGAAGCCATGAAAAGGTTTAGAATGAGACACTGTGTGGCTAGTGGCCCAGATCAGAGCTTGGGAGACTTTCTGGGAAATTTCTAGCCCCATTTGAAGAAAATGAAACAAATTTGAGACAGGGCAGTTTTAGCCAACACACACAAGTTCTTTTTTCTATACTGGAGATTGAACTCAGGACGCTAAATCCTGGCCCCAGGGATTCCTGTCTTAGCTAGTTACTCAGACTGCTTCCCTTTCTGTCCATTAAAAACCCAAAATATTCTTTGCTTAGTGATGTTGTCCAAGAGTGATAATATGAATGTCTAGCCTGTTGTGTACTCTCAGTTATGACCAAGCTTTCCCAAGTGTTCATCGCAGCCACACACAGCCCAAGGAGAGACCCATTGAAAATCTTCAGCTACATTTTGGGCTGACAAGTGACCATGCCATTCTTGCCATGGCCCCGTGGAGAATGATGGTGCATTCAACAAATTTTCTAGGGAAAATGCCATTCTGTGGTGTAGAACTAGAATAATTATGAGTCTTACACATTCATAGCCTCATCACTTGCACACAAATTTCCACCACCCGGAACCCCAGTGCTTATGGAGGGAAAAACAAGAGTTCCTGATATGGGGATACCGAGAGGCTGGTGTCCCAAGATGTTTCCGCCCCAGCCTTCCATCTCTCCTGACCCCCCCCATAATGTTATCAGTGATTCTCAGTATGCACCCTTTGCTAAAGCTCTAGATCAAGGCAGTCACTTTAGGCAACACTGAACCTGCAGCAGCAAAGTAACCTGGCTGGGTCCGGTTGGCCCAAGCCGGGGAATCCCACAGGTGAGCACGAGGGCTGCCGTATCTGGTCCCTTTCTAGTAACTTGTGCAGCTCTACCGAGAGCTTCCATTTACTTCAATGCTGAGGTATCTGACCGGGGAAGAGCTGTGAGTCTAGCCCAATTTGAGCTTGTTGAATGTTGACAAGCAATCCCACAACCCCACAAAGGTTTCTTTCCAGGGGTACCAATGGTAATTGCGGTGCCTCACACTTGCGTTCCAGTCCGAGTGTGCCCCGTTATCTACCCCTAGTACATCTTTCGCCCACCTTTCACTGATGCATCCTGAAAATTCTTTGTGACAAGAGCCGGTGACCCTTTGTACTTCTGCTAAGGAATTTAGCCCACCCCTTTGTTTCAGCCTCAAGGACTCAAGACTCAGCAGGTGACATCTTTGTTGAGTCAGTGGCAGGATGTAAAAAAAAAAGGGGGGGCATCCTTTGGTAAATCCAGCCAAATGGCTTTATTTTCATTATTTGTCCCCACTTTCTTGAAATCCCCTGGGCCTCTGAAGCATCATCATTTTCTCTGAAGCACAGATTTCTCCTAACTTCTTTTACCTCTGAAGCATAGTTTCCCAAGTTTGCTTTTTCTTTCTGTCTCTCTCCCACTCAAGACTTCATTTGTCAGAAAATTTAAATCCTTTAACTTTTTTCTATTGGCTACCAAAAAGACAGGGAGCTGGAGGGTAGAGGAGCCTGGCATCTTCCCCGTGGGAGCGGGTAGGGGAAGCTAATGGCCTTTGTTTGCCTTGATATGTGCTCTGTAGCTGGGCAAGATCTCCCGACTTCTAATCTAAGACCTAAGTGAAATAAATAAGTCACACATGAGCAAATACCGAATAGTTTCCCTGGTGTGAATAATCGGCAATAATACATAAGATCCTAATAAGATTACTGACATTTAGAAATGGGAAGAAAGGAGCTAAAGGTGTAGGGAAGGTGGGATGAGTAGGGGAAGGGGAGTAGGGGAAGGGTAATAAGGGAAAAGAAAAAAATGTGAGAGAATGAAAAGATGAAAATAAAGTGTTTGTAGATGGGGAGGGGAGTAGGGGGTAAAGGGAGGGCAGGGGTAAAGGGGGAAAAATGAGAATCAAGACTTGTCATGTAGAGGTACAAGATCCCAACAATGTAACTGTACTGTACCCCTAAAATGTACTAATAAACACAATTAAAACTGAAAAAAAAGACCTTATATTCCTAGATTTCAACTTCCCACGTCACTCCAGCATGTCAGTGGGCCTTCTTTTGTCTCCAGAGTGATACAGGAAGTTTCACAGGCCTTAGGAATAGCTGTCTTCACACCTCTTGGCATCCTCAGGCACCAGGAAAGGTGGAAAGGGCCAATTTACATATTAAACCCACTTTGGCAAAAACTAGGCCAGGAAACCTCGAGAGCCTTGGGTGAAACTGTTCCCTATTGCTTTTTGAAGGACTGGATTGCCTAGAGCCTTTCTTTTTGGTACCAGGGATTGAACTCGGGTCCTTGTGCTTGCAAGGCAGGCCACTGAACTGCTGAGCTAAATCCCCAGCCCTTCCTATGTCCAGATTAAATCTGTCCCTTTTGAAAGTCTACAGGATCAAGAAATGAGGCGACGGAAGACCTGTGATCAGTGCTGTGAGCCTTCAGGAGACTTACAAATCCTCTTCAGGAAGAATAAGAGGTCCGTTCGGGATAAGCTAGGTAAGGTCATTTGGCCCAAATATATTCTCACATCTATGTCTGTTAAGATAACATTAACTCCATTTTCCCAATGGGGTAACTAACACTCTCTTTGACTGGGCTTGGCAGCATGCCAAAAACATTACCAAAGATGCACGCTGCATTTGTGGACACCTGGGCTAACATGGGTGGGAATCATTTACAGGACATGGTCGGATAAAACTTCAAAATTTTATAAAAGAGCTACTGTGTGCAGCAACAATTCTAAAGCTTGTAGCCAGATCTTTGGTCTCTCAATAGCCAATGATAGACTTTATCCAATAGGACCATGGAGGAATTTTTCTCTGGCCGGAATTAATATTCAGGTATGGAAATAGAGAGGTACTGATCTACCCCATGCTCCTAAAATTCCCATGATGGAAGGTGGCCATCGGCTCACAGGTAAACATTTTCAGATCTGGGATGAATATATTTGGCTGACATCTACTATGTCACAACTCAGCCAACTGTGTACTTGCCTTCCCTTCTCCCGAGAAGAGAGCCATTGTTCACCACTTTCACCTCTCAATTTCTTAAGCTTCACTGCATGCAGGAGACTTATAGGGGCTCCGTCCCTCCTGGAAGGCCACCCGGACCACGTAATCAGTGCCTGGTGCTCTCCTCCTTGAAGACCCTCTCCTTATCTCCTTGCAGGCTCTCATGCTCAGACTGGAACTGGCTGCCCTGGAGTCTGAGCACCAGAGAGTTAAAACATTCAAATCTGAGTGGCATCAGATCAACTGATTTTAGTCCTGAGCCCTTCTAAGTTCTCATGGATAGTATTACAGCCACCCTGACCACTCTGCACTTGCAGGAATGCGGGATTACAGATGCCCAGCTCCGTGCCAGCCTGCCTGCACTGGGCTGCTTCTCTGAACTCACTACCTTCAACACCACGAGGAACTCATATCCATAGCCACGCTGGGGATCCTGCTTGGCCACACTGCCATGCTGAGCAAGTTAAGCCTGTAGCTGTTCCTCATAGGCTTATGACCACCATCACGGTGTCCAGCAGATGAGACTGAACCAGGTTTGCGATGTGTTGAGGATGGAGAAGCCATTAAATGGTCACGGGACAGTCTGGTTCCCTGCAGATCACTGTGTGGTCTCTGGTAACTGGGCATTCTATTACCTGCACCCTGCTCGGTCCCCTTTCTGTGTATCTAGTTGGATGCAGACAGCCTGTGCTTCTTTCTGGGCATGAGGAACACAGAGTCCTTTGTTTCAGTGAGAAAAGAACAGGTCGGACAGCAGGAAGCAACTGTGGATGTGGGTGCTAGACATGGTCGGAAATAAGAATTTGATTTTCTAGGTGTAAATTCATGCTAGCGAGGTAAGAGCACCTGGCCCCTGCATAGATGGTTGAGGAATGATCAGGAAGAATTGCGTGTCAATGAAAAAAAAATTGCCAAGATAGGATGACACACAGCAATATCATGTCCATTAGTAGCAAGACGAGGATACCTCTACCTTCTTGCTTGTACCCTTTTTTGAAGCCCGGGGATCTATGTAACCACATGTGGTTTGGGAACATTGAAGCAACTCACCCAGAATGGAGGCTTCCTGCCTTCCTCACCGGCCAGGCCATTGCGTGCTGTATAGCAGAGTCAGCAGCGCAGTTGGGTGAACCCTGAGGTGCGTGTACTGCGAGATCCTCATAGGACTGTTGTAGTGGCCCCCCACTAGAAACACTGTCCCAATCCCACATCTCCAGGCTTGAATCTGATAGTGTTACAGATGCCTACATCTCTCACAAGGTGACATACTAGAGGACTGACCTTCACTAGCTGCAGGGAGGGCCAGAACTCTTCCTTATATTTCCTGCCCAGCTGAGAGCCTTGAGATTTGGCCAAAGCATTCCCTATGTATCCAAAGGCAAAAAAAAAGCTATGAATCCAAATGTAAAAACCCCAGTTGAAATCCAGCCTTCCCTGCTTGCTGGTTCATTTCAATACATACATACAACTCAACTCTGGAGCTTCCAGGACCACCTGGTCCTGCTGGGATCCCTAGAGCTCTGCTGCCTGCATTGCTTTTCCTTGTTCTTGCAGATTCATCAGGGTGAGTCCATGGGGCTCTCTGCCTGTTCACCTTGATCTTCCATGAAGTGTTCACAGAGCCCTTCATGGGGGACACAGTGTGGTCTTGAAGGTAATGGTGCAGGCCTGCCCATTCCTCCTCTTCTCCTTTGGGTCCCCAATGGGAGATGATGAAACCAAGTGACAGAGCTGGAGCAACCTCCAGCTGAAGACAGACCTACAGACATTAAAAGCTGTGCTGGATGGGCTTGATTTGCCGCTGGCATAGATTCTCCCCAGGTGCCTGAAGACCCTCCTTGAGGGCACTCAATGACTGGCAGCCTTTACCCTCTGACTGGAAACATCTGTCCCAGTACTGAGCATCAGTCAATCCAGGAGGGCTGGTCTAAGTCGAGTCAGACTGAACAAATTTAGTCTCAAGCTCCTGTCATTTCTGCTGGAGAAACTTGCAGGTGCCCTGACCACCCCGGACTTGGAATCGTGTTGGATGAACAATTCCCAGAGCAGGGCTGTGCTGCCTGCCCTCAGCTGCTGCTTCCCAACTTCTCCCTCCTGGACCTCAGCCAGTGCTTCCCGATTAAGCCCCTCTGTGGTCCCTCCAGGGTTGCTCTTTGGTCCACACCTGCAGTTGTCTGCAGGAGTGCAGATCAGGGATGGAAGTGTATCTGAGCATTCACCCAGCTTCTGTTGACCAGAAGACCCTTACTCCCCTATCCCTGGAAGGCCCTATCTGGGAGAACACCCTGGTGTCCCTGCTGGTCAAGTTGTTCAGGCAGGAGCCTTGCAGGCTGCAGCATGCAAGATTGGGATATGCAGCCGTCATCCAGCACTGGGATGCCTCTTTCTCACCTTCCAACTCAAGTCCCTACCCTGCCTGATGCTGTCCTAGAGCCAGCTCTTTAACGAGGCCATCAGAAGTCTTGCATGGCTTCCTACATCAGTTGTCAGTGGAAAACAATGGCCTCAGCCAAGAAATCAGAGCCAGACTCACCAAACAGATGATTCACCAAGTACAGTACACAGAGACCCTTAGAACCTGAAATGTGCACATGTGCAGATTCCTTCTAGGGCACCCTAGGTGCACTTGGCATGAACCTGGCTCCAGGCTTCATTCTGGGAGTGTCCTGAAGTCACCCCCACCTTTATCCAATGACATAACCAAGGAGGAACATATCTGACCTTCCTGTACCTAGCAGAGATTCTTAAACTGTTTCTCTGTTCTCGTATGATGGTCCAGCAGGGATTATTTCTGCACAAATACTCTCAGAACTCCAGTGGGACCATATAAAAACTACCTTTCCCTCTAGGTCACTTGAGCGAAAAATAATGTTATGGCACCATCTTGATTACTTGATGTCATTTTCCTTCTCCAAGCCGAAATGTCCTTGGCAAAACATTTTTTTAAAAAATCTCCCTCTCTGCAGACAGAGTCAGTCCCTGGTGCCACCACTTCCCCATGTACCTAAGGAGGCCACCTTCTGCTTCACCTTCCCCAAGAGATTCCTTTGGTCTCTTCCAAGTATAGGTGAGTTCAGATCCTTCAGACTGTAGGTTGGGATTAATTCACCCCATTCTCCTACACACTTAGCCTCAGAAAGAAGAGAAGAGGGACCAAGGAGACATGTCTGTCTCTAACAAGGAAAGGCAAAGATCCTGAAGAGCAGAACGTGGCTGGTGATTCTGCAGCAAAATGTTCCAAAGACATAGGCCCGAAGGAGGACATTGAAATTCAGAACGCATAGCTGGGGAAGCCAGGTCATCAGTAGGCTGCAACATGGTCTGACCTCTTCCTCTGCTTAATTCTGCCTCCTACACTTTTCTTAGATGGCGAACCCCGATAACTGTGCAATCTGAAACAAACATCACAAACCTTGCTCCAGTACAAAGCCATAAATAGAGGTCAAGCGTTCCAAGACCACAGTGAGGCATTTCCTGCGAACTTGTGTTCCTGGAGCCCCTGCTTTCTGTACATGAAATTTGAGTTTGGGATCTACTCTTGGCACCTGCACACAGGTCCTGGAAAGACCAGGATGGCTCTGCACATGGAGACCCACAGGGTGGGTACTGATCCATCCCAGGCTTGGTCTCTAACAGCCTCTCAGAAGCCACCACCAAGAAAGGAGGAAACTGAGCCCTCTTGGTATTGATGAGACCTGGGTATTTACACCCTCTCCACCTTGGCAGAGCCTACTTGTAGGCTTGGGTTTGGCAGTCAGATACATCTTTGCTATGAGATACAGCAAAAACCATCAACAGAAAGATACATTGAATTGCTTCTGTCTTTATGCCTGATACTCTTGAATACATTCCTTTCTCAAAGAACTCCAAACTGCATTACATATGTCTAAGATTTTTTTACATTTTCAGTGGTTGGGGGTTGGTTATGTGAACACATTCATTCTCTTTGCCACAACAGTCTTGCAAATTTGGCTTCCTGGAACACATTCGGATTTGTACCCTGATGCTCATGAAAGGCTCATTAACCAAAGATCATGGCATGTGGCTTGCACAGAGGCTCCACCAAACATGTCACTTTCCATGTTCTGCCTATACAGTACCAAACAACTCAAACAGTTTCTACACATTCTGTTCACTGTGGTTGCTGCAGCTGCTGAAATAGCTAAGACTCGCTGAGAGTTCAATATATAGAAGATCTTCTCTCTAGCATAGTGATACCCTTTAACCAAGGGAGCCAGGCCAGGAGTCAAGAAGAAACATGGAGGACAAAGCCATGTGTCACACCACATTCAAGGAGAATCAGAATGCCGTTTGTCTAGCTGCTAAGCCCCAGGCCTACGTTTCTGCTATGGAACATGGGACCCTTCCCTGTTAGCCATATTCCAACTGAAGGAAATCCTTGGAATAATATAAATCCTATCCACAGTGGATACTTTTATTCCGAGGTTCTGCAGGATGTACAGGGAGCAGGTGAATGGATTCAGGAATGGCTGATCTCATTAAGTGCAGTAGATCTTGTCTTACAAAGTAGTTTCTCTCTTGTGGAGAAAACTCAGTCCGAGTAATCACTGTCTGCTAAAATCCATCCTGCCCTCCCTGGGAAGGAGTTACAACATGGAGCCAAGATTTCCTTGGGATAAATGAAGTTTGCCATGGAGTGAAGACAAATGTATGGCCTGACAATGTCTACTGAACACCTTCGTGCTCTGGACAAAGCAGATCACAACTTGAAATGCTGTCATCCACCTAGACTTTGAGTCAGGGGGCAGTGCCTCTGCCGAGTGCTCCAGGCACCCTTTGTATGGAGATGGACCTACTTTGTCATTCTCAGCGCTTAATCCAAAAGGCTGTTGGCTGCAGCCACAACATGTGTAATACGAAATGGGTTCTTCCTACTCCAACAGCATGGTGTAACCCACCCACAGGGTACTTTGACCCTGGGAGAGGGGATGCATCAGAAATATTGGAGCATCATGATGGGCTTACTGAGCCCTTCGTACTTGGACTTATTGCTGGAGAAATTTTGGGTTAGAGACAAACACCCATAGTGCAATGTCCCTGACCATGTCAAAAGATTAATAGAACAACATCAACTTGTTAGATACAGTTGAGGAGGAGTGAATTACCATCTCCCCTGGGTTTGTGCCAGGGCTTACCCTGTTAGTGTATCATGCTATTGGTCCCCAAATTAAGAGAACAGGTTCCGGGAAGGCAGACTTATACTGACCACATATTTTACCAGTCGTTGCCTAGAAACCTACACCAAAGTCCTAGCCTGACGCTAAGAGCATTTGGTTTTTGCTACCAGGTTGAAGGGCTCAGTACATCTAAGGATACCACTCCTGAATTGGTGGTAAACTTATGCCACATAATTGAAATTGGGGTTCATCTTCAAGGAGACCCGGGACCACTGGAAGGCATGGTCATTAATGACCTATATGGTGCTGTCATGCAAACCTGTGCAGGGAGTTATCCTGATCAGCACTCGATGCTGTCTCCACTGTGCAGATGGTAGAACATCTTCCAACTGGGGCTTGATGCAGACAAAGCAACAATAAATATATGCAGCATAGCACTGTGTGGGTCAGTGTATGGTATGGCTCTAGCACACAATGATTAGGGGAGTCTCGATAGAGTTGCCTGCTTGCCACTAGGTACTCCTGAACTTTGCCCTGTGTGGGTCTGTGATCAGGTGAGAATTTGGCATAGGCTGTAGAGTCTGCTGAAGCAAGCTGGATGCCATCCAATACTATTCTCATTTCTTGTTGGCCAGATCTTGGCTTATGATTATGGCCAACATCTACGAATAGGGTTATAGATTCAAGTTACTGGGGGCCAACTGCATCATGACCTAGAGAAGATCTTATCCTGCTTTGAAGATTGCTTGAGTTGCAATCAATGGAATTACTTTTTGGCTCCCAACATTGAGAAGTATGTTAAGCTACTCAGCCTGGCTTATCTTGTAACAGTTGAAGGGGACATAAAAATGCAACATCCTTACCCCCCCCCACACCAGGTAGACAAAGCACATATTAGACACCTCCCGTGAAGTCTCTCACATATTGCTTAAACAGGAGCACTACTTAATCTCTTCTAAAAGATTCAGGATAATTCTGAGCCATGTGTCATTCTAAAGTCCCTAGCCCTACTGGGTTCAAGTTGCTATCATATCCATTCAGTATAGTACAACAACATTTAGATACAAATTCATGAAGCAAAACCTAAAGACAGTGACTGACAGAGCAAACTGAGTTGCCCCAAAATGGAGCTCATACACCAACACTGGTCACACATCACAAGTTTCCTTTGGCTGAAGAGGGTCACACTGCAGAGTGAGATGTTTCCAGACCTGAGGATCCTGCAAGTCTCATTTTTCTGGCAAAGGAATAATATACAGAGTGCTATTAGTGTCAAAATACAGCTGCTAAATTCATTCTTCATGTAAAAGAACCAATCAAGGGAGAGCTTTAGACATTTTCAGAAAGAAATATCTGTGGCATAATAAGGCTTACAGAAGTTATATGGGACACAGTATTTTCTGTATGTTTCTGTCCGGGAAGATAATTAACTTCCCTACGCTATATGTCATGTGCCTAGAGATATAGTGCTTAATACGTAGCTTGCCCCGGCTCCCCAAAGTCAGCTGGTAACTGGACGTTTCTTCACTTTCCAAAGTTCCTTGTGAAACTCGAAACCAGGGAAAGATTATTTCCCTAGTTATCTGGTCCCATTTTGAGTCACACTGGCCACTCTGTACCCCTTACAATCTGAAATTACTGAAACCAAATCAGGGCACAACAAGAGAAATGAAATTCCCAGAGTGGTCAGATCATCATTCCCTACACAAACAGCCAGGGTTGCTCCTGGATGGCTCCCCATTCTCTGCATGGTCCCAATGACTCCAGTTCAAATCCCCAGGCTGTCTTCTTTGGCTTTAGAAGGACCCCATGTACATGAGCTGTGGAGCATGCCTCTAGGAGAAACAATGGAAGGAGCTCAGTTCCTTGAAGGGTGCTTATCCTTTTTAGTCTGTCTCCAAAAATTTTATAATGCAATGTTTTCCTTCAGGTAAACTAAGTCAGAAATAAAGACTCTTGACATAGAACTCCTAGCTAACAAATGGAATCACTGTAATATCACCTTAGATACTAAGCCTGCTTAGGGTGAAGCCCCTGGTGCCTTTTCCTGAAGAACTTATTCTCATCTCTGGCAACAGTACATGCAATAATGTGGCTTTTGAAGGCACCGATCAAGAATTTTGCTGGCTGGACCCGACCTCTGAGAATGCAAGCCCTTTGATTCAAGGTAAACAGCTGTATGTCAGCAGACTCACACAGGAAAGCTTTTAATTCAGCTTTCCTTAAACCAACCTAGAATTTTGGTAAAATTTGACACTCCACAGAAACATTGAGAAGGAGAAGACATTGGAGTTAATAATCAGGATCAGAGCCAGGAAAACAGTTGGGGAAAACTTTAGCCCCACTTGAAGGAACATATCTGTTAAGCGCTCACTCCAGTGTTCAGCCTACCGACTATGCGACGCTACCTTAGCTGGACAGCACAGGTGCAGAGCTTTTGCTCGTTAACACTTATTTCCATGCAGTGTTCTTTGTTCAGTTACGTCTCTGAAGGGAGCCCTGAACTTCTAGGAGAAGTGCACGGTATCTGCCATGTGTTCCGTGCCAGGCATTTAGAGCTCAAGATGAGATTGTCGGTTGAAGGACTTAGAGCCACTCTGGGCCACTAGAAGTTCCAGTTCCGTACTTCACATGACCCCATGGAGAAACAAAGCTGCAGTCAGAATTTAAGAAAATGCATTTTGAGCTAGACTAAAAACTGGAGTCCTCGGAGGACACTACCTATCCATACCCTGGGCCTGCTCACACCAGTCTCCACTAGAATGAACCCCCATGCTCACTGATGAGAAACCAACACTTTTAGTTCTGTGACTGCTCTGAGTCCCCTTGTCTAGAATTTTGCAGTCCCAGCTACGCTATTGTTGGCATTAGGGCCAGTCTTACTACACCCACCATCGTATCTTTATCTAAAGCTATTGACCAACACTGGGTCTCAAAACTCATCCCAATTCTATGGCTGACCCAACCTTGAGATGCTCCAGGCTGCATTAGAGCCACCATATATTGGAACCACTGTATTTGGCCTGGTTCAGGTTGAACCAGGAAGAGATCCTGTGACAAAGATATCTTCCATTTCCTTGAATGACCTCTGAAAACAGTAACATTCAAGTGGGACCTCCAACTGCATTTTGCACAATATGTATCATACAATGTTTTTGTTTTACTCTTTGCCTTAAAAAAGGAACCTTAAGGCAATGTTAGATTCTGGGCCACCAAAAGTTATCAGACTCATCCCGTGCTTGATCCTTCCAGCATAGGGATGCTTCCCAAGATAAACTCACGGAACTCAACTTTGGGGAAAAGGACCTCTTTAATTCTACAGCTGGTCTGCGGAGACCGGAGATGTATTTATTGTGAAGGAACTGCTGCCCAGTGCTCATGACTTTGTCTCATCTAACTGTTAGTTCACGTTTGACTTAGGAAATCAGGCCAAACTGATGAGTGTGGATCTCACATTGTTGGGAAAAATCTTAGCAAAGGGATTGCCTACCAATTTCTGCACCACCTAAGGAAGGAGCAGGGAGAATTGCAGATTACTGGACCTTCCCACCCTGCCATGTTTAAGTTAATGGTATCCTTGACCTACATCTTGGGTAGTTCTGAAACTTATCGTCACAGCATGAGCTGCCAGATGCTTTACCACCGGCTCCACATTTCATTATGACATTAGCCAGTGAAAAATGTTATAGACAGATGTGAGAGTCCAAGTTTCTCGCATTTCTGTGAACAGTTCGTATTTGTATAAGCACCTATGGTTTTCTGATGGGAGCCCTGCCCTTTAATCTCCCACACCATGGCCCAGTGGCCACATTGTGTCTCCCCTGAGAACACAGCTTGGGGTTTTACACAAAGAAACGGTTTGGAACCCTCAGTCTGGGTAGTGTGAACCTACTTCTCCCTCTATGGTGGGGTCGGAGGTTCGGATGTCATTGCTGGCAGCACAGGCTGCCATCGACTCTGCCCTTTTAGTCCTCCACCCCCCCTCTGCTCAGACATCACACGCTGATCCTCACCAGCCTCCACGTTAAAGACATGGCTCAATGTCCAAGATCAAGAACAAACAAGGAGCAGGCAAATAAAACACAGAAATTAGATTTATAAATGTTCACAGCCAGGATGAGCAGCTCTCATCTTGTCCCCTCCTGGTACAACTTTTATTGGCCAGGCTTCCTCATGGAGCAATGTGGAGAGAAAAATGGAAAATCACATGACCCTCCCTGAGGCTTTGTGGCCCCATGCAGCCAGGGGACCTGGAGAAAGAGGGAGAAGCCAGAACTCATACAAGGTAGCCTAAGACAGACACATGCATTCCCATGTCTTCCATTTGATACCCTGTACCCCACCAGCAGGAGGGGCAGCCCCATACTCAGCCCCTCAACCACAGAACTCCAGAACTGATCAAGGTTGCCATATTAAGTTGGAACAACATAGGTCCCTCTAGTTCACAGAACTGAAATGTACACTTATCTTTGGAAGGTTCCATCAACAGCTTAAACCTTGAAGAGACTGGGTAAATATCATTTATTAGTCCAAGACACACCATATATGGGCCACCTGTAAGTTTTCCAAGGCACAAAAATCACACAGAAAAATTTCCTAAAAAACTCCCATATCACTCCCTGCTCGGACCTTGTAATAATCAACACGGTCTTGACATCAACATCCAAGCAACCTAGTGAGAATCAGTGAATGGAGAGAGCAGATGGAAAATGAAGAGAAAAAAAATGGAAAAGAAACTAAAATGAACTTGCTTGTTCTGAGGAAGTAATATCAAATTCTTCTCAGACGTTCCGCAGACAACGCAGACAAGGTTTTGATTTAACGAATCCCCCAAATACTAAAGATTCTATCACTCATTTGCCAGAAAATGTGACTCCATCAGCAAGGGGTGGGTCCCGAGTCAGATCCTGACTGCACTCAAGGATCAACCTCACAAGCTTTGTTTCAGTTACAACCTGGGGAATATTCTAAGGCTCTATCCATGTGTGTTTCATTTTTATATCATTTCTATACCCGTAATTTTTCTATGATATCCCCACGTTAAGTACCAAAAGACCTCCAGATTAAAATTCATCGAAATTACTATTGTCCCATCCTTCCTGCTAATGACAGGTGAGATATGCCCAGCCAGCAAAGGCTTCCCCTTTACTCCATGGCAGCATTCCTATGAGACCACGTCCCTCCCGTAGACTCCACCCTGCTTCCTCACCAGAACGGTCCACAATTTTCACACCACTTGACTGAGTGGATGAGGAGCACCCACTTCCTAGTTACTATCAGTCCAAATCCCCCTAACCCAGAATCACCTCCAGTTACGTGTTTGGCCTGAACCAATTCATAAGGCTTCTGTGATTTGAGTTTTCCTCACGTATGACCTAGAATGAGCAGAAGCTGTGAGATTCCTTCTTTTGAGAGCATATGAATCTAGTTGTTGGTATCAAGTTTACTCACTGTATAATATTTCCTATGGAATAGACTCTTGGTGACAGCGCTGAACAACACTGCTGACTTTTCTGCCTATGAATCCACTACAAAAACCTAGATGCCAATCTCGCGCGTGAGACCCAGGGACTTGGTGCAGGCCGCCAAGCCCCTCCAGGTTAAGTGGTGCGCATTGCATTTGAAGTGAAAGAGCTGAGTTCTTTGTTGCCCCAAATCCTCACATTAAATGTGTGAATTTTCCTCACTTCCTAAGGTTGCTGGGAGAAACAAACTATGAGGAGAGCACGTCCCTATTTACTTCATATTTCATGTTGAGTCTCCCTGTCACCGGATATCACTGAGACCAACCAGGGTGTAACAAGACCAGTACAATAACTCCAGCAAGGGCAGTGTCATTTCCTATGAACACAGAGCCAGGGTTTTTCCAAAGAACGTTTCCCATCTCAATACTCTCCTGGTGGCTGTGGGGGCCCAGTCATGGCACACCGGAGTTTGGCATTTGGAAAATAACTTCTTCCTGTACAATTAAGGCATCGACACAAACTAAGCAACATTTGTTACTTTTCAAGGACGCTGATTAAGCTTGTTTTGTTCTTTGACCCTGCTGTAACAGGTACTCCTTAGCTGAAAATCTGATGTTATCTGTAAGAGTCAGGAAATCCGGTCTTTGCATAAAGACAAAAAATGATTGCTTGGTGCTTTCTGTTGTTGTGTGCCCTTAAAAGCTTCTTGTTGATGTGAGCCTTTAAAAGGAGCAGTTTCTGTGAAATAAATCAGACTTCTCTTGGTCTCCACTCAGGCTTGAGTGTTCTTTCCTTTCTCAATCCTCACTCCCCAACTCAGGCACGTTAGTGTTGTGACGGCTGGACCATCACAGATGGTCCCAGCTCCAAATCCAGGCTCTTTCCCCATGTTCTAGAAAGGCCCAGGGCCTGAACAATTCCCATTAGCTGGGACTCAGATTGCTACAAAAGCAGTTTAAGTAGCTTACTAATTTTAAATGGCATTTAATTTTTTTTCCTTTACCTCTTAAAAACTCATCATTAAAAGGTTTCCTCTCCTTTTCTGCAGTTGAAGTCTGAAATGAGGCCCGATAATTGGACTCTCAGGCAACAAGCAGCGTTGCTACAATATCACTTTAGACTCGAAAACTGGCTAGGGTGAAGTTTCTAGTCCCTTTGCTCCAAAAAGTTATCTTTCAGATGTCACACATACTGAAATGGATGCTTAAAGCCATCAGTCCACATCTTCTGACAGAGCTGAGGAGCCCCATCCCAGTGCCTCAAGGACAACAGCTAGATGTCACCAGTATTGTTCAGGAGTCTAAGGCTCAGAATCGCCCACTGGGTGCCTCAGCCACAGTCACCTCCACTGCTTTGAGTTTCACTAACACCATTCTAGAATTCATGTAAAATTAACAGTCCCTAGAAGGGTTGAGAATGAGCAACTATAGAGACAACAACCAGGATTCGCAGCTGCAAAACAAAGTAGGGAAGGCTTCTAGCTCCACTTTGAGAAATGGATTTGCAGGGCTTGGCCCATAGGTATCTTAGCTGCTCACCAAAACCACTGCCATTTCCATCCCTTACAAACTTACTCAACGTGATATTCTGTGACTGGGGTGTTACTACTACACATTCAGAATGGCATTCTTCTGCAACAAGTGCACAGATACAGGCACTATTTCACTAGATGCAGGCAGTATTTCTAGACTCGCCTCAGTAAAAATTAGCTAAGATGATTTGTGTTAAAGGACCCACCACTATCTGTGGGCACTAAGAGCACTAAATACCATACCTCACACCGCTCCATGGAGAAATAACGTTGTATTCAGAGAACTGTCTCGTGTTTGCCAATTAGATGTAGATGGCAAGGTTTTGAGTCCCCAAGAATCACACCCACCATAGCCATGGTCCTGCTCACAAAATTCCCACTCTCACATACCCTTGGTACCGATTTGTAAACCTCTCATTTCCAGACGTGTGAATGTTCTAGGTCCACCTTAGCTATCCCTCAGTCCCAGTTATCTGCCCATATTTAATTAAGCTAAAGATAAAGCCAATTACGTCAATTTTCACCTGAGGTTCAGGGTGGCCTAACCCTGCTGCTATGACTGATACAACCTGGAGAATCCCCCGGACTGCTCAGGAAGGCTGCCATAGCAGACCACATTCTATCCCACTGCTTCAGGACTAGGGGGAGGCCTTTCCCAAGATGCTCTCTTCCACTTCTTTCAATGACACCTTGACATTTGTGTAACAAAAAGCTGTGCAACTAGCCAAACATGCTTTAGTAACAAGACAAGATCATAACACACCAACAACCTGTCCATCAGGGCTGGGATGAGAATAACCTATAGCCCCCCATTTGCTTTGGTCTTGTCCATTTCCTTTGGTTCGCTTTGACCTGCCAACTCCAACTCTTGTGTTTCCAACTTAGAATAGTTAAACCCAAGCCTAACAGCAATCCACCATTTCTACAGAGCAAAGGTGATCTGAGAACCCTCAGAACCACACATGCTAGGAATGGGAAGCCGAGGGCTGACCAAGACCATCCACGTAACCCAACAGAAGGTTTGGCAACTTCCCGGAGGCTGTGCACTTTGAGGTCCACTTTTGAAAATTCTACAAACATTCGCCTGATGGGAAACATAGGAATTGAGGTAATTTGTGTTCCCCAAAATGACAGCTAGAATCAGCGAAGAGACTTACAGCTGCATGAAAGCTGACACGTGAAGGTGCCATGTCCTGTTTGACTCCTCATTCCTTGTGGTTGTTGCAAAGGGTTGGTCAGAGGGATCAGACCTACAGAGCTACAGCAAGAAGCAAGTTAGTGCATTCAGGTCACAACCTGGGGTCTTGGTTTCACCCACCCTGGGCTTGTCAAGAGCTAGAAAAACCATGGAGTCATGACGACCAGCTGATCTTGGAGGCTGGGGCAACATCCGTGCTCCGATTGTCATGCGGGCTTCATGACAGGCTCAAGAATAGTCCTGTCTTCAGCCACCTTAATCACAGATCAGGTGTCCCAAGACTTCTGACTTTCCCTGAAATTCATCCTGCCTTAAAAACCAAACCAAACCAAAAACAATTAACATTCACTGTAGTTTTTTTATCACACCATGTATTTCACACTCTATTCCCCTTTGAGACTCCCGGCAGTCTCTCTGCATTCATAATCTGACTTTACTGAGAGGGCAAAGAGAGACCAGCAGTAGAAATCAAAACAATTCCCAGCACGATCAAAAAGACAATGTTCTTCATTTCCACCATGGTCCTGGATGACCTCAGCTCGAAACATTGGATTTTCTTTCTGGGTCTAGAAGGAGCTGGTCTCATTTTTACCTAGAAATTTGCCATAAAAAACTTTCTTTAGACTAACTTTGATATGGTCTGTGCTACAGAACTTGTATCACCTGAGGGCTACAGGGTCATCTGAGACCCTAAACTTGGCAGGAATGAAGTTCGTGGTAGCTCTGAGGAATCACAGCTCATCTTTTCAGGGAGTATATTGAAATAGCATCTTTAAGGCATCGATCTAGATAGATCATTGCTGGGTGATCCTGCATTCTCAGAACAATACTTGGCCTCATGGAAGATAGCTCTATGCCCGCAGTATCTTGCAGGAGATTTGAAAGACATCAGCCTCTCTCATCAGGAACTTTAGCCACAACTTTCTACTTCATTAGGTCAGTGTAAATTTAAGCAAATTTAGAGGTTGGGAAAAGGTTTAGAATGAGACACTGTGTGGAAAGCAGCCAGGATCAGAGCTCTGAGATATTTGGAGGAAACTTCTAGCTCCATTTGAGGATATCACATTCAAGACAGGGATCCTATGGGTTGCCAAAACAAACCTTGACCTTAGCAAATAACCGAACCACTGCTATTTCTGTCCATCAAAAACTTACTCAAAATATTCTTTGCTTATTTTGTCAAAGGGTTCCAGTATGAGTTTCCAGCACTCAGGGCACCATGTCCTATATCCCAGCCACACACAGCCCCTAGCAAGACCCACAACTACATTTGGGCACCAAAAAGTGACAGTGCCATACTCGACATGGCCCCATGGAGCATGACGGGGCATTCGAAGCATTTTCTCCAGAAATGTCACTCTGAACGGACCTAGAGAAGAGCACTCCCCCGAGGACTCTTACACATCCATGGTCTGGTCTCAAACTCCCACTGTCTGAAACCCATATGCTTAGGCAAAAACTGAGTTCAGATATGGGCTTCAAAAATTGAGTTCAGACAGACTTCAGAGTCTGTAGCCACGGGACTTTACAGTCTCAACATAACCATCCCCATTGGATTTCATACTATCAATAATACCATATAACGTTAGCTAGACATAGAAGTCGAGCTAATCATTTCAGGCAACAATGAACCTAGAACCAAGAACTAACCCTGCTGATGTTTGGTAAAACTTTGAGAAGCCTCCAGGCTGCACACAAAGGCCACCATACTGGGACCACATTCTAGTCAAGTGGCACTGGACCAGCAAGGATTTGTTTTGGTGGGATTGCTGTACAACGTTCGCTGAGCCCAGTTTCGTTCACAGGGGTCACATACACATGGCAAAGACAAGAAAACAACTCATAAATATCTCATCCAGAAGTGGTGAGGCGATCGTACTTGTAAACTTCCTGCTTGTATTCTTTGTCCCCTGGTGCACCTCAATTTCCCTACCCCACCCACCCGACTTTCTGCTTCTCCTGCTTAAACAGCTTACAAAGCTGACTGAAAATCACAATTTCAGAGTAGTGGTAATGTGAAGGCTCAAATCCACGTTCGTCTGGCGGTGCCCCCATTGGCCACCCACAGTGAGCCAACACTCCCATGAGCATGTTTTGACCCCAGGTTCGGTCACATCCTAGAGCAGCAAACAGGAGACTTTAAAGCTATTTTGTTTCCCAAGTCACATTTTCCTGGTAAGAGTTGAGAATGAGCACGTGTCCCAAAAAAGAACAGCCAGAAGGACCGAAGGGACCTATTGGGACATACGAGAGCTGACTGTGAACATCTCACATTGTTTTCCACAACCCCAAGGAGTAAGTAGACTCCAGGCCTTGGTCAGAAGGATTGGATTCATAGGTTATTCAGGTGTACAGCCTCACCCCCGCAGGACAGATAAAGCCCAGGATGACCACTGGATTGCAGTGCCCCAGCTGTTCCTTGCATTTGCTGGAGTCTTGGGTAGTACCATGTTCCACGCAGCTAAATGTAGATTCGGGACAGGGATGCTGGAGTGAAATTACACAAAGTCATGAGGCTGCTGGGAGACAGGAGGTTATCGGCCCAGCCCTGGAGTTGGAACAACCAACTTGGTTTGGGGGCACTGAAGCATCACACCCAGCAAGGGGGCCTCTCTTCCTCCACCAGGCCAGAATATGCCATACACAAGAGTCTGCAGGCCTCTATACCTCCTGCCCAAATGCAACCAGTGCTCGGTTAGATGCAGTCCCCAAGATGAACTTATCTGCCAGACTCCTCTAGGTGTATTTGTGCTGACCTGATACAAATTCTATTGCCCATGTCCCTGAAATCACTGGGCCTGAGCATTTCAGATGAGGGCCTGGACTCTTCTCAGGATGATGTAATTAAGGAAGAGATCTGGCCATCCCCGTAGCTCATGAAGGTCAGGTCCCAGTATAAACCCCATCCCACAGATCAGGAGGGAATCTGGTGCCTGAGCCACCTGCAGAGCTCCCTTCCTGGGATTGGGGTGTAGGAGACAGTGGGGGAGCAACTCTTGTTCTGGAGGCTGTCCACCTCCCGGGCCACAACTGCAGGAGGACCACGAAGAGGGAGGCAGTGTGTGCCTGCAGAGGGGACAGATGACAGGACTACAGGAGAGGTCTCCTTGGGGACAGGCGAGTAGAGCAGCTGCCCTGTGAACCTGATGGGCTTGGGTTTGAAGGTGGTGAGCAGCACTGTGCTTGTTCTTCCTTTAGGCAGCGAACCCCACATGGAGGGCCACGCTAGACCCCAGCTTCTCAGGGTCAACAAGGCCTTCGTTTATGAAGCACTTTCCGTGAGGCCCGACCATGAGTCATTCTAGGGCAGCTAGGACAGTCAGTTGTCTCCATTTCTCAGTCACTCCATGGGGGTGCCAAGACCACCTCTGGCCCTCTCCACCCACACCACCTTCCTGGCTACAGTCCTTAGCCGGGGGTCATAATAGCACCCAGAACCCTATAGTTCCCAGTTTCATGGCTTGGGGTACACTCTCCTGTTTAGAAATGGAGCATTTCCAATGTCTGCTGACATGCACTCGCAGGAATATCAGGCATGTGCAGAAAGTTGAGCTTATCTTCTGTGGACCTCATCATCCTACAGACAGTGGTGTCAGGTGCCCGGGATAAGAGCTCCCAGCCCAGCAGTGACACTCTGGGCCTGGATGGGTCTCTGCTCCATGCTGTCCTCCAAGGACAACCGGTACCTCCTGAACCCCTCTGCCAGAGCTTCCCGAGGGAGCCCTCTGCAATTCTCCTGTGCTGCTCCCCGGGCCACATCACCTGCTGTCTGCAGGAAGTGGTGACCAGGGACATCTTCCAGAGACAGTATACTGGCACTCCTATCTAGCTCTCCTTGGCAAGATGACCCTCAGGCTTCTCACCCTGGAAGACTGGGGAGGAGGACACCTGGCTCAGGGGCAGGGAGATGGGCAGGTACAAGCACTGCAATCTGCAGCACCTGAGCTTGGACTATTCAGCCTGCACTCTGCAATGGGCAGGTGTCTCCCTCCCAGTGAGCCCCTGGATGACCCCTGGATGAAGGCTCCGAGAGCCATGCACAGCTAAGGCACCCAACTCCATCCCGCAGAGGCTGTCGCTGGAGACCTATAGCCTCACAGGGGCTGTGCTGGCATGGAGCTCTAGTAGGTGTGTTCTGGGCTCTCATAGTCCATCAGACCAGACCCTGCCAGAGCTTCCCACATGCTGGGCCAGCCCTTCGTGATGTTTTGAAGCACACACTGTGGGTAGGGCTGGTATAGTTCTCAGGCCCTGCATTCCAGGCATGCGCTACAAGTGTTCACCAGTGACAATAGTAAAAAAAAAAAAAAAAAAAAAAAAAAAA
>NW_022900924.1:14578166-14665635 GCF_012274545.1 Fukomys damarensis | reverse complement strand
AAAAAAAAAAAAAAAAAAAAAAAAAATCATACTAAAAAATCAGACATTGTCTCCTGTCCCATCCACCCCCACCCCTGCTGTAGAGGGAGAAACTCCTAAGTGACTCAGTTTTATGTAAGATGTGGGCTCTGAGAAGCAGGTGACATGTGTCTGCCTAGCCCGTCTCATCCTCTGACTCTTGGAGCTGGTCACTGTGGAGTAAGATGTGAACTGTAGGCTCTCTGGCTGCTCAGACACCACAGAGACCACAGACACTCAGATACATGATTGGCAAACTCCCCTTAGTGCTGCTTGGGGTGGTCACACCTCCTCGTAGTACAGTCCTCATCTATGACCTTCTAGACTCATCCCGTCACTGGAAGCCTAGGCTCGTCATCAAGGACCAAACTAAGGAGGAGATGCTGTGGCCATCTGCATATTGAGGGAATGGCAGGCACTGGGATAATCCCTGCTTCACTTTGTGCTCTTGGTATAGAAATAACCCTATACCTGCCTGGGGATCTGGGAGGAGCATTCCCCGGAAGGTGAAGAAAAAATAAATCTGGCTCAAAACAACACTAAAATACCAGATTAAACCCAACCTTTCCCGATAGGTGGTTCAGGTCAATGAATGCATATTCACACCGGGATTTTAGAAAATGGAAAGCACCCAAGTTGTTCTGGAAATAAACTTCATCAACCTCATTTTTTTGAGATAGGAGAAGAACAAGGAGGGTTCCTCCACAGATATCTAGGCAAGACCTCAGGACGCCCAAGTACCGATAAGCATCAGTAGTCAGGTACAAGAACAGAGCGCATCTTGCCAAGAACTCAGGAAGGGACCAGCCAGAGACCCCCAGGAAAGGCCTGTTGTGGTGAGCCTAAGTGCCCAGGGACCCGTTTCTCATGTCCAACCACACCTGGTGTCATTGAGCTCAGAGCTGCGGATGTGAGGTCAGCCCAGATCAGGTGCCTCCAAATGGCCTGGGATGGACTTCAACTAACAGGTATTCTTGCTTTCACAAAGGAGTCCAAGACTTTCTTACATGGGAATCATAGCTGGGCAAGAGGCATGTGTACCTGGAGAGCTGAGAGCAGGATGTTCTGAGACCTCCTCCGGGCTCCCCACCCTGGAAGCCCCTCTGCTCCATCTCAGCAGCTGAGACAGCACTCAGCGACTCCTGTGTGACCTCCTGGGCCAGAACTGCATTGAAGGCCAGGGAGGCAGAGGCAGGGGAGGGACCTGCAGTGTCCTGTGATGACAGTGGGTGGCATGTGGCTTACAGGAGAGGCCTCCCTAGACACACATACACACAGGGGTCAGCTATGCCCTGGTTGGGCCCAGGTTCCTGAGGGTACGTGGAGGTGGGTACTGCGTCCGTCCTTCCCACAGGCGGGGTTCCACCCCCTCCCCACTGGAGGGCAGTGCTGTGCCCAGAGCAACAAGGTCTTAAAGGCAAAACTCCCAGGGGGTTGGACCTGAAGTCAAGATGGGTTGCCTGGGATGGCCAGTTCTGTTCCTTAGTCACCTCTCCCTGTGGGGACTATTAGAGCTATCTGTCCCTTCCTTAACCCCTGTCTACTTCCTGCCTGCAGCCCTTGCATGAAGGTCATGATTGTTGAATCATGATTCAAAGACCCTTCTGTTAAAATGGAACATTTTCAATATCATGGACATCAAGCATAGCATCTCTGCCTAAAGCACTGTGAAAGCCCATGTTAAACCTCCCTGGACAGGAAGTTACTCTCCTTGCTTCAGGATCTCTGATCCATCCTCTGCTCCCAGAGAACTACACCAACTGGACCTCAGAGTCTTGGCTTCCAGAGTGAGCCCTGTGCAATTCTCCTGTGTCACTCCCTGGCCTGTACCTTCTCCCCTCAGTCTTTTGGGCAAATGGCCCTACTGTCCTGACCTTGGAAGGCTGTAATAGGGAGAAACACCACAGCTGAGCTCGAGACACTTGGCCTCTGCTCTTCACTGGTCTGGCCTCTTGCTTTCCAGCCAGGGCCAGAGTAGGCTGTAGGAGATGGGAGATGTCCAGGCAGATCAGGAACTGGTTGAGGGCTCAAGGAGCAGTACATGGCTTGGAGGCACTCAAACTCCTTCCTGCAGTGGTTATAGCTGCAGATCTGCGGCCTCATAGGAGCCCCCTGGAAGGAGCTCTCTTACAAGTGTGTCAGCCTCTTGCAGGGTATTAAATTGTGCCTGGCCAGTCATTAATCTTGCTAGACCTCCTAGATGCTGAAGTAGCCATCCATGACAGTTTGAAACAGGTATGGAACCAGTAGAGATGTTCTTAGGTTCTACCTTTCAGGTCTGAGCTACAAATGCTTACAGATAACCGTGGTGAAGACCATACTTAAAAATCGACACTGTCTCCTGTCTCATCTCCACGTGATCCAGATAAGCACATGGAGTAAGAATTTCCCGACTTCGGTGCAAGGTGCAGTTCCACGAGGTAGGTGGTAGGTGTCTGCCAAGACTGTCTCATTCACTGAATCTAGAACTTGTCTCCAGGGAGTGGTCAAGCCAGATGGCTCATCAGGTTCTGACTGTCACTGTGTGGTGCCCGAGATGAACATACATGCAGATGCCTCCTAGGGCAGCCCAAGGTGCACACAGCATCAATGCCAGCCCTTGGCCCCAACTCCAGGCTTCATATGGGAATACCCAGGAGCCAGCCTGCCATATACAATGGCGTATCCGGCCATTCCTGTACCCAGTACAGGTGAGCCGCCATCTTTGCCATTTCTCTCTTTGAGAATGCAGAGAACAGGAGGCACGAATAGAGCTCCACAGGGAAGAAAGGGGGAATCTCAAGTTTTCACGAGTGTCACCGACTGTGCTTTTAGCCTATGAACAAGAAGCCCAGCTGCATTTCGGAGCCTTCTCAGTGTGCTCACAGAGCAAAGTGCCGTGCAATGACTGCTCAAAATCTTGGGATGAGACACAAATTCTCCACTGCACCCTGAACCTGTCCGCAGGACTGAATAGAAGGACTCCACCTCCACTGAAGGCAAAGACGGGAAGAAACCACATCACCAGTTGCACAGTAGGCTCAGCAGGATCACAATGCAGGTGGCCACCACTGAGGTCTCTTCCTCAGGAAGCGTCTCCCTCCCAGGGCCACTGTGCCAGGAGCATGTGACTTCCATAGACAGAAACTGCGCCTGGTGCCACGGCAGCTTCTGTGGCACCTGTGACCACCACCTTCAAACTTCACCTTTCCCAAGGGGTTTCCTTGGTCTTTTCCAAAGTCTAATGAGTCAGAAGCTGAAAAAGGCAGAGGCTGAGATTCATTGCTGGGGAGGCCTAGGATGCAGCAGGCTACAACATGGCCAGACCTTGCTACCTGCCGGATTCCACAGCCTGTCTGTTTTCACAGGTGCTGATCCCTAATACATGTGCCATCTTAGCACCAATCACAAACCTTGACCTCAATCTGTGGCCTTGTAGAGGAGCAAGAGGTGAGGGAGCACAGAGAGGCCTCGCATGCAGGCCCCTCCTGCAATCAGGTGTTCCTGAACTTCTCACCTCCTGTACAGGAAATGTGGGATTGGGATCCATGGTCAGCTCCTGCAAAGACCAGCATGGCTCTGCACTTGGAGACGCATGGGTTGGGTACTGATCCAGCCGCAGCTTGGTCTCCAACAGCCTCACAGAAGCCACCACCAGGACAGAAGGGACCCGAGACCTCCTAGCTTTGATGAGACCCAGGTATTTACACCCTCTCTGTCCGAGTATATCCTCGCAGGCTTGGGTTTGGCAGACAGACACATCTTTGTCATGAAACACTAAACAAATACTAAGCAGAATCACCCCCTCTTTTTTTTTAACCTTCTACGGCTATTAGTACTTTTGAATACATTTTTTTCTAGCAGAATGCAGCCTGCCTTTAGGTAATTTCTACTCCGTAGAATTTTATATTGGTTATGTGGGTACATGTTCATTCTGTTTCATAACAGTCTCAAAGATTGGTTCTCGTGAAAGTGCTCATTAACCAGAGCACGAAACCAAACAGACCTGTGTTTATTGCACCATAAGGCTGAAACGTAAGCCTCAAAGATGTTACCTCTCTCCTGAACTTAATTTGTAGTACAGCCCAGTGAAACAAGAGCATTTGAAGTTCAAAATGAAGATTTCCTCTCCATGGCGGGAGAGTTTCTAGCATCCAGTGATAATTTCACTGTTGAGCCTCATAAGGTGAGGGCATTAGGTTTGCATGAACCTCCATGAGAAAAAAATACCTGTGTCCACAGGACCATGTTTCCCCCATGTCTTTCAAAAGAAAGTTCAAAGGAAAGAGCAGGCCCTTTTCAGAAACAAAATCTTTTCATGGTGATGCCAGCCAAGGCTCTCTTGGGGGATATGAGATGATTCTTATATATGTAGAACATGAAGAATTAGAATATGAGCAAAAACTCACTTAGCAAGCCTGATGTCCTTGAAAGTCAAGCTAAGGAAACTCAGTCTATTACCAACCTAGACATTTGCTATACAACCCAGGAGAGAAAAGCCAGCACTTTTTTCTTAGAGGCTTTGACTTGGTTCAATACTTTGACTCTCTCAGAGAAGACAGGGATCAAAAATCTGACCTGCAAAGACACAGAACAACATTTGCATAGCTTGGGTTTTAAAGTGTAACACCCCGACTGGTATCATAGCACTGGTTGCTTTGCCAAATATCTTCACAACCTTCCATTCTCTTGTACATATCTCAGAATCACTAAATAAAAAAATCAGAACACAAGAGAATGGAAATCTTAAGTTTCTTCACTGCCAGGCAACTCTGAACCACTTGCACAGAGATGAAGGACTTAAAATTTAAATTTCCTTAACCACTTAGGCATCTGCTGTTGTACAAAATTTCAAAGTTAACTTGAACTCACAGGACTGGGCCTACCATGGACCAAAGATCGATGGGAAGAGATTAGAAGGTTCTTTCGAATCCATTACCAGTTTGTGTTTATGCTATTCCGTATCAAACAACTGAAACACCATTTTTTCAAATGTTGTCCACTTTGGTTTCTGCAGGGGGTGAAACAGGAGCTCTATAGACATTGCTAGTGGAGTTTAATAGAGAGAATGCCGGGTTCTGGCTTAGCTGTTCCCTTTAACCAAGGGAGTCATGCCAGTTGAGAGTTAAGAACAGTGTAAGAAAAGGTGGGAGCTAACAAAGCCTATTTCGGTCCCGATCTTTCCACTTGTGCCATGTGGTAGTCTAGGGGCTGAGCCCCAAGCCTACATTTCTGGTAGGAACACAGAACCCTTCCATGTCAGCCACATTCCACTTTTAGGAAAACCTTGAGAAGTATCTCAAACAGATCCAGAATACCTCATATGTCAGGTAATAATGGAGGAAAAATTCTTACTTCTCAGAGTCCCCTGGATTTATAGTGAGAAGGATGAAGGGATCTGGGGATGGCTCTGCGATGGCATTGAGTGGAGTAAACCGAGTCTGTCTACAGAGTTCTGTTTTCAGCGATAGTAAAATGACTCAGTCCAAGATGATGCTGTCTGCTCAAATTTATCTCCACCCAGCGCGGGAAGCGGCAGCACCAGCATGGTGTCAGGATTTACTTGGGCCAGAGGAAGTCTGTCTTAGAGCGAATGGATGTGCGGCCTGACAGCATCATCTACTCAACTCTATCGTGCACCCGATAAAGTGGGCCAACAGCAGGTAAGAATTCAACGCTTTGGTCATCACTTTAGTCTTAGAAGTCATTGCACCCCTGACTCAAGACTGAAGCTCCGGGGGCCTTTTATGCCAAGATCCACCAGTTTATTGCTCCTTGGTGTTTTTAATCAAACGTGCTGTTGGCATCGAGCAATAGCAACATTCATAATAGGTTTGGCTCACCCCGAAGGTGGCATAACCTGCCTACAGGGCGATTGGACCCTGATGGTATGGATGCATCAGAAACATTGGAGCATATCAGGCTGTATTGAACTCTTACCACCTGAGTTGTCACTGCATGAAGTTTTGCATCAAGGAGACACACTGCAACGCCCCCGCCCATGTCTAAAGATGCAAAGGAAACATTATTCACCTGTTAAAGGAAAGGGATCTAGAGGCCAGCCCATTACTAAAACCCGACGAGTGCTGGACTAGCAACATCCTACAGGAATATGGAAAAATAACGTATTTAATGGGACTCCAGTGCCTGATTTCCTGAAGATCGCAGCCACATCAACAGCATGGAGAAGCCAACCCAAGCATCTCCCTACGCTCATCTCGAGTCCAAGCCGCCTCGCTGTAGTACAGGGAGACCGAAGTCCATGGCTCTGCTGTGCAGTCCTCTGGGCTTTGCTCTTCCCCAGTGACGCTCCCTAGGTGACCCGACCCTTATCTTCTTGCAGCTTTCACTTCTGCTGATCCCATTCTTGGAGGACTTCCATCCCTTGCAACACTGCCATCCGCTATATTCAAAGGGCCGCCAGACCCACTCCTCTTAACTCGCCCAGCCCAAGGGAGCCCTGGCTAGCAGGAGTATCAGCTGGAAAGATCCATCAGGTCCCACAATTAATTGCGCCTGCACAGCTGAGTGAACTTGCACTCTGCTCAGGTCTGATTGAATATCAAACCTCCTAGGAGGCTGGAGATGGTATTGAAATCATGGGATGAGTCTAAGGGCGAGATGATCATACTTCCATGGATTTTAAGCGTACTTCAACTTGACCTCAATGAAGGGGAGCTTCTTTCTAAGGATTTATTTTCTGTGGAAACTTATCTAGGCTCAGGAGCTACTCATTTATCAAACAGCAGTGCCGCTCATGACTTCTCAGAGCTTAATAGAGTCCCTAAGCACAGAACTCAGGATTTCACCTTTTGTACCAGAGTACCAGGTTACCTGGAGGGAGGTGATGCTTGTAAGACTCCTAGGAACTAGCTCAGAGCCTGCTGATCAGGAGGCATCCACCCAAATGAGGTGGGGGCTCTGCTTAGGTATAATTGAGAGGAGGCATGCGCCGCCTGTCACCAGACTTGGCACCAAGCCATTTCCTCAGCCGACTAAAACTCCCACCAACATTCTTGGGAATGCTTACGCTGCTACTTTATCATGCCACTGATCCCTGAATTAACCCAACCACCTTTTTTCAAGCTGACCCATGCCAGCATCACATACTTAATCCTGCACTGCTTAGAAGGCCACACTGACACTTCAGACTGTTACTAAAAGCTTTTGTTTCATAGGAGGAAGTGTTCCTTATATCTAAGGATATCCTTCTGGAAGTGGCCCTAGACTTATGCCATGTAACTGAAAAGTGTAGGATATCCATATTCAAGGAGGCCCAGGTCGCTGAAGGCTGTGATCATTCATGAACTATGCAGTGCTCCTCATGCAAACCCGTGCTACGAGTTATCACTCGATGGGGCTTTGTACTGTTACCTGCACAATGGACAGCAATAGAAAGGTTCTGACAGAGTAATCACAAATACATGGAGTGGAGCACCATGAGGATCAGGATGTGGTAAGGGACTTTGGCAGGACAACCATCAGGTAATCACTGACGACGTGGCCTGCCTGCCAGCTGGTAGTCATGAGCTCCCCTCTCCATGTCCAAGACATGAGAGGTTGGTGGAGGCCGTAGAGACTCCTGAGGAAACGCTCAAAACCGTACAACACTATCCTCATCTCTCTTCTTTGCCCCAATCTGGACTTAGGGCTGTGGCTCCTGCCTTTCTCCTAGAAGGCAGGAATCGAGTGTACAGAGCGCCAGTTGTATAACAACCCAGAAGCGATTTGAGCCCATCTTGAGACTTCCGAAGTATTTGGGGTAGAGGAGCAGATGAAAGCCAAGTGGGACACCATGCTGTGTCTGGGTAAAGAATTAAGGCAAACATGCCCATCATGTGCAGTTATTGTGTTTCAGTGAAATTTCTCCTCTGTGAGTACCCTTTCTAGTTATTACTCAAAAGGCATCTTGGCATTGTTTTATGCTTCTGGTAATACAGGGTGTTGCTCACTGAGGAGCCTCCAGTTACAACAGGGATGTTGAGGCAAACCAAGGGCGGTCACCTCACCAGCTCGCATCATCAGGTCTCTGAACCAACAACTCACCTCTGACCCTGTCCTCAACAACCCAAAGACCTGGCAGGGGGCGGAATGGCACAGCTAGGAAGTGCCACTGTCTCCATACAGGAGGGGATTCCACTGTCAGGAGAGAGGATCCACTTAGGCACAGTGGTACCCAGAGGAGCACCCAACGTAAACCAGATGGGCGTCCTGTCCTTGAGTCTCCCACAATGCTGCCCTTGTGGCCAGACCAACTCTTACCTGAGAGCGCAGCTCACGATTCTGCAGAAAACAATGGCCTGGGGCCTTCAATGGGGATAGATCGAACCCCCCCACTGCTCCCTCTGTACTATGCAGTCTGACATTCAGGTTTCATCCTTGGCTCCTGAGCACACATTAAAGCAGCTAGTTATTTCTGAAGTTATCATTTTTACTTTGGCTCGGCAAAAATTCATGAAATGTTTGGTTTTCCTTCCTGCAGGCTAAGCCTGGGATAAGGTCCACGAAATAAAACCCTTCATCAACAGCTAGCATCGCTATTTCCACTTGGACCCTAAACCCGGCTGGGGTTACTCTAAGGCAGCGATTCTGTGCGACGACCACCGTCTTCTCTGCCAGGCAGAAGCTCCAGCCTCGTAGCCCCAACCCTGCTTCCATGTCAGGGCAGCAACGCAGAATTTTCACATAACAATGAATTCATGAGGCCCTTCCCAGGCAGTTACTCAGCATCCCCCAGGCCCAGACTAACCTCCTGCCATGTGCATTAGCCTGTGCCCCATTGACTCATATGCTTCGCAAACTAGGAATCTCAAAGTTCCTTAATGAAGGTGACAAGAGGGGAAGAGCAAACATGTAAGCCATATAAATTGGCTCAGGTCAAAGGCACCGAGTGAACCATTTTCGAGGATGTAATTCTAGGAAAGGGTCAGGTAATACTGCTCTGAATTTTCTGACCATGTGTCACACCCAAGGATGTCAGAGGCCATTGCAGAGGGGGTGAGACCTGAGGGCTTAGAATACACCAAGCCCCTCCAGCTTGCAAGTGGATTTCAGTGTTTGAAGCTAAAAAGCCCCAGATATATTGCCTTGACGCCCCACCCCTGCCCAGCAAGCCGGTAATTGGACTTTTCGTCATTTCCAAGGTTCTTGTATGCAAATCGAAACTATGGAGACCATTTCCCTACACACTTCGTGATAGTCTTATCTTTAGCCTCCCTGGCAAATTCTCTGCCTTTATGACCTAAAATCATCAAGACGAATGAGGGTGTGACAAGAGAAATTAAAAATAATTCCCAGCATAGTCAGAATGTCCTTTTCCATACACAGAGAGCCAGGGCTGCTCACGAGAAGGTTTCCCATTCTCACCACAGTCCTGATACCCAAGAATAAAACCCCAGTCTCTGACTGCTCTAGAAGGGTTGGTTTCCTGGATAATTTCCCCAAAACTCAGAACTCTAGAAAAAGTCACTCAAGGCAGAATGCATCATGAAATGCTTTCATTCCTGTAGACGAAGTGGGGAATAAGGCCTATGGCATGGACCCCTCACAGTCAGTGTTGCTACAGCATCATCTGGGACCATAACCCTGGCTAGGGGGAAGTTCTCAGTGCGTTAATGACCCCCACAAGGCCTCATGGGGTCATAGGTGGCTTTTTTCAGGGGTGGCTGAGTCTACAGCATGTGATTAAGGATTAAGGGGCCTTTGATTACTTAGACAAGAGGTTCCATTAACCTAACCCAAGTTGTTTGTAGATCAGGCTGGTCAGAACTTGAGGGTCCCCTGTACTCTGGTGACATAGCTACGGAAATGTGACACTGAAGTTGTCACCGAAGTGCACAGTATCTACAACTGTACTGGTGTGGCACCACCCAATTCCGGTAATCTGGTTAAGAGGAGCAGAAAGACGCCATTTCCCTGGCTGACTTGCTTGCTTTTGCTGTCTCCCACGACCATGAACTGTTGCTCCTCTGCCACGTGCCACCCTGTCTTGGAGCGAGCCATTTATGGACTGAAACCCCTACAAACTGAGCTGAAGAAACCTTTCCCCTTTTAATTTTGTGTGTTGTATATTTTGCCTCAGGAATGAGGAAAGTAATACATTTTTCCCTAAGGAGCTACTCGCATCTCCTCAGATACCGCACTCACTGATCGGGCTTCACCAGATGTCAACCCAGATCTTTACTGGCTCACAGTGAGCTCTGAGAAGCCCCTACCATTGCCTCAAGGACAACAGCTAGAGGTCATCAGTACCGCACAAGAGACAACCCATGGGGAGCCCTCAGCCACAATTTTACCACAATTCTAGGTTAGCTTCAGAGAAACTGAAAACAACAGAACATTGACAGCATGTGGAAAGGTTCAGAACAACATATAGGCAAGGTAGTCAGGGTTGGAGCTCAAAAACAATTTGGAGAAATCTCTAGCTCCACTCGAGCAATCAGATCTAAATGCAAGACAGGAATCCCAGGGTTTTATCTGCAGAGAACACAACTCTACCATAACCGCTATTTTTTTTTCCTGTTAAAATTTTACTCAAAATACAGTGGACTCTTGATTTATGAACTCGATCAGCTCCTGAGGACTGGTTGAACGTCAATACAGTGGAGATCTGGATGTTTATTTGGGTATACACTATAGGTAAGAGACAGGGGTCCCATTAACCTGATTAACAAGAGGTTCCATTAACCTAACCCAAGCTGTTTGTATATCAGGCTGGTCATAACTCGAGGGTCCACTGTACTCTGTTTAGTGACATAGCCACAGAAGTGTGACGCTGAAGTTGTCGCCGAAGTGCGCAGTATCTACAAGACAATACTTCAGACCAATTTAGCTCAAAAGGAGACCTTTTGGGGAAGGACCTCCATCTACGTTTGGAAACTTGAACTGACAGTATTATTGCTTGCAAGACCTCATGTCCAGCGTGGACTTGTCCCTGTAGTGCCAGCCTTACAGAACTTTCTGCCTTGAGGCCCATCAGCACCAGCTCATCGTAGAGCTTACTGATGCAGGTGGTGGCAACACCAGAGTGTCCTGACTGTCCAGCACGACCAATCCAGTGTGCATAATCCTCAGTTTCCTCGGACATGTTATAACTGATGACGCGTTGTATGGCAGGGAAGTTCAGGCCCTTGGAGGCTACACCTGTGGCCACCGGGACATCTTTCTTACCCTCCTGAAACACCTCAGTGGTGTTAAGCCCATTCTTCCTGGTCTCTGCCCCCATGGATGGCCACAGCTTCAACCTGCTTGAGCGCTAGGTACTCATGGGTGGCGTCTGCCTTCTCTGCATAGGTGGAGGGGCCTTCTGTAGACACTGGAGCAGTTGCGCCATCTTAGCCATCTAACTTTGTCTTTTCAATCTTAAGCTTAGCTACTTTGTTTTTATATTGTTGTTTGCAATGCCCAGTGATTTCTCTCACATGAGAACCCAGACCCTATCTCCCACTGTACCCCTGTACCACAGTGACCACAAGGAAAGAGGAATGCAAGCATTGGTTGGGTGGATTGGATCCATGGAGCTACGGTCAAGAAGCAACTTTAGAGCATTTGGTCGGAAGTTGAGTTCATCAAGGTGCACGTCCTCACCTTCGCACAACTATTAAAAACCAGGTGCTCAGCTGATCCTGGGACTGAAAAGCAACATCTGTGCTATTACGGACACCATGTGAGAGCACAGAGAGCCCCCAGGATGGGGTAACTTTCGTTTGCCTGTGCCTGTGACCTCCGGTCTCCCAGGAGCTCCATGACTGCCTCAGGGATCTGTACCTGCACGCCTGGTCCTGAGGCATCTCACCCAGCGTGGGGATCTTTCTTCCTATACAGATGGCCAAGGCCTGTGTTGCTGCAGCACCAAAGTCTACAGGTTCCTGGTAGCCTCACAGTTGGCTAAATTCCTCCTGGGATTTTCCTTGGGGTGACTTGAAACTAGGAACTTCACTCAGGTCCCGGGGACTGCAGGATGCATCCTAAGAATGCCATGGATGGCATAGCCAAGGAAAAAATCTGGCCCTTCCTAAAGCTGGAGGTCAGGCTCTGCTTTAGTCCCTGCTTCACTTTCTGCTTTTGTCATTGGAATGAATGTAGTTGGGCCTGGAGGTTTGAGAAAAGTATACCCTGGAAGTGAAAAGGCAAAGACAAGAAAACCCAAGTATGAAACTGGGGTCCGTTTCTAGTCAATCTAACCTAGAGTGTTCATTTTAATAAATGCACATTTGGAAAGTAAAGAATGTCCTTGCAAGCATTTGAATGTATCTTATCAATCTCGACTCACACTAGTGTACAAGGATTGTCTTTCACAGAGAAGTTCAAGGAAGACCTCAAAATCCTAAATATCAAAAGTGCTGGGAGAAACAGGTCTGAACAGTGGGTGTCTTTGCTAAGAAATTCAGGGAAGGAGACCAAACAAAGACTTTGAAAGCCTCCTGTCCAAAGGAGAAGGCCTATTGCACTGAGCTGAAACTGTCTGACAAGGTCCTTATGGCCAATCTCAGGCCCAACACTGGAGGGCTGACAGACCAGAAATCAGGTGCCTGTGAATGAGCCTGGCTGTGCTTACTGCATTCCCATGGATCCCTGATCCTGAGTGTTACATGGTACTTATCAGCTTTTATTTTGCACTGCAGATGTGAGAATGTTGTGCTTTACTTATCCTCCCTATCCCAAGGAAACAAAAGAGCCTTTGGGAGATATCAGATTTGGGGCCACTGTGATCATTCTGTCTCTTGCAGCACTGGGCCTCTTCAGAAAATAAATCCATGGTACTTGACTCTGAGAAGCAAAGATCTCTTCAATCCTATTGCCGTGCTACAGGGACCGACAACATGGGAGCACTTATGTGGGAATCAACAGCTTCTTGTTCATGACTCTAGCATGCTCCTGGTTATTTTAGCCTTTTCACTTCATCTAATCGTCCGAGATAATGTTTGATATAGGAATTAGCAAATGAGTGAGTCTGCAGTGTTGCGACTGGGCTTGTTCAACTCTGAGACCCAAGCTAGTCAAGTTTCTGTACCCTCTGGGAAGAAGCAGGGAGATAACAGTCTGCTGTGCTCTCCCATCTTGCCAGGGTCACCTTCAGGCTACTGGACCCAGCACTTTCTCTGGATCAGACACTGTCAGCCAGGGAGCTGTTAGATGCCTTTGAAAGTAAATAATAGCTTATAGAAACATGTCTGGATATAAGTGGCCCTCATTCTGTTAAAGAACTAATCTTAGTCTAGATAATTATGACTACAGTAATGAACATATTTACAACTAAAATTCTGATTTCTGTACCAATACCTCAACCCCTCCACACACACTAAAAGCAGCAAGTATATCCTAGGTAAGTGGAAGACCAAGGTGAAAACAATTTTGAATGGGAAAATAGAAATGTTTAAGGCCAGCAACATTCAGGATGATCTAGTCAGTAACTCGGTATTATTAGACCAATGTCTCCTCCTGTCAGCAGTGGTTCCAGCCTTTTAGCTCCACCCAGTTTCCACACCAGGACATCACTATAGAACTTTCACACCATGTGAACCCAAGTTCAAGTCACCGCAAGCCAGAATCTCCCAGGGGCCCAGGATCATCCCTAGTCAAACATGTTAGGTACAGGTACAAGTACAGACCCATAGGCTCCCAAAGAGAAGGAAACTCAATGCTGTGCTTGAGGAAACATGCAAAAGATCTAAGCATGCAAGCCCGATGAATTGGTTCAGGTCAAAGTTACTGATTGAGGTGTTCATGTCCCAGACAATCGAATGCAAACAATGCTGCTCAGATCTGTCCATGCATCACACTCAAGAACGCCATCTAGGCTATTGCAATGATGAGACCCAAGGATTTAATGTAGAACCCTCCCTGCCCAAAAGCAGCTCTAATTTTCAAGTGCTTTTCATCGAGTTTGAGGCCAAAGAGTCCAGATGTCCAATTACCAGATTAATTTGGGGAATCTGCATGTTTATTCACTTTACAAGATTCCTCGGTGAAACTTGAGACTATTAAGAAGACCGTTTTTCTTTGTTTTCTTTATCTTGCCCCGTTTTGAGTCTCACCGGCCCAACTCTGCCCTATCATCTAGAAATCATTGAGACCAGTCAGGGCGCAAGAAGAGAAGTTGGAATGCAGTGATTCCTGGCATGCTCTGAGTGTTGCTGCCTACTCACCTAGAGCCAGGGCTGCCCCTGAAAATGTTCCCCATTCTCAGCACAATATTGCTGACTCCTAACTCAAAACCCTAGGCTCTCCCCCTTGGGTCTAGAAGGGCCTGCTGGCTGAGCAATTCCAATAGTTGTGAGATAGAACCTTGGGGGGAAAAAGTGACAACCAGCCTGGTGCTTTGGAGGGTGGTTATCTTTTTGTGAGAAATGCATCATGAAATGTTTGCAGGCTGAAATTAGTCCCAAGGCAGAACCCTCAAGCCAACAAGGAGCACTGTGACATGAACACCCGAGACCCCAAGACTGCTCGGAATGAAGGGCCTGTCAGCTTTGCCTCAGCAAGTTACTTTCATCTTTTCTGACATTGCTTGAACTGCAATAGCTTTTTGATGCACGAATCAAGATCTCTGAATTCAGAGAAATACTGTTGCCTCAGGGAAAACACCCGTGCGATATGGTTGACACAAATAAAGTGTAAGACAAACAAACAACACAACTATCTTTAGCTAATCACCCAAACTGCCTTCATGTCTGTCCATTAAATATTCATTCAACAAAATACCATTCAATGTTTGGCAAATCTGGATTTCTAGCAGGAGATACAGTGTCTACTAGATACAGGCAGGTTGCTGGAGTGGACAGTTTCAGGCAAATACAGCTCAAGAGGAGACCTGCTGTTGCAGGACCTATGGCTATTCTTTAGTGCCAGAAGTACTTCATACTACACATGGCCTCTTGGAGCATAAAAGTTATATTCGAAAAATTTTTCTTTAAAAGATGCCATTCAAAATTGGAGAACCAACACTTTTACCCATCCATAGCCTGGCCCCTGCTCACATAAATTTCCCACTCTAAGAAACCTGCTTACCTACTCTTGAGAAGGCAAAACTGAGTTCTAGACATGAGCTGCACAGGGTGTAGCCATGTGTTTTTTTCATTTCCAACTCAACTATCCCCCTCAGAGTCCATATTATCGATTACACTCACCCTATATCTTTAGCACAATCTGTGTGGTTCAAGTGAATATTTTTAGGCCACTATTAAACCTGGAGCTGAGAAGTAACACCACTTACAAGGCTGACAACTTTGAAGAAAGCTGAGGCTGCCATACTGGAGCACATTCTACTCAACCTTTTCCGGACAAGCTAGACACTCCAAAGAAGATTCTCTTCCATTTTATATCTTCATTTTTGTAAAACTGGGAAAGTCCCATAATTAGCCAGACATTTTTATAGGGTTGCTATATATATATATTTCTTGCTCATAAGTACTAAGACAATGATACCTGTACCTCCCCTCTTGTACTGTACTTATTTCTGTTCGCATGGTTCGCCATTAGCTTTGGATCTACTCTTCTCAAGTCAGAGAGGGTTAAGGGTTAGGGAACATAGATCAAAGAAAACCAAATTTCAGAAAAGTCAAGGTAATTTGTAGAGTCTCAGAACCACGCTGTGTTGGGGACTGGGAAGCCCCATGGTCACACAACTGTGCACAGGGAGAGCCCACATGACTGTGACAACTTCCCAGAGAAGGGCAAAGGGGAAATTTTCAGGGCTACTTTTAACAAAACTATTTGCTCAAGTGAGTATGTCAGAGTTGCATAATATCCAACTCCTCCAAAGTCAACCAGAACCCGTAGGTACCTATGGACACACTAGCACAAACATGCTATAGTCTGTCGGCAACAGCTCCCTCCCTCAGAGTCAAAGTACTCCCTCAGAGTCTCCTTAGCAGAGGCTGCTAAGGAGAAGCAAGTTTAGAGCACTAAGATCAGAACCTGGGCTCTTTGAGGTGCGCAACACTCGTGGAACTGTTAAAAACCAGGATGAGCACTGCCCTTGCCTGCTCAGCTCACCCACGCTACCACGCTGAGAACCTAGGGCAGCACCTGTGCTAGTATAGAAATGGTGTGAGGGAGAATAGGACCCCGCAGGACAGGGTACTTGCCGTATGTGCTTCCACAAAGTCCGGAAAACACTGGAAGACCAGAGGTTGCAGGCAGAAGCCACCTCAGGATCTGTGTCCCCACTGCTGGTCCTGAAGTGCTGAGGCATCTCACCCAGCATGGAGGACTTTATCATTAAAGACTTGGCCAGGCCAGTGTGACTGGTAGCATCAAAGTCCGTAGGCCACCAAGTGCCCCGTGGCCAACAAAGCAACCAACGCACAACTGGCTGCAAACCCTGAGATGAACATATTTGCAAACTCCTCCTAGGGTTTCTTGACACTCGGAAACTCATCCTTATCCTGAACTCCAGTCTGCCTCCTGGGGAATGCCTAGGCCCGACACAGGACGACATAACTAGGGAAGAATTCCAGTCTTCCTAGCTGTTGGTCACGAGCTGTCTCTGCAATAGCCTTCACTCTATGCTCCTGGCAAAGGAATTAAGCCCAGCTGGGCTTTGAGGTTTCACAGAAGCACTCTCCGAAGTGAAGATTTAACATAGAAATAGGACTCAAAACATGAGCCGAGCTTAAACCCAAATTTACTTCCCAGCTAGTTCACTTTAATCAAGGCATGTTGATATTTGGACTTGAGAACGTTCCTTTGCAAGCAAGTCGAACATAGTGTGCCAATTTTTTAACCTATCTCAACTTCTTTTGGGGATGGACAAGGTGAAGGACAAGGGGAGTCACTGCCGAGAAGTCCAAGGAAAACCACAGAATCCCAAATGCTTAGCGTCAGTTTAAACGGGCAAAAAGCAATAGCCATCATTGCCGAGAACCTCGCGGAAGGAGACCACGCGACCAGTGAAATCCTCTGTCCACGGAGCCTCTAACGCCGGAGACCTCGTGTCGCACAGGCTTTCTGTACCTGCCTCCCATCGACAGCATTGAGTATGCAAATAGTTCGGAAGCCAGGTGCTAGTCGAGGCTCTGTCCATGCGTCCTCCGCCCCCGCGGACACCCTGAGCAGCTCATGGGACCTCCGGCTATATTTTTGGACTACAGCGGTGATAATGCTGTGCTTCGCTTATTACTCTGCTGCAGTGAAGCAGCTTCAGGGAGCAGCAAATTCAGAGTTGCCACAGACCTCCTCATTCTCAGCCTGATCCTCCCAGCACAGCGGCTCTTCCAAAGAACCACCTTGAGAGCTTTGCAGCTCAAATATGGAATTCAAGAAGTCTTTACTTCTCAGACCAACAACATAGGAGATTTTGTGACAACTGCTTGGTACTCACCACTCCAGGGTTTATTAAAGTTCTTTTAGCCTCAATCTACTCATGTCATTCACAGTATTTGAGGTAGCAAGAGGCCAAAATACTGTGGGGTACACTCGTTTGTCAAGGTTTGTCTATGTTTGCAATGTCCACGCCAGTGAGGCTTCTGTACCACTCCAGGAAGGAGAGAAAATAGGAATTTACCCACCCCCGCCATCTTGCCATGAAAGCTATCCATGAGCTGGCACCTTCTCCAGCTTGCAAATCCACTGTCACAGTGTGCTGGCTACCAGACACCTTTCCACTAGGCAGAAACACTCGCTACGCTCTACTAGACAAAGAAAAATAATGTATAGAAAGACGTCGAGATACAAACAAGTTCCTCCCTTTCGTTTAAAAAGTAGTATCTTCTTTTGTAGGCTATATTAGGTTTCTTTTGGAAGTTTTCTTCTTTTGGGGTTTGAAACACTTCACACACCAAACTCACACCTTATGGTTTGTGTTGAGAAGTCTACTGTGGTTTTTAGCAGTACCTGCCTGCAGTATGTGCAGTTTATAATCATTGCGGGGAGTGGGCACATGTACATAATACAACTTGTTTTGTTACTGCCCCTTTCCCACCCAACCTTAATTACCCTTTCTCCATTTTCATGGATGTTTACATTCACTGGGGTTATTAAGGTTCCCTCTACATAGCATCTCTTTGTTCTGTTCTTCCCTTCAATTTTCCATCTCCCCCTGCCCTTGATGATCTCTTGGGTCTCTTTCAATTTGCAAGCGATCCATTCCCCTGGTCTCCTTCTACCCATCTTTCATTCTTTATACTTTGCCTTCCTCAAATGAGGGACACCACCCAATATTTAAGCTTGTATTTGGGTTTTTCCACTTTTGACACATAATGGACTAATTGGGGGGGTATCAGGGATCAAACTCTGGACTCTGAAGAATGCACAGTACCACTGAGCTAAATCCCCAGCCCCTGGAATACTACTTGTCTATAAAATGTCAAATTTGAGACATTTGGAGAAAAAAAAAATGGACGCATCTGGAAGATAGAATGTTGAGTTTGCCGAAATCCTAATGAGTTTAACATTATTAGTAACTTGTTTTCTCTCAGCTTTTAGACATTTGTAAAAGATGTTAAATTTCCTCCAGCATATGTTTTGACCCCTCTGTCAAAGATCTGAAGGCTTTATGTGCCTGGAGTTGTTTCTGTATCCCCTATTCCAGTGAAGGTGAATCTTTTAGAGCACTCAATAATAGGAAAAGAGCCTGCTGTGGCTTGCGTGCCATGGGTTCACACCGCTGCCCTACTCTGTTTCATTGACCCATGTGTCTGTACCATGTTTTTTTTTTGTTTTTGTTTTGTCTCTGTACCTTTGTACTGTAAAACTTACAATCTGGGGCATTCGTGCCGACTGCTTTGCTCTTGTTGCTCAGGATAGCTTTTGCTATTTTGGGTCTCCTAGTTCCATATTATTTTATGATTGTTTTCTCTAGTTCTGTGAGGAATTCTGCAAGTGTTTTTATTGGTATTGCATTCAATCTATACAATACTTCAATCTTTCCATTTTCTGATGTCCTTTTGATCTTTTCCAGTACTGTATTTTTTATTATAGAGGCCGTCAGTTCCTTTTTCCTGGAAGGAGAAATGGCCAGATGTCCAACTGAATACTGATTCATGGGCTGTCGTCAACGGTCTGGCCAGCCGGTCAGGAACTTAGAGCATGACTAGAAAATTGGTGGTGAAGACATTTTGGGAAGTGGTGAACAGATAGACCTCTCCAAATGGGTGAAGGATGTAAATATATTTGTACCCCACATAAGTGCTTATCAGAAAGAGTCCTCTTCTGCTGAGGCCACTATCAAGTCAATAAGATGACCCTTTCTGTAGACAGTGGTCAACCTTCAGTCACCCCCATCATTCCCAAGTGAGTCCATGAGCAGAGTGGCCATGGTGGCAAGGGTGGAGGTTATGCATGGGGGCTCAGCAACATGGACTCCCACTACCAAGGCTGATTTAGCTGCACCTACAGCTGATGTCCAAAATACCAGCTGCAGAGACAACACCGAATCCCCCGCATGGCACAATTCCCCAGTGTGATCAGACTGTGATCTGGTAGCAGGTTGACTATATTGGACCACTTCCCTCAGGGAAAGGACAGTGCTTTATCCTGTCAGCTATAGACACTTATTCTGGTTATGGGTTTGCCTTCCCTGCATGTAATGCTTCTGCCAAAGCTGTCCACGTTCTCCAGAATGCCTTCTCCGCCATCACAGAGTTCCACACAGCACTACTTCTGACCAAGAGCACATTTTATGGCCAAAGAAGTGAGGCAAAGGGCTCACGCTCATGGAAGTCACTGGTCTGACCACATTCCTCACAATCCCAAAGAGGCTGGGTTGATAGAAAGGTGGAACGGTCCTTTGACGATACAATTACAGTACAAATTAAGTGGCCATAGCTTGCCGGGCTGGGGCAAAGTTCTTCAAAATGCTGTGTATGCTTTTAATCAGCATCCCCCTATGTGGTACTGTGTCTTCTTCAGGAATGAAGGGGTGGATACGGGAATGGTACCATTTACCGTTACCCCCACGGATCCACCAGCAAAATTTTTACTTCCTGTTCCTTCAACTTTATGCTCTGCTGGTTTAGAAGTCTTAGTTCCAGAGGGGGGAAGGCTTGTACCAGGAAGCACAACGACGATGCCATTGACCTAGAAGCCAAGAGACTTTCCCGTGTTTATTTTGGTCTCCTTATGCCTCTCAGGAAAACAAGCTAAAAAGGGTTACAGTGTTGGCAGGGGTGATTGACCCAGACTAGCAGGGGTATTTGGACTATTTATCTACAATGGAAGGAGGAAGAATATACTTGGAACTCAGGAGATCCCTTAGGTCCCTCCTGGTGTTACCCTACCCTGTTAAGGTCAGTGGGAAACTACAACTCATCCAGGCAGAATGACGAATGATCCAGAACCTTCAGGAATGGAGGTGTGGGTCACTCCACCAGGGAAAGAACCAAGGCCTGCTGAGGTGCTTGAAGGCCAGGGGAGTACAGAATTGGTAGAAGGCAGCAGTTCTAAGTAGTAATTATGGCCACTTGATCAGTAACAGAAATGAGCATTGTAATTGTAATAGTTTCCTAAGGTTTCAATGTAAAATGTCAGTATTGGTTAAGTATTATTAAACCTAATATTTAAGTTATGAAATATTAAGAGTAATCACTACCTAAAGAAGACTTGCCTGCCATCCTAAGAGAATTAATGCATTTTCACTTATATGCAGGACAGTTAACATGTTGAGTGTAATTACGAACTTGTCTATCTGGAGACTAGGTTTAAAGAAATGCGCTAGTTGTCAAGCTGTCAAGGGGTGGACTGTGATGGTCGTGTCAGCTTGAGTAAATAACACCCAACTAAATTAGCTTAGCATAGTTATGAGTGTGGAAGACTCATCCCAGGGAGGATTATCACCAGGGTGCTATAAAACAGAGAGACACTAAGGATCACTCCATGTTCTTTCAGAGGATATTCAGTCTTCATTTTCACCTTGAACATCAGCTCCTAGCTTTTGGTGTAGGCTCTTGAGCCTCGTGCCATGGACTAGCATGGGCCACTACATGGAGTTCTGAGCCTCTGGCTGAATCTTTCAGATCCCCAGTGCATAGACCAATCTGCACTCTTCCACACTTGACTGTGGGCGGCCATTATAAGCCAATCTATAAATTCTTATATATTTGTATATCTTATATCTGTCTCTCTTGTAAATACTGAACTCATAAAAGGAGAAAGGATCATCTCCGTAACCTTAGAAGGAAGAGAACTGAATTGTAAGCAGATGCTGTATTTACCCCACTCAGCCTCCTCAGGGGTCTGTGTTCTGGAGTTACCTTATACACTGAACACAGTGGTCCTGAGCATGGGGCCTTCCTGGGAGCAATGAGGATATGTCAACCCAGTGCTCTGTCCCCAGTCTCAGACCTAGAAGACCAGGAATTGAAAGCAGACCCTTCCTGCCACTCAGAGGTGGAGCACAATCCCAGCCTGGTCTGACGGTCTGCTTCTGCAAAGGAGTCAGCCCAGTGAGGCATGGGGACTGGCAATCAGATCTCCAGGGAAGTAAAAAGGCCGATCAGAAAATAGAAAAGTGACCCCATGAGGACCATTTAAATTCCCCCTATCCTCCAATGGCTCATTTTCACAAGTGCACGGTCAAAAAGACTGAGTCCTTTGAAAAGTAAAAGGACCTCAAGCTCCATATGCTTTAGAAAGAAGCATTGCTTTCTAATCAACCTTGCGGATGTAAATTGCAGACTACAAGGAGAGGAACTCAAGAGAAGTCCAGGAAAGACCACATGGGAATTGCCATTTGCTACATACAACACATTTGCTACGTATTTTTGTACCAGGAAGAAAAATTAAGGCACCACAGCTCATGGCGAACACCATGTAAAGAATTTAATCATGTTGCAGTGCAACTTTATTCCTTGGCTTGGATCTCCGAATGCATTTTGGTACTGTTCCTGTTTTGTATTCGTCTCAGTTTCCATTATGTCATCACAAGGCTCTCGCTCACCAGGGTGCTTGTATCAAGGAACTTGAGGGGAAAAAAAAAGCGGTCACATCGATTCCCATCATCAGGTCCGTGTGACACCAACGGCCCCACACAGTTTCACTAACAGGTAAATGAGGTTGTATCTCAGGATGGTGCAGACTCCCACAGGGGCCCACCATGCACGGCCAGCAAGTACCACCATGTCTAAATACACAGGTGGTTTCCACAGTCACGAGGGTGGGGACTCACCCTCAACAGTGCCCAAAGGGCCAAAGAATCTGTTGGGAGCCTTGCTCTCAAATTTCCCACATCCATCCTGAGGTTACATTATCTCTGAAGGCACAGCTCAGAATTCTACAAGAATCAGTAGGAGCCTCAGAGTCCAGGGGAGCTTGAATCTGCTTCTCCATCTGCACTGTGAGATCAGAGGCTCAGGTGCCACTATTGGCATGACTGGTGCTGACCCTGCCCTTGTAGACCACAGCCTCCCTGTTTAGGATGCAAGTGCAGTCTCTCACTAGCCTCCCTATTGATGACAGTTTTATTTCTGAGATCAGGAAGCAAGAATCAAATGAGAGGTAAAAGCTAGATGCCCGTTTATAGTTTTATGTAACTACACTGAGAACCCCACTGGACACAGAAGTCTTGTGACTTTGCCTGGAGAATCGTTGTCCTCAATTCCCATGGGGCCAAGATAGTGGGGGCTGCCAGAAAATCAAAAGCACATGGATCCCCCTTTGCCCTAGGTTTCCTGAGTTCTTTGTGGAGCCAGGCAACTTGAAGAAAGAAGGAGATGCCAAGATATATACAAAGCAGGATAAGCAGCTTCTCTAAGGGAGCAGAGGGAAACACATGTATCCTTTTGTCTTGCCATTTGATGTCCTGTACCTGCCAGGACTCGGCCAGCAAGAAGGCCCTATTTAGTCCCTTGATCTTGCTGATCCAGATCTGACTTTTCTTGGTTGAACTGTCCAGTGCTAAGATCTTTTCTTGCTACAAATTGGACATTCTGGGAGAGAAAAGGCGAGAGAGACATGGACATGAATCAGCAAGGGCTGTGAGCTGGTAACAACTTCAAATCAAAGTTGCAATGACACAGGCACATTTACCCTACAGAACAGCTCTGCATGACTTGAACCCAAGTGGCATCTTCTCTGCAGGTTGGTTTATATCAATAGACCTCAACTTCAATACTGCAAGCTTTAGCCCAAGATACACTCTGTATGGGGCCAGTTGCTACATGTCCAAGACCCAGAGAAACATAGAAAGGCTTCCTAAGTAACTCACGGCACTCTGCAGTCAGACCTCACAATACAGGAACAGCCTGTAATGCCTGGAGAGCAAAGCCAGAGCAACCCTCATGTGAGTTTAGCATGCTAGATAGATGATTTTGTAAAAAGAGGAAGAAATACAATAAGCATTGGAGCATAAGCATGATGAGACAGAAGAGCGGAATGCCAGACACCAGTTTTCAGTTTCAGGGGAGCAGGGCACTGGGTACACATACAGCGGGGTGGGGGCGGGGCTTGCGATATAGAGAGATCATCACTGTGCCAATCACTGGGAATGGACCTTCCCAATACTTCCACTAATCACGCCTCGGCCTTAGACTCTCACAGAACAGTCAGGCATCGATCGGGCAATGCTCTTCCAGGAAGGGAAAGGGAAGGCAAGGTCAGTTTCCAGAGTGGGTACTGGTTCCCCATAGCCAACACCAGCTCAGAACAATTAACCACACCCACCCAAGTGCGTATCATTCCATAGGACACTGTGCCATCCCCTTGGGGGGTCAGCTGTCCCATAGTGAGATGACACTTAAGCAAAACAAAGGAGCAACTGCTGGGAAAGTTGTTCCTACCCAAGGTGATAAACCCAGAAAGGCCAACTGATCTGCATCCTTTGGTAAGAAGTGCTCCAGGCCCAGTTTTTATGTTCATGCAAGACTCTTAACTCTACCCCAAGCCATTGAGGAAGTCGCATTGCCGGGAAATGTGATTTCAGTAAGACATGGGCACGACATTTCTGAGCCTGACTTTGTACTCTTGTGGCTCAAGTTCAGAGGCTAGATGGGCCAGCGATAAACTGGGGAATGTTCTAGGGCCACCCGTTTGTGTTTCATGCACAGTGCATCTATTCTTTTAATGTTGTTAACATTTCAATGGAACATAAAAGCTTCCCCAAGTCAGTCTATATCAGACTTGCCGTTGTCCCCACTTCCGGATGTGAGAGGGGTGGTGCTATGCCAGTGAAGGCCACCAAGTTACCCTAATGCAGCATTCCTGTTGGACCAACACCCCTTCTCTGCCAGTTGGCAGCTACTCTAGGGCTTTATACCTCTATGTTGGTACCACACACCAGGACATCACTGAAACTTCACACATGACCATGAACTGGTAACCTGTGCTCACTTCCAGTCACTATCAGTCCTTGAAACAAAGCTCCAGTCAGGTGCCTCAGATGAACGCACAATTCGATTCTTAGGGCCCCCCAAGAGACGTACTCTCCAAACTTCTGCTTGTGGGAAGTGATGTGGGTGGAAAGATCAATGTAGAGAAGCTTTATGAATTGGTTCAGGCCAAGAGTATTGACTGGGTCACATTTTCTAGGAAGTAGAAAAAGGCTCAAGTTCACTGTGCTCCCGTTAGTCAGTGGGGTCATACTCAACAATGGTGTCTCCATGTAGACCAGCAAATCCACTCCAGTTTCCAAGTGGATTTCACCGAGGCCAAACAGCCAAGGTATGTTGGTGAAAAAACTCCCCAAATCAAGGTGCCAATTGCTCATCACTCCTTCAGGTTCCTGTGTGGATCCTGAACCTAAGAGGCCATTTATTGCCCTACTTACTTCACCTTATGACATTTTAGACTTTCCCTAGTACATACTCTGCCTTCAGTCTTCAGTCTGAGAAGACCAAGACCAATCAGGGTGCAATGAGAGAAATCAAAATTCCCATTATGCTCAGAGTATCATTTCCAATAAACATAGGGCCAGGGTTGATCCCCACCCATTCTAACCATTCCTGATGATCCCAGCTCAACACCTCAGACTCATTTCCCCTTGGTCTAGACGGGCCCAGTGCCTGCACAATTCCCACCAGCTGTGGCTCAGGATCCTAAAAGGGGTACCAATTGAAGCAGGGTTTACCTGGTGGTAATTTTTCCCTAGACTGAGAAAAATTGTGACCTTTTTTCTTCCAATAGACTTTAGGTCTGAAATAAGGCCTATGGCATAGAACACTCAGTCAACAAACAGGGCTGCTACAAAAATTCCTCAGACCCTAACACTGCGTAGGGCCAAGTGCCAGGTGGCTTTGCCCCTAGAACTCTTCTTTTCAGTCATTTCTGGCATGGAAATGGTTTCTTTAGGCATTGATTCAGGTCTTTGCTGGCTGACCATAAGCTCAGAGAAAAGGAATATCTTTCAGTCAAGGGAAACGTGTCCAAGTGTCACTCAGGTGACCAAAAAAATCTCAGATCAGAAATATTAGCCTCACATTTATACTGCTTCAGGTTCTCTTAAGCCAATCTAGAATTATAAGAAAACTAAAAGTTGCCATGGAAGGATGAAATGAGATGCTATCGAGGTAGCAGCAAGGATCAGAGGTTGGGAACATTTAGACACAGTGACAGCACAGGTCAGAATCCAAGATGGGCTTCAGTGCTCCTTCTATAGATGAAAACTCCCTCTGATGATCCGAGTTAGCCTTCTAACTGCTGTCATTTTTTATTAGTCACTCAAAATATTCTTTGGCTAGTGATGGGGCCCCAGAAGGGTGACACTCAATTTCCAGGTGAAAATGCACATTATCTACTAAACACAGACAGTATTTCAAGCACAAGCTGTCTCAGGCAAGTAGCTCAAGCAGAGACCCTGGATTGGAGGACCTACAGCTACATTTGGGCACTAAGCAGTGCTGATGCCATTCTTCCTTGGTGGCTGTCAACTTGAGTGAAAATGCCCTGCTGAATTAGGGTCAAGGTGGTTCTGGGCACAGAAGACCCTAAAATAAAAACGAAGAGGATTTCATGCCAGTTTTCCTCCCAGAAGCTTTGGCTTAGTTCCAGTCCTTGCCCTTGGGCTAAGGGTGGCTGTTGTTCTCTTCAGAGGAGCTCTGGTCTTTGCTTTCATCTTGAGTGCTGTCTCCTAGCTCTAGTGCAGGTCCTTCAGCCCTGGCCCTTGGGCTTTCTGGTGCAGACCCTTCAATTCTCCATCAAAGATTCCTTGGCCTCCTGATATGGACTCATACAGCACATTGCCATGGCCTCTAGGCCTTCAGCTAGATTCTTCCTATTTCCAGTGGGCATGCAGATGGACCTCTTGCACTCTTCTACATTTGACTCTGAGCGAATACTGTAGGCTAATTGTAAAGTCATAAATTGTGTCCTGCATTAAATCCATTTTTCTCTTGCAATCATTTTCTGTCTAAGTCATTCAAAATAAAAAGTTCTTGAGAAAAATGCCATCTACACTAGAATGTGGAAATGGTGTGCTGCAAGGAGTCTTTAGCCCATCTAAAACCTGGTTCTACTCATGCAAATTCGTACTTTTCAGAAACCCACGTGCTTCCTATGGGGAAGGCAAATCTCCGTTCAGTTCCAGGACTTGGCTGTCCATGGTGCTGCTGCGGGATTTTCCAGTCCTAGCCCAACTACCCTCCTCGTGCCATTATGAATTATACTTGCTAAAGATACATGGTGAGAACTCCAGGGATTGAGCTGATCATATTAGCAAACACTCGACTCACGGCTGAAAACTAAATCCCGATATGAATGACAACCACGAGAACTCCCCAGGCTGCTCAGGAAGCTGCCACATTGGGATCAAGATGTCATTCAAGGAAATGGAAAAAATCTTCTGTCAAGGTAAGGCTACATGATCAACTATGTCTTGGTAAAATTTTTGTAAAATGTTTAATAGGTTCAGACTCTTTCCATAGGACAGAATGAATATTTTAGAGACACGATCACAACACACCAGTATCTTGTCAATAAGTATCCAGTCAATGCTGTGTATAGTTTCCCCCTTGCTTTGGACTTGCTGCTTCCGACTCTTGCTTTGTCTTGATCTGCTTCCATCTACCCCTAGAGGGCCTATCCTCCTCCAACTGTAGCAGGATTCTGAAATCCAAGTCGTCTGAAGAATCCTAGAACCATATGTATTAGGTGACGGGTAGCTTAGTGTCCACAATACTCAACAATTTTGGCTGGCTTATTTTAATACATAATACATGCATATTCATAGTTTTAACATAGGAGCCTGAAATAAGTTCACCGATTGCTAGGAAATTTTCTCATGAAATCCAGGTTTCATGAGCGTGCAGAATGGAAGTGGATGAGATTGTCACTCCAGAGCCACCCGGGGAATCCCACTGATCCCAAATTCCGACAAGCATCAGTAGAGACAGGGTAGGACAGAGGGCTTGCCCCGGGGCAGCCAAGCACATCTGCTGTGTCCAGAACCTCAGGGAGGCAAACAAGACCTGTGGAAGGTCTGCTGTCTAAAACAGAGAACCGAATGCAGGGAAAGCCTAAAGCCTCAGCAGGGATGTGGTTTCTCATGGCCCCGAGAACCAGCCTTGCTGAGACACGGAGACTTAGTAGCAACTGACAGTGCTGCGTTTGCATGTCCCCAAATGACTCTGGGTAGGCTTATCTCATCCAAGTCAAAAATATTTCTGCAGTCACAAAGGCATGCAAGATGAAGATGTCAGCACAAAGAAAATCAAAGGTGGGCAAGAGAAACATCCGAGAACAGGATAGGATCTGGGGCGCACGAGCCTCCTGCAGGGCCCCCCACCTGGGTGGGGCCATCTGCTTTGGAAGCACCTGGTGCTGTCCTCGAAGGAGCTAAGACTGTGCGGCAGGAGTCTCCTACACTGGAGGGCAAGGGGAGGCTGGGGTGGGCTTTGAGAAGCCGGTGGTGGGAGGTAACATGCAGTCCATGAGGGAAGTCTCCCTGCAGACCAGCCATCTGGTCAACTCAGCTGCACTTTCCTGCTGAACAAGTCTGGGTTCCTGCAGCAAATGGACAGCATAGTCCTCTGGCTTCCTTCCAGCCTTGTCCCACCCAGCACCTGGGGGACTGCATGGTGCCCCCAGCTGTGCTCACATCTCCTACACCGGACTATAGAGAGATGATAGGCAATTTGGCATAGTCAGGCTTCACCACTCAGGATACTCAGCTAGGTGGATGTCATGGAGACTCAACCCTGGCTGGCTCCCCACTTCGTGCAGCCGAAAGGAGTCACAGGTAGCCCCTAGGACCCCAACATTACCCGCTGCCGTATGGGCTATCATACAGAAGCACTTGTATGAAAATGGTGCCTGTAAGCGATCAGTTTTTAGTCCAAGAGATTAAAATTCCTTTGCACCACCAAAGACTTGAAGTCAAAAGGCTTCCTCAGCTCTTCAACAGAGAATTATTCACGTGAGCAGAATGTTGTGCAAGGAGTGAAAGCATTGGGGAGGAATTTCCCTGTGGAGGACTTAGTTAAGCAGCTGCCCTACACCTATTTTTAAAATCAATAAAATGTAAAATTTGAGGCAAAAGCAGCTGTTATTTTCTCTTCCCCAAATATATGATCTGTATATACAACATGCTTCAGTTTCTCAACTAGAGCCTTCTGTTTCTGAATTGAAACCCATAGGTTCTTTACAGGTACAGTATTCGTATTCCCAAGCTGTTGTATACCAGGGTTCAAGAGCAGGTGACAAGTAGCGAGTGTCATATGGATGAGGTTACGTCCCAGCTGTTTCAGAGCTGGGCAAGGGACACCCAGTTCTGCTCCCTCTGGCCAGAGACTCCAGACCCTCAAGACACTTTGCTTCTCAGCACCTGTGTGTTTTCAGAGCTCAGGTTAGTGGGATACACCCGTAATCAGGGTTTGAAGTAGCAAAAGTAGAGAACACAGGTAAAGGGCTGCAGTGGGGGCCAGGGAAGATGGGGGTCTTTCCTCTTCATACCCAGTCACCCCCAGAGTGTGGCTGCAAATTCAAAGTCTAACCCTCAGGGATCACACTTTCAGGATGGATACTCAGGGGTTACCATCTAACGCAGGCTGTTCACCTGTTATGTCCAGGTGAGATGGTGACCATAACAAACTGGAGGAAGAAGCTTTACCTAGAAAAGACGCTCATCTGCACCACCTGGGTATACGCTCCAAACAAGACAGGATAAATAACTACAACTCTCTCCTGGGGTTCTTGCTGAGTGTTCAAGTGCACCCCAATTAGAAGTCACAGCCTTCAGGGTGGTCTAGGTCATGAGTTTTACCGAACGTCCACACGCTGGATTTGTTCTTTAAGCCCATTTGAAGGACACGATGGAGCCTGCCCTCACAGGGGTTCCTTAGGTCCCACTTCTCAGGCAGTGCTAGAAATGCTCCCGAGAAGCTCCTGAAAGCGTGTCGTGTGCACTCTCTCCAGGGGCAGGTGAGTGATGTCTGCTGAGCCTGGTTTACCCTCCGCTAGAGCAAGGACAAAGGAGTGTCAAAGCCATACCGCCCGGCCTTGTACCAGCTAGGGGCTGGGGCTGCCCACTGAGCCCGAGACGCACAGATCTGCAAACTCCTGCTGCCAGTGACGCTGACGGGTGCACTGGGGACCAGGCACAAGTCCTGCTCTGGCTCCAGACTTCACTCTGGGAAGGTCAGGGAAGGCCTAGCTCCTTACAGGATTTCATAGCCAAGAAAGGTCAGATCTGTCCTTCCTGTACCTGATAGAGGTGAGATTCATCCAAACTATGCCACCCCCTCTGCTCTTGGCATGAAATAAACCAAGCTGGGCTGTGAGGACTGAAGGGTGCACTTCCCAGAAGAGAGAAGATAAAGACTGATGTCTGCTTAAGAGTGATGAATCCACTAATGGCTTCTAGCTCACATTCCTAAAACAAACAAAAAAAAACCCGATTGTGAAATATATCTTCAGTTTTGGTAAAAATTTCAAATTTCTATGGCAGTAAGTAATCTGTTTTCTTCTGAGAGCCCAGAACACAGGAGGCAGGAGGGAAGCTCCGTGGGGAAAGATACAGGAACCTCAGTTCCCACAAGAGTCCACAGAGGCCAAAGGAGCACAAAGCTTCCGGTCTACAAGCAGCTTGGCAAGATATTGGACATGAAGCTGCCGTGTTCACAGAAGGAACCATGGAGCCTCAGTTAAAATCTTCTGGCCAACAGACCAGCTCTCATTGTCTCTGCCTGCATGGATATAAGTAAGACTCTGCTTTCCCTGAATCCAAATAATTGCAAGAAGCCACACCTCCGGGGCCACAGTAGCCCCAGACAGGACAAAGCTGGGGCCTGGTCATCAGTAACGCCCCCCTCCCTCAGATGGTCCTGGCTCCCAGTGACAGTCAGAGGCCATCCCAAGGAGGTGACGAAGGTGGAGCTGCTCAATGAAGACAGAGGGCCCTTGGTGCGCCCTCGTCTGTGTGCACTGAAGTACAGCCCGTTGGACCAAGGTTCGACGGGATTCCCTTGTGCCTTCCAAGTCGCAATTGCCTCAGAGGCTGAAAAAAGCAGAGGTGGTAGATTCACCCCAAATTCGAAGCATAGAGCAGACTCAGATAAAAGGGCATCTGTGTCTGTAACAAGGAGAGGTCACCCTGAGCAGCACTTCCTGTCCTGCGACTGAGTGAGGTAAGGAACATGGAGACCCTGACAGGCTGGATTGAAAGAACACTAGGGAAACTGAACTCAATGGTGATAAATAGGTGTTGGTGTAACTGCTACCAATCTTGGCCTTCCACTGCCTCAGTACAGCATCAAGTCTCCTAGAGCACGGGGAGGCCCAAGCGCAGGACCCTCCTGCACACAGGACCCTCCTGCACACCGGCCCCTCCCCACTTCTGTTCAGGAAATGCGAGTTTGCAATCCTCTGGGCTCCTGCCGGGCCTTCAGAGCCCAGGACTGCTCTGCACGGGTGAAGCCCAAGCCCATTCTCCAACAGCCTCTTAAGTCAGGGCCAGGAAGGGCAGAACCTGGGCCCCACTTGCCAGCCGATGAGCCCTGGGAACCCCACTCTGCCTGGCTGGCGGGAGCCCAGTTACCTTTGGTTTTGAAGACATGTACTTCTGTCTACAGCCGTAGCACCCTGAAGATACTTCCTTACTGTGGAACAGTAACAGGAGATACTTAGGCAGTATCTGCCCTTTCTACACCTCCTCTAGATTTGTAGAGCTCTCCAGCTCTCCTTCAGGCAATTTCCATGCCACTGCATTTTTATATCCTCGGCGAGAAGCGAGGTTGTTTTGACAAATGCTCATTTTCTTTCCCATGGTAGTCTCATAACTGAAGTGCTAGAATGCATTTGGATTTGTGCTTGAATTAATGAGGATTTCATAGGCACCAAACATCCCAGAACATGTGCTGCCATGAGGCTTCAGCCCCAACAATATCACCTTTCCTGAATTTAATTCATAGCATAGTGCGTGGAAACAGGGGTCCTTAAAGACTCAGCTGTCCACATTGCCCCTCTGGATGCAAGGATACAGTATCCACAGTACTCCGTTCTCTATGAAAACAGGTTATGATCTTTGGTCTGCCTGCACCTCCCCGAAAAACTTGGACATGTGCCCTGTTAAGTCTCCTCAATTATCCAGCTCAGCCAGTGGAAATGGGGCGCTCTCTACTGAGAATGGGCCATCTGTTAGACAAGGTAGTACCCGAGGCTCAAAAGGGCCCAAAGCTCCTTCAGAGGCTACAGGAAGGTCAATTTCTTCATACTGTGAAGAATTAGAACTAATGAGGAAAAAATTCATGAACCATGTCCCTGGAGGCCGAGCCAAAGGAACTCAAGTCAGTGCCATGTCCTCCGTAAGACACCTGACAGATGTAATCACCCAAAAAGCTATTGCACAACCCCAGTACACAGCAGTAGGATTTTTCACTAGAAGGGGATCTGGACCCTGCACACTGACTCTTCAGGGAAAACAGTGACTGCAAAAACCTGTAAGACTTGCAAGGGCTCAAAAGGGCCTTCCAACAGTTTTAGGTTTTACCACCGTCTCAGGCTGTTGGCATGACATTGCATTGCCACAATCGTCACATTCTCCCATCTGTCATTTACACTGTGTCTTGGAGGCACGTTCACATCCAAAATCCCATAGAAGGGATCATGAGAAGCCTTTATGGGGGCTGAACTTGCTCTCCACTCAGTCCCAGTTGTCCCATGTACTGCACCCTACAGCACCATCACTGGGACATACAGGTGAAGGACGCCACATCCAGTCTTGCCCTCACTGTTGGCTCCAGAAGCGCCGTGAATTTTGGCCAAATCCTTGAACTCACGAGGCTGAGCACATTCACTCCCACATCACCAGGAAGGGATATGAAGTCTTTCTGGGCCACATCAGGTTCAACAATTTTGCTCTACCAAACTACTGAGCACTACTAAGATTTTTAACAACTCTGTCCACTTTCAGCTGCTGAAATAGGTGGAAATATTTCTATGGACACTGGCAGAACAGTTCCCATTTAAGACAGATTTCCCCATTCCAGGTTAGTGATGTCCTTCTGCTTTGTGATTCTTGAGGACAGAAATAGAGGGCACCAAACCCAGATGGTGATTCTGGCTTTTCCAAGGCGATATATTTTGGTGCGAGGTCCAGGTTTTCTGGTGTGGAACATGAACTCTTCCAAGTCAGCCATGAGAGCTAGAGGAAAAGCTTGGGAAGGATCTCAGACAGACACAGTGGACACCTAAGACCTGATAAACAGAAGAAAATCCTTCCCAAGATCTCACGGGATTTATATGGAAGAGAATGGGGCTGGGGATGGCTCTAGTGACATCACTAAGTGAAATAAGTCTAGTCTTACACAGAAGCTCTCACATTGCCAAGACTGGAAAAATCGGTTAATTCCAAGTTACTCCGACAAAATTCATCCCCACCCACCAGGGGAAGCAGGACCAGGCCTTAGCAGAGGTATTTGGGCCAAGACTGCCCCATGCGTCTCCTTATCCCTGTCACGAGGGGGTGAAAAGGCGCTGTCACATCCCCTCTGAAGTGTGGTATGCAATTTTTACACCCAAATTCATGAAACAAAAATCTTAATGACAGTGTAGGAATGTTTCAAGTTGTTCCAGAATGGAGCTCACACACCCAGCTTGGTCCCAAGTTACAGTTATCTTGTCCCCCTGGGAGTCACACCGTAGAGTAGAGGTGTTTCCAAAACTGAGGTCCACATAGGTCTCATCTTCTCTGGTGGAGCGTAAGTGCTTAGGCAGCTTCTAAGCTGGGACAGCTACTTCCCGCTGGCAATTTGGGAGGAGAGCTGTTCTCACGAGGACCCTGCTAAGTTGTGGCCATGGACCTTGACGGGGTCAGAGGGTCATGAAGAATCTGGCCACTCCTCGTCTACTTGAGGCTGGTCTAGGATTTCAGCAACATCGACATCAGGCTCAACATAGGCTCAGGGTTGTTCCCAGACATTTGCTTGGACAACAAAGTGTCCAGTGACTGATGGTGAAGCCAGAGATGCAAAGAGCTACTCATGTTCCTACTGCAGTAGTAGCTGTGGGTGTTGGATCTTAATGCTGAATATCACAAGATGATCTCTCTGGACCTCCATGAGGCAACTCATGTGGTACAGTGAACCCAGAGTACAGAGTGGGAAGAATGGGCTGTGCTTTGGAATTGGAACACAGAGGGATCCTGGATCCTGAGGTTCTGGAATATGAAAAGCAGGGCTTCACTTCACTTATCCCCTCTCAAAGAAAACTAAGGAAATGTCAGATTCAGAGACAATACAATCATTGCAATTCCTCCTCAGCCTGACCCTTCCAGCACGGGGGCACTTCCAAAGAAACCTATGTGTGGCGATTGTCAACTTGAGGGGGGACACCTGTCCGCATGGAGCCACCGTGGTTCTGGGTGTGCAAGACCCACTGTAAGGAAGATTGTCGTCAGAATGGTATAAAAGGAGAGTGGGAGGTAAGGATTTCAGTGCATCTTCCTTGGAGGAAATTTATTGTGACTGCTTTTCTTCATCTTGAAAAGGACTTCAGCCATTCCCTTTCTGCAGGAGAACTTCAATTCTAGTCTTCATCTCCCAGTGCAGACCTCCCTCAGCCCCCTCAGCCTGCTGGCAAATTTTGCCATCAACCCTTTGGCACAGATACTTCAGCTTCTGGCACTGATCCTTCAGTCTCCTATCGAGGATCCTTTGGCTTACTTATTTGGACTTGCATGGGACATTGCTATGGGCTCCAGGCCCTTAACGGGATCCTTCAGGTCTGCAGCATGCAGAAAGATGTTTTGTTCTCTCACTTTAGCTCTAGCAAGCATTCACTGACAACACATGGGATTGGATATTGAGAAGCAAATACTTCCCCATTTCATACTTGGGCTACAGGGACCAGTGGCATATGGGGACTTCGATTAAAAATGCGCACCTGCTCACTTTTACCTAAGATTTATTGAAATTATTTTAAGCCTTTTTGTCATATCTAATCACATTAGGTGTTGCCTGGGCAGGAATTAGAAGCCAAGACTCCATAGCTGGTCGCTGGCTGAAGTCCGTGACACTGAGACCCAAGCTGGTCAGCTCTCTGGACCACACCAAGAATGGAGAGGGAAATAACACTTTACTGAAGGGAGAGCATGGCTTGGCCTGGCTGTCCACCCTCAGGGGGATCCAGTAGGGTACACTCCAATGTGCAATGGCAGGGACAGAAAAATACAAGTGACTCTGAAAGGATCACTTAAGCCCAAACTTTTCTCCCAGAGCGCTCAAGTTTTACAAATGCACAGTCATGTGTTGAATTTGAGAATAGGACTTCAAGTTCAGTTACTTTGGTAAGGAAATTTTTTTCTGATCAACCTCAACCTCAGAATGGGGGTTGTAACAAGCATGGAGGAGGACAGGACTGTGGAGAAATCTAGGGAAGAACACAGGAGAATTCCACAGTTCACACCAGTGTCAGTAGCAGCTCAAGAGAACACTGACATCCGGTCAACCAAATGGATTCAGCAAAGTCCTCTGATGAAGACCAACTTAAAAATACATAAAGATAACAAAGCCTCTGTCCAAAAGAAAAGTCTCTCGAGGAAACCCCCCATCTCGCCAAGCCCTCAGCACCTGCCCCACAGACATATCGTGTGGACCTGGTGTTAAAGCCAGCTGAGCTCCTAGGCCAGCAGCTCGGTGCCAGGGAAGGACTTGGAATGTTGATACAACATATGCTCCCATCCAATAAATGGAACGCCAACAGTGTATGCAAGATGCAGGATGGAAAAAATTGTTTTTAAGACAATTCAAAGAACAAATTCAGGAACTCAAATATTTGGGGCAAGGCCCTTGAGAAAGCTCTGTGGAACCCAGTTTTTGTCTACATTATATAAATGGAGAGAGCACTAAAACATAAGGGGGCAAGGCATAGCCCACAGCACAGTGAAGTTATTAATGCCTTATTGCAGTGCAATTTCCTTTCCTTGTCACAGTAATCCTTTGGATAGCACTCTGAATGCATTTGTGCATGGTTTTGCTTTTTCACTAATGGTTTCCACTAGAGCAGCAATGTTTTTGGCTCACTCTGGAGTCTATACTTACATCAGGGAATTTGAAACAAAAGAAAAAGACTGCTATTTTATCAAGTCCCAGCATCAGTTTCTTCCTGTACCGATGATGTAGCCCCTGTTTTCCCCAGGTACGTGAGGCTGTGACCCAGGATGTTGCCCACTAAAGCAGGAGCTGCTCTGCACTCCAGGGGGTGCCACCAAGTCCACACACGCAGATGGACCCCATTGTCATGGAGAGGGGAAACTCGCCCAAGAACAAGAGCACCCAGAAGGATGCCCAGAGCAACTGCGTTGAGTACCCTGCCCTCACGTCTCCCACATTCATGGCCTGGTGCCCACATCTCTCACACCTGAGAGCACAGCTTGGGAGTCCCCAGAGAGCGACAGGGACCCTCAGAGTGGATTGATCCCACTTCTCCTACACCGAGCTTCAGTTTTTGTTGTCAGCATCTCAGACCAACACCACTGCCTTTGCCCTTGGAGCCCCTCAGCCTCCCCGAGCCCAGATGCCAAGCACGGCTCCTCACCAGCTTTCACACTGGACAGAACTGTGTGTTGATTCCCGACTTTGTTAGGAAAACAATGAGTTAATGAGAATGAGTGATGACTAGAAATTTGGCTTGCAATTCTCATAACTAGACTGACACTCATCCACCCTGAGTCTTCCCAACATGGTACAGATTTGATCAGCCTGGTTAAAGCTCATGGTCGCGGTCCTACGGAGCCCAGTAGAAGAGATGTGGGAAAATCCAGGAAAGCTCACCACCCATATTTAGGGAATCTGCTTTGGATCTCCAGAACTGATCCTTCTTGGGCAAAACTGCCTGCAGTATTTATGAATCAGTTACCTGAGAAGACCCACAGCAACTGCAAGCCTTTATCAGCAAGGGCTGGAAGCTGACATCATCACAAAAATTAAGGAGTTGGAGTGACAGCAAACTGTAAATTTGCCTTTGGCATCTCCTCTAATGGATTTGGGTCAATAGTTTGAACTTTGCGGAAACCATTTCGGCACTAGCTCAAGGTGCACAAGATGTGGGCCACCTACATTCCCCCTCCAAGATGGAAGAAAAAACAAGCTCTAGTCATTCACATTCCACGCCACCTCCAGATCTTGTTATAAAAGAGCAACCAACTATGCCTTGAGATCACCATCCTGAGCCATCAAAGAATCACAGTCGTGATGAAAACAAGGCAGAAATGCTGTTGGAAAAATGAAAAGAAACTAGAAGAGCAACAAAGACAAAAGGGAAAACGAGCCATGTCTCAAGAAAGGAGCACTCAGCAAATCTCTCTGGGACACTTTGGCTAAATAAATGCGCCATGGCAAAGCCTACCACTCTCATCTGAATGTAGCATCAAAACTAGATCAGACAGTAGTTTTGTGAAAAGGGGAAGAAATGCAGTCACGAAGTCTCCAAGCAGAAGCAAGACAGACAAGCACCAAATATCATGGACCAGTTCTAGGTCCAGAGAGTAGAGCCTTGAGCACTGGTTACCCCCAACACAGACATGTATGTAGGTGCTTTTCTGGTCTCCGTGCTTCTTACTGATAAAGCTGCTCATGCTGCCTTCTCATGAAGCAGCACTGTGAGGCAGTGGATGGAGCAACAATGGAATTCACCTACAAGCCAGGTTTAGTATAGTGGGCATTCCTCCCCCATGGCCAACAGGGTCCCTTCCAAGGAGCCAGTTCAGGACAACAATATGCATCCCTTTGGTGTTGCAACAGAGGGGCCCCGTCCGAGTCACTTTGGTGACAGTGTAGCCAACTGTGTAAAACAGGACACACTTCTACAGAGCAAGATAACGTCTGTTAGAGTCTGCCACAGGGAAAGATGCTCCCACCCTGGAAAGCTGGGTATACTCTTCATCACTGGGTAGAGATTGGTTCAGGCTCAAGTTGTAGTTTTATTCTTGTGTGAGATGATCCTCTTTAACTATCCTCAACCCAAGCCATGAATAATAAGCAAGCAGAATTGCCAGGAACTATTCCATCATCAAGGAGGTTTTAAACATCTGGAACCTAAGTGTTCATGTCAAATTCAGAAGCTATGACCTTTCCATTGCAACCTGGAGAACATTCTGGGCTCTATCAAGTGTTTTGTATCGTGTTTATATTCTTTTAATGTAATTACACTAGGACTTTAGTGGAGAAGCAGTTCTCTAAGCCAAGGCCTAAAATAGGAGGTGTTGTGTTCCTTCCAAATGAAATAATCTGTCCTATCATCATCCTAGCCAAGGATGTCACATCAGTCTCCTCCCATGAGGCAACAAAAATACCACACCATGGTCAATGGTGGTACCTGAGCTTGGTGCCCCTCCAATAACCCAAAACCCATAGTTGGCACAAGTGTCAGTGCACGTCCTTTAGAATCTCTACTCCAAACAAGCCGCAGTACACTGGGGCTCTCCGGTCTGGTCCATAGCTGGTTGAGTTCTCCTCACTTTCCCACCCTGGAGATGATCCCACCATCAGCAGGGGCGAAGGTGTACACCGTTCATCATTTCGCCAAAATCACAGTAAAGTACAAGTTTTGGTGGGAATAAAGTGATTTAAAAATCAACTGAAGGAGAGATTTGACACCGTAAGAGGTCCCCCTAACTCCCACGTGTTTGGGTGGTACAAGGGCTTTTATAGTGGGGAAGAGGAAGGTACACCAAGAGAAGAGACAAGGAAACTCCTGTTTTGACCCTGGCCATTCTCAGCGGGCTCATCGTGTAAACATTATCTCAAGAGGTTAATTTTTAACAGCTCATCCCAGCACCCGGTTTCTCCAGGGCTGCTCCCCACTCCAGACTCCAAGAAAGGATGATTCTAACTCCTACAGACTTCCTGCTCATTGCTTGTCTGAAGTGATGTTCTGTGACCATCTGGGGCCCACAGGGCCACAAGCTGTCACCTTCCAGAATGTGACAATGGGCAGCAATGACTCAGGCCCCTTGAGAACATCCATACCAATCACACTGCAGCCAAGACCTCATACGTTCACTTCTACCCCACGGTCACCGAGGATCAGGAGTGTGCAGCTTTCAGGAAGTGAACAATGAGCAGAAGTCAGACACCGAAGCCTGCTTATGAAATAAACAGGCACTGATGCTCTCTTATGTATCCCTAGAGACACCGACAGGTCCGATTTGTGGTCCTAAATTGATAGGAGCTCAAGTAAAACCAGAGAGTAAGGAATTAAGAACAGAACTGACATGGTTACATGGTTGTGTGTCTGAGCCAGGGGGGAAGAGACCCCAGCTTCATAAGTATGGCCTTGGACATAAAATTATCCATGGCAAACCTAGAAAGGACACCAAGATGTGCTCTCCCTGAATGGGCAGAAATATACAAAGGCAGATTTTTCAAGGCACCTCAGATACAATCTGGGGACGAGAAGGCCGGGTCTCTGGTAGCTGGGCTTGCAGAACCAACCTGCAGAGAGTCAGGCTAAAAACGTCAAGTCCATCACTCCAAGACCAGTGTTTCAGGCGGGGAGCTTCATTCATTCTAGCAAAGCCACATGGGGATCATGCAGGATGACCACAGAGCATAACGTCCAGGCCAAGCGATGCATACAGATCATCAAGGCAGGCACAGCCCCGGGGAAAACAGGCTGGCTAGGACCCAGCTCATCTGAAGGGGTAAGAATAAATTTACCAGTGGCTGTCACCTGGTATCTCTGGAGATGGATTCCCCAATCTCATGGCCAGGAATTCACTCCGATGTGAGAACATGAAATGAAATCATGTCCAGGGTCTTCCTAGCCCTTGGCTATTAGTACCCGAATTTCCCAGGAAGCTCTACACACACTTGATCGTGTAGCAGTCTGGAGAACTCCCTCAGATCGAGTGATCCATCCTTGCTAGCAACCTGCATTTCTTATACAACCACTTCAGAAGCCTTACTCCTGCAATTTCCTCTTCTTGTTTATTGAAAAGTTAAATTCAAAGCCTATTGTCAGTAGAATCACAGGACCCTTGTATTTTTCCCAATCTTTCCTCATGAACATTTTAGAGAAGAGAGCAATTACTTGGCGTTTTAAAAACAGGCAGTGCAGGCAATTGATAAAGCAGGAACAATCTTGCAACTCTTGGAAGGACATGTACAAGGCCATGAAATGCTAAGGTTCTTAGTGTGAGATTTCGTCTGTCATCACGAATGGCATTTGAATGAGCCTTCGCCTGCAGTTTGCTCATGAAGCTCATGGACCCAAGAGGATGGGCTCCAAAGAGATCAACAACTTACTGAGGCAGCCACTCAGAATGCCATCCCATTCAGTGCTACAACATCATCTATGCTGTGAGAGAGGAAAAAAGCTACTACTCGAAGCTGCATCGGTTTTAAGGTGGCAGACAGACGTGAAGCTACCCGAAAGCCTGAGTCATCAGGAGAGTGAAATTCCACCATGCCCTCCACCACCTCCTCAGGACTTACTGAACTTCAGTGAAAGAAAGCCATTTAAGGATCTCAACATTTATCTCACATATTAACTAAGCATAAAGTGGAACTCAAACACTTGGTCCAAGGAAGCCTGCCCTTGGAATGTTGGTATCCCCTCTACTGGGACAACAGGCAAAGCCTTTAGATAGGACCACACCCAGCTCTCATCTGCCAACAGCTCAACTGCTTAGCTCAACAGCTAAGAGGAGCCCAGATCATTGGTCTGGCCAGTTATCCCGCATTCTGGATTAAGGTTGCGGGAAACACATGAGTGAAGCTAGTGGACATCTCTGCCAAGGTTCTACCTTCCTCACAGGAGTCCTGAACGCCTGGAGGGGACCAAGGGGAAGAGTGTAGTGGAAGTCAAACACTGCTCCTAACACCCTCACGTGACCAGAACATTGGGTACACCAAGACAAGTCCACTAGGGACCAAGTTTTTTCAGTGGGGGCTCCATGGTGAAACTTGGGCTACATCTGCCAGGTCTATCCATTGACCGAGCTGGTAACCAAGTGACAAAAGCAGATTCCTCTTCACACCTCAGTGGGCCTGCCCACAAGCCTCTGCTGACTGAGTTCCAAGATCAGAAACCATAGTGGAACCTTCTTTGAAGACCAACACCTTTGAGGAACTTGAAAATAACATTTTAGAAAGTAAACATCCCAGTCTAAAAAGAGCAAGAATGCTGATGTATTCCTGGAAATAGTGAAGACAGAATTTTTCTAGACAATTGAAAAATGAACACCAGGCCTGTACAGAGAGTAGGGACACCTGTGAGATAATAGCTGTCATTGCAGAAAAAGGGACAGCCCAGCGTAAAGGCACCTACAATTTAAAGCACACTTGCATAATAAATCACAAATAGGTGGCTATTTTGGTCCTTTTTAAGGTATAGTCATTGGACTGGGGTTTTAGCTCAGTGGTTCTGGCACCTGCCTTCCAAGTGCAAGGACCTAAGTTTGAGTCCTGGGTACCAAAAATAAGTAAAATAAATTATAGTTATAAGAACTTGAAGTTTCATTATAGGCTGCGATGTCAAAGACTATTTTTTGCATAGTGTGTTAGGGTCTTAAGTTGGTTAAGGTGCATGTGTACACACCAGACTGTAACAATGAAACTGCCGACGTAGGATGGAGAATAATCCAAGACTTGGTATGAGTCTAAATTGTTGGACACGGTCATGTCCACGGAGATAGACTAGCACAATGACTATTTTTGAAGCTTCCTATACAGTGGAAGGCCATTCAGATGACCGGAACATGTTTACCCCAAGTTCAGTATCACCGTTCCTAAACTGACCCATTCATCGGTCGTATTTCAAGGGGGAAAAAAATCCAGCTTGGGTGCCAAAAGGATTCTCCGTTGACATTGCATATGAACCTATGAACTTCTATAGAACTCTGAAGGATCTGTCCTTTTAGTTTTGCTGCTCAAGTGGGCAAAAGGCCATCCAGTGACACTCATGACAAATCTGCCCTGGTCCCCAAAAAGCAAAGACAAACCAAGGAGGGTCAGTTTGTAAACATTCTCCAATAGGAATCAAACAAATGAGCCAAGTCTAGGCATCCCCCTGCCCAATCAGGGCCAGCTATAACACAACACATTGCTGACTCTAACACAGTGCCTTCCTACACAGCCAGGAGCTCCTTGTAGGGCCACACAGCAAAGGACGAGGCCTCCATAGAGAGTTCACCAAGGGATTGCGTCCCCAAGGGATGCCCACAGAAGGATGGACGGGAGCCTCCATTCCTTCCTCACAGATCTGAATATTTATGGTTCTAGTTGTTGGGTGAAATACACAGTCCTTTCTGTTCTTTATCTGCAGGGTCAGTAACCAGACTCTGGTCATACAGGCATGAATTCCAAATGCCAGCCAGTTTCTGGAGCAGTGAGTTACTGTTACTGTCCCATCTCACTGATCTATAGGGAAACAGAACCTAGAAAAGATCAAATGGTGCTGACAGAACTCAATGGAGACAGGTACTGAACTGCACTGAACCCCAGTGGCCAAATCCCCAGGTCATTTGTAAGAGGCATTCTCCAGAAGACCAGCTGGTGGCTTTCCTATACGCCTTACACTTGGGTCACTAGGAACACATCGCACCATTCCTACCCACTGGACGCTAACATGAATTGAGGGACAATGACAGATTCCTCGGTGGCCATCAGTCCTTCAACCACCTTGATATTCTAACACTTGACAGGACACTGTAATACTATGAAGGTGGTGAAGTACATTCACGTAATTCTCAGAGCACCAATGAAGAGGCCAACAGGGTGTCTTACAGATTACCCCCTATTCCCAATCAGCTCATCAGGGCTGAACATGTTAAAAGTTACATTTTATCTTCCTGGCAGGTGTTAGGAATGCTTAGAGCGGACCACAGTAACCCTGTTGATACCTCCCCATGAATTTGGCACTAGGAGCACATGAGGACATGCTATGTAATGTCAGGAGTTTTTGGCAGTGGTGCTAAAGTTGCCATCGTCCATGGACTTAGAGCTGAGGACCCAACACATGTAGTGAACTGGCTACAATTTGGCATTGCCCACAAGCCTCTGCCTGCTCCAGGCCCAGAAGCACAATGAGACAGTAAAGACAAAGACACCCCCTTTCAGCTGAGGGCACAGCAGCTGCCTTCTGTCCCTGTACCTGCCAGGCACCTCCACAGTCACTAGAACTGCACATTAAGAAACCTGTGGTGCTTGTCACCTCCCAGCCACATCTCCCACCTTGTATGGGGATGAGTGGAGGTGTTGTAGTCAGACTTCTGGCAAGGGAATACGATATAGGACACATCCTTTTTAGGATTATTTTATGATATTTACCCCAAAATTTGAATACACAGAAGTGCAAGAGATTAGCCACACACTAGAGACCCAAAGAACCTAGCCAAGGGCCTGCATCCCACAGCGGGGTCCCACACAGGTCCAGCTGAAGTTCCCAAAGTCCAAGGCAGTGTCCTTGAGCCCACAGAAATGTCTTGAACAAGTCCAGGGACTGCACCCAGGAGGCCCAAAGACCAGTGGTAGAAGCCAGAACAGCTGAGCAGTGGGGTGGAGGATTTGTACCACCAGGCTGAGGGATCTACACTAGAGCTTACAGTGAAAATCAGAGTTCCCCTGATGAGAACAGCAGCCATTCCCAGAAATTTCCTGTGAGGCCCGGAGCTCTTCCCTCCAATGACAGCCAAATTCGCATCAGAACCACCACCTGCAGCAAGCTTCTCTTAGAAAAATCAACAGTCCTAAAGTTCTCTTTTCATGCCATTGGCAACAGTCTTCAGGCGGGTCTTCCACACCCAGACCACGTGGATTCAGATCAGCTGGACATTCCAAGATGCCCATTAGTTAATCCACCACACAAGGAAGTATAGGCTCAATTTGTCACTGACTGATCTTGCTTCCCTATTGTATATTTTTGTGATTATCCTCCCAAGGCAGTTGATGTCACACTTCTTCCATACGGGGTCCTTTCTTTGGGATGTACATCATTCCCATGCCTGGAAGGAGATATCCCACTGATTTCCTTTTTTGTTTCATCCAAAAAGTTACCTAATTGTCTCTAGGAGTCCAATTGGAATAGAGCAGTTAGGCCATGATTCTAACTGAAAGGACTAGAACCTGTCAGGCTTTTTTCCACTTCAGAAACCAACAAAGCTACATCAGATACCACAAATAGAGCTCTCCTTTGTGTCAAGCACTCCTATCTTAGGAGCCCCTTGCTAATATGTCCTGTTGAGCTAGAATGATTTTCAGAGACTCTTCTGGAACATTCCACCAAAAGTGCAAGATTCCCCAGTGACTAAATGTTCAAATTCAAGATGGCAGCCAACATGGGAACTAGCAGGCATCACACCTTCAAGCAATTAAGCACAAGTCAGGAGTCCCATGGCAACATTCTCGGGTGGCTCGACTGTACCAGTTTACTCTATATGCCACACATGGCTCCATCCAGGGTCTCCCAGGGGTCGCCTCTGGGAGAGGCAAAACCTATCAGCTATTGGGCAAGCTCAGTATCAAAGGAGATACAGCCTTTTCTTCACCCGCATACTCAAGACCAGCATCTTGTGCCCTCCAGGATGGAAATTAAGGTTTATCAGGAAGTCTAGTCAGGGAGGCAGAGAGGAAACAAACATTTCTCAACTTCAAGACACTCAAGACACAGGGTAGACTGAGGTTCATAGAAAACTATTTCCATGGGAAGTTGAAAAACCTCCAGAGGTTAAAATATTTGCGATAATGACCACTTACAAATGTGGAGACAACATTTGGATCCTGATAGGATCAATCTATGATTCTTTTACAAAGATGACTTGATTGTATAGGTTAATGAGAAAAACAACATATATTCAAGATGCCACCAAGAACATGCCTACAAGTACACATGATACTCATGGCACGCTGGAAATCGAGCTGTTTGCCTGGAGATGGTGCAGTCATAGTGGGTGGTGAGACCCCACAGCTTTGTAAGACCTGGGTCCCGGAACACATGATGTGGTAGAGCGGCTTTTCTGTCTCTGTCAGTATCCAGATTCTATAAAAGCAGCAAAACTAATGACCTATTTCCAGATCAAGTAGACGCTGGGACTTCCATGTGCTAATTCCCTGAACTTACATTTGCCATTCCCGTACCTCACCTGTCACGTTAAGGAAAAGAGAACCCCTTGAGTGTCAGAAATGCCAAGTACAAATCCTACGTGTGAAAAAGCCTTTCCCACCCTTTGTACCGGAAGGGAAGTGCCCAGACTGCCAGCTGGAGGCTGCCATTCGGCACAGCTCATGTGCACACCGAGATGACCAAGGCCCGTCAGGAACAGTCTCCATCTCCAGGCACCATGGGGCCCATCTTCAGCACATGGTACCCAGTGGTAATGCCAAGATGATCCCTCTATCCAGGGAGCTAGGATACGGCTTTCCGATGCAGACCCACAGAGTCAGTCACACCCGGAACACGGCTAGACATTCAAAGTGTGGTCCCCTCAGGGTCTCTCCCTGGCCTGTTCTGTAGGAGACCAGATAATGAGGATCGAGGCCTAAACTGACCTTCTTTGCAAGTACAGAGAACAGGCTGTTTCTCTTCTGCCAGCATGTATATGCATGCCAACATGCTGTAAGTCTAGGATACCATTGAGATCTGGTTATTTTCCTGGGCATAGGCTATAGATAACAGGAAGCAGATGGGTCGCCTGTTACTCATCTTGTGTCCAAGTGAATAAAAGTGAAGTGAGCCAAAGACTCAGGGCTCCTGTCCACTAGAGGCAGAGCCCCCCGGCCCCCTCATTCCAAATTAACTTATCTTTCATCCTCACTCAGCCTCTGGGTTAGGAGCAAACGCATAGGTTGGCCCCCTACAACGGTCACCTGGATTTAACGGGAAATAGCGTTCACTACAAAGCAGAAAGAGTGAGGTTGAAAGAGTGAACAGTCTCCGCATTCCTCGTTGGCACACCCCAGCTTATACCCACGGGCAGGACACAGTAAACAACCCCACCTCTGTGGGATTCTCACTGGGTATTCAAATTTGTCACAAGTAGGCAGAAGTCAGCAGCCTTCTGAAGAGTCCAGGTCATTCTTGCAAGAACCTCTCCCTCAGGCTAGCCCTTCATGGAACCTTGAAAGACATGGCGGATAGGGCTGGTGTTTACATCCTTAGGTCCCACCTCCCTGATGGCATGCTAGAAATGCAGGCGGCCTCCATGGAGCAGCTCACACTTAACCAAACATTCCCGCCTGTCCCCACCACCTCCCCGTGTTTACCTTTTTAAATGCATACGTGGAGCAAGAATCTCGAGAGTTTTGCATACAGTGATTTTAAGATGCAGAAGACCAAGCCCATCCCCATCCCCAGACTCTCGAGCTTCATTCCTTGACCAGCTCTGGCCGCATGCCGGCTGGATGGTAAAGCAACAGACACAGAGTCAGACCCTAAGGTGCAAGAATTGAGCAACTGCTCCTCGAGGCGCACTTGCCGCTAAAGCACATCCTTCCCCAGCTCCAGGCTTCATTCTGGGAATGCCACGGAAAGCCTGCCCCTTATACAACGGCATCCCCAAGAAGGGACAGATCTGGCCCGCCCCGCAGCTACCTGAAGTGAGGATCTTTTATGCCCTGCTCCATTCTTTGCTCTTGGCACAGAAATATGCCAAGCTGGGCTGTGAGGATGGAGAGGTGCCCTCCCTGTGTGGAAGATAGACAGGACTCTCACAATGGCCACAGGAAAAAAGTAAGTCTACCTTCTAGGTCACTCACTTGAAATATGTATCAAGTCATATTTTGCTCCTCTTTTGGAGCAGAAAAGTGACTTCAACATGACATTTCTGTGGTTGAGAATTTTCTTTTCCCCCTCTCATCACCACCTTCTCTCAGAATGGAGTTGTGCAAAAGAGGAAGGTCCACAGGGAAGACATGGGGTGCCCTGAGTGCCCAGAAAGTCTTGTCGATGGGAAAGGGATCACAATGCTTGCAGTCAACCAAGAAGGTTAGTGAGGTGGGCTCTGGAAATGACACCTTGGAGATCAAGTGGATCTCTCTGGAGATTTTCCAAAGGATATCAATTCAGGGACAGCTCAAAACCTGGGAACAAAACTCCAACTCCCCATTGCCCCTTCAAGCTCAGTGAAAGCAAGATTCCCCAGAACACAAATAATCAAACTACATTATGGGAGGAGGTGCCATATGCCCAATACAGGACAACGCTAGAATTGTCCTTCACTACTCTCCCTTCTCAGGGAGATGCTGTCTCCTCCCAAGGCCACAGGAAGGAGGTGACTGAGGCGGGAAGTGTCTTCCGAAGATCCCTCCCTGTGTGCATCAGAGAACACCTTCAGCTTCACCTTCTCCTGGGGATTCCTTGCGTCCCTTTCTGAGTGTTAGTTCAGGACCTGCTGAATGCAGAAGTTGGGATCTATACTCCCTGTCCTGCAACGTGACTTCAAAAACAGGCAAGATTCGTAACAAGGAAAAAGTCATTACTCAAGCAACAGAAAGTGTCTGGTGACCAAGCAAGGACAGATCAAAGTCTGACATACAGGCCACGTAGGTGTGACAAAGGACACAAACCATTCAGAGCTCCCCACTGGGGCTGCAAAGCTCTAACGCCCCCTGCATTGCGGTCAAACTTCCCCTGCCTAACTGGCCGCCTCTCCCTTCTTTGCATAAGGATGAATCCACAGCAAACATGTTAGTGCGTCAACATTCAAAAACCTTGACCTCTCTGAGTGGCTCTGTAAAGGGCTGGGCAAGTGGTTTGAGAACAGAGGTCTCCCGTGTAGACCCCTCCCCCAGACAGGGTTCACGTACTCCACTTTCTGTACCTAAAGTGAGTTTGCAATCTACTGTCGCCTCTTGAAGGTCCTCCAAAGAGAATGGCTCTCTCCACTTGGACACACTCAGGGTGGTTGCTGATCCAGTCAAGATTTGTTCTCCAACAGCCTCTCAGAAGCCATGAGCAGGGAGGGAGGAACCTGGGCTTCCTACCAGTGAATGAAACCTGGGCATTGCGCTCTGCCTGCGAGGTACATAGGCACTTCCTTGTCACGAAACACAGTAACAATCAGAACAGGTTTATGCAAAATTACCTTTCTACACTTTCTATGCCAGTGGATTCTTTTGAACACATTCGTTTCTAGAACTACTCAGAACTCCTTTCAGAACTTCTGGTAGTGTTGACTCCAGGGGATTTTTATACTCGAGGAGGAAGAAGGGAGTTGCCTTGCCACAGGCTTATTTTCTTTTGTTTCTGAGAACAGTTTGGATTTGCACTCTGATTAATAAGCACTTTTGAGAGTACCAAAGTTATGAGACTGTTGTGGCGAAGAGACCCAGGGCTAGTGAGCTACGTGGCATCAACAATCCCCACCAACATCGTCTATTCCGAACTTAGTTTGTGGTACAGCTCAAGGAAACAGGATCTTTATTTGAAGACTCAACTTTTTAAGACCTCTGTTCTGTGTGCTCCATGATTGGAAAGGTTATAGCATCCACAGTGTCGAGCTCTTTGGGGAAATGCATAAGTAGACCACCTTTGGTTTGCCTGAACTTCCCTGAAGAACTTGCACGTGAACATGAACAGGGGGAACAGGAGTCATGGAGAGCTTAACATGAAAGCTGAACTGTACCACTTAATTTTTTGTTTTGTTTGAGACAGGGTCTCACTGTGTAGCTGAGACTGACCTGGAACTCACTATGTAGCCCAGGCTGGTCTCAAACTCACAGCGATCCTCCTGCCTCAGCCTCCCAGGGTGCTGGGATTACAGGTGTGCACCATGCCTGGCTTGAACTGTACCACTTGAAAGAATGAAAGCAGAGGCACCTATCGCCATGTTTTCAAGTCTTGGAGAACCAGCTGCTGTGGACTGCCGAACTAGTGGACATTTAGATTTGGAAATTCAGAAATTGGATCAAAGGGATGAAGATGAACTGGAACGGTTCAAAGACAAAAGACTTGAGGGCCTAAAGCTCAACAGCAGAAGAATGGCTTCTGAAAAGATAGGGAAGACAAAGGCCTGGTGAGAGAAACTAAGTCAAAGAGTAAAGTGGTTTGCCATTTCTAGAGTCTCCACGTTCAGGTGGAACTTACTAGACTGACACTTGGTGATCCTGTTCACGAAACATCGAGACTGAGGTTGTGAAGCTAAAAGCACCCTTTCTCTGAGAAGACTGCATATTAAAGTCATCCCCAGGCTAGAACTCCTGAAAAGTCGGGAAAATGAGATTATGTTGTCAGATTCAACGACCTGTACAATGGCAGGAGATCTCACAAACTTTTAAAGTGGAGGTCGGGTTGTGCCACTGTCATCAGTTACAGTGGAAATTTAGTGGAGCCAGCATTTCAGAGTCAGAAGTTGGGACAAACTTCACAAAGCTGGAAAAAATGACCCGAGCAAAGAAATAGAGGACTCATAATTGAGCTCTAATCATCGGAATCCAGTTGTCAATTGTCCATTTGTTTTCTTCAAGCTTAGTTTTTAAAATTCTATGATTTTAGGTGCTCGGTGTATTAAAAACAGTGGGAAAGGGGGCTTGAGAAAAAGCATCTTTTAAAGCCAGTGATACCAGCCAAGGGCATCTGAGGGGCAACGGGCTGATTCTACTTCTTCCTGTTCTGGATAAATTCCCAAGAGGGATGTGATGAAGAATTTATTAACTGAGCCTGATGCCTTTGCAAAAATCGAGCCAAAGGAACAAGGTCGATGCTATTATTTTCTAAAAGGGTCCTCTTACACCGAGATAAGTCTGTTACCCTCCAAAAGTATTGTAGAAGCCAGTACACAAAGAGTTTTCTTCATTAGAAGATTTGGGCATGGATCAATGATTTGGATAGAAAAAGAGAAACCAGAGTACAGCACTCAGAGACACAAAGCTTTTAACGGTCGAAGTTTCAACATATAACTGACCCCCCACGTGCTTGGCCACATGTCATTAGTCTTTTCTCTCATTTTGAGCCATCCTTGGTAAGAGCACTGTTCAAATCAAAATGTTGAAGCATAAAGGATTCATAGAAAACAATTTCTCTTTACTATGCCCACTTCTGTTCCTTTATTCCCCCACGTATCAGTGCCAGTTAAATGACAACATTGTCTCACCTACCCTGTTGGCTCCAGTAGTGCCATGGGTTTTCACCAGAGCCTTGGGACTCACAGGGTTGGATCTACCACGACTCGAAGTGACCCAGGAAGAGTTCACCCCAGAGTGCTGCAAAGTGACTACAAGGGTCTTGAGCCACAACTGGTTCACTATTTTCTGAACCTCTCAAACTCAGAATCGAACAAGTTTTAAAAAATTGATTCACTTTGGTTTCTGTGCTGCTGAAATAGGCGTAAAGAGATCAGCGGGCTTTGAGAAACCACCAATATGAATAGAAGCATTTTTACTTTCATGATGTCCTTTGAGTGAATGGTGCAAGAGAGAAGACAATGGGCTTGCAGGCGACCAAACCAGATGTCCTTTCCAGTTCTTCCAGTGTGAGATGTGACATTTCCCCAGCTTCCATGCCCTAATGCTAAGTCTTCTGGTACAGAATATGGCATCCTTCCACACTAGCCCTTTGACAGTTAAGGAAAAGCTTGGCAAGAATCTCAGTCATAATGAATTCTTGGCCATCACGAAATGAAAGGCTCCTTTAATAGTTCTGTAGGACACACACAGTAGAGATGAATGGCTTGGTGGGGGGTTCCAGTGGTGGCATGAAGTAGAAGGAAGTCTTTCAGAATAGCTAGACCATGGTGGACAGCAGATAACTCAGCCCAAGCTATTTTCTGCCAAATTTCACCCCTACTCCCTTATAAGGCTGCAGTTCCAGCATGGAGGCCAGATTTACTTGGGCTCCTCTCTGAGCCTTATGTCCTAGTCATGTCCCTGACCCAGTGGGTGACATGGTGCTTCCATATCCATTCTTACGGTAAGGTATGTCATATTTAGACAAATGCATGAAGGAAGACAAAGAATCACAGAGCAAATTCAACTGCTTCAGAACGGAGCTCACACGTGAAATTTGTTCTACCATTACTGGTTACTTGGGTCATACTGTAGACCAGAAAGATGTGTCCAGAATAGAGGCTTCTCATGGGTCTCTGTATTCTCTTTGTATGAACCCTTATCAGTTTGCATCCATGGAATTTGGGATGTTTACAGGATCAAGAACTTATTCACTTCAACTTAAGTTCATCAAGGGTTTCAGCAATGTTGACATCAGTTCTGTTCCTCGGCATAGGCTCAAGCCTCCTGTGAGGTTGGCTTTGGGCACCCAATGTCCAGTGACCAGAGTTCCACATTTCTACTGCACTAGTAACTGATTGCTCTGGAAACGGGACAATTCTAATGTGCTTAAGAGCATATGTGGCCCAGAGAACTCGGGGAAGCAGAGTGGGGAGGTAGGGGTAGAGTTCAAGAATAGAAAAGTAGATTGACCCTCCCCACAGGGACCGCCATCTGTATTTTGGAGTGGAAAAATGATAATTTCATGACTTCCACCCCCAGTGGGGGGAAAAAAAACTGAAGGAAATCTTAGATGCAGGGCCAACGTGATCTTTGACTCATTCTCAACACAATGGCTCATCTGAAGATGATTTTCAGAAGCAAAGACCTCCTGAGTTTCATATTTGAGCTACAGAGAACAAAGACATCAGGGCAGAAAGGCGGGAATGAACAACTAACTGCTCAGTGTTCACAACTCGGGGTCCATCACCGTTATTTCAGCCTGGATTTTTGTTCTATCCAATAATTGCAATGCTTGAAATGGGAATAAGCCGCTGAACCACAGTATAGAGTCCTTTGCTAAGACCAAAGCAGGTCAGATTTCTGAACCACTCAAGTAGGGGACAGCGAGAATAACCAACCAGACTCCTGTACATTTCCATCTTGCCATGGTTACCACAAGGCGATCTATGCTAGTTCCTCACCAGACCCTAAATTCACTGGCACAGGCCAGCTGCCAAGTGTCTTTCCATCAGCCAAAATGTGCAGTACAGTAGGAAATTTGAAATTTGGGGGCTTAGACTTAATACAAATATCCCTCAGATTGGGTATTTGTGTGGATACAGTAACTCAGATCATTATACTTTACATAATTTATAAGTCAGTTCTTTCAAGTCACCCCAATAAATGCACTCAGTGTACCTCAAATGGACAGAAAACACGAGTGAAATCTTGTGTCTGCAAACAAATGCTGAGACACCAGCACTGAATTTTATTTTATTTAATTTTATTTATGGGGGCGGTACTGGGGATTGAACTCGGGTCCTTGCGCTTGCAAGGCAGGCCACCAAACCACTGAGCTAAATCCCCAGCCCCAGCACTGAATTTTAGAAGAGGACCCAGTGGGAAGCTAGAAAGTACTGTTCCTGATGCAGGAGATGAGTAGACAACAGTTCATTGCATGACCTTCCAACCCAGAACTGAGCATTCAGGCAGGAATACCACACTGGGATTGTACAAGCTCTGTCACTAGAAAAGGCGATAGGTAACTGGTACGTCCAAGGCTTTGGTCAAAACCCTATGAATGGGAGGAATGTGGGAAAAGCCTTTGTGTGATTCATGTTTTATTCAACACGAAGTTCATACTGAAGAAAAACCCTAATATCATAACACATAATCCTTAAGCCATCCTTTATGGAGCACTGGAGAACTGCTAGATGAGAACTGAATGCAGCAAATATAGAGTCCTTTTACTGAATTTGCACTGAGAAGTTCCTTCAGGAAAAAGACCACATCTTTTCATTACATCAGTCCCCCCACCCATTGGAAGAGGAGTTTTGGTGGACAGTATCTGGGACTCTTGAAAGATTTGACATCTTGAAGGAAAGTCAAAAAGGATCATCATCCAGTCCTCATGGTGACTACAGAGAACCGTACTTGCAAGCCTCACACAGGGAGGTACCAGGCCCAGCAGTTTACTGTACTCTTGTAACATATGACGGCTCTCAGCGTGTGCAGCCTCCAGGAAAAGTGAGGACACACCCAGCCAAGGCTCTGCCCCCGTCTGAGCTGGTGGATCAGAACTAACCAACTTAGGTGAAGAGGGGAACAGGGCCCGATAATCTGCTCTCAACTAAGAGCTCAGCCCAGCAGGGCTAGGGCACTCAGATGCTTCCCCCTCTGCAAGGGAGAAGGAAGAGACCCAAAAATAAACAGCCAACGAAAGGAGGGTTGGAGGAACTTCCTACCAGCTTTGAGAACGGAGGGTGCAAGAAGTGTGTGGAGGCCCGGGAAGAACCCATGAGAAAAATAGAGGGCACGGGGCATCTGGCGGACTGATCAAACTGCTGAAGACACTCAGGGAAGCTACTTGAAGACAAAGCTCCCTGAACCGAGGAGAATTCACAGGCAGTGAGCTTGAAGATCGCCCTTCCTCTACCGCCCTCTGCACCTGAGCCTCTTGGAGACACTGCGTAGACACGGTCATCAAATGCAGCTGAGCCAGAAACAATGCTGCTGAAGGACTTGGTTTACTCCAATCAAAAACTGTCCTGTCTTGGTACACAAACACGCAGGCAGTCAGTTGTATCAGCATGATACAAAAATGGAGAATCCTCCTAAAAAGCCAATGGAAAGGACAAGAGGGAGAATTTAAAAAGATCTGGGGGCAGGGAAAAGCAGTATGGGGAACAGCATTCTACACGATTTCTCAACTGATAAAAACAGATCATAGCTCGGGGCACAATCCACATATACAGTAAAGTTGTTTACTGCAAGTTGCACCAGTTTCTTCGGCATAGAGAATATTCCTTTGGCTATAATGCAGTGTGTTTGGGCCTTGTTTTAAACTTGCTCAACTCAGAATGTACATTTCCATCAGGGAGGTGAGGGCAACAAAATGGCAGTCACCTTTTTAAAGTCCCAGGATCAGATCCACTTGACACCAACAGCCCGGCACCAACAGATATGGCTGTGACCAGGATGGTGCCGATTCCCACAGGGACCTGCCATGCATAGTCAGGCAGCAACAGTGTGTCTACAAACTTGGGAGAACTTGCCCACAACAGCAGTGCCCAGAGGGGCACCCGATAGAACTCTGCCCCTAGGTCTGCAGAGTCACACCTTTCTGGCTAGATCACCTTATTGGATGGAATTGGGAACTTCAGACTCCAGGTAGATCAAACCTGCCACGTCCTTGGCACTATGCGCATCTCATTTTGGCCGACTTTGCCTTTGTAGCCCCCCACCATCCTCCCTGAGCTACAAACAAAGCTCACATAGAACATGAACTTCTTGTGGGCACCACTGTTTTCCTAACAGTCAGGAATCAACAAGAAATGAAACGATAGGAGAAAACTAGAAAGAGAATTTACATAGTTTGCACACTGGTCTGAGAAACCCTCATCTTGAGCCCATCTGACATGATACAACTATTACCCCGGAAAAGCTCATCGTTGGTGCCCCAGGTTTCTCCATGGAGCCAAGAAGAGGCAAAGTGGGAGACCCAGAAAGCTCACAAGCATTCTCTTCAGAGCTCTCCCAGCTTCTCCTTGGGACCAGGGGCACTGAAGTGGGAGAAGGTAAACATGTAAGTGTCATAAAGCAGCTTCTCCAAGAGGGACAGGGATGACAGGAGACTTGTGCACGTGCATGCCTGTTGTCTTGCCATTTGATATCCCATGTGCTGCTAGGATTCCACCAGCAAGAAAACGGTCATAATTTGGCCCCTTGAATTTGGGCCTCCAGAACTGGATTTTCTTGGTATTCAAAAGATTTGTCTTTAAACAGTCTGTTGTTTTGGGTGGGAAGAAAAGGGCTTGAAGTTGGTATTCAAAGGAGATAGAGGGGTCTTGTCATGATTTTAGACCCTCATCTCCCCATGTTTAGGGGTACTAGGGCTTCCATTGTGAGGAAGATGGGGGTCACCAAGGAGACAACAGATAAGGAATTTCCCATGTTGTTTGATTCTTCCCTCAGGACCCTTCCTCCTGCATTCAGAACAAACCCTGACCACCTCCTGTACACGTAGCTGCCTATTTCAGACACCAGATTTGACCAACCTATTCTGTTCATCTGAGCTAGAGAGAAAAGGTAGCAATTTACTCTTAGCAGAAGTTGGAGCTAAAAACAATCTCAACATCTCAGTCACACCAGGGCTGCTCCCCTTCTGATCAGATTCCATGAGAAGGAAGACTCCAACATTCCCTCAGACCTCCCATTCACCTGCTTGTCTGCCATGTTCTTTGGTCATCTGGGACCCACAGGACTTGAATCTGCAAGAAGTGGACACCTCCCAGAATAGAAGAACAACAGGGGACAATAGCTCAAGCCCAGCAAGAACATGTAACCAGGTGTAACACCAGAGCAGAGACTGGGGTGTACTCAGTTCTACCCCACAGCCCCTGAGGAGCAGGAGCTCAGTTTTCAGAATGGGCTAGAAGTTAGGACTCATGCCTTATGAAATAAACAGACATTGGTCTATAATGTAGCCCTAGACACACTATGATAAGTCTGATCACTGGTCCTGAAGTTGATGAGGCAAGGACATGAGGCTTTAATATCACAAAGTGGGAATTATGAGGATATCCATGTGGCATGGTTACATCACTGTTGGTTGAAGAGCCCAAGCTAGGGAAGAGACACCCAAGTTTCCCAAACGTGGCCCTCGAGTCGAGGACAGCCATGACAAGCTGGTAGAAATGGCACAGTAGAGGGGAGGTCACTGAGATGTGCCCACAGGAGACCACCCCAAACTAGCAAAAATGCAGAGGCAGGTTTTCAAAGGGCCTCGTAGGTACCACCTGGGAAGAGGGCTGGACTTGTGAAATCAACCAGTGGAGTCAGGTCTGTGAGGAATGGACTGGAAGGCTCATCTATCAAGACGCAAGTTGCTTTGTTCAAGCGTGACCACCACACCTGATCATGCAGGTCACAGCGGAGGCCAGAATGCAGATCTCTCTATGCTTACCGGTGCACACTCAAGTCTGGCACAAATTTGTGAAATCCAAGCCAGCGAGAGCCTGGCTCATCTGCAGAAGCGATAGGGAGGATGACCTCACAGAGGCCGTCAGCTCTGTGGGTGGATTTAACAGTTGCTGTCCCATAGCCAAGAATTCACTCTTCTTGGGACAGCACGAGGGAGGCAGTCACAGCCAGGGCGTTTCTCACCCTTGGACATCAGTCCCCCAAGCTTCCTGGAAATGGCCAACTTGATTGTGTAGGATCTGAAAACAAGCTCGACTCCTTACACAACAACTACTCCAACTCACTCGACTGCTCCAACTCCATGCATTTTTGTTTACTGAAAAGCAAACTTGGCAGCCTGGTGCAATAGACTCAAAAGGACACTTGTTTTTTTTCTTCCATAGTTCTGAAATCTAATAGAAATCCTATACATAAAAGATGTGGAGGGAAAGAAGCCCACCTACTAAGCAGCATACCATGCTTTTCATTGCACTGCAGCATTCCCAGCCTCACACAAGGAAATAGATCCCTGTACTTCATGTGGCCACCAGTGGCCCTCCCCCAGGGCCTCGATATAGCAAGCACAGTCATCCAATAGGATTGAGCTCATACCCAAGGACCTTTAGTTTCTCAGGTACAGTTTCCTCACCCCATGATTCAGGCCACCCTGTGCTCTCAGGAGGCAAACCCAGTCAGCAGAGATCCCATTCAGAAAGGACGGAGGGTAAAGGAGACCAGTGACCAAAGGGACTTCTGTCCAGGCCAGAGCCAAGTTCACTAGCTCTGCTACAGTCTGCAGCTCCATCCATGACTCAGTCTTGCAGGGCTGACGACCAGACTGAAGCTTTCCTCCCCCTTCCCCAGGCTTCAGCATCGTCTACGATAGGGCATCTTTCTTTGACTCTAGCACAGGTGTTCCTGGCATCACTCCTGCTGAAACGACCCCCTCTCCTCCCCTCTGAAAAAGCCATGGATACCCATGTGTCCTGGGAAATGGTTAAAGCATTTTTCTATGCACGAAGGCACATGGGGGCTAGCAGAGATTTGGGACATCCATGAGACAATAGATATCCTTTGCAGAGAAAGATAGCCATGCAATAGAGCCTATATTTAAAGGATATTTGTGTTAGCAAATACATGGCCAGTAGCCTATAGTGAAGTTATTCTTATGAGAACTTGAAGGCTCATTACACAGAGGCTTTGATATAAAGGAATATAGGTTTTTAATGGCATAACACAGCCATTATGCTGTTAACAGCATAAGCATGTGTGTATTTCAGAATATCTGTATAAGAGTAAAGCTGAAGTTCAAACATTGGATGCCAAGTGGGCATAGGTAGCAGCAGGTGGGGCAAGCATTTGCCATGAAGATCAACAGTTGGAGGTCACCCTTGCCACTTGAAAGTCGAGTCATGGTGCTAATTGTATTTCTGCAGTTTGCTATAATGGTTTATTAAAGCAAAACCAAGGACCTGCCCAGGGCCTGGTGTCTCCTTCCCCTCACCCAGACCCTCTGCGTCACTGACGGGAAAGTCACCCAGAGAGAAGTGTCTTTACTCCACGCACTTTCAGTCTCCTGAAACGTTTGCCTTTCAAGGCCACTGACCATTCAAAGAAAGGAGAACAGCTTAGGTGTCGTGATCCTCTTTGGCCTGGCACATGGACATATGGATTTCATTAGAGCTCTGTCCTTTGGGTTTTGCTATTCGTGTGTGCACAGGGCCATCTGCAACACCCAAATCTGCCTCTATCCCAGAAAAACAAAGGAAACCAGAGGATCATTTCTTGAGCATTCAAGCACATTGAAACCAATAAGGACCATCTGCCACAGCCTCTTGAGAGGTTACCAACTCCAGCAGGGCTCCCTTCCGACTCAGTCAGGACGCTCCCGCCAGGGCCGGGGCACACACAGCAGGATAACAGTTCAGACTGGGCTCCTACCGGGATGGCCACAGAAGTACCGGCACAAACCTCACCTTCCCTCGTACACAGCCTTCAAACATCCATGCCCTCAGATTTGAGGGTTAGAGAGATCTCATTTCCATACCTACAGAGTCAGATTTCAGATTCTCCACGGAGCCAGAGAGTTGGAAAAAAATATAACGGCAGCATGTGTGTCTTCCCCAAGTCAAAACCTTGAGAAGCTAACACAGATTTCAGTTCCTTCTCCCCGAAATGAACTCTTCCATTGCCAAAGTCCTCCTTCATCCCACATATTGCCCCTTGAAGTCTCCTCCATCAAAACAAAACCACCACCTGGATGGTCAAGGGTAGCCGAGTTTTAGCTGTTCTGCAATGACTCAAAACCCATAGCGTTCCGACTTCTGCTGCCGCGGACGCACTTTGGAGGAAAGGTTTATTTTAGCTCAGTTTCAGATTTCAGCCCATCTGCTGCACCCAAGGCAGAAACGTGGTGGAAGGGTGTGGGTGAAGGAAAGTCTCTCTTCACACCTGAGGAAGCAGGAAAGTCCACAGGAGAGCTACGGGAAGGGCTGGGGGAAGAGAACGCACCCTTCCCAGTGACTTCCTTCCTTCATCCAGTCCAAACCGAGCACCGTATTCAGCTGTAAACTCAAGGAATCAATCCACTGATAACTGGGCTTGAAATAAACCACCACCTTCCTGGGGGCTATTAAACCATCACCCTACACGTTATCTACAAATCACGGAGACGAGCCTTTTTTCAAAGGAAAGTTGAGCTTGCCCAAGATTTTAAATGACCACAGAAGAGTCTGATTAATGCACCCACCGGGATCAGCCTTCCTAAAAACCCATCTCTGAACTCATGAGCACCTCTGGGCAGATAATGCTTACCGAATTATGCAACTCTTGCTTAAATCCAAGTCATCACATTCAGCAAAGTTCAGATTAGGCCAGGTCTAGATTATGTCTCTTAAATTTTTTCAATTAGTACACTTGAAGTATTAATGATTAATATTAATGGCAGTCGCCAAGTATCATTGTGTAATACTCAGCCTTTACTCCAGACGTGGGGGGAAACTGCAAGGCTGCTTATGACCTCACAATCTAATGATCTAAAAGAGGCGAGGTTCTCAGTCAGAAGGATCAGAAGGGGAGGTTCTGCCCTTAAGAAAGATCCTGCCCAAGGGATCCCAGATTAAAGGGAAAACCACCCTAAGGAAAATTCTAACATACCCCTGACCTTCTTGCAGTTGCTCCTCCGGAGCTCTGTTCTTTTGGTCACTTGAGTGCACGTTAAGCCTAAGTCCACAAGCACTTTGTGGCTGCCAGGATGGGCACAGGAAACCATGAAGGGGTCAGTGATGTGAGAACACCTCTACCCTAAATGGAAGCTCTAGAGATGTGGTCAGATCTATCCCACATCTGGAGGACGGATCCTCCAAAACTTTCAGGCAAAGAGATCAATGGCCCAGAAAGCTGCAAGACTCAGAAGTCACAGGCTTAGTTATGAGGACAAGACGTGAGTGTGTAATATCCCCTGGAGCCAGGGCCCAAACTCCTGGGCCTGAGGTTGGCACGGGCTCACACAGATGCGAGGTCTGAGGCCCAGTGGTAAGGAATGAAGAACACAGACGCCACGTATTTAGGTCATCCTTGTTTTGGGGTCTGAGCCAGGCAAGGGATACCCAGCCGCACCCCATGTGGCCTCGTACTCAAGGAGAAACAGGACTTTTAGGAAGAAATTCCATAGGTGTTGCCCAGAATTGGAGTTGGCACCTGAGATTCTGTGATCAGTGTAAGTCCTGTATATTTTGTTGAAAGGGTTAAGTAAAAAGCTTGGACTCACGGCACCCATATAGGGGCCTCTAAATAGCCCTCTAATATGTAGTCTCTTGGATAGAAGACCCATTACGAGTCTGGGGCAGGAAGTTAGCCCGTGACCACAGCCCGCGTTGTGTCCTCAGGTAATGGAACGCATTCAGAGCATGGGATCACGTTAGGGTCATCAGGGCAGGTTGTAGTGGCTCCTATTGTCCTGACACGGGCCAGGTTGAGTGCAGAAGAGTACAACATTAGCACAATCACCTAGAGTGCTTTTCAGCAGCGGAGTGGCGGGGGGGTAAACAATTTTCTGCAGAAGCAGACTGTCCCTCCAGCATACTGTGACGTGACCCAACACCTGGCATTTTAAGTTCTATACTTGAAAGAAAAGGTCACTTTGGGGGCTACCCAACCATTGTCCTACACATCCGCAAATCTGGGATGTGAACCCTCACAAAGGGAATCTGTCGTGCTCAAGAGCAATCTCAGCACCCCCAGCTCCAGCTCAGTCTTGGGTCTGTTAAAAGAAGGAGGGAGCAGAGTTCTGAATGCTAGCATTAACTAACTCTGGGTTGGAAGTCAGATCAGGCTTCTTCTGCTCTTTTAAAATGAAGGTTGCAGACTTGGACGGTGCAGCACACCTGGTGTGTACCTCTAAGATGTGAGCCCAGAAGTAGGATTGTCACCTTCATTGGATTCCTGTCAAGAAGCATTCAAATGAAGGTGAATCAGAGTAAGCTAAAGGCAGGGCCCAGGCTGTTTATAAGACATCTTCCATTCTGGGTTATTCTGGGTTATAGTGGCATGGAAAATTAAAAATCACATGGTGTGTAGGGCTGCTGTAGATCACATTTAATTTCAGGTAGTGGAGGGGACTCAGGGAGGATTGTCCTTGACATCAGATACTCTGTCTACACATTCTATGTGGACAAGCTATTAGAACCAATAGAAAAATCCGATGGAGACCGATCGGGGGCTCCATGAAGCATGGTTGGGATAGGTCTGCCAAGGTTTCATAATCCAGTGATCCTCAGAGCTGGTGACCAAGGGGTAAGGACCACTGGGGGCTGTCTTCATATTTACTCTCTTTAAAAACAGCATTTAATCTGCAACATGTCACAACCTGAGCTAGTCCTGATCACCTTCAGTATACCATGTCACTCCTGTTACCTTGACAGGACAACCACAAAGGCATTAAAAGTGACCATCGCACGCTTCCCCAGCCACCAAGAGGCCAGTACTTGTTTTCCATCCTCCATGGTGAGTGGGGGGTTGGACTATTGATTCTATATATATATATATCTAGATATAGATATAATTTTTTTGGAAGAGTGGATCAACCCAATCCCTGGAAGTCACTCTTATAGGACAGGAAGTCTTTGGTTTCCCTTCACTAACTCTGGCAAGCTGAATATGGCAGACCACAGTGGAAAATCTCTACCTTATATCTAGAATGTTTCAAATTCCTTGCTGACCTGCTGTAATCAAAGGATTTTTACGACACATACCTCAGTAATTTGGTTTTTCAACACGCCATGATTTGGCAGCGATTGCTTCTGAAACACATCTGTACAGTGTATGGTTTTTGCAGGCTGCACTTTACACAGGACAGGAGATGGGACCTTACCTACAGACGTTTCCGGTAACATTTCAGGGCCCCCCAATATTTTGTAAATAAAAAGGGGAAGAAGAGTTGAGAGGAGGGGAGGAAAATGGGAAAAGATGATACATCAGGTACAGGCACAAATTCTATACAACGAATGTAATCATGATGTTTAACTTGTACCAATTAAAAATAAAGCGAAACAAGATCTTGACAACACACTCGAAAGGCCAGTGACGTGGTTTTATCTCAAATAGTCTCCCAAGCCTCTTGGCGTTTTAACCTTTTCTATGGTCCCGGCAAAGTGTTCCAGGAATTCCACATGGACGTTCTATACAGAAAAGTCATGCTGGATAGAATGGAGCCCGAGTCTTTGGTGGTAACGTGCCCAGCAGTCTGAAGCTGGAGGCTGCCACCCATAACAAGTCTTCATGCACACTAAGAAACCGAAGGCAAACCAAAGACGGGCACTTCATGAACCTTGAGCCTCAGTCCACCTCTGACAAAGAGGAACCTGCGGCCATGACAAGTGTCTTCCTATTTAATAGAAGGAAACTACAATCAGCAGGCTGCTGAAGTCCAGTAGACTCCCACCAAGTCAGCAGAGTCCCACGTCAAGGCGGGGAGAAACCAACAATGGCGGCGCCCAGCAAGGCCAACAGGAATGAAGGTGTAGCCCCACCCTCCCGCTCCCGAGGATGTCTACAGTTGCACATAGTCCTCAGATGAGCAGTGATATGGCAGGAGTTGCTAGGGGTCTGAGGAGCCAAGTTTGCACATGCCTCTTCTCCCTCTGCACAACTCTTGGTTTTCACTTACTGGAGTCCCAGATGGACACCAACAGCCTATCCAAGCCTCAGTCTCCTGTGATCAGACATTGTAGCTGCTCCTCGAGAGGGGACAGCAACTTTCCTTTCCAATGAGGTAGCCAGGAGTCAACAAGCAGAGCGCAAGAGGAATCTGAGGTAAGAAAGCAGTCTGGGTGCACAGGCTTCACACACAGAGACTGAGCAGAAATCGAGACTATGTGTATGGGACCCAGCTTTGCTTGGCCTACAGGAGCTCATTGCTGTCTCTTCCTGTGACACCTCAAGGCTTCTCCATGGAGGCAGAAGAGCCCAAGAAAGAGGAAGGAACCAGAAAAGCAAGTGAATTATCAGCCTTTCTGGAACAAAAATCTAGGATATAGCAGGTTTCCATCTGAAAAGTTTTCATACTCTCAACTATCTCAGCGCTATCTCTAGAGAGCAAGGGTAGTGGTTGAGTTTTTTTCTGCATAGAATGGAATACTCAGTTGTCAAAAAAGGGTTGCTACTAGCAAACAGGAAAAAGCAGGAGGCTATTTGTGATCTCAAAGGTCTGCCTGCATAGAACTGGAAAAGAGGGAGGCCAGCTCAGTAAGGACAGGAAACTCCACTTTTGTCCATTAGGTGTTCCCAGGTTTTCTCCTGCCCTGTTAGGAATTCCCAGTGGAAGAATGATCCTAGCAGCCCTGTGGGCTTTGCCTTCTTTCTGACCAGACTGATGCTCTTCTGGTCATCTAAGTGTACACAGGATTTGGGCTCACAAAAAGTTGCTATCTTCAAGGGTGTTATCAAGGACAGCAAAGGTAATCATTCCACCCAGTGAAGATAAGACAGCCACAGAAAAGCAAGCCCTGGAGGTATCATCATCCCTAACCCAAGTTCCTTCTCAAACAGCAGGTTTAAGAGCTCAATGAGTCAGAGCTGCCAGAAAGATAACCGACTACTTAACAGGCTGTGGTCGGATGTATACCTGGGACAGATTGGGGAAAAGGTCCAATCTCTGTTCGTAGGACCAAGATGAAACTTAGGAACAGAAGGTAGTAAAGTGATTTGTTTTTCCCCCTTAAGTGCCAGGTAAGACATTGCACTGGTGTGGTAAGCTCACGACTCTTTCACAGATGCAGACCTTTTGAGTCAAGGTTGAGACATTTGGGCTGGGTTTAGACCGTCCCCTTAATTATCAGTTTAAGGAAAGAGGCTCAGGGCCATTCTGCTGTGCTCACCCACCCACCTTACTCGGCAAAACAGTAGAGCCTAGAAGAGACCAAACAATGCTGGTGTAGTTTGAATGGAAACAGCCTCAGGTAATCTAGGTGGACCGAACCCCAGGTTCATCTATAGAGGTGGTAGGAAAAAGGGCTGATCATTTCCCCAGGTGCCTTTCCTCAGTGATCACCATGATGATTATGTGTTTATTTGCTGACCTTGATTAGAATATCTTGCCCTACAATGTGAAAAAGCATGGAGGACAACATCAGCTACATTCCTCATTCTCCTTCTTACACCTCTAACAAGTCTTTTCCACTAAAAGAAATGAAGATTGCATACCCCCAGTTCAACATGGTTGATGGAATTCAGTGAAACAGCATCTTCAAGGACCGCCAACATCCATCCCACAGTAAGTACCCAGCAGAGAGGAATCTTTACAATGGCGAGATCTTCAGTTTCACCCAGCAATAATCTCAGCAGCTCCGGGGTGGGTGACCCTGACATGTGCCTCGACAGGGGGCCCCGTAAGAGATGCCCTTTATCTCCATGAGAGTCTTTCCTGGTGGTTCTCAACCAAAATTTAGTCAGAAGGAACCAATGAAGATTCTAGGTGGTCTTATAGATTTATTCCAAATTCTCTAACCGCTCATGAAAATTTGGAAGTAACAGTGGGTAGGGGGACCTGCCTACATCTTTATGTCCTATCATCTTCCAGGCACACAGTAGAAATGCTTAGAGGTAGTCAAGGTGAAGGACCCTATTAGAAGTCATGGTCTTGTCCATGTATTTCCAGCACTTTGAACACATGGGCAAAGAAGTGCCCAGGAGAGGGAGGGACGTAGGAGTTCCATAAGGCAGCTAGGATCTGCCAAAGTCCTATCATCCACCGACTGCACAACCAAGATGGCAAAGCCAGATCCCTCTGGCCGGTGCTACCCACTGGTACTGTTCACAACCCTTCATGGCCCACCTGCTACAGACTCAGAACCAAGCTCGGGCACACAGCACTTTATAGGAAAGGCCCTTAGAGTTAGGGCTACAGTACGACAGCCTCCGTCATAACTGTCACCTTCCAGGCTCCTCATCAGATCACTTTTAGAAAAATACTAGAGAATTACCAACTGCTTTTCACCTTCACCACAGTATTTCCAACCTTAATCAGGATATCAGCCTAGTAACCTCTGGTCTATTGCAGCTACTTTTCTCACTTTACTTTGGCACAGCAAAGGCATTCGATAGTGACAATGCTCATCCAGGTACCAGGAGTCAGTTTTTGATGCAGTATCCGCTCTTTGCAACACTCATCCATCCTCCATGCTTGAGTGGAAATCCCACGGTCTTCCCTCACACCTCATACAGAGAAACCCGAGGGTCCAGGAACCTCCGGTCAATACAGTAGTCAGGTAGGCCACCAAGAGTCAAGCTCAGAGAGCACATCTTTAATCCACCCCTACCCAGCATCTAGGGTCCTAATCCCAAGAATCCCTTGTTAGCCAGTCCTGGTGAGTTCCCATAGGGTTTTTAAGTTATTTGTACCTATCACCCACGAAAGAGTGCCGTTTCAAAAAAAAGCAATATCCCAAATATACAGAGATGGTCTAGGAGCAGTTATTCCTGGAGCTTTAATGGTGAGCTATTCAGCAATGTCTATAAAAAGTGTCTTTACCCCCAGAGCCGACAGATTGTCATTCAAAGGGTACTGCTCATCACCCTCAAGCAGAAGTCAGATACCTTCAGCAGCAACCTCAGCTACATCCAATACCCCCATCGCAAACTTAATTCAAGAGGACTTGGGCAAAGATGGTGTACGCTACTTGGTAGATGAATCTAAGGAGTCACACTAGAGAGAAAAGCCCCGTCTGAAATTTGACGGTCAGGTCAGCTCATTGTTAAAGAACCATGATCCTTTTGTCTGTGTGCAGCTTTCTCACCCTAAAAGAGGGGCTGGCATCCCATTCTCTCAGTGTTGCAGAGTCACGTGTGGTGGGATGTGCTATGAGGAAACTGTCAGAAGGGCTCTCTTGGTGCCATCAGGGACAAGTTCACAGCCATTAGTGAACTTTTTCAATTCATGCCTCAGAGTGTGCAAAGTCAGTGCCATGTCCTCAGCATCACGTAGAGTGAGCCTTTACTGGGCTCTAGACTTAACATTTTCTACAGTACTGCTCCAAGCCATGGGTAGGAAAGAATCAGGTGGAAAAAAAAATTCCCAACAATGAAGTAGACATGCCTTTTTCCCAAGCAATAACTTCCTAGAGGTCCCTAATGAGCAGGACATGTAGCTACACAGATAATATCCACAGCATGTGTGTCCCCTCCTCCTTTATAGAGGCACCATCAGGGGAAGATGGGAAATGCTTACATCCAGAGGACACCAGTTATGTTGGCCAGTTGTAAATGCATGGATCGTATTTCAATCCAGAATTGAGTAATCGGTACGAAAAATTGAAGTTTGACTCCTTAACATGTTTTAGATGACACACATGCACACCCAACAGGATTGCTTGTAAGTTGAAGCCCAATAGCCACGTTAGAAATGGGGGTACAGAAATGCGAGGGAACAGCAGAACCAAGACTGAATCATGGTTCCTAAACAGTTTTGAGTCTTTTCTGGTTAGTCCTCTACTTTTTGGTTTAGTATTGTACATTTCTGAAGATTTCTACACAACCAATTTTTTAAAGCAAAACCCAAGCCCTTCCAAGCCATCCAGGTAAACAGCGAGTGTTACACCTCAGTTCTGTGCAAACCCCACTAAAGTTTTTATCGTCTCGACTTGGATATTAAACTTGAGAGGTCAGTCTCCTACGTGTGGCAAGTATTCCACACTCGGTCTACACAAAACATGTTCCCTCCCACAGAACTCTGAACAATCTTTTCTTTTTGCTAATTTGAACATGTGTGACATTTCCATTAGTGTCTTGAACTTATGACAATGATTCCACTGATGCAAAGGCTGGGAAAGGCAAACCAAAGACTTCCAACACTTAGCATTGGCTATAGTACACAAATGATGGTAAATAACAAGAGTCCCAGTTTCACAAAGGGAGAAACCTGGGTAAATATCAGTGCTGACGCTGGGCAATGGGCCTGCTCCAAAATGAGGCTTTCACAAAGCCAGAACATGAAGTCTTGGAGACTTCAAAGTTACAGCGGAAGTTGGCCAAGGAGTGATGGCATCCAAAGGGAGGCCCCAGAAAACAGATGGGCGTGACATTCTCTGTCCAGGAAGAGCTTCCATATTCAGGTCCTGGGGGCCAATTCATTCCTCAGTTAAAAGTCGACTAGAGTTACATGGATGGAGATGGGTTCCGCAAACTTGGAAACCACCGTAGGCATCTTGGGTAGATGCACTTTGGTCTCTTAGCACAAGGAGGACAAGTACAAGTGCAGCTCCACCCCTCAGCTTTCACATGGAGTACACAACTGTATTTCCTCTAATAACATGGTAAAGAGTTAACGGAGAAACTGAATGCGGGAGAAATAAAGTAAAAGCAAGAGGCTTCATTGCTTCTACTTCAAAGAATCAGAGTAAGGATCACAAGTCCGTGAGCTTCATAAACATGGTACAGTTTTGGTCAGCTAGGAAAAGCTCACTTCTGGGCCCTTCAGTCTCCAAACTTCTACATGGAAGGACTAGAACGAGGAGCCACGAGTCTGCAGTTGCAGCATAAACAGGACCTCCATCTAAACTATGGCCACAGTTGAGTTTCCCCTCGGAGGCACTCCTCACCTACCAAAATATAATGCCCGCTGAGTGGGGTCAAAGGCAAGGACTGAATTTAGCCTTTTGGTGAAGGGAGACAAACCACGTGCCTCAAGTGTCATTAACAATCTCCAAACTGAGGAAAGCTTAAGTGTTTGTGACTGAATTCTGAAGACAAAGGAGACATTTTGCTGTCAAGTCAGGAAACGCCACGTTTACCAGACTGGGTGTATTCCCAAAATCAGTCCTGAGGACTGTCTGCACTCCCAACTTAGAATTATCCCTAAATGGAGTTCATCCTATCCCATGGGAAGGGAAGAACTCAATTGCTTGCTTGTTTGGAACGTCATTTTTATTGTCTGGAGACAAGCTTCTTGTGTGCTCCAGCCTTATGTGCACCCAAGGAAGGGAAAATAGGGTAGTTCATGCCAGTAAGATCATTTGTATCAATCTCACAGAAGCAGCCTCAAAAGTCTCTACCCTCAAGATGCTCCCTGAGGAGCAGTTTTTCTGTAATCTGAACGGTACAGAAATCCGGGAGGCTCAAATTTTGTATCTGATAAGCATTTAAGCTTCCAAAAGTCTATAGTCACATTCAAGGAAAGGCCCAGCCCTGGCTATAGGAGAGAAACAGCTTTTCAACTGCATTTGAGAAGCAGTCAGTCCCTTACTGGGCACAGTAACTGATGCTTCATTGGACACCTTCCATCCTCCAACCTACAATATGACCTTTCAGGAACTCAGTTGCTGCTAACTAGTGAGGAATCTTTACTCCCCCCCCCCACAGTAACTAAGCCTCCCCAGAAAGTAACATAACAAGCTATTGGCAGAGAATATTCTTGACCTCCCACTCATTAAGTCATTAACCCTTTATGTACCCATTCAGGTGGTGCCTGGGATCCAGGAGTACCACAGTTCCACGTGCTTTGTAGTTTATTCAAAGAACACAGCTCCTGGGGCAATAAACCCACCCAGGACTCATTTAGTTTCTTCAGTATCATTTCCCCTGAAGGAGGACCACGCAATTTAGATTAGCTAATTATGAGTCTGGAGCAGAGTCCAAAGGGCACAGGCAATGGGCCCTGAAAGGTTCACAGGGAATATTGGGGGATATAAAGCAGCCAGCTTGAGGGGACTCTTGGACGAATATTAAAAACACTACAAAAGTGGTTAAGGTAATCACAGTCTACCATGATGTTCCGTTTGGATGTGAAGAAGTCTTCAGGATTGTTATGCTTATACTGAGAACTATACACTTGTGATGCTGTCCCCCACCACCACGGTTGATTCAGAAAAGAGTAAACGGGGAAGACTTCAGTGGAGTGTTAGGTATATCATTTAAAGGTTCCAATATTCACTCCAAAGCTTAGTCACCAAGGAAGAGGTATGGCTCCAGCGTGTAGATGTTTGCCTCAGTTAACACCAGCCCGTGCCGGATAGCGACAACCCTATCCCTGTGCCCGTGTACAGATGCCAGCAGTACCCTCCAGGTGCATGGATTCTTGCTGAAGTATTGGACTTGAACGTGGTCAGGTGAAACCAATGACTTCCTGAGTCAAGGTTAGTGGTCTTGCGGAGTGCCCCATTCTTGTGAGAACTTGAAAGAGGCGCAAGAGTTGGATTAGTATAGGTCTTCAAAGGTCCTTCCTGCCCTCTGCTTAGACGGAACGCTGGAAAGTGATCAAGGTTCCACTAAGAAATCAGACACTGCCTTTCTCTGCAATGTTTCAATTGTCAGGTCCACATGATACAGCATTGTGGGGCTGCCCATTCATCACTAGGACCCCAGAAAAGTCGCAAATGTGGGGCCTCCACAGGGTGGATGGGATCGCTGCTATCTTGGGTGAAAAAGCCAGTGAGAAAACTGGAATCTCCTCCAGACAGCTAAGAGACCGGAGTGCCTCATGCCACTACTAAATATGCTTGTACAGAAACAAGCCCAGAACACCTAGGTGGATGAGGACATCGCCCCCCTCTTGAGAGCAGAAGCACGAGTAGAGCACAGGCTGCTGCTGGGACCACATCCTTTCTCAACATACTTTTTCATTAAGCATAAATTAAAAATTGCATTAAAGTTGCCTTTAATATGGCACAGGGGCATTTTAGAATCCCCAGCCTTAAAATCGAGCCATACAAACACTTTCCCTATTAAACCTTTCGCAAACTTGTTTAGGGCACAAAGTTACCAGCGCTACACAGCGCACCATCCTATGACCTCACGTAGAACAGTCTTAGAAACCTGTTGTGAACCAGAAGTCTCCAACCAAGGGCACCTACAAAGAACAGGTCCTGTGGAGTGGGGGTACCCCACGTATGTAGGGCAGATCACCATGGAGGAGATGGGTCAATCAGAGCATTTCCAATCAGATGTTCTTTTCTCTTACTCTGGGTTGTTCAAGTTCCTTTGCTTTTGGCTGACAAGGACCATCAGACTCGGGTGTGCATCCTGTCTCATAGGCTTACAATCAAGTTCTTTCTGAACCCTGTCATTGTATAATTTCTAGCTGTGGAAGACAGACCTTGGTGTCACCCGACTTGAGACTTTGTGGGTAAATGATCTTCACCAGGGTGCTTTATACTTCTTGGGACATTTGGAGATCACACCCATGGGTGTAAAGCAGTATTTGTTCTGGAAAAGATGAAATAGAAAAGGAAGGCAAGCTGGTAAAGAGCCCCCGGAGCCTTCCAAAGCCAGCCAGTTTGGCAACTGCAAGGTCAGGGGCAGAGGCAATGCTGACACAGCTGTAGGCACAGCTAACGTGGATTAAGCTACTTCAAGGGACGTGTGTCTCGTGTGTATGTGCAACTCCCCCAACCATCCCTGTAAAGGTGGCTAGGGACAGGGGTAGAAGCCACCAGATCACCAGGCAAGAAAATGAGCAGTTTGTGTCCAAGACCAACTGAAGACAGTCAGCCTGAAGACTGAGGGAAACCTGCAAGAAACACTGGTGTGAGCAGCCCCATGGGCAGAGGGGGTGGTTTCACTTCTGCACGAGCTAGAATACAGTTTTGTTCAGATCATTTCCTTAGCCAAACAGTGAATTAGACAACACCGAGGGACCCCCAAATAGGTACTGATCTACACACGTCACCACAGTGCGAGCGGGTCGAGTCTGTCACAACCCACCCACACACGGCCATCTCCCAGGCCAAGCAGACCCCAAGGCAAGGGACAGCAGTAAGTCATGTGAAAGACGTCAGAAAGGTCACTTCACCTCTGTTCTCTCCAAAGAGACCCAGATGGAGCTTTGGGACACCACACCTGTCAAAGGAGAGCAGATTTCTAAACAAATGCCATCCACTGGAGAAATGGCAATCAAGGAAATCACAGTGGGGAAGGGGGGCTGCACAGTTCCTTGGTTGCAGTCCCTGGTTGCTGGTATCACAACTAGCATTATGACCATAGCCCTGGGGTGACTGCCACCGCCTGGCCCAGCTTCGTGCATAGGGACACTTTTACAGACAGGATGGACCCTGTGCTCAATTATTAACTACAGCAAATCATGTTTTAAAATGCAGACCAGGGACTTGCAGTGGGGCTTTCTATCCCCCACCCTCCAATCCTACTTGTGGCCCAGTGGCTGCCCCCCACTCAGTAGGAATCCAAGGCAAAGTGCTACAGATCTTGGGTTTGGACAATGCCATTGAGATCAGCTGCTTCCTAGAGCTGAGAGCAAACCTGCATATCCCTGTTGGCAGCAATTCAGCCTTCATGTGCTGTTTCCACAGCTCTGATCCAAAGTCAAGAAGTTTTTAATTAATTAGCCACCACCATCATCACCTTAGGAAGCAGAGGTGCAGGCCATCTTGTGGTTGTGCTTCCGGCCAAGGAAACTCAAATTTAGACCACGGGAGAAAAAGACCACTGATGTCAGAACCAACCTATGCACATCATAACCAGCGAATGGAACTGGATCGTGTGCAAGACTTTGAAATTTATCCTCAGCCCATTGTTGGGCTTGACCTTAGCCTCACTATTCTGGTTTTATGCAAAAAGGGTACAAATCCAAATCAGAGCCAGCAGAAGGCAGAGTCAACTTTTGGAGACTCAACCACAAGTCACTAAAACCTGGGGAAAAAAATCAGGTTGGGAACCCATTTGTCTTCCTAGTCTAGGACCACACAGTGGCCCTACGTTTTTAATAATATTTGACATCAACCACGAGTGGCAAGTGCTCATCTATGTAAGGTATCCTAAGACATTTAGTGGATTTTGAACCAGGAAACCAAGCCAGAGGAGACAAACGTCTCTCAGGAAGCAACAGCATCTAATTCTTTAGGGTTGTCGTAGTGAAGACTTCAGTGTTCACCTCACACGTGTATCGCTTTCAGATCTGGTGTAAGAATCAACCAACTATATACCAGAACTTGCCACAAAATCCCTAGTTTCACATGCCAATGTTTCTTGCTAAAGGTGACAGGAGACAAAAAAAAAAATAGCCTCCCTCACAACACGAGATGTGAGTGAAATCAGCTGGAGGGGAGCTGTCAGCTTTAGCAGATCCTGTGTTTGCCAACTGAGATTCTGTGATGCAGCAGTTCGATACCCCTTATGTCTCCTCCTTCATTCTGTAACCCTCACTTACTGGAAGGGAGCCCCGAGTGGGCCAGTCTAAGGGAAGACTTGGTTTAGTTGAAGGCAGCGGTCCCTTACTCCCACTTTCCTGTGTCTCTGGATAATGACTGGTCAGCACAGGACACGAAGGCCCAGTGCTCTTGTCTCAACTGGGGTTGCCCATCCTTCCCGATACCTTGTTGGGTGGACCAAGGCTTCTTCCAAAGTGTATACAACCCTTTGCTTATGTCTTCCTGACCCTTTCCATCTTGGTTTCACAACAGGTGCTGAACAATCGGGATGCAGACTGTTGCTTGCGTTCTTACACTTCTTACCCACTTAGCTAGAAGGGCTCTCTCAGAGCCTGAACGCCCTCAGCCCTGTTGCCTGGTACTATACAGAGTACCAGAGCCAAGGGTTTTGAAACATACACATCAGGGAAGCCAAGTCTCAGGAAGTGCCTGTCAACTGCCTTGGGACATCTTGGAAAACCAGAGCTGCCATGCATGCAGAAGGTTTCAGAAATTAAGGGTGCCACAGGACATAGTGTGCTTGGATTCCTAACTCCATTTGGGCTTCAGGCATAAAGAACACATGGATTTTGAGCCTTGAGATTTGCTCAGTCTAACTCCCAAGACTATTGGAGCCCTTTCCCACAGTGCTGGCTAATGTTTGGTTACCCAAAAGTTTCCCCAGGACACAGGACTGGAGTGCTATACACGGGAGGCTGGGCGCAAAGGGTTGGTGCAGCCCATGGAAAAGACAACATCCTGGAGTAGCATCAGATACACAGGCAGGGAGCTGATCCCACTGTAGCACTGGGACTATCAGGCAAGAGGGACTGCGCCTAAGAAAATGTCAAGGTATCACTTAGCTATGGCTTAACTCAGAAGCTCACCGGGAACCTGGAGGCTGAGAAGTACCTTTGCTGGGCCTGCCTGTTCTATGCACATCCTTGAGTGACTATGCCAGTCAAGAGGGGACTATTGCCTTTTCATACAATGAACACAGGTATCCAACATCACGTAGCCAAAGCCCCAGGAGTCCTAGAGCAGGACTGGGGACTATCTCTTTGTAGTGTAAACTTGAGGATTACTTCAGGTTTTTACCTGGCTACAAAGCAGAGCTGTCAGTAGCAGGCATGCACACGCACGCACACACACACACTCCCACACCCATCCACCCTCGAGTCTCGTCTCTGGCCCATAGGCAGATATTTCATATCTTCCAACCTATTGTGAGGATGTACACCGAGCCACTGCCCCGATCGACACCTGCCGTGTTAGCAAAGCCACAATAGGTTTGCCAGCCACATACCAACTTTAGCTCAGGCAAACGGAAGTATTGAGGGACGTCTTCAGGAGGACCCATCTTCCCAAGCTGTGATGCCACATGAGAATCGGATTCACTGCTGGGTCTCAGTTTAACTATCAAGCCATAGTTCAAGAGCCACCACATGAAATGGAAGAGCAGCCAGAAGCAGCACCCGAACATCACCCATTGCTTCTTGCTAAGGGGAGGAGGCCTCGTTGCCTGCTGCCTCATCACTTTCTGGGAAGTGTGGGTGGTCATGACCATGATCTACAGCCTTCCCCTTGGTGCCCAGATCACAAAGATCGAGTCTGTGTTTAGTTCATCGTTGAATACTCTGTATTATGAAATCTAGGAGATACGTCTGGCAGATGTGGAGCTTCTTTGGGCCAGCTTTTACTGTGACAAGTTAAATCTGTAGAACTATATTCCCTACATGGGAAAGTAATCCCAGAAGTCTAGACAGATCTCCCCCACCCCAGGGTGCCTTCAGTGAGTAAGTACAGGTAGCATTGAGGTCCAGGGTAACCCCCCGATACCCACAGCTTCCATCCCGACTTCGTTTTAATTCATCATGACCTCACTCAGCATGATTTTCTTATGCAGAGTACATAGCCCATGCAGGAGGTGGGCTTGCCCTTGGTTTTCATGGCCAATATACACCCAGCCGACTCTGGACATTTCTAGGCTGACTACACACATCGGTGATATCCCATGAACGAGACAGTCCATCCAGACTTGCTCAGGACACGCTGAAAGCGTATAAAAAAAAAATCACATCCATCCTGTCAGTGTGAGCTACTAAACTACGTTGGGAAATTAAGGGAAAACCATGTCTTATGGCTTGCTAAAACTGTAAGCACTAAGAATTAGTTCTAGAACTAAGTAGCACTTGACCACTCCTTTTTGTGAGCCCGAAACAATGTTGGAAGTAATGTCCCTTCCCCAGCCAATGATAGAAGACCTGTAGCAACTCGGGGACTAAACTTCTTGGAGGGACACAGATGTCATGACTGGGGCCCAGCCATCTGACAGAAATCGTGGGCCTCCACACAAAGGTGGCCGCTGCTGCCTCTAAAAGGCAAAGGAGGAACGGGGCAAATAAACCCTGAGTTTGCCAAAGGCACCTGGAGGCTACTGGGCAGGGAACCCCATCCTCTACTCCATCCACCCATCCACTGTGACTCAGCCCAGAACAGGGGGAAAGGATGAGAAACAGCCCCAGGGCCCAAATTGGAAATCAGCACCCTCCAGTTAGCACTCCCACTCTCGGGCCACTGTAGCTATTGTAATCTCTAGCCTGAAAGACCTGGCTAGAGGCGAGAGGCACATGATGCTGCACCTCGGGTCTACTCCATCCCAAGGTGTGGTTAAAGACTTCTAATCAGAAGGAAGTTCCACCTCAAAGTTAGGAGCTCCCAAGTCAGTGAGAAGTCTCAGCTGCCAGCCAGCACCGGTAAACCAGGATGGGGAAGAAACAAGATACCCTTCAACTCTTTCCCACCCACCTCTGGCAGGAAAGCAGAGGATCCCCAGGGGTCAAGAGATGACAGCCACAAAGTAGGAGTGAGAGGCCCGAGACACCCCAACACAGGGGTCACAGTAGTTCACCTATCCGTCAAGGTCTACAGAAACAAATGCCTGTGTGTGAAGACAGACAGGAGAGTTTCTCTTTCCTAAGCTTGGAAAAAAGTAAGTCTGCAGATAGATATGCAGACCGACTTCTGAAATACATCGGAAATGAAGGGGTCAGAAGCCGGATGAAGATGGAGTGTTCCAGAGAGTAGTTCTCCATCCCCGATTCCACAGCATATGCTGGGGAGTGCAGGAAGAAGGCAAGTGGAGAAGGGACGCTGCCCATTAGGGGAGGCCCAGGCATCCCAGCAGTTCTGGGTACCTGGTTGGGGAAGGACAGAAGTCAGACAGGAAGGGGGAGGGCTCCTCCCAGGCAGCCATCAGGCACCTAGTACTGAGGATGGAGCAGGAGGGGAATTGGAGACCTGTCCTTTTGTATCAACCTAGGGAGATGCTTTCTGATCTCTGTACTTCCTGGATCTGATCGCATTGGCATTTGACTTTAATCCTTTTCTCACTAATGCAAAAACACACTCTAAGCCCACCCCCCTTCTTTGGTTAGGGTCCCTCTGTGCCTCCCCAGCAGCAGGGAAGCAGACTAGAGATGGCCTAGAGGTTGGAGCCCCTGTCAGCTCTCATTAAGGACAGAGGCAAGGATACTGGGCTCTTCTGTGGCAGACACTGGATAATCATCTCCACGGGGAGCTGGGACAGGCGGGGCACCCTGGACATGGCTCGGGTTCATTAAGGCCACAAGTAGGCAATCTCACTCATCTCCTTGCCCTGAGCAGTCATGACTAGCTTTGTTCTGGTTCCTCATCGTGGCTTAGAAATTAATTGGTTCTGGGCATGGATGCTCTGTGTTAGTGACTGCAGAGGCACCAAACAGCCAAGCCATCAGAAGAGCACACAAGCATGAAATTTCCTGCCAGATGCGCGCACCAAACTCATTGTTTGGGGTTTTGCTTTGGCGAGTTGGCTTGATCAGCTTAATCACGACAGGCTTGGAAAGGTCTCAGTTAATGTGAAGAGCCCATTCCAGCCAAAAGAACAAGGTTATCAGTTTGGGCTGGGGCAGAGGACAGCACCTCTGGTGACACACATCATAGCTTGTGCTCCTGGTATCAGGAACCCGGTGTGGCACAATAGAGTCCAGAGAAGGCAGCCTCAGAAAGCAACATACTCGGCTTGGAGAGGAGATGCCAGAGAGGGGCGCGGGGTAGAGGGTGTTGTGTGGGCTCAGTGAACCAGCCCCACCATAGGCATCAGATCAAGCGCTTCCATTTTTTAATGGCCTCCAGTTCATTCTAGGCTGGGGACAAAGTACAGAAGTTCTATAAACACCTCACCAGGATTACACGGTCCCCCAAATGAGGTCGGCCCATAGGAGTCCCTACACAAATGGATATTTCCTATTCAAGCAGATTCAGCCACTGAAGAGTACCCAAGGGAAATGTCGAGAACCAGGCATAATGCTGGCACGCTGGCCCAGAGGATAAAGATTCTCCAGAAACCAACTGGGGAAAAGAGAAGTGGTTCCCATACTCGAGTAGCCAGCACAGTGGACAGGATTGTGCTAGCCAAAGAGGTTGGAAAGCAGGGGCCTTGTCAGCACGACAAACAAGGAGACGTCTGTCCCTAAATCCAATGAACACTTGACCCAGGAGCCCTGATTCCACAATGGACTCCGCCCCAAGGGGCTCTGAAGATCCGCTTTAGACACTGCACAGATTGGATACACCGGGAAGGCAGCTGTCCTTGCCTGCAGGGACTCCCGACCGCCATGACAAGGAGTCCATGGTGGCTGGACTCCTGGGTGGGCTTAAAGGGGAAAACACAGATCACTAAAAGCCAGAGGAGGGACAACCTAGCTGGTTGCATATGGATGCAAAGTCTGTAGAAAAGCCTCTGCAGAGCTGGAGGGGAGCCCAAGACTATCCTCGCTCAGCAGGCGGAGGTAACAGCTGCCATTTAAAGTTTCCGTCACACTGAGCTAGTCAAGCAGTTACACTTACAGGTGGATTTGTGACGCAGGGTAAAGGCTTAGAGTTGTTTCAGTGGACACAAACAGAAGAGTAGCTGCAGACCAGCTGGATACACATTGACCATTCATACCTGCCTGGGGAGTTGTCAACACACTCCTGGTGGCCAAGCCTGCTGGGGTCAGGCAGGGGGTCTCTTTCCCGGCAAAGTCCCTCACCAGTTTATGGACAAGAGACTAATATTCAGCTTAACTATACTGAGCCTGTTTTATCTGTGAAAAAAGTGCTTGCCCACTTTACTGAAGCATTGAAGATTTAAGTGAATTTTACTATCTTGTCTCACACATGGAGGAAATTGGTCATATTACTCAACATCTGTGCCTCAAAATCTCCCAAACTGGCCTAGCAATCATGCAGGATTCTCCCCGAGGCTATCTGACCTCAGACACCAAAACCATACTACTTTAGCATGCAGCCTTACAAGTACTACAGTGCTCACAATACAAAGGGAAATATTTTATTACTATAAAGTTAATCCGCAAGGGATTATCAGTGTTCAAATGCTTAAGGTGCCTTCCCACCCATCTCTTTAAAGGTGAGGCCCAGCGTATGCATCGGAGGATGGCCGCATTTAATTAGCACATATCTGATTCCTTCCTCCCTCTCCTTGGACATCACAGAGAAAACCTGTGCAGCTCCCCGTGTGTCTAACACCCTGGAACATCTCATTTGCAGGGCCATAGTTTCTATGTGGCTTTTCCACAAAGGCTAGCGGCAGCTGCAGCATGGATGGCCGAGACAGGGAAAGATCTGATGCCACTAGGAATTTTCCCAGCAACTTCCCGAATTCAAACTAGAGGCAGCCACCATCTCTCTCGTCACTTGAGAGCTTGCAGAGACCTAAGCACTTCGTTATTGGGGTCATATGTAGGACAGGAACAGATACCTAGATAAAATAGGATCTCTTTCCCATGCATTGGAGGGGGGCACCTGTCAGCTACGTGAAGTACATCCTCATGCCCAGAGATGCAAACCACCAGGTGGTTTTTACAGGCCCTCATTCTTTGTACCAGAATTCCCTGGGATGCAGGAAGGAATTGCTCGCAAACTCACTGGGCAGCAGCGATGCGAGCTCAGCCCTCTTAAGTCAAGATGCTGCTGGAACACAGCTCAGCCTCAGTGTAGTGAGCGGAGGGCTGTCACTACACCTGGAATCATCATTTGCACCTTGCAGCACCCTTCTGTCTGTAGACAATGAACTGCGCCTTGTTGGACTTAAAGTTCATTATCAGCAGTGTCTACTGTATACACTTGAAAATGGATCCTGCAGATGTGTGACAGCTGTTTGTACTTAGCAGTTAAGTGTCCCTGCAATGCTGGCGGCCTCTGACAAAGGCATTGTTCTTTGCAAAGCCTCCAACTTGCAGAGACTTCCTAAATCAGGGCCAGATGTCTCCATACAACTCATGTTTCTCCAAAGATTCTTCCCTCAAGAGAAACAGGTTTTCGCTAAGGCATATGAAGTAGGATGTGCGAGGAGTGCACATCGCCCTAAAGGCAAAGATCCGGGTCAGAGCTGGGATTTAGGAACTGGAGGAAAAAACACTTCCACGGCGGCCTGTGAAGCTGACACTGTGTGCATTGGCCACAACACACCCCCAATATAGACAGAAGCCACAGGACAACGCACCAAAGGCTGCTTGGTTGGCCCCAACTCTCCAAGTTCTGCTTTTTCCTGCCCAGTATGCACAGGCTTCCTGCCTCTCCGTAATTCGGCTGTGTTACACTGGAAATAGAGCTTGGCCGAGTTCACACCCAGCCAAGGACAACCGACTCCAGCTAAGTTCTCCCCTCTAACTGTTCCCCCTCAGCGGCGATATGCTTTGCCCTCATTGTACAGTCCTGCCTGCCTGACACTTGTCATCAGCAGGGGTCCCTAGGACCACCCAGTTTTCCCCTTCCCACATCTGTAGCGAATAAACCCTGGACGTCCTGGAGTTCTGTCTTTGATGCTCAGAGAAGCTTAGCTCAGCCCAAGACTCAGTTTCTCTCAAGTCTGTTTCTCCATTTCCCAACTTTCCTATCTCACACATCGTACTGGCTTGCAGGAGACCAGGGCCGCTGCAGGGGTCTCTGGTAACGTTCCCTTTCCCTGGAACAGACTTCCCATCTTTGGGTAGGTACAAATGCTCTGAACAGGATGAGCTTTTCTTGCACCTATGCATGGACATGTCACAGTTCTAGCAAGTTAGATATTTTAAAAAGTTGAAGACTTTCAAGCTCATGTAACAAACCCAGGGTGAGGACAAGAGTGAGAGACTCATTAGAACCCCTCCGTGTCCCCCACAGGCCACTAATAGCGAGTGACGAAGCATCAAAAGTGACTACAGCGGGCATCTTGGCAGTTCTGAGCCCACAGAAATATCAGTCTAGCCGGAGCTTCAGTACGGCTTGGCCAGGCTACCTCCGCCAGGTGAAGGGACAGCCTCCTGGAGATTTCTATATCCCCAAGAAGCCGAATGGGCTCTCCTCATTCTGAATCTGTTCAAGTGGACAGCAATAGTTTTAAATACTTATATTCCCACCTAAAAGGCTGAGAGGCACAACATGCAGTGGGATCAAAAGCTACAGTGAATGATTAGACTTTAATTACAGTAAGACAACATTGCCATTAATCCCCCACGTCCCAAATAGATTTGTGACATTTTCTTTTTAACGTTAAGTCTTTGGAGACAAGCCAAAAAGCTGCATGGTGCTAGATCCCGTGAATAATGTGGACGAGGACACATCACGAAGTTCTGACGAGCCTGCCTTTTGTTTTGGAGCTCACTCGGTAGCATTCACATTTTTGATCCCACCTCACGGACACTCAGGAAAGAGGACCTGCAGAACTGCTTCAGGAAGCAGCAAGAATGGGAGGAGTATGCTCAAAGAGGAAACCTCTTCAGAGGGGGTAAGGGTGATGGATCTTTTACTGTAACACTTTAAACATTCATTGGACGTTTCCATCACCCTCCTTGTACATCTCTTTAGAGTCACAAGAGGCAGGTGCACTGGTCAGACAAAACAGGACCAGAGCGACATCACCTTGCCCCAGGCCACCTAGCTCCAGACAGAACTCTGCCTAGTGACCCTAACTCCACTCCTGAGCAGGGTGATGCCCAGCTCAGCTCAGCTCCAGGGTCCCCTGCGAACCATGGCCAGTCCCACTCTGCAGTGGGCACGTTCCTCCAGCGCTGTGTGTGAACCCTCTACAGGGACAACTCTTTGAGGGACGCTGCTCTCCGAGGTGCTCAGGAGTGCCAGGGGTTTCTTAGCTACAAGACGCCACTTGGGGAGCAAATTAGGGCAGAGCAGTGCTTTCCAAGCAATCAGATCCTGGGGGGCATTGAGCTATGAAGTGTGAATCCGAGGGCGAACGGAAGAGGTTCACAGCTCCAAATTGAGGTGGGTCAGGCTCCAGTGTGAGGCTCGGGAGCAGCTGTTAAAACCCCAGTGTCACTGCAGAACTTGGACCCATTTGCCAGACACTTTGTTCCTTTACACACAGCCTCGTTCAGTTCCCTGAATGAGCACAAGTGTTACCCCCATGCCTGGGGCAGCCAGCAGCTCCAGGTGGGCCCAGAAGCATCAGTGCAGACCCCACAGAGTTACACATCAGGTGGCACACAAGCCTGGCTCAGGACTCGTGCGACCATCTTTTACAGGACAATGACATTTAAAGCAAGTCAGTAATTCCCTGTGGAAGGTCATAGAACCGGAGGCCTGAACACAACTACTCAAAACTCCCAGTGCCCAGTGGCCTTGCCCTTCAACCCAAGTGCCTTCGGTTCATCCCTGACAGACCTCAGGGGGAAATTACAAGCAAGGGCTCAATTTCCCCTTCCACAGTCGCCGACACCGGGAAATTTGCCCCAACCCCGCCTTTCCACACCCACAGCTGTGACTAGCGCCCTCAAGTGCCAGCCAGCTGGTCGGAAATGAACACGTTTCCTGCGGATGGCTGTCAGGGAAACATGTACCTCCCTGCACTAGGCACCAGCAGACGTGGCAGGGGGCGGCCCCGGGCCTGACACATGAAGCACCGTCAGCCACCTGCGGGCCTACGTTTCTGACGATTGAATACAGGATGCAGAACGTAAGTCTAGTTGACCTCTGTGCTAAGCTCTCCGTGAGTCATGACAGGAAGTGCTGCGACCCTGCATGCTAGGGCTGCCGGGGGGTGCACAGGACCAGATGTCTCGTGCCCCGTGCTCCCCTAGGACCTGGTGCAGCGCTGGCAGCTGGGATGACAGCATGTTTCTTGGCTGCGACTTCTTTCGCCTGCCCAAGTTTGTCCGCTTCAACTACTTCCACGCCCACCAGGCTGGGCGGTGTAGTGTATGACGGTGACAGTAGGTCTGTCCCAAAGTCCACCTTCTGCCCTACAGTAGGCTCCTGAAGCAGTAGCAGCAGCACCATAGTGACCCAACTGCCCTCCAGTGGGCCCAGAGACTTCCCTTCTGCCTTCCTCCGGGCATCTTCCCGTGAGCAGCTCTTCTCTGTACCCTCTGTACCCCACGGCACCCTGTTCTCAGTGCCCAAGGTGAGCATCAGGCTGATGCACTCGTCCGTCCCCTGGTAGCCATGGGAACAGGGACATGGCAGCAGCTGTCACGGGTGTGGGTGCAGAGCACACCCCAGAGGCCCTCATCTAATCCCTGTAACCTGCATGTCACTTACCCTCATTTCACAGATAAAACAGGCTCCGCAGCAAATCATCTATAACCCAATTAATACCGAGAGGCAGAGCAGGGCTGGTAGAGTTTGGGATCTAGGACCACAAGACTCACACTAACACTGCTTACAGATTGGAATTTAGTGCCATGAAAATTAGTTGTGAAGAACCCACACCTAGGAGGCTCTCCCAGAGTAGTAAGGGGATAGAAGACTGTCCTCCCCTTCAATTATCTTAGGAAAACCACAGGAACTTCCCCCAGCCAGACAACTCGAATCTGGGGCTTTTGCCTAGAATGGCAGTTTTCGTAGTGAGAGAGAACTATTCCCACGATCCTGATGAGCTCCCTGAAGGAATCAGACCAGCCTATCTTGAGATCAAGGCAGCATCTACAAACATCCCAGTCCTCGTGTTTCTGAAGATTTCATTGGCCCCAACTCAAGTTGCCTACTTCCGAGCACACAGACTATTTGCCTGGTCTACACCCACTCCGCTCAACTCCCTTTAACTACACAAGCCACCAGCTGCCTGCCTGAAAGACAACCAAACCAGTCCCATTCCAACTCCTCTCAACATTCCCCTTAAACCCCAGATCTGTAAGAAATGGGGAGGGGCTTGGTCCTCATAGCAGTCCCACCTCTTCGGATTTAATGCCAACAAAACCTGTCCTCGGCTACCGAGCACGATTCCTTTTCCTTTCTTCCTATCATCCAGAATAAGACAGATTTCAGAATAAGATTTCAGGAGGCCTTTTCATCAGGCCTAGATACAACCTCAGTTTGTACTTTCAGGAATACATTTTAAGGGCCAAAATCAAAAGGAGATTGTGTATCTACTTCAAAGATGTTAAACCTACCCAACTATCCAGTGGAATATTATGTTGGGTACTAAAACATAGGTATTATATAAAATTGGTTCAGCCATGTCACTTAGCAAAAAAAAAAAAAAAGAGAGAAAGCACTAACTAAAAAGTTTTAAGGCCAGGAGTCGGAGCTGGTGCGTCTTCCCGAGTAGAGCAGATCTGAGCCCCTAGGGCCTGCTGAATGCTTGGACTATTGATTGGCATTCGATTTGGGCATCCTTTAAGCTTATGCTCAGATTAACTGGACACTAAAGTCTTGGATTTCTTTCAAGAAGCTACTATTTGCTACTGCAGCAAGCAATAAAAGCTTGTAGCAGACACCTCTGTCCAGTAGGTGCAGGCTACAGTGGCCAAGGCTTCCCGCTCCTCCATAATTCAGCTGTTACACTGGAAATATCAGAGCTGGCCGAGTTCACAGCCAGCCAAGGTCAACTGACTCCAGCCACATCCCTCCCTTCTGAATTAACCATTTGTTCTGAGCAGAGATGTGCTGTACGCCTGTCTATAGTCGCGCCTGCCTGATACTTATCAGCCAGGGTCCCAAGGCCTGCCCAGTTTCCCCCCCTCCCATGCCTGAAGTGAATAAAACCTGGATGTCCTGGGAGTGTCCTTTGTCTTCTCTGCACAGAGGATCTTAGATCAGCCCAAGACTTAGTTTCTCTCAAGTCTGTCTTTTTCCCACTTTTCTATCTCATGGACATCATACTGGCTTTGCAGGAGACCAGGGCCACTGCAGAGTTCTCTGGTAATTCCCCTTTCTTGTTCCCTATAAGAGATCATGTTGTGCTGCCTGGTTTTCTTCTCCACTCGTCTGTGTCCCTCAATGCCTGAGGCCAACCTGCATGTGCCGCCTCCATCCAGCCTCTTGTCCTGTTAGGTCTGAACTCTTCCAAATCCTCTTTTCCAGGCCTCATTGTTGGGCAAGACCAAGGACACTACCCTAAGCTGCTTTCAGACAGCTCTTGCCCTCCCCTTAGTGTAGCTTTTGCTACAGTCAGGACCTAGGGCTGGCATTAGCTCCCCCTTGCTCTCCTGTGCGTTTCGCTATGCACCCTCTGGTTAGTTCCTCCCATTCTGCTCCTGTATCCGTAACCTGATGGCTAAGTTATCTTCAAACATTGAGACAGGTGCTTCACCACCTGGGCCCCGATTGGTAACATCCACTTAGGCACAGGTAACAATGCAAAATAAGGCATGAGAAGTCTTTGTTAAAAAAACAGAGCTTAACACAATGAGAATGTGGCCCTTTGTAAAAAAAAGTTAAGGCTGCAACAGCAAGATATGCAAACAAGTACATGCTACACCTTCGTGATGCTGGCTCAATCTCAACACGAGTCTTTCCTTCCAAGCCAGAGGACAGTCATGTGGAGCCATGTCCTGGGATGTAGGTGCTGCTGTGGACTTTTGCAAGATCACCACTGGACATGCAGTTACAAACCCTCACCTAAGATGAAACCTGAGGCTGCCTTGGCCCCTGACCCAGATCCAAGCGCAGAGGGACCTCACCAGCGACTGGCTTCATTTCTGACCCACCTTGAACGAGATACACACCACGTGCTCCCTCCACAGCAGGCAGGTTTCTCAGATTTCACTGATGAAGGCTATGTTCTCAGCAGCTAATAACCCAAGCTATATAAGTTCTGGCTCTGTGCTTGTGTCATTATAAAATGCTGAGCGTTTTACACACATTCCAAGTTTGTCTCAGGTGGGCAGCCTCATGTCAGACAGGAAAACCGAGATAGCATCAGGGATAATCAGCCTCGTGCAGGCAGTATGAATGAAACGCAACCTTTCGATGACTCCCCGGAATAAAAGCCCCTAACAGCAGCAACGTGATGGTCTGAGTGTCTCAGGTACCACATGTCAAACTCTTGCATATCTGATGTGGCTACCTTGAACCCATAGCTCTCAAGTCTTCCGGGAGCAGGGCTTTGTGGTCTCAGCAGCTGTTCTGCCCAGGGACAGAATCCAGTCAGCTGGCCTACAGCCTCGTACTTCAGATTACCCCTGGGCATGGACAAATTTCCACTCAGTCTTTCTCATCTTTGCTGCAACCTGCATCAAAGTCTGAGGCTTCCCCCCCCCAGCCTCACTCTGCTCCTTTGCATTTTCCTTCAATGATCTCTCATTTGCCTGTTCCCATCTTAGTGTCTACTTCTCAAAGCACCTAAGTTAACATAGGGGTCTATGTCCCAGCGGACATGGGGAGCACAGCTCGGCCGAGGCATCTGCCCATGATTACGCAGCACACATAGCAGAGCCCAAGGAGCAGAGCTCCTGATGGAGCCCAAGTTCTGATCCCAGACATGTTGCCGAGATCGGCCCCCAGCTAGCTAGACCCTCCCACTGAACTCCTATTGGACGGAAATCAGTAACGCTGGAAAGCTTTCCCACGTGAATGTCTCCCATGAAGGAAACAAAAACACTGCAGAAAAGCCTTCAGTTACTCCGATAAACATTTTCCAATATCAGGAGATTTCCCAAGAGTTTATTGTAGTACTTACAAAGACATGAAAGGATTCACAGTGGAGACACCTTTGAGAAATATGCGAAGTTTTTCAGTATATACAGATATTACATATGTGGGAAGTCAGAAGGGAGAAAAATAATGTAAGTGCAGAATCTTCAGTTGGCCTCAGTGTAAAGAAGCCTTATTGGATCAAATCCCTGTGGATATACACAAACTTCAATTATTTCTCATTTTCCAAAGCCTTTGAATACATTTTAGGTACAGGAAGCTGATACAAGCACATAAAAACTTGTCAGCGACTTGTAAATGCTACAGATACACACTGAAAGGACAGCCTTGAAAAGGACTGGGCCTCCAGCCTGTGGTTTGAACTGCTTTAGTCAAAGTTAATTTCAATTGGGCCCCACAACTATCACGTCCAAGTCCAGTTCACTTCTATGACAAGATGGCCCAGTCTTCTGGGCTTCGGGTAGATCTAAGTTAGGACCCTCATTCTCCAGAGAGTGCTAACTGGGGAATGCTCCTTTGAGGTCACACTTTCCTGTACCCAGGTGTTCTGAGGAAGGCCTCACCAATGAGGAATAGGCTTTTAAGCCTCTCATAGCCCCACCCCCCAGAATATACCCATTTTCACTCTACCTGAGATTATAAAATCTGTGCACAAAGATGCTCAGCCCTCCACGTCAGACATTCAAAGCCCCTAGAGATCCTCATAGGAATCTACCTTCACCCATTTGTGACCCTGAAGCTCTGGCCATAGTCTCAGTCTTTCTAGTTCAAACTCTTGAAGTCTATTGTAGCAGACACCCTCAGTGAGAACCAAGTCCAAAAGAGAAGGGGAAGCAAAGCCTAGCTTTTCTGGTATTCCAGAAATACTCTAGAAGTCACAACTCGGATGACCACCCTTTAAGTGGGCCTGTTGAAGGAAAATCTGAACAAGATTTGGCTTGGAAGAAACCTAAGTAAATCTACATGCACCAATGCAGAGCGATTCCTGTGGGATCCACAAGCCCATAAACTAAGATACAGCAGGGATTTGCTCCTTGTTCATTCGCATGTGCAGAGCTCTGTCTCCTGACATAAGCACATTTCTCCCAGTAGCCCAGGCTGGGAAGCAAATGTCCTTGTGCACTGTGATTTGGGAGTTTCACCATTCACATGTATTTCTTTATCATGACAGTTTAAGGAACCATACTTAAAATACTTTTCAAGTAAGTGTTTAGAGATGTATGCATCTCAGGCTCCAAGTATTTCCTGGTACATAATTCCAAGTATCTAAAAGTCAGTCTGCCAAGAACTATCATCCAGCTGTCATCCTGTCCACAAGAGCCCTCGCTCATTCTTTGGACCAGATGGAGGTTTCCAATTGAACAGCTCGCTCTGCTCTGGGTCTGAACATTCTGGGTCCATTTGCCAGTTCGCAACTGCAGGCATTTCTAAGGGATTAGAACCCTCACCTTTGGACCTTCTCACACCCCGCTAGGTGTGTTCTAATCACTGCGGCTGGCCCTGGCTGTCAGGTCTCATTACCTAAATATATGATCCTGGCCTGGCCTTGGCCAGTATGGTGGGATTAAAGCAATAAAACCATAGGGACAAACAGCTAGCGTTAGGAGTGCTCTTTACCAGAACAGTTGTGGGTAATGGTGCACCCCGCCCCCGCTTCTGCTTCACACCAGCCTGTCCCACTCTAGGGGCAGCTGCTTCTGCTCTTCATCAGCAAGGCTGGTTGGGCTCCAAAACCCCTCAGTTGGAAACAATCAACTAAGCGCCTTGAGACCAGTTGCCCTGCAACATACAAGCTTACGCTCCTGGTTCCCAGGAAAGGGTTATCTATGGTTATTTTAGCATCCTTTGCTCAGCTGTCATGCTAGTTTTTCTGCAGTCATACTTGTTCTTTTTGAAGGAGGCCAAGGTGCTCCTCAGACAACTTCATGGAGAATATAAAGCAGAGTAAGATGTAAACAATTGATGAATCAAGGCAATAGGCACACGAGAATTGTTGTATTCCTTGGAATTGTTAGTTTTACACCTAGTATGTTTGAGTCTATCAAGTTTGTAGCAGGATTTTACAGTGCAACAAGAACGCCAAGAAGCCATGAACTCTAGATGAACAATCGTACCAGAACATGGTGCTTGAAACAAGACTAACAGAAAAGTTTTGAAGAAGGAAGCACATGCCCAACTCTGCTGTCCAGATAATGACCACAAACTAGGGTAAAAGGATTGCAGCTTCACATTAAGCCTCATCAAAGGCTGCACACAAACTCCAAGCCCCACCCCCACAAAGGATGAGACTCCTTCCTAGATGCATTCTGCCACTTGCTTGGTCTCGACCTATAGCATCCATTAGTTATTTCAGTTGCTTTCAGTTGCTGTGGAGGAATGGTCTTCCCTAGCAATTCTTGGGCAATGGGAAGTTTTCTGTCCAAGCCAGGACCAAGAACAGAACTTTGCACTTAGAAGCAAACACCAAATAAGTGCATTGGCTTAGACTCTAGCAGACCTGGAATGGAGACGGAATTCTGCCACACTTGAAGGCTCTCAGGAATGTGGAACATGGAGCTACTACTTTCTTCCACTATAAAATGGAAATGTCAATCTTTCCCTCATTCCCTACAGATTAAAGAAGTGAGCCTAGACTGGGCTCTGTCAACGTAATAGTCCACTACCACCAACATGGGTGTGGACGAGTCTGAGCTCTCAGCATCAAAATGGCCTTGCGCAGTTTGATCTGGCTAAAGTCTGTAAAGACCATCAGTCACCACAGACTACACTTTCAGGCCACTGGGAAGTTTAGAGCCAAGTTTACAGGCTTAAGATCTCTCTGGGTCTCTGTGCACCAAAGTCACACTGGCTTTAAATGCCTTGTTTTACCCCAAACACTCAAATTTGAATTTCTTCAAGAGTGCCAACCACTTCCGATTCATCAATGCAAAAGTATGAAATGGAAAAAAATGATCACTTCAAAAACTTCTGCAAGGGTTGACGGACAGCATCATATTGGTGTCCATCCTTGGATAACTTTCTTCAATATAAAGGCAAGGAAAATATCCTCAGAGCCTGGCCATAGAAAATATGGACTTTCACTTGGAAATGCTCAGCAAGAGATTTACTAGTGCAGATTGAAGACTGCAACAAAAAAGCCCAGACATCCGAGATTCAATCTTGTAATTACTCTGGATGAACGTTTTTTCTTAGCATGTTTCCCCTCTACAGGAGTATCAGTGACACATCCCATTCCCACCCTAAGGTTATCAGAAGCCTCAGGGACATTTTATGAGCCACAACACAGAAGATGGTCTGTTTCAAGAGCTACAACAGCGACCCACAGGTCTTAGCAAGTTCCCTGCAGAGAACACAAATGGGAAATAGTTGGAAAACTCAGCAACCCATCTGTAGTGGTTAATGGTCAGCTTGAATGGAACACACAGCTCAACTGAGTGTGTTTTCAAACTGTATAAAAAGAATGGGAGGAGGATAGGATTTCGTACTGATTTTCCTCAGACTAACGAGATATCTGAAGAGATCTGGTCTTCACCTTTGTCTTGAGTGGCATCTCCCGGCTTTTGGCATAGACTCCTTGGCTTCCAACACCGGCCTTCTGGCCTGCCCAGACTCTCTAGCCTCCAGCACCAGTCGCTGGGGCTTTCCCATCCAAACTCTTCAGCCTTCCATAGCAGATTCCTTGGCCTCCTGGGGACATCGCCACAGGCTCCAGGCCTTCAGCTAAAAAAAAAAAAAAAAAAA
>NW_022900924.1:14553692-14577943 GCF_012274545.1 Fukomys damarensis | reverse complement strand
AAAAAAAAAAAAAAAAAAAAAATCAAATGGGATATTGCCGCAGGATCCAAGATCTTGGCTGAATTCAGAGCTCTAGCACAATCTTCAGATCTCTTGCACTTTTCTAATATTCAACTCTACAGGCTGATATCATCAGAATTACATAAATTTTTGTGTCCTATATTAAAGCTTTCTTCTGCAAACACTAATATTCCACCCGAATAGAGAAGTTCAGCAGAAGACAAGCTGGGAAGCATCTCAGACAGATGCAGGATGCTGCAGAAAGTAGTCTCATTAGGGGAGAACTAGAAACCCACAGTGTTGGAATCATGAGATACGAGTAGCCTGTGGAACACTGGAGGTTTATCTAGGATTATGAAGGACCAAGTCCAAGTAACCTGCCTCTTATATTCAAGCCAGATTGTGTGTTCATCAAATATAGGTCTCCCCATTTACCAGGGAAACTAGTAAGGCTAGTTGAAGCAGATCCACCCTTTAAACCAGACTCAATTGGAGCTGGAGTGTAGGGACCAATACTCAGTCTCTATCCTAAGGCCCAGCATCACTAGATTAGTAAACCTACCAATGGGGAAACTATTCTGGCTGTTGTCAGGACATCATGACCCTAAGTCAGGGCTGGTGACTCACCAGATGTCTTCTGTCCACACCATCCTCATCTGACCAGGATGTTGGACCTCTTGCCATTGTAAGACTCAGTGTTAAAAGTTGTTTGGGGCCATCCCGGCTTGGACTGCATCTTTTACTGCCATATTGAAAACATTCTCATCTCAAATCGAGGAGGACCCCCTCTGAAGACCATTAAAGCAAGTCCAACCTGATACATCATGCATGCCATCCTTTCTGCTGGCTATGGCTCTAGACCAGAATTTTATTACTCCAAGGTTGAAGACAATATATGCCTTGAAAGGGTGCATTTGTGCTCAGTGGGTAACTGAAGTTATTGCATGTTTCAAGGCAGGTCTAATGATTGAAGTAGGGGACAGCTTTTACTCTACTACTGTCACTGTTGAGAACAAGCCAAATAATTAAGTGATCAAAAGTCCATTTGGAGAGTACTTAAGGATGGTGGCCAGTTCACTGCACCACAGGACCACATCCAACATGAGCTGCTCTATTGCAGCATGGGTTGTACCAATGGATTGGCTGATGTAATAAGTGCATTATAAATGCCTCAAGCTTCTGCTCACTGTGCCGGTGCTTTTATGGCATACTCAAGTCTTTACCGATCTAAACTTGTTACAGGCAGGCGTGCAGAAAGTAGAGTTCATTTTAACAGCTACACCATCGGGCACTAATCTTGTAAGTTGGAAGCGGCTACCTGCAGTGGTACAACAGGTATTGGACCAGGTGATGTGCCACTGCTTTCTCAGTGCCCACTAGTGCACCAACAGAGCGACAGGCAGACTGACATTGCAGGGTCAGTTTAATAGATTTTCTAGGCTGATGGTACACAGTGTATTGACATACATTGCCATCCATGCAAACAAGACTGGAGGGCACCCGAAGGCCCAGCAACCACTGATGAGCTTTGAGCACTGCCTCACATCCCCACAGCAGTGTGGTATACGTGCTCCCTTTACTCATCTGCTGGGTCTTCCTGGTGTAGCTCACATTGAGCATTGGGCAGTTCCCCCGATTAGCAGCCATTGCCCTTGGTGTATCTTCTACCAGAGCACCCTGGTCAGAGTAAATACTGACTTTATGCTGCCTTATGAGAGGCAGCTTGCAATGCAAGACTAAAAATGCAGGAGATGAAATTTAAATGGGAGATCCAAAGTAATGCTGAGGGTGGTCCCGAGGAGAAAGCTCAAGTTTGCTCAGGCCAAGAAAGGCATCAAATGCGTGAGCAAAGAGAACACAGAGCCATGTCACCACCTTCCTGCCCGATGAGCTGCCGACACCAGTACAGGACTCCTGCAACTCAAGCAAGTGCTATTGCTGACCATTCCTGCTAGGGGACACCCATGTCCCATGTTTGTGCCAAATTCGAGACCTCGCTAGGCTCCGGTCACTTTATGCATTGGCACGCTACCTCTTATTTTTCACTTTGGCTCAGAACCCTGTGAAGATTAAAAACCCTCACGTCCCAGAATCAACACGACTTATTTCGCTTCAGAAGATGCCTCATGCTTAAGCCATGGCTCCCACTTCACACTAAAAGCCAGTTGTACAGAGCCACGATATTTAGTTTTTCCTTTTTCTTCCTCCCATTTGAACATGTATTTGAAGTGAAATAAATTGGACAGACGTGTTTAAATACTGCATTCCCTTTGGTGTGAGAACTGAAAGGGTGAATAAGCACCAAAATGGGTGATAGATACGGGGAAGTAGGGAGACTGTCCATGATCTCATCTTCCAAGTCTCATCCTCCTACATACAGCAAAAAGGCCCGATGCTGCCACAGATGGGGCTCAGCAGCGAGTCTGGAACTTAACCACTTTAAGAACATTTAAGCACCCCCCCGGCCAGCTGATGCTGCCACAGATGGGGCTCAGCAGCGAGTCTGGAACTTAACCACTTTAAGAACATTTAAGCACCCCCCCCCGGCCAGCTGAGGGACTGGATGACGGGTATAAGCGTCTGAGCATGTTTCCTATGTATGAAATATCAGCAAACCTCCCACCCTAGCCTGAGATTATCCTGAGTCTCAGACATTAAGGTAGGTTAATAAAGCTCACCAGTCTGTCATCAAATTTAAAGAGCCAGAGAAAGGAGTACAGCATCACACAGTATAGTTTGAGACAACTGTCACCCCCAGCACAGTTGTGGTTGCCTCACTGGTGCACGGTGGCCTCCCGGCTCTCAGTGGGTCATCCAGCTTCAGAGTCCACACTTCCGCTTTAGAATCAAGTGTTCTGTCCTTAAGGCATAAACTTGCCTTTCCTGACAGCACTGTCACTGTCGTTAGTGCCACGGTTACCCTTTCATTTGCTTGCTCCAAAGAAAAGGAGCAACTCAGTTCAGCTAATAGATGTCAACTCATCTAGAGTGACAGTAAAGGTGCAGCGTCAGGCTGAATGGAGAACAAGCATTTCCTCAAAATCAGGAGTAAGACTGGGATGGCTCAGTCTCACCACTTCTCAGTGTGGTACTCCAAATTTTAGAGCAGTTAGGCAAGAGAAAGAAAAAGGATACAAACAGGCAGGGAAGCTAAATTATCCTTATTTGAAAATTATGCGAAATACTCAATTATCCTATACTCAAGCCCTAAGGACTCCAAAAAGATCAAACTCGGCAAAGCAGGATACACGAGTCAGTAAAGATTACTTTTTCTCAGCTAGTTCATTGACGTACAGCTAGGGAAAAATTCCATTCATAATAGCTTCAGAAAATACCTAGCAATCAACCTAGACAAGGCAGTAAGATACGTCTATAATGAAAATCACAGGAAACAAGTCACTAGAAAGTGGAAAAGTCTTCCATGTTCACAAAAAAAAAAAGAAGGCAGCAGCATTGTTTAAATGGCCATTACGAAGAGTGATCAAATGCAATTTCCATCAAAATTCCAGTGACAGTCTTCATAGAACTAAGAAGATTTATGCAGAAAAACAAAGACCCAGAAGAGAGTAATCCTTAGGCAAAAAGGGCAAGGCTGAAAACATCAAGATGCCCAATTTCCATTGCAAAGTCCTAGTAACAAGAACAGCATAGTACTAAGAACAGCATAGTACTAGGGGGAAAAAATAGAGCAGGTTGGAATACTTGGGAGCCACCCCAGTCCAGCCTTCCAAGGAAAGGAGTGCTTGAGTAAGACAGACCTGAGCTACAGTTGTCTTTCCAAGTCCTTAGAATACCTCTAAAAACCAGATAAAGGGGCTCAGGGCCTCACTCTTGCTGGGAGTGGCTGCCGTTTTTGTCAGAGGAGCTCCGATTTTCACCCTGAGCATCGCCTCCTGGCTCCAGCGTGGATTCCCTCAACCTGGTGGCACAAATCCATCTCACGGAGCACAGATTTTCTGGCTTCCACCACTGGCCTTTGAGGCTTCCAGTGCAGATCCTCAAAATACGGACAAGTGTGAGACAATTGTGTGGGCTCTCTAAACTACTTGCTGGACTTTGTGGGATACTGCTGGGATCCAGGCCCTCGGCTGATTCTTTAGGCCCCTAGTGTATGGTTAATTCTCTTGCACTCGTTTGTATTTGACCTTTCGGGTAATTATTATAAAACAATCCTATAAGCTATGACATCCTGCAGTAAATGTATTCTCTTGCCAAAACCCCGACTACAACAGACAAGTTTCCATTAGTGATGTAGGACTCAGGTCTTCACCGTCAGCATACCCCACACCACTGTCACCATATCCCACAGGGTCAGTCTTCAGTTTCTTCTCTAGCATTCCTTCAAGGACTAGAAAGTAAAGCTTCTCAGATGGCAGAAGTTACCAATAAGCTTCACAATACCCTAATAAAGTTCCAGAAAGAGTGCCAATTTCACCCCACATTTAGTCAACAACGTTAACCCCTGGAGATGAGCTAAAAGGAGTATCTTCACAGTTGGAAATTGTTAAAGTGTGGTTGGAGGGTGTGAGCAGCAGAGCATAAGCAGAGCATGTCCACAGGGAGAGGGTTTTATCTGAGCACAGCAGAATTCGCATACTCTAGTCAATATTTGATCAGTGATTTGGATAAAGACACAGGTCTCATCGATAAGATTAAAGCTTATTCACATCGACAGATATTTCATTCCACTCTGTTAAAACTCCAAGTGGCACTAAGATTAACTGAAAGATCAAGACTTTGCTTTAAGGCTTCCCAAGCATTTTGAAGGAGCCAACAATGCTCAAGTTCAACGGAAGTAAAAATGTTATTTCCAGAAAGACTGAATTCATGTTTGGGCTCTCTCAATATTACCCATGACTCAGTGAAGAACTAGATGAAGCAAGCAAGCATGGGACCCCCTCTGCCATCTCCCTGCTCCTACAAGGGTTCACTAGTCAGATCATACTGTAGGCTTTCATCCAGCTGTTCCCTCAAGCCCTGCGTCTGCTCTTCCCAGATACCGCCCAGGAGTCGGACACCGCCCAAGCAGGAATCTCACTTCCCTTTCTACCGGGGGACCTCGGGGAGAACTTCAACCCACAAAGCCAGGATTCCACTTCTTGCCTCAGGGGCCAAGGCAGATCAGCCACTTGTCAGTATCTGGAGGGCCTCCCCAGCCAGAGGTGCGAGCAAGCTGCCATCACTTCAGGGGGGGACTCGGGTACATGCAGGGGAGAGGCCGCCAATGTGCCACACTGTATTTCACTTTCCTGTGTCCAGTGTGGTCAGTGACCAGGGGCCTGGAGTATTCAGGGCTAGCACGCAATCCTAGAGCAGGAAGAACCGCAGTTTGCTTCTGTACACTAAGGCCTTCTCTGTTTCATTGAGATTACATGTGAGGCCAGCAAGTCCCACCTGAGATTAAAATTCCCATCTCCATAGACGATCACGGTGCCTATCCTAGTGCAAAGGACACCCCCCCACACACTGTGTTAAGTGGTTAATATTGGTACTCTGGACCGTAAGTGACTGATGGCTTATTTTCCAGCAATGTTTGAACTTAGAGGCAGTAGGATTAGGTGGCTCATTGGAGCCCTTTTAAGGCATCTCTACCTTTGTTTGCCTTGGTACCTTTGTCCCTTTCTCTTCCCCAAGGGTGTCTTTTTAAGCACAAATGTTCCCAAGTCTAGGTGGACAGTCGTGATGAACAGTGGGAGGGCCACCACGATCTTTAGCCTCCCGTACTTCCTCAGATCTCGAGCATACACATGATGCTCAAGTCTCCATTTTACAGAGGGCAAAAATGGCTAAGAAGGTGGTCGAGATCTCATAAGGGAAGGTAACACTTGTAGTGAGTACAACAGCGCCAGGTGCAGGCGTGTGGTACTGGAGGTGCTATTCCCCCAAGAACAGTTCCCAGGCTGAGCTGTTCTCCACAGCAGGGGCCCTGGGTGAGGGCTCAGATTGACATCTTGTTTTCTGGTCTTCGCGGACTGAGGCTTTCCATCCTCTCCCTGTTCTGTTATCAGCTTTGGGTGGGAGGCTGATACTAAGGGCTCTGATAAAGCTCCCCAAGTGGCAGCAAGCTGTAAACATTCCCACTGATGCCATCCGATTAACTGGCTGGGAAAATGCCTGAGAAGCATCCTGGCTTGTCACTGAGAGACAAGCAAGGGTGCCACAAGGAGCTGTTGAAAACCGAGTCAGTGGGGGCCACCGGCACGGAGTTATATAAAGCACTTGGATCCATGACTGGGGCCGCCGCACCATCACATCGGCAATCCTGCCGGGATGGCTGTGGATTTAATGGCTCGACAGACAACCCAACAGGGATGCATTCAGGGCACAGATAAGAACCTATTCGTGAGGAGTAGGGACCGAGATAAGACCACGCAGTAAAAATCTTGCTCCACATTCCAAAGTCACCACTTTGCCCACTACCCTGGGTACAGTCCATCCCAAGAGCTTGTCAGACGTGCATTTAGAAACTGCAACCCACTAAAAGCATGCGTCATGACAGGGATGGGCTGGAGGGGACAGAGGTAACCACTGGATGCTCAACCCTGAAGGTGAAAAGGCTCAAAATGTATTCAGCGAGACACCAAACTCCTAGTAGTTTACCTGGTATTAGCTAACAATCTTATGCAAAGGTTAGGTTAGGAGAGGGCAAAGGTTAGGTTAGGAGAGGGGATAAAAACATTAAGTTTCAGTTAACCGCCTTGACATAATCTTAGAAGCGCCCACCAACAAAAACAGATCAGGGTTTGAGTGTCCCCAACGCCTCTCCAAAATGATTCCAATTCCCTGGGTGGTTTTCCTAGGCCCATTCTGCCTTTGGCTTCAGTGAAAAGGGTACTACTTGCAGTAGTGTGTGGTGTTACGAGAAAGCTGGCTGCATCTAGTGGGAATTATGTATACTGCTCTTAAACGCAGCAGTCCCACCCCTGGAAATCTAACCCATAGTATGAGAAGCAGTTCAGGAGGACTTGTAGGTAGTAGTGTTTATTCAGCCGTGTTTAGGAGCCAAACCAAAAGAGCAAACCCCTTATAGTCTGAGGATAGGGGTGATTTTAGGTAAGGCCCATTACATGCCCTTGTAGCAACTTAAAATTTTAATGCACTATAATTCAGACACTTAAGTTAATAAGCTCTCCAGGAAACTCAAGTTTCAAAAGCATAAGTGACTTCACTTATGTCAGGCGGAGCCAACTGCAGAGTGAGAACGAGGCATAGTCGCAGGCATCACGCAATGAAGGGGACCCATTTTGCATGAAGAGTGAACACTTCACGTGTGCAACTAACACGCACCTAAGGATGCAAGGCAAAAGCTGATAGGACTGAGACCAACCCACTCTCAGATTGAAACCTCACTTTAGTAAGAACAGACCCAACAGGCAGGCAGAAGAGGACGCAGCCCCAGTTGGCTGCATGTGACAGACAAGTCCTTCAACAGTACCACCTTTCCCCAAACTTACAGGGGACACTCACCAAGATAGGCCACATCTGAGGCCACAGAAAAGCCAGGCCCAGACAGGTGGCAGGATCTTTGATCACATAAGTGCATATTTGGCTATGCACATCACAAACACGGAACAGATTCGGCTTTCCTCTACTTATTGTATACCCTCGGAGACTGACCTCAGATCCGTGTCCATATAAAGCATTTGCTAGGGGTTCACTAAGGAACTTAAGTCAGAAAGTTCTTAGAAGTGGATTTGTTTGGGTTCAGCCATTGCCTTGAGAACAGAGGCAGCAGATCTATTACAAGAGTGGACCCTTACCCGAGCCACATACTTTAGACACTAGAGAGACAAAGTAGCCTTAAGTAGCTTTTCCCAGGCCACCCACAGGCCCTTGATACCAGTCACTCTACAGACCACCCACAGTCCCTGGGAAATGAAACTGCCCAGACCCCTCAAGCTGCTGACCAGGAGCCATATTCTTGTACCAGTTGACCCCACTCTCCAGGGACAGCTGATTAGACCCAGATGGCCACCTGACCCTGGAGCAGTTTGCTCATTGGCTGGCTGCTGACCCAGGACCCCGGCACGGAGGAAGTTACTGGGGCCATGTTGGAAGTACACTTGGGACAAAACCAACAAAGTAGTTAACAGAATAAAGTTCCAAAATCTTAATCCAGGACTTCAATGGTCTCATTCATAATATGTAGCTCCCTCAGTGTCCCTCCTACCTAGAATTTCTCGAGGGAGGTTCATAGACACGAAGCACACCACTAGCCACTTCTGTGACCACAGGTCCACTGCCCACTCACCTCCAGTGGTAGCTACATAATAACGACTATAGTGAGGACACAGCACACATAGCTGCCTTCCTGCTGACCAGGACACAGAGCCAAACATGCTGCATTGCAGAAGTTAAACCACATATAGAAGAGGAAGTTCATACAACTGGCAAGTCAAATTTTTTGCAGCGACTTGGAAGTTGAGAGAACTTAAGCACCGACTCAAAATTAAGAACTGCCACCTCCACTGCTACCCACCATTGAGCAGCTTACAGCTTGTTTGTGTACTTAATCAGCTGCACAGTGGGCCGGTGACATGGACCCTAGGGTTTGAGTCAAATGAGACAGTAGTATGGGCCACGTGGGCAGGCCCACTGCTTAAAATTCAGTTCCCTTTCAGGCTCAGCCTTCCTTACCCATGAGGACTACCCTTTTAGGACATTCCATAACTGTCGTCTCCCAACTATCACTGGCATCCTACACACAAGATCAAATATACTACCATGTACCCAACCTAAGAGACTTGCATTTCTTCCATCTACTTAATAAAACTCATCTATTTAGATCAGCAGATAGTCACAGTACCAGTGAAATCCGTCAGCAGATTCCATTAAAGTCTAAACCCTGAGAAAACATCAGGCCTGGTTACTATGCTTCCCTCCGCCTGTTAAGTGTCCTTCGTGGGCTACGGGTGTTCACACATCCAGTTACATCCCATCTGACAGATGGAGAAGACAGCTTGAAATCAGAGCCACCATGGAAACACATACAGTCATAGAATTGTGATGCTCAGATGGGTCTTCCCAGGGAAGACTTGTTTCCAACTACAGCCTAATCACTATTTAAGGGTCCTTCTCGAGGCTCAGGCAGAGAGTGAGCTCATGTTCAAGTTCCCATTGTAGGGATTCCCAGATCATTCAGGCCTGGGTACGGTGCTTCCCAATCACAGAATCCACACAGGAAAGAAGCATTAGGCATGCAGTTCATGCAGAAGTCTGGCTTTTACCACCAGAAAATTCCTACTAAGAACAAGTCAAAGATCTCCAAGGAGCTGAGAGGCAAAGAGTCCTTGTCACACACGAGGCTCTTATGGATCTCAATAGCAAGGTCTTCTTAGTGTCTACTCAGGTTCAGTTCACAACTTTACCATGAGACTGACTTTGTCACGAGGCACCCCAAGAGCTGGTGCCCCGATAGTTCTATGTGACATTTCTACAGTAAGGTCGGGGGATTAAAAACAGAAGCAACATTCCAGCTCATCCTTTGAGGACATGTAGGTACTGCTGTACAAGGCTTCGTGTCAGTCAGTACTGTAACTTCTGGGCACAACATGTGGTCAGATAGCAGGATTATAAGCTATGAACTAGGAGACAAATTGCCCAAATACAAGTAGCTTACATTTATGATCAGCATCTTGTTCTCAGTGCACACCAAACGTACGTTAAGTAATATTCGCAGTCACTTTAGAGGTGACCAAGAATTGAAGACAGAACAAATCATTCCAGGGAGTTGCGTTTGCTCACCTGTGGCTAAGGTATGGTAGAACTGTGATACACAGTCCTACTTAGGTACTTGGAAGCTTCTAAACATGCCAAAATGTGAGGATGAAACTTTTCAGTGGGCAGGGCAGAGAAACCTGTCAATAGCTCATGGACAGTGTAGAACCCCCACGTAGTCCTTGTTATGGGCTCAAGATTTTGTGCACTGAGTGCTAATCATGGCCTGCAGAAAGGTCAAAAGTGGGCAAGGGATTTAGTTCAGTGGTGCCACCAACAAAGGCTAACGCACAGTAAAAGGCTTCTAAACTTGCCCAGAAAAGTGAAAATTCTGAGGAACTTTCATGACTTGATTACACTGCTTACTGGAAAAAATTCATTTGGTACTCAATGGTATACTGGGTCATGAGTTCTAGAACAAGTTAAGGATGCCACCAAGGTGTGACCGGACCTTACAGGACTCTTAGTACTGTGTGTACCGGGCTCATGGTTCCACAAAGGAGGAAGTCATGAGCCAAAGGGTGGTGGGTAAGGAGAGTTATTGGAAGAATAGTGCTTGGATTTCCAGAAGGGGTCCCGAATGAGTTGGCACCAGGGTCTCTCACTCTAGTCACTTAGAGTTAGGCACGCTGCAGGAACTGCTCACACCTATCGCAAGTGCTCTGAAGTTAGACGACAACCAATTAGAACTCAGGCTGTAGCCCAGTTCTTTCAGTGTTGACCATAGACAAGACCTTAGAAACTGGTGAACTTAGTGGGAGGTGGCTGGATTCCATGTTGCCTGAAGTTCATTCTTGGCCCAAAGTCCCAGAGTTTACTGTTTTTATTTAAATTCCCTCTAGTATAGCCGACTACCCAATTTAGCTTATGCATAAGGCTGCCAGCTAGGGTAAGAGCTAACTAGATAAACTACCTTCTATATTAGCATCCCCTTTAAGGCCTATTGCAAGGTATTACTTGTAAGTTATTCTTTGAACTCCAGGATATAGAAGTCAAAGAACCTACTTGCTACCAGACTCATTGTTTATGCCCCTACCAACCATGTGACTAATCCCGTTTCACTCAAGACAGCCGCAGTCACCTCTGAAGGCCCTCGGTAACCTCTAGATGTGAGCTCTCAACGAGGTGGGATCTCAAGGGCAGTTCTGGCTCCATGCTGAGCAATTCTTGAGTTCAACAAATAACATTTTAGGGGGAGAAAACCTAAAGAGCAGGCACAGCTCCCGCAGAGGAATACAGTATTTCAGCCTAGCATTGTGTTTTCAACTTAGGATTTCATCAGCTCCACTTGGGTACAGATACCACGTATTTGCTTTGCAGTTAGGGAGGAGCTGACACCCAGCCAGTGCTAGAAATCAGAGAACACCCAGAGCTCCCACTTACAGCTCACATCCAGCCTGTAGGAAGACCTGCTTCCTTCAGCAAAGGTTTTCCTAAAGACCTTACATCGGCCAGGAAGAGACAACTCCAGCTCCTTATAGCCTTGCAAAGAGGGCCCCAGTACAGCAAGTGGGGTGGGGGCTGCATTCTCACAGGGTCACAGGGCTGAAGTGAGCTCTGCTGCCAATGCCACCTCTCCCCTGCCAGTGCTCCTGTCATCCAAGCCCCATGTGGCCCTGCTTTGTACCGTCTGGTCCCATAGTAGGAGTGCTTAGATCTGAGACGCCTATAATGAAGTTTAGCATTTGTAACATACATTGGGGCCCAGAAAGTGGGAGGAGGGTAAAGATTAACACAGCCCCTTACTTTTAAAGCTAGATTTGGTGATCAAGACCAACAGAATGACCGTACAGAAGGGTTATCCTGCTCAGACCATGCAGCAGCAGCAGCTTCAGGTTGAATACTTTAAGAACTAAACCTTTTTTGAGACCCTATAAAAGACGGGAGTTTTATCAAGACTTGAGATGTATCATCCTGGGTACTATAGTGCCGAGATACACATTGAGGCTTCTTATTTAGAAGACTGCTTCAAAGATTCCTTTTGATATATTACACCTGTTCAAAGTGGCTCCTAGTTTTGAGTCAGGACTTAAGGCTGACTTAGTGTATCATGTAAAACGATGGGAGCTATCTTAGTGTCTTTTAGGTCTAGGCCTTAACATTTTAAGTTCTTGCCATTTTCACATAAGAATCTCAACATGTCTAAATCTAGACCCCAAATCTTCCTACAGCTACAGCCTTTTTAATTTCCAAAGTTAACTTCAGGTAGGCAGCAGAGTAGTGAGCAACAGAGAAAGCTCATCCAATATCTGGGGTCCTGACACTGCCATATGGTGGCACAAGGAAGAGGTGGTGGGAAGTGGGTCCCTAGGACCCAGAAAATGAGGTGCAAAATTGAGGTCCATGGAGAGGGAGTGAAGAGACACTAATGAAGAGGGAGGCAACAAGCACTACACTTGGTGAGGAAGCAGCAGGCTGAGCTACACACTGATGACTCGAGGCCTCCATGGAGAAATGCACCAGATCAGAGCAGTGGACAGGTGAATTAAGGCCTCACCTAGGAGAGGCTGGTAGCCATCTTGGAGAGGTGCCAACTGAGCTTGGAACTCAGGACAGCTATGAGCCAACCCATCCAGCGGCTCTCAGTACCGAGTTCAAAGCTGCAGGAGGTCAGGGAGCAGGCAGGAGGCACCCGGACGGTTGTAGGCTCAAGGAATCCAATTCCAGCCTCAGCCAGTTTCTGGCCTGAACACCAGAGGGATCTAAAGGGTTAGGCTGGCTGGCTGATCTACTAACCCCACACCATACCACACACCATGAAGCTGTGGCTGGCTTGTTGGCTTGGACTTTGTCTTTTGTTTTTTGTTGTCCGTCATCTGCGTATGGTTTTTAGTGTTTGTTCTCTTCAGTTTTAACCTTTTCCTTTTCTCTTTCCCACCTATCTTCACCAGTTTCCTGAAGTTGATCCTCCAGCTTTGATTTCTTGTATTTTTCCCCCTTTACCTCTTTTTAAATCCTCTCTCCCCCAAGGGTAAAATTGCCATATCGAGTAATCATTGCATACAATTTTTGGTTCATTTTAAGCATGTTATCTAACCATGAATCTAGCTCAGACATTGTTAATTGCAGTACTTTAACCAAGGCAACATAATTTGTGCTAGTCATTCCTCCTGGTATAAGCAGTGTGGCTCTCATTACACAAACCCGTTTTCCAGAGAACATTCTTCCACTTGAGATGGCTTTGTTGTATATACACAATGCTGTCATTAGAAATTAGATATAGAGCCACAGTTGTGCTTGACAACACCCAACACTTTCAAATAAGGGAAAGTCTAGGCCAAGAAATGAGGACTGAATTAGTTTCCGAGTATCAATTCTACTGGGAGAGGATCCTCAGAATAGCACCTTTAGAATAGAAAAGTCTGCTGCCAGTTTAAGGCTCAGACTTCTCGCTCAGAAACTTTGAGAATAGCTTGGGGTCACGTAGCATGTAGAAAAGTTTCAGACAGTCAAGTGGATGAGTGTCTCAAGGTCCCTGGGTAAGTGGCCTCTCCCAATCCGAGTCTTCCAGAAGTTGAGACACCCAGCCCAGACTCTTCCTGCCAGCATGAACTCGATGCTACTCATCTTGCCTTTCCGATTTCAATGGGTTCCCACCTGCTTGGCTTCATGACACTCAGCACGAGCAGCACTGGGTTTGTGCCTTGGATGGCACTGCCAACAAGGCATGCTCAAATATAGGGTTTAGAGTATTCAAACTGCACCCCAACAACTTCTGCATCCCCCCTTCCTGCTCTTTTCACCATTTGGCAGAACTAGTTTCTCTACCCATCATTCCTATGCATTAGCACTCCCCATGGACTCTCGGCAGAGGATGTGGACCTCCAAATGCCCCTGCCCTTAAATCAGTCTTCCAATCACTGAACTGTAACGTCAGCTTCACCCTCACTTAACAGGACCCCTACCCCATAAAGCTCCCAGCCTCACGTGGACACCACCCCACCCAACTCCAGCCAGAAGTTTCACTGCAGCCTTGAAAGGATGATCCACCCAGATTCAGGAGTCACAGCAACGTAGGCAGGGGGCTGTGGATCTGCCTGGAGTTGGTTTTCCCACAGGAAGCAAGGGGAAGTTGGGAAGCAATTCTATACCAGAACATTGAGAACATTGAGAAGAGCAAACTTTCCTCGTTCCAGAGCTGGGTAGAGGGATCTACAAGGCTGGCTTCTCACTGCCACATCAGAAAACCACAGAAAGTCAGTTACAGGAGATCTAGGAGGGAATACATTCCATGAACAAGCCTGCTTTCTGTGCTGTATTCAAAGAGTCTGCATGCTGAGGAAGCCCACACTGGCGCTCAAGTGGGCCACTCTCCTTTCTATGTCTCCTGAAAATTTTTTAAATGGTAGCTTCATCCATTATGAGGTTGTCAGTGTGCCATTGACTAGACAAGAGACACGCCTCCGGATCACCAGATAGTTTAGATGACCAGCAGCCCAGTCACCCAGTGTGACCATCGCTTGTGTCAACTTGAGTAATGCCCAACTAAATTGGCTCAGCAGAGTTGGCGTGGGAAGACCCACCTAGGGAGAGGTTGTCACCAAAATGCTACAAAAGGGAAATGAAGGCGCTCCAATCCTCACATCTACCTTAGAACGGTCTCCTGGATTTCAGTGCAGACCTTTTCTGCCTCCCAATATGGACTCGCATGGGACAGGAGTTCTATAAGACTTCGGATCCCCAAAGTGTGTGGATGGAGCTTTTTACACACTTCACACCTGACTGGGCGGCCATCGTAAGTCAATCTGTAAACTTTGGATCATCCTTTTCTCCGAAAAACAATGATACACCATGCGTCTTCACCTTTGTGGACCATATGTTTACTCATGGCTCTTAGCTTAGTCCAGAGCCAAATCAAGTCACAAACTGGCCGAGTTTTGGGGAGCTCACCATTAAACAGCACATTTGAATTTTATGAGCAAGAGAAAAAAAAAACGGGGATATCATGGTTTGCTAAGCCCCTTTTCTGCCACCTTTCCCACCTCCCTAGGGCTGGGACTCAGGGAAACTTCCTGGTTTGGGAACTGGTCCATTTCCTCTCCAGCTGGTCTCAAAACCTGAGTGAAATGGGGGAGAGAAACACAGCAGGAGGGGCCCAGATTGGCCTGGCACTGCAGCTAGGCTGACAGGTCAGAGGGGACCCTGATTGACAGTGCTTGTCCATTGTGCCATCTGTCCTCGTTACCTTGCATGGATTTATGGGTTTTTAATCTTTTCCACATACATACAGCACGGGAACATTGTGATTTTTTTTTATGGTCCGTGTCCTTTCATGTTCTGATCGTTTGCCTCCGAGTTATGAGCCTGGACAGAAGAGCTCGGAGGACCTGCGCTCTTGTTCCTACTAACCAGAGCGAGTCACTCCCAACAACACCGTTCATCAGCAGGTCAGCCAGTGATTGTGGGGGACAGATGATCTCTACATCCCCGAGTTTGTGAACCTACATCTAGAAATAGGTTCAAGAAAACTCAGGTCCAACCACACGTTTCACATTAGAAGACCAGAGCTAATTCCTCCGGGGATTGGCAGCTTCCCAAGGACAGGACACCTGAAGGGCTCTACCACTTCAAGACCCAGTTAAGTTTTAAGTCTTACCCGCTCTAGCTTTTAGAATTTAAGACTTCTCCATTCTTAGGAGAACCTGATAAGCTTCCCTCAGTGTACAAGCAGATTCCTCTGAATGGCAGCGGCAAAGATAGCTGTATTTTCTAGGTTATATGGGGAGAGATCGTATAGGATTTAGCCAACATTGTCTTCAAACACCAAGATGTCCTTGGATTTCTGATGCCTGTGCAAGTCTCCCCTCATGGACTGTTACTGCCTCAGGGCTTGATTTAACAATTATGGGGGCAGGGGCAGAACAAGCAGGTGGCCAGTTTAAAAAAAAAAAAAAAAACACTTACTCCACTGTAATGGCTCCAGGCTTCAAGACATTTGGCGAGTATTTTTGTATCCTATACCTTTTCTAAAGCAGCTGCCTTCCACAACTGGAAAGCCAGAAAAACTGGGTCTCTGTAGGTTTGATGCCAGCTCAGACTTGGTCGTTTTCCACCCTCAGGGCTAACCTGGACTTTGACATGTTAGGGTTTATATCTAGGTGTCCGTCCTGACTATGGTCAGGGCTTTGGGGAGGCGATTGGATCATGGCGGTCCGAGCGCAGTGGGTCAGCCCCTGTAGTTTATAAAGATGCGCTATTAGGTGGTGGTTTCTTGGTAGAGGTTACAGGGCTGCGACTTGGAAGATTTCATCTCAACTCCTGGCTGCTCCCTTCTGTCATCCTAGAAAGCATGACACACAGGAGTGTTCTCTGTCCAGGCCCCTCTACCATGCTGCTCTGCCTTGGTGCTGGGCCCACTAGGGACAAAAACCCCTCTACAAACTAAGCCAAATAAACTTAGCTTGCAGGTGTTGGGTATTGTTTCCTGGAGACAAAGTTAAGAACAATATTGTAAGCACTGAGGAAAATCTTTAGAACTGTTTTTGTATTCTATACCTTTTCCAAAGTAGCAGCCTTCCACAACTGGAAAGGAAGAATTGGTTCTCTGTAAGTTTGATGCCAGCTCAGACTTGGTAGTTTTCTACCTCGGGGATAACCTGGATTTTGACATGTTAGGGTTCATACCTAGGTGTTTGTCCCGACTATGGTCATGGGGGTCCAAGAGCAGTGGGTCAGTCCCTCGAGTTTGGGTATTCTGTCCTAGGGACACAAATTTAAGAACAAGCTAGGATATTGCAGGCACTGAGGAAAATCCTTAGAAGTGTTTTTGTATTCTGTACCTTTCTAAAGCAGCTGCCTTCCACAACTGGAAAGCCAGAATTGGGTCTCTGTAGGTTTGGTGCCAGCTCAGACTTGGTAGTTTTCCACCTCAGGGGCTAACCTGGATTTTGACATGTTAGGGTTTATATCTAGGTGTCTGTCCCAACTATGGTCAGGGATTTGGGGAGGCAATTGGGTCATGGGGGTCTGAGCGCAGTGGGTCATTCCCTTGAGTTTATACAGATGCGCTATTAGGTGGTGGTGTTTCAGAAGAGGTTACAGGGCTGTGGCTTGGAAGCCTTAATCTCACTCCTGGCTGCTCCCTTCTGGCATCCTGGAAACCATGACACAGGAGCGTTCTCTGTCCAGGCCCCTCTACCGTGCTGCTCTGCCTTGGTGCTGGCCTGCTAGGGACAGAAACCCCGCTAACAAGCTAAGCCAAAACAAGCCTTTAAGTGTACCTTGGGGACACAGTTAAGCCAAGCTAGGATATTTCAGAGCACCAAGGAAATCCTTTGGAGTATTTTTATATTCTATACCTTTGCCAAAGTAGCAGCCTTTCACAACTGGGAAAGAATTGGGTCTCCTGGAAAGCCAGAAGAATTGGGTCTCTAGGTTTGATGCCATCTCAGACTTGGTAGTTTTCCATCTCAGGAATAACCTGGATTTTGACATGTTAGGGTTTATGTGTAGGTGTCCGCCCCAACTATGGTCAGGGATTTGGGGAGGCCAATTGGGTCATGGGGGTCCAAGCACAGGGGGTCAGACCTTTGAGTTTGGGTATTCTGTCCTGGGGATACAAAGTTAACAAGAAGCTAGGGTATTGCAGGCACTGAGGAAAATCCTTAGAAGTGTTTTTGTATTCTATACATTTTCTAAAGCAGCTGCCTTCCACAACTGGAAAGCCAGAAGAATTGGGTCTCTGTAGGTTTGATGCCAGCTCAGACTTGGTCGTTTTCCGCCTCAGGGCTAACCTGGATTTTGACATGTTAGGGTTTATATCTAGGTGTCCGTCCTGACTATGGTCAGGGCTTATGGGGAGGCGATTTGACAGCACAGTGGATCAGTCCCTGTAGTTTATACAGGTGTGCTATTGGCAGGTGGTGTCTCGGTAGAGGTTACAGGGCTGTGACTTGGAAGCCTCTCACTTTCTGGCTGCTCCCTTCTGCATCCTAGAAACCATGACACAGGAGCATTCTCTGTACAGGCCCCTTCACCGTGCTGCTCTGCCATGGTGCTGGCCTGCTAGGGACAAACACCTCTAACAAGCTAAGCCAAAACAAACCCCTTTAAGTATCAGGTCCTGGGGACACAGAGTTAAGCCAAGCTAGGATATTTCAAAGCACCAATGAAGTCCTTTGGAGTATTTTTTGTATTCTATACCTTTTCCAAAGTAGCAGCCTTTCACAACTGGAAATCTAGAAGAATTGGTTCTCTGTGGATTTTGATGCCAGCTCAGACTTGGTCGTTTTCCACCTCAGGGCTAACCTGGATTTTGACATGTTAGGGTTCATACCTAGGTGTTTGTCCTGACTATGGTCATGGGGGTCCAAGAGCAGTGGGTCAGTCCCTCGAGTTTGGGTATTCTGTCCTAGGGACACAAATTTAAGAACAAGCTAGGATATTGCAGGCACTGAGGAAAATCCTTAGAAGTGTTTTTGTATTCTGTACCTTTCTAAAGCAGCTGCCTTCCACAACTGGAAAGCCAGAATTGGGTCTCTGTAGGTTTGGTGCCAGCTCAGACTTGGTAGTTTTCCACCTCAGGGGCTAACCTGGATTTTGACATGTTAGGGTTTATATCTAGGTGTCTGTCCCGACTATGGTCAGGGATTTGGGGAGGCAATTGGGTCATGGGGGTCTGAGCGCAGTGGGTCATTCCCTTGAGTTTATACAGATGCACTATTAGGTGGTGGTGTTTCAGAAGAGGTTACAGGTCTGTGGCTTGGAAGCTTTCATCTCGCTTCCTGGCTGCTCCCTTCTGTCATCCTAGAAAGCATGACACACAGGAGTGTTCTGTCCAGGCCCCTCTACCATGCTGCTCTGCCTTGGTGCTGGGCCCACTAGGGATATAAACCCCTCTACAAACTAAGCCAAATAAACTTAGCTTGCAGGTGTTGGGTATTGTGTCCTGGAGACAAAGTTAAGAACAATATTGTAAGCACTGAGGAAAATCTTTACAACTGTTTTTGTATTCTATACCTTTTCCAAAGTAGCAGCCTTCCACAACTGGAAAGGAAGAATTGGTTCTCTGTAAGTTTGATGCCAGCTCAGACTTGGTAGTTTTCTACCTCGGGGATAACCTGGATTTTGACATGTTAGGGTTCATACCTAGGTGTTTGTCCCGACTATGGTCATGGGGGTCCAAGAGCAGTGGGTCAGTCCCTCGAGTTTGGGTATTCTGTCCTAGGGACACAAATTTAAGAACAAGCTAGGATATTGCAGGCACTGAGGAAAATCCTTAGAAGTGTTTTTGTATTCTGTACCTTTCTAAAGCAGCTGCCTTCCACAACTGGAAAGCCAGAATTGGGTCTCTGTAGGTTTGGTGCCAGCTCAGACTTGGTAGTTTTCCACCTCAGGGGCTAACCTGGATTTTGACATGTTAGGGTTTATATCTAGGTGTCTGTCCCGACTATGGTCAGGGATTTGGGGAGGCAATTGGGTCATGGGGGTCTGAGCGCAGTGGGTCATTCCCTTGAGTTTATACAGATGCACTATTAGGTGGTGGTGTTTCAGAAGAGGTTACAGGTCTGTGGCTTGGAAGCTTTCATCTCGCTTCCTGGCTGCTCCCTTCTGTCATCCTAGAAAGCATGACACACAGGAGTGTTCTGTCCAGGCCCCTCTACCATGCTGCTCTGCCTTGGTGCTGGGCCCACTAGGGATATAAACCCCTCTACAAACTAAGCCAAATAAACTTAGCTTGCAGGTGTTGGGTATTGTGTCCTGGAGACAAAGTTAAGAACAATATTGTAAGCACTGAGGAAAATCTTTACAACTGTTTTTGTATTCTATACCTTTTCCAAAGTAGCAGCCTTCCACAACTGGAAAGGAAGAATTGGTTCTCTGTAAGTTTGATGCCAGCTCAGACTTGGTAGTTTTCTACCTCGGGGATAACCTGGATTTTGACATGTTAGGGTTCATACCTAGGTGTTTGTCCCGACTATGGTCATGGGGGTCCAAGAGCAGTGGGTCAGTCCCTCGAGTTTGGGTATTCTGTCCTAGGGACACAAATTTAAGAACAAGCTAGGATATTGCAGGCACTGAGGAAAATCCTTAGAAGTGTTTTTGTATTCTGTACCTTTCTAAAGCAGCTGCCTTCCACAACTGGAAAGCCAGAATTGGGTCTCTGTAGGTTTGGTGCCAGCTCAGACTTGGTAGTTTTCCACCTCAGGGGCTAACCTGGATTTTGACATGTTAGGGTTTATATCTAGGTGTCTGTCCCGACTATGGTCAGGGATTTGGGGAGGCAATTGGGTCATGGGGGTCTGAGCGCAGTGGGTCATTCCCTTGAGTTTATACAGATGCACTATTAGGTGGTGGTGTTTCAGAAGAGGTTACAGGTCTGTGGCTTGGAAGCTTTCATCTCGCTTCCTGGCTGCTCCCTTCTGTCATCCTAGAAAGCATGACACACAGGAGTGTTCTGTCCAGGCCCCTCTACCATGCTGCTCTGCCTTGGTGCTGGGCCCACTAGGGATATAAACCCCTCTACAAACTAAGCCAAATAAACTTAGCTTGCAGGTGTTGGGTATTGTGTCCTGGAGACAAAGTTAAGAACAATATTGTAAGCACTGAGGAAAATCTTTACAACTGTTTTTGTATTCTATACCTTTTCCAAAGTAGCAGCCTTCCACAACTGGAAAGGAAGAATTGGTTCTCTGTAAGTTTGATGCCAGCTCAGACTTGGTAGTTTTCTACCTCGGGGATAACCTGGATTTTGACATGTTAGGGTTCATACCTAGGTGTTTGTCCCGACTATGGTCATGGGGGTCCAAGAGCAGTGGGTCAGTCCCTCGAGTTTGGGTATTCTGTCCTAGGGACACAAATTTAAGAACAAGCTAGGATATTGCAGGCACTGAGGAAAATCCTTAGAAGTGTTTTTGTATTCTGTACCTTTCTAAAGCAGCTGCCTTCCACAACTGGAAAGCCAGAATTGGGTCTCTGTAGGTTTGGTGCCAGCTCAGACTTGGTAGTTTTCCACCTCAGGGGCTAACCTGGATTTTGACATGTTAGGGTTTATATCTAGGTGTCTGTCCCGACTATGGTCAGGGATTTGGGGAGGCAATTGGGTCATGGGGGTCTGAGCGCAGTGGGTCATTCCCTTGAGTTTATACAGATGCACTATTAGGTGGTGGTGTTTCAGAAGAGGTTACAGGTCTGTGGCTTGGAAGCTTTCATCTCGCTTCCTGGCTGCTCCCTTCTGTCATCCTAGAAAGCATGACACACAGGAGTGTTCTGTCCAGGCCCCTCTACCATGCTGCTCTGCCTTGGTGCTGGGCCCACTAGGGATATAAACCCCTCTACAAACTAAGCCAAATAAACTTAGCTTGCAGGTGTTGGGTATTGTGTCCTGGAGACAAAGTTAAGAACAATATTGTAAGCACTGAGGAAAATCTTTACAACTGTTTTTGTATTCTATACCTTTTCCAAAGTAGCAGCCTTCCACAACTGGAAAGGAAGAATTGGTTCTCTGTAAGTTTGATGCCAGCTCAGACTTGGTAGTTTTCTACCTCGGGGATAACCTGGATTTTGACATGTTAGGGTTCATACCTAGGTGTTTGTCCCGACTATGGTCATGGGGGTCCAAGAGCAGTGGGTCAGTCCCTCGAGTTTGGGTATTCTGTCCTAGGGACACAAATTTAAGAACAAGCTAGGATATTGCAGGCACTGAGGAAAATCCTTAGAAGTGTTTTTGTATTCTGTACCTTTCTAAAGCAGCTGCCTTCCACAACTGGAAAGCCAGAATTGGGTCTCTGTAGGTTTGGTGCCAGCTCAGACTTGGTAGTTTTCCACCTCAGGGGCTAACCTGGATTTTGACATGTTAGGGTTTATATCTAGGTGTCTGTCCCGACTATGGTCAGGGATTTGGGGAGGCAATTGGGTCATGGGGGTCTGAGCGCAGTGGGTCATTCCCTTGAGTTTATACAGATGCACTATTAGGTGGTGGTGTTTCAGAAGAGGTTACAGGTCTGTGGCTTGGAAGCTTTCATCTCGCTTCCTGGCTGCTCCCTTCTGTCATCCTAGAAAGCATGACACACAGGAGTGTTCTGTCCAGGCCCCTCTACCATGCTGCTCTGCCTTGGTGCTGGGCCCACTAGGGATATAAACCCCTCTACAAACTAAGCCAAATAAACTTAGCTTGCAGGTGTTGGGTATTGTGTCCTGGAGACAAAGTTAAGAACAATATTGTAAGCACTGAGGAAAATCTTTACAACTGTTTTTGTATTCTATACCTTTTCCAAAGTAGCAGCCTTCCACAACTGGAAAGGAAGAATTGGTTCTCTGTAAGTTTGATGCCAGCTCAGACTTGGTAGTTTTCTACCTCGGGGATAACCTGGATTTTGACATGTTAGGGTTCATACCTAGGTGTTTGTCCCGACTATGGTCATGGGGGTCCAAGAGCAGTGGGTCAGTCCCTCGAGTTTGGGTATTCTGTCCTAGGGACACAAATTTAAGAACAAGCTAGGATATTGCAGGCACTGAGGAAAATCCTTAGAAGTGTTTTTGTATTCTGTACCTTTCTAAAGCAGCTGCCTTCCACAACTGGAAAGCCAGAATTGGGTCTCTGTAGGTTTGGTGCCAGCTCAGACTTGGTAGTTTTCCACCTCAGGGGCTAACCTGGATTTTGACATGTTAGGGTTTATATCTAGGTGTCTGTCCCGACTATGGTCAGGGATTTGGGGAGGCAATTGGGTCATGGGGGTCTGAGCGCAGTGGGTCATTCCCTTGAGTTTATACAGATGCACTATTAGGTGGTGGTGTTTCAGAAGAGGTTACAGGTCTGTGGCTTGGAAGCTTTCATCTCGCTTCCTGGCTGCTCCCTTCTGTCATCCTAGAAAGCATGACACACAGGAGTGTTCTGTCCAGGCCCCTCTACCATGCTGCTCTGCCTTGGTGCTGGGCCCACTAGGGATATAAACCCCTCTACAAACTAAGCCAAATAAACTTAGCTTGCAGGTGTTGGGTATTGTGTCCTGGAGACAAAGTTAAGAACAATATTGTAAGCACTGAGGAAAATCTTTACAACTGTTTTTGTATTCTATACCTTTTCCAAAGTAGCAGCCTTCCACAACTGGAAAGGAAGAATTGGTTCTCTGTAAGTTTGATGCCAGCTCAGACTTGGTAGTTTTCTACCTCGGGGATAACCTGGATTTTGACATGTTAGGGTTCATACCTAGGTGTTTGTCCCGACTATGGTCATGGGGGTCCAAGAGCAGTGGGTCAGTCCCTCGAGTTTGGGTATTCTGTCCTAGGGACACAAATTTAAGAACAAGCTAGGATATTGCAGGCACTGAGGAAAATCCTTAGAAGTGTTTTTGTATTCTGTACCTTTCTAAAGCAGCTGCCTTCCACAACTGGAAAGCCAGAATTGGGTCTCTGTAGGTTTGGTGCCAGCTCAGACTTGGTAGTTTTCCACCTCAGGGGCTAACCTGGATTTTGACATGTTAGGGTTTATATCTAGGTGTCTGTCCCGACTATGGTCAGGGATTTGGGGAGGCAATTGGGTCATGGGGGTCTGAGCGCAGTGGGTCATTCCCTTGAGTTTATACAGATGCACTATTAGGTGGTGGTGTTTCAGAAGAGGTTACAGGTCTGTGGCTTGGAAGCTTTCATCTCGCTTCCTGGCTGCTCCCTTCTGTCATCCTAGAAAGCATGACACACAGGAGTGTTCTGTCCAGGCCCCTCTACCATGCTGCTCTGCCTTGGTGCTGGGCCCACTAGGGATATAAACCCCTCTACAAACTAAGCCAAATAAACTTAGCTTGCAGGTGTTGGGTATTGTGTCCTGGAGACAAAGTTAAGAACAATATTGTAAGCACTGAGGAAAATCTTTACAACTGTTTTTGTATTCTATACCTTTTCCAAAGTAGCAGCCTTCCACAACTGGAAAGGAAGAATTGGTTCTCTGTAAGTTTGATGCCAGCTCAGACTTGGTAGTTTTCTACCTCGGGGATAACCTGGATTTTGACATGTTAGGGTTCATACCTAGGTGTTTGTCCCGACTATGGTCATGGGGGTCCAAGAGCAGTGGGTCAGTCCCTCGAGTTTGGGTATTCTGTCCTAGGGACACAAATTTAAGAACAAGCTAGGATATTGCAGGCACTGAGGAAAATCCTTAGAAGTGTTTTTGTATTCTGTACCTTTCTAAAGCAGCTGCCTTCCACAACTGGAAAGCCAGAATTGGGTCTCTGTAGGTTTGGTGCCAGCTCAGACTTGGTAGTTTTCCACCTCAGGGGATAACCTGGATTTTGACATGTTAGGGTTCATACCTAGGTGTTTGTCCTGACTATGGTCATGGGGGTCCAAGAGCAGTGGGTCAGTCCCTCGAGTTTGGGTATTCTGTCCTAGGGACACAAATTTAAGAACAAGCTAGGATATTGCAGGCACTGAGGAAAATCCTTAGAAGTGTTTTTGTATTGTGTACCTTTCTAAAGCAGCTGCCTTCCACAACTGGAAAGCCAGAATTGGGTCTCTGTAGGTTTGGTGCCAGCTCAGACTTGGTAGTTTTCCACCTCAGGGGCTAACCTGGATTTTGACATGTTAGGGTTTATCTAGGTGTC
>NW_022900924.1:14538606-14553485 GCF_012274545.1 Fukomys damarensis | reverse complement strand
CACAGGAGAATTGGGTCTCTAGGTTTGATGCCATCTCAGACTTGGTAGTTTTCTACCTCGGGGATAACCTGGATTTTGACATGTTAGGGTTTATATCTAGGTGTCCGTCCTGACTATGGTCAGGGCTTATGGGGAGAATTGGATCATGTTCTCCTGGAAAGCCAGAAGAATTGGGTCTCTAGGTTTGATGCCATCTCAGACTTGGTAGTTTTCTACCTCGGGGATAACCTGGATTTTGACATGTTAGGGTTTATATCTAGGTGTCCGTCCTGACTATGGTCAGGGCTTATGGGGAGACGATTGGATCATGGCGGTCTGAGCACAGTGGATCAGTCCCTTGAGTTTATCCAGATGCGCTATTAGGAGGTGATGTCTTGGTAGAAGTTACAGAGCTGAGGCTTGGAAGCCTTAATCTCACTCCTGGCTGCTCCCTTCTGGCATCCTAGAAACCATGACACAGGAGTGTTCTGTCCAGGCCCCTCTACCATGCTGCTCTGCTTTGGTGCTGGGCCCACTAGGGACAGAAACATCTCTACAAAACTAAGCCAAATAAATCTTTAGTTTGCAGGTGTTGGGTCATGTCCTGGGGACACAAAGTCAAACTAAGATATTGCAGCAAGCCTTAAGGAAATCCTTTCGTAGCTGGCAGACAGTACCCAAAAAATGAGGTCATGCTACCCTTGGAAGTGACCTTCACTATCTCATGATCTCAAGTTCACTGGAGGCCTGGAGTTTGCCTTGGACATGCTTTGACGTCTCGAGAACATCCCCCCAAGCACCGAATTCACCACCCACCCCAGAGGGCCAGACAACTATATCCTCTGCAGGACCGAAGGCCGTATTCATCACAGGAATGCTACAAGGGTGCAGTAGTGAATCTTGTCTGCTGGATTAAGAGACACCCAACTAGACCAGCCTAGCATAGTTCTGGGGGCTAAAGACCTACCTAGGGAAGGCCGTGGCCAGAATGGTAAAGGAGGAAAATGATGCTGTAGTTCAGGCTGGCCTCACACCCCAGCTGATCCTGCCTCGAACTCAGATTGCAGGCCTGTGCCACCATGGCTGGCTCGGGGAAACCTGTGGCCAAAGGGAGCATTTACTTCAGTAGCAGCTTGGAGTACTCCCCCCACCACCAAGTAATGGCAGGGTTTCAGTGCCAGACATGGATTCTGAGTACCTTTGAAGGGATCCAGAAAGCCCTCATGAGCTCCACATGCAGGAACCATTACCTGACCCTGTCCATTGTGGGTTATGGGCAGCTTTTGTCCGTTTTTGCCTCTTCCTTCACTGGGAGAAAGTCCAGGCTCTGAAGTGTTGCCCTCTATGCAGGGCCCCATCAGACACTACATGTATCGCCTCCACTACTATCAAAACTGGTGTCCAGCCTCAGACAAGCCAGTCCAACCATGTCACTGGCTCTGGGGAGTAATCTGTGAAGCTCAGGGGGATCAAGGCCTCTTCGGAAGTGGACCAGAACCCGTCGGACAGGGCACACGCCAAATCGCCACACACACACCCACCTTCACAGCCAGATCCAGAACGTGACTGAGTAAAGTCAGGGAGAAACTTCTAAGATACATTGTTTATTGAAAGTCTTGGCAAAATATCAGCCCTTTGGGAAATACATGGATGCAAGAAACATGGTGATTACAGGTCAATGAGAAGACGTTGCCTATTTCTTCATGAGGAGCAGCGCCGTCTGGACAAACTGGACAGAGGTGTTTTACAACACTTAGGATACCTCACTGACCCAGCAGACAGAAAGGGCCTTAGATGCATTTCAAGGACTGCACTGGTAACAAATGCCAAAGCCCCCAAGCCAGTGAAATGAACCCGTTTCAGGGGGCAATACTGGATCGCAAGCCAAGTGCCTGATGGGGAGATTCGGGGATGGGCCAGTCCTCATGTGAACCCTTCTGAGGAAGCCAAGAGGGTATTTGGAGAGGACCTTCACGGTGTACCCGAGGAGCCCCGGGGAACACCGAGGGTTTCACCTCAGGCCAGCGTCACCAGGAAGTAGAGATGGCCCACTCCCCCAGCGGGGTTCTGTGCGTCTGTAATGGATACACCAGTTCTCAATCCAAGGAAGCATCTCTTCGTTGAGGAGCCACCGCCCACATACCCCCCACCATCTCTCCACGCCTAACTCACAGGCCTGTGGCCAGCTTGTTTCTGCATCAGGACAGTGAAAACAGGTTCTGTGACATTAACACTCTCCTGGCTTCCCTCCTTTGTCCTCGAAGCTTTCCTCTGCATGGGTTCCCCACGAAAAGCAGTGGATCATGAAGCCTCTGCAGTAGAGACCCTTGTCTGAAGAATCTGATCGCAAGACCTTGCCCATCAAGCAATGTGGCAATGCCTGATGTCTGCAGCCCCACTGGGACCTTAAGCACGATCACTGCAGGGCTTCAGAATGGAACAGCACAGGTATGTGTTCAGTAAGTTTAACTTTAGTAAACTAGTGTGCAAACATCAGGAAAAAAGGTAAACAGAAGGCCAGCTCTTGTTTCTTCAAAGTAGCCCTGGTCCTCACCATCTTGGACAGATGCTGCACAGGGCCCCCAGGCCTTCAGCTCAATCCATTGGATCCCCAGTGCACAGATGGACCTTTTCCCTCCTATACCTGACTCAGTGGCCTCCATAAAGCCAGTCTTTTAAGTCTTCCAGTAATCACGGATATGAAGGGTGAAGAGGTTACCCTCCGAGGTTGAACACGAGGCACATGTTTAATGGACCAAACTTTCAGAAAAAATTTTGGATTAAGTCCCGGACACTGTAGAATGTACTTCTATTGCCAACTGTCTTGGGCATCAGTGCAACTAGTCAGGTACTGAGTTTTATTGCTCGCTATTGCGCCTTTCCGTTGCAGACTTCAATTACCATGTATGTGTTAAAGACTAAGTTGCACGTAACTAAAAAATGTTTTTCAATCTAGGCCACTCAGCTTCAAGAGGAAAGCTATTGTCCCAACTCGGGCTCTTCACCTGGCGGCCAGTCACCACCCACGTCCCACATCCCACCCCCAGGAGCCTCATCTGTCAGTCCCAAGAGGTGACTGGATGGTTAGACACCACCATTATTAAGTGAACTCGGACCAGAGCAGGTGTCTAAGGGGCAGACCAGGCCTTCCCCCTACCACAGTGGTGTAGGAAGAAGTCAGCCTCACAGGAGCTGTGCAGCTTGGACCTTCTAACCTCGGATCCACAAGTCCAAGGCAGCCTGGCTGTGTCCTAGGCTTTCCTCTCATCCACACTCAACTCGTAAGCAAGGCATCTAGTTACACAGCAGTACCTCCCTATCCCCACTGCAGCCGTTTCCAGGCAAGGAAAAAATTGCATTATGAAGTTAACCAGGCCGACCCAACAGAACCACTGCTCCAGCAAGAGCAAGCTGGGTAAAGGGGAGGGTGGAGGCCTGCCAGAAGCTGTTTTTCCTAGAACACAAAATACTGACTTGTAGTTGGCTGCTAGCGACTGTCAAGGGATGCTACATTGAGGGCTGCACAATTGTCCAGCTTACCATAGACCAAGTGCTGTGATAGATTAGTGATGTCTGCCACGGGTGTAGCAATAAAGGGCAGGATTGCTATAGGCAGTCAGCAGTTTCTCCATTTTACATAAGGAACAGGGCTCAGGGGAATCCAGGGTCGATTCCCCTTCAAGGCAGCAGGACTCCAGACTCTCAAACCCAACAAAGGGCCAAAGGAAAACGATCTAGCATCAGACTCAGACAGCAATGAGCTAGCAGCAAGTTCCCTTCCAAAGCTGCGTGCAGTGCAAAGTGGCAACATGGTTTTTTGATACAGGTTATAGCTATCAAGGCGATACCCTCCAATACTTAACATTGTCTTAGGGCCTCTACCTGACAATCGGGATGATAGTAGTACAAGTACCCGCTCTGACCCACAGGGGGCAGCACACGCCTGGCAGAGATTTCTCATGAGCAGCTACAAAAGACAGAAGAAACCCCTTCAACTTTTAAGCAGCGCTGAAGTAAAGTTACTCCGCAGCCACAGCACACGGCAGAAAGCTGATACACGGTTGAAGAGGCCGAGTCTGGCATTGCCTATAGTTCGAGTCGCCGCTGATGATTTCAGGAGTAGTAAAGCCAGTGTCTTAAGTAGGCTTTTACCCGTGCGCCGGATCTCATACAAGACTGGAGGGAGAAGGGTGCAGCTTTGGAAAGGCGGGATCAAGTCTAACACGTTTTAGTTCCTGAGCTCCTGCCATCTTCCCGGGCTCCAGTTCTGCGACACTGCAGTGAGCAACGCAAGCCCCGTCCTTAGGCCGAGTGGATCAGGGGTCCATGAACCCAGGCACAGTAAGCATTGCTCCAAGACTTCCGCCCCCCACGTACGTGCCCAGGGTAACCCCGGACACGATGTCACTCTTTCGATTCTCATTCAGGCCGAGGGCTCCGCTGTTGACGACTTAAAGACAAGGCATGCTGAGCGGCCAGGAACTCAGGAGGCCTTAGGTCCCAGAGTGAGCTTAGTACTTGGCATCCCCAGAACCACCCGCCAATCTCAGATTTCAAGCCCTGGGTCACCCAAGCAGACAACTTTGTGCCTTGTCCTTGGGATGGTGAGTGCCATTTGGCAGTTAAGCTTATGTGGCTCAGACGAAGCCCTGACTACGGTACAGGCCGCTTGTGTATGCTGCATATACAAATGTGTGTTTACACTTCCAATACTTATTACAAGCACCACGGGGGGTGGGGTGGCTGAACTTGGTTGAGGAGACGTGGGAAGTTCCCTTGTGAGACAGAATAAAGCCATCAGAGGCTTAAAACAAGCTCTGTAGGGCGGCCCCCTAGCCCAGCACGGACTTATCCAGGCAAGTTCAGGAAATAGCCTGGTTTACAGGACCCTCCATTAGTCAGTAGGGAGCCAGGCCATGCCTGCCTCCTACCTCGTGTGGGCCCAGGGAACTCGCGCTGCGCAGAGGGCTAACCTGGGTGGAGCAGAGCCCAGCCCTGCGGGTCCAGATCCTGCCATGAAATCTGAACCGCACTGTTTTTAAAAACAGGTTCTTATCCCATCCCTCCCAGCAGGCCAGCAGGACCTACTTACTACCGGAGGGTCCATACTGAGGCCCTAGAGCCGGCCAGGAGCATAACTAGTGTAACACAACAGTTTGGCCCTGAACACACCCGACAGCACCCGACACCTCCTTCCACAAGGCAGAAGCTGCTTGTAAAGACAATGGCACCTTACTTGGTGGAAGGCACCTTAGCTGAACCAAGCCCTTTGGATTGCTGGGACTGAGCAGTAGGGGTAGCTTCAGCCCAAACCCCAATCTCGGGGGACCCTGCTAAGGACTACATTTGGACTAAATGCAAAGTTTTAACTGCGCCAGTACAGCGGCAGACGTGTGACCTCACTGTCGCTCCAGCGGGGGCCATCGACATGGCTCTGACCATTCCTGGAAGATCAGACCCTCCACACCCACCCCCAACTGCAGAATTCCAGAATCCAAGCCACCCTGCTGCCCTTGGAGCTCCTCTGCCCTGCACCGAGTGCTAGAAAGACAAACCGATGGGTCCACTATGGGTTCAGTCCACTGGGACGCAAGGAACCACAGCGCTGGCTCTCTCCAAGTCAAGTGCACGGTGAGTCAGAGCTGGCTTCACACTCCTTAGGGCCAGGGTTCTGAGCACTCGGGAGTCTGAATTTCTGCCTCCGCCGAGTTCTACTTCATTTGAGATTCAAGACCGGGTCTTCCTCCTCACCCCAAGTCCTCCCTTCTAAAGGGCTGTCAGATCCTCTAGAGTTCCTAGGATTTAACAGTGCCATGAGCCGTTGGCTAAGAGGCTGGGATTAGTGGCGTCCGTGGGGTCTTCCCCAAGAGGGTTCAGTCACTTAAGCAACAGTCTTTGTCCCTTCACCCACTCCTTTCTGGGTGAGGTCAGACTACTCCCCCCACGGCTGGCATGGGCCAAGTCCTGAAGTCATGAGAAAGAGCCGTGGCGCAATACAAAGTTCAGATGGAGGCCTGGAAGTTGGGACTCCAGATGAAGCCGGAGCGGACACCGGGCCCACAGGCTTCCGTCCTTGTCTGCTGGACAGGTCAATGCCTGGATTACTCAAGTGGTCCAAACAGCTGCTGCCTGTCACAAGTCAACACGGAGGGCGCTGCATTCTCTACCTCTCATAGGAGTGGAGTTACTCGGGGCATCAGTGAATTAATGCAGCCGTTTCCTTAACGGAAGAGAGGAACTGAAGATTCGGGTCCTGTTCAACTGACCAGGATTCTGGGACAGTCCAAGATTAATTAGCCAAGATCTCCCATGATACACCTGTGCCTGCCTCCCCCTAATTTGTATAGAAAGATCTAGAGGCCTTTCCCAGTACCAACCTCACTTTGCACAGGGGCACACACCTTGCTGCTCATTGTACCAAGTGGGCAAACAGGACTGCATCCCGTATTCCCCAGGGAAAGGTATGGGAGGATGCACAGCCAGCTACTATTGTGTTGAAGTTTATAGTAGAAAAGGGATGTGTTTGTGAAGCTTAGGATTCTACTCATTGGGTTTCAAAGGGACAGGGCGTTTCCAGGGACTGTTCCCAGGAATAGCTAGCCGTAGCCAAAGCAGCGGAAGCTAGTTAAACTAGAGCTCAGTCACCTTCAGAAATTGACTTTTGGAAAAGTTTATTTCTGCAATATAAGTGATGACTCACATACCCCGAGACAACTGGGTCCTCTTGCCATGATCGGGAGCTTTCCTGGGCAGGGGCTGATCACATTTTTAGGATGAATCCTCTGCGCTCACAGTTGAGAAAATAGAACAAGTCCACTGGGGCCCGTGGAACTCTATCTTATCACCCGGCAACTTGTTTAGGACTATCGGATTGGGTCCAGGACTTCTTCCTGGGTGCCGAAACGTGTCACCCACAACTAGGGAAACTGGGCTTTCAAGACAACAGCTCTTACTGGCTATTTACTAGATACAGGTTCAGATCCTTTACTAGATACAGGTTCAGATCCTGGGAGGCCTCAGAGGGGGGTTCAGGGAGGTGGCACTGGAGACACACCCTGCTGGCCCATGGTCCAGCCCGAGGATGAGGCGAGGCCAGTAGTGGCCCTGATGCTGGGCTTCAAGACAACAGTTCTTACTGGTTATTTACTAGATACAGATTCAGGTCCTGGGAGGCTTCAGAGGGTTGCAGGGAGGTGGCACTGGAGACACGTCCCGCTGGCCCGTGGTCCAGCCTGAGGACAAGGCGAGGCCGGTAGTGGCCCTAATGCATCAGACAAGGATCTTCATGGAGTGTTTGGGAATCAACCCAAAGTCAGTGAAATGCGAGGCTAGAAACTGACCGAAGTGACCTTGAATATTTGGAGGAATCAAGTCTCCAACAAGCAGAACTCGAGGCAGAACGGGGCCTCAGGACCCAGACTGGAAGCAACGAGCACCATCTACGGACCGGGAACTGCACCGAGTTCACAGCCCTTTCTGCGCATGCTGGGCCTCCGCGCTCCTCTGCGAGCGGCCCGTGGGCAGTCAGATCCAGGCAGCCTTTGTCTCCAAAAGCCACACAACCGAGGGCGCAATGGATCTTTAAAGCATCAGGGTCCTCTCTTCCTTTCAGGCACCACTTCTGAAGCTGCCTTACGCTGTCGGTGTAAGTCACCACCTGGTCTGTGTGTCACTCTCCCACCCTGGGTTTATCCCTATTGCAGTCAACACTGCCGCTGTCCACTCAGCCCAGAGCAGAGACCGAGCCTGTGTCTCTCTCCTTTACACTGAACATCCACTCTCAAAGGCTATGGCCACTTCTCAGCCTCATCCACTTTCATCTTGTCATGTCTTTGCCTTCACTGGCTGGAAAGCCTCATCTCAACTAGAGCAGCTTTCCCAATAGCCAGCTTCTTGCACCCTAAACCAAACAGCTGCCAAAAACTATCCAACTCACTACAAAGTCCTACAAAACCTAGCTCACACCTCTGCCCTCGTTTAGCCCCTGTGCTATCCCCAACACATCATCCTTTGGATCTCGTACTATTCTCTCCAAGCTTATTTCTACCACACGACCTTTGCACTGGCTGTTTCTTCCACACCTCAGATGCTTTTCCAATTATGCCCAAACTCAAGTGAAGAATGTGTTCAGATGATTATTTCTCAGGTCTTTGAGCCAAACTTGAGGCTTCTAACAATGCCGTACTAGACTCCTTCACAGGCATGAGTTGGGCCGGCTACCTGGCATAGTGCATTCCCCGGTGCAATCTTACTTCAAGTCTTTATACCCCAGGAAAATTTAGCTTCAAAAAGCCCCTGTTCTCAGGAGAGATCCTTTCAGGCATCAAGAGGTCACCTAGACAGAGCAAGGTTTAGAGTCAGACACAACTTTTAGCCATTTTAAACAAGCATTTAGGTCTGCTGATCAGAGATCAGTTAAAGGTGGAGACAGGTCCCCAGGATACCTTAAATCAAGGGCAAATGGCAAGGGCCAGAGTAGATCCCAGAACCTGAGGAGAGAAACGACTACGCCTTTGCTCTCGTTCCCAAGTTTAGGCTTTGGCTTGGGAGTCTGAGGGCCCATCCTGTTCAGCTCCAAGGTGCTAGTTCTCAAATCTACTTGGAAACAAAACACTCGTCCAACTGAGGTTTGGGGTAGAAGTCGCATCCAGAACCCAGTTCCTGGAATCGACCCACAGTTCCCTAGTCCAGTACTGGCTCCAGCAGAGACAGTCTCAACACACCCACGACACAGTCATGGAGCCCTGATCATTCCCTCGGCTTCCCACCAGGGACACCTCCACTTAGGACTCGATTTCCTCCCAGTAGCCACACAAGTAATGGCTAAAGAGCTTTTAAGCTGCGATAGCGTCACAAAACTCCTCAGCCTCTCGTCCACCTGTACTTGTGAGGGCCATGGAAGGCAGATCAAAACCATGAGCTGCTGGAACCCCACTCCAAGTTGCGCCCAACACCTTACACCGTGTGCAAAGTCCCAGGCCGGGGAGGAGAGCGCATCAGGGTAGACTGGAGTCGGTAGAGGTTATCCAGGGAAGAGGCAACAAGCGGCAGTGTTCAGGAAGCAGCCGAGTCCGCAACCAGTGTCCAAGGGGACAGAGCGCAACTCATGCAAAGCCCTCTGTTTCAAGGGGCTAAGGTTTGAGTGCACAGGTGAGTGTGTTGATAATTATCCTGCTAGAGACCAACAGGTCTGCAGAATTCGAAAAGCTGAGAAGTTCAACTCATCTTGTGTGAACCCCTAGTGACCCACCATCGCTGCACATCACGAGACCTAGGGCAGGTGGGTCTATCTCCAGGGTCTGACTAGTTAACAAGGACCTGTTGGGGGTGGCAGCTCATGAAGGGATCCAGGCTTGTGGAACCCGGATTAACTTTGAAGCCCAAAGACAGAGGAACATGAGATTGAAAGGACAAAGCTAGGTTTACGGTTAAACCTCTCAAGTGTGCTCCAAAACCTGTGCAGGGCCTAGGACACGCTCAGGGATCATGCAGAAGTGGTTAGCCTCGCTTACAGGGAAGAATCCTCTCAAGAGGAAGTGACTCACATTGTTACTGGGAGCACAGCTCCTGGGGCTGACGCTCGATGCAACTCAACTCTGCTACAGACAAGTTCATCACAGGCGACGGCAAAGAGGAACCAGGCCACCCGCTTTGTCTGTGTGTCCCCCTTATACCCACACCAAGCCCAGCATCTGGGCTTTCCAAGGTCACACGGAATAACTTTAGAAGCCACGATAACTCCCATTGTGTAGCCAAGAATGGAGATGAGAATGTCCTAAGGATGTCAGTCTTGGGACATGTGTCATTGGTCACATGCATGCTGTTTGCAGAAAGAAGGCAGCACTTAACAGTATTTCTACCTCCATTCTACCTAATCTTCCCACTCAATGCTCAGAGAGGGTCCTCAGTTCAGAAGGTCTACAGGGAGACAGTTATATCAAACCTTCCCACCCCATGGGTAAAAGGAGGGGCAGTTTCATACCCCACTGGAAAGCAAAGATCAAAGAGGTCTCTGATCTTACTTGTCTAACCAGGTCAAGCAGTACCAGCCTTGGGATCTAAAGTCTGACACACCCTCAGGGCTGACTGCCTGGAGTCAATTGTGCCAGCTGTTTATTGGGTGGAGTCTGGCCCATCTGAAGCAACAGTCCCTGTTCAACCATCCCAGGCCAACAGGTGGTAGACTAAAGCAAGTGTGTTAGGATGTGGGGGGGGGTGTCAGGCGCTCACTCAGCCCTGTTGTAGGCATTGCTAGGACAAGCAGTCCCAGGCAAGGACCGGACCTCACCTTCCAGTATGGCTTCCCTTCTCCAAGCTGACCTCCCCCACCAAGATAGGAATGTGGCTCACGTGCAGTACAACTGGTAACCCCAGCTCCAGCTCCCAGCCAATAGAAGATGGGAGCCAGTGAATAAGTGCTCCTTTCCCAACTTGGATGATTGGTTCAAAGGCATTTTCAGACTGCCTAGGGTTGTCAGTTATGGCTTGTATCTACAGGTCTCCTTGCACTCACAGGCGAGGGTTTTGGGGGATGGCTGGACCATGAGTGATGGTTTAAGGCATAATATTGGAATTGAGGATAACTAAATTGGTTTAGCATACATCTGGGCGTGGATAATTTGAAGACCCACCCCAGATGGGTGTGGCCATCATCCAATAGACTTGTAACCTGAATGTGAGACAGGCTGCTTTGCTGCCTCTCCTGCCAAGGACTTTCTCTGATGCCCCACTATCACCCCCCCCCCATCCTGCCTTGCGAGCCAGCCAAATGGACTGAAACTTCTACAAACAGAGCTAAAATAAACCTTTCCTTTTAAACTTTGGGTATTTTGTTTCAGCGGAGAAAGTAACTAGGATGCCACTAGTGCACCACCTCATTTTCTTTTCCTTGTTCTGGCTACTCATACCTTTGCCAAGATCACACTGGTATCACTGGTGTTGCTAGGTTCTGGTACACTAAATACAAGGAAGTGACACCTGACACGTGATAACGAGCCACCACCTGGGCCCCTGTCAGGTGTTGATGTGCCTGACTGATGGCACTGGAGGGTAGACTGTCCCTTTCCACTGGGGGGGGCTAGGCTAGCCAAAACTCCACACCCTGATCAAGACTGAAGGAGCCCAGGGCAATTTACAATGCCCCTGGGTCCCCTGACCTCTCCAATGTCCTGGGGTGAGGAGTTCCAGGTGACCCTAAGCCATCATGGGTAAGATGGGTATGTTTTCTCAGGCACGTCATTGTCATTACAAGGGACACCAAAGAGATCTGAAGTCTTTGGGAAATCAAAGGGATGAGAGTCAAGAAAGGCAGCCTTACAGCCCCTCAAAACCCTAGCCTTATTACCACTTCCTGAGGAACCATTAAAACCAATCTATACCCCAGGAAGATAAATAGGCCTTAGGACAGGGGGAGTTAAAAAGACTTGACTGGTATATAGAAAACAACCAGCCCTTCAAGGGACACAGTGGAAGGCTATAAAAACCCTTCATGATTCTTTCCATATGCGCAGAGATGCTAAGTGGTCAAATTTTCACAGGACTATACTAATGACAACCACCCAACAGGTCTGGAAAGCTTGCCCACTTTGTCTACAATAACCCTGGCAAGCCCAAACCACCTCCCCTTGTTAGAACCTGCACAGAGAAGGGTCATACCCTAGGGAAGACTGGCAATTAGACCTTACCCAAGATGTGGGGAATTTAAATACTGGTCCTTAAGTGATATTTCCAAGCTGGAATGGAGCCTGTTCCTAACCGCTTCCAAAAAGGCTAAAAATTTTTTTTAAAAGGCTATAGAGGGAATCAAGGTGCTCAAGAGAAATTCCCTGGTTGGGACTGCACCAGTTCCCTTCAGAGTTCAGGGAGGCAGTGATCTTTTACACCTCAAGAAAAAAAAAAAATCGGGGGTGTGGCAGTTTTTAGGAACATGCTATTCTCCATCCACCATGGAGACCTCAGTCCTCCAGAGCAGTCGAGGGGGCCAGCCAGATTCTAAAGCAAACTCCTGCAAAACTTTGCCAGAGACAGACTTGGCTCCGGTTATTTGCCAATAGTCCTCACAAAGATTCGAGATATCCAAAATTGGGCTAGGAGTCCATTTTAAGGTTTACATGGGAGGCCTTTTCTACCTTCCAATAGAGACCTGGAGACCACGAGACTCTTACAAGACTTTATTAATCCGGGCTAAATACAATAAAGCCATCTAAACTGTATGGGAACATTTGTCTGGTCTTCAACCCAGGGGGACCGCCTACCGTCTGCCCTGGAAAACAAGTGCTCATTAAAGCTTGCAAAGGGCTTCCTATTTAAAACCGAAGAAGCTACATTTCCTATCCCAGGAGGTTGGTGCACATCTCACCCCACGTAGTGAGGGGGGGCTACTGGGGAGGAACCTCGGTACTACATTTCCCAGAATGCTCGGTGCGACGCAATCCATCCTACGCACGTATAAGGAAGACCATTGCTCCCACGGTCCCTCCCGCAGTGTCTTATGGGAAAGATAGTACTCCTGCTCCTCAGCCGGGCCCGAGCGACAAGAAGCGCAAACTAAGTTTCCCAGCAAGCAGCAGGCCGACCTGCGACCCGAGGCAACATGGCGAACTCCGAATTCGGAGCTTTGGAACCCGCCGCTTCAGTTCGGCTTCACTCGCCTGCCCCTCCCGTCCGGAGGCGGCTGGTGGACCTAGGAAACTGCGCAAGGTCAACCCCAGAGGATTTCTTGACGATCGTGCCAGAAAGGGAGCTGCAGGTTGTGAAATCTCCAGAACCCCCGGAGGAACGGCTCACCCTCTGGAGCCGGAATGACCATCGCAGGTAGCCTTTAGCCTATGCAGAGACTTGGTGGATGGATGTCCTAGGCCGTGAAGGAGCTCATTTAGGAATTCAGGGAAGTCTTCGAAGACTTCCTGTTGAGCCCTCGAGGCTCGCTACCCTCACGATTACAGAAAAATTCACCCTCAGCGGGAAAATGCAGACAGAACCCCCCCAGCACTGAGAACGTTCCAGAGGAGGCCGATTACGAGATAGTCCTTGCGACCCGCAGGCTGGCCAAGAGCTGGAATTCTGGCTGCTACCCTTCAAGGTAGATAGGCCAACCTGGAAAAGCTGTGGTGGTGGGCCCTTTTGGGCCCGCACAGAATTCTACAGAAGGCGAAAGCCTTGATCCTGCCAACGTGTGGGCCATAGTTTGTCTGGCAGTGGGCAGTCCCATGGTGGCTATTAGTGAGAACTCCCTGCAACCTGTCTCCCAGCAGAGGTTTAACCAGGAACTGAAATCCTAGGCCAGCTGAACAGAGAACTTCTTAAGAGCAACACAATGGAACAGCCTCGTCAAGGCAGGCCCTCAGAAATAAAGACCTCCATGGCCAGCAAGTGTACTCAGCTCAGCAGGAGAAACTCCTTCTAGACCAACAGGAAGGGCCTGTGGCCAAGAGAAGGTAGCCAACAGCAAAACCTGCACGTGAGACTTTGCAGATAGGTTGGCCCAAGGGTGCCAAGTACACCACCAAGATGAAGACTGAAGGTGTCCCTCATATGGATGAGGCCCAGGGCAGGAAGGCCTGAAGGAGGGTGTAACTGGAGACCCTGCTTCCCAATGTGGAAGGGCAATCGTGTGATGGTGGTGCCATAGGCTGAAGTGTATTATATCTGCTGGGCCAGGACAGAGCAGAGCCAGGCTTTGGGTGCAACTACAGGACAAGTTGGTGGAATTTCATTACAAGGCCCTATGATAGTACAAGGGTCCAGTGACTCAGGTGAAGACTGTGGAACTCCCATCCTGCAGGCTATTACCAGTCTGTACCATCTGAAAAATACGCCTAAAGACGGGTAGATAAGTGCTTTATCCTTGCCCTCGTGGCGAGTCCTACAGTGTGGGACACAGAGGGATAAGAATGGATGAACTAGCAGACTAAAACTCCAGTGTTTGCTAGAATTGAGTAATGAAAACCACTTTGAAATTTGATATGTGGCTTGATATAAAGCAAAGGTGACAGGTGACAAAAGTTGCAAATCCAGTGGAAACAAGCGAGGCAGCCAGCTAAGGGAAGGACCCGAGTGTTAAAATCAGCCACATTGATGGGAATTGAAGTATAGACAGACGAACTAGGGCTTTCGTGATCAGGGGTGAACAGAAGGTGCAGCCCTTTCTGCCGAGTTCTGAGGGACTTAACATCCAGAATAACCATTTTGCCAAACTCTCCATGTTGAAGTCCCGAGTTAGAGAGCTGGAGTTCCATTTTAAGTTCACAGCCACTCAAAGGTTGAGGTAGAGTTTTAGTACAGGTAGGATATTGGGGGCTGAGGAATTCACACCCCTACACTCCCACTTGAGCCCAGGGGGCACTGTAGGGCTATTCCTCCCCACTTACTAGGGATGGGGCCCCAACAGGCAGGGATGACGTAAGCACAACCCCCTTTAAGGGGAAGCAAACCTAGACATTTTGCAGTTAAGCATGTAGACTAGGAACAGGCTACTCACGTCAGCTAAACTCTTTGTATGATTTTTCAGGGCAGGCTAAAGGATTAGACCTTGAGCAATTACATACCCAGTCAGAAACAGCCACCTGGGAGTAAGGAAATGGACCCTACCCCATAGCCATTTTGCAGCTCTGGGGTGCCCCATGCCTCAAAAGTGGCTTTGTACCACTTCTACAAATAAATCTACTTTCCTTTGCACTATTTTGGATTTTTTTCTCTTCCCATGTGTGAAGAGGGGCCAGCCCAGTAAAATGGGGGAAGGCTGAAGACCACACTCTCATGGCCCCTGCACCTAGTGAGCCTGGGTCACCACCTGAGGAATTTACCCCCCCCCCCGCCTACTTGAGCTGAGACCACCTTGGGAACATGCCGTAGGACCCCAGGGCACAGCACACATGCACGCCTTTCACTCAGAGCCCAAG
>NW_022900924.1:14511707-14538517 GCF_012274545.1 Fukomys damarensis | reverse complement strand
GGGGTGGGGGTGGCGGGAGGCTTTCCATTGTCCCAGTACCATCTCTGTTCATGACCTTCCATAAGTGGATCTGTGAAGGTATTTCCTCGCAGTTCTGCTTATCATACTAGATTTGGAATCGGGCAGGATCCACCACTCAATGACTTTAGAAATAAGGCTAAATACAAAAGTAGACCAAGACCCAAGTTTTCTGATCAACATGGTCTCCCCTCTTTGACCTTTGCTCAGAATATAAAGACCAAGTTTTCTGGGCAGAGAAGCATTGCTAACAAAGCCCCAGTTTTTCTGTTCCTCTTTGACCCCCGGGGTGAATTTCTCTCCTCCCCAATAGTCACTTAGAGATATAGGCTTACACGCAAAATAAATAGAAATAGAGTGCCCCCTGCTGAACTCATGGGTATGAGAATTCTCCTCGTGAAAATGAGGTATTTCTCCCACGTTTCCCAACAATAACCCTTAGTAATGAAAAAATTAGTAATGAAAAGTTAAAAATAGTATCAATTCCTCAGCCTTATAGAAGCATGTCTTGAAAATGGGTTGGGGCCTTCAGTTGGAAGCCACTGATGGTGCCACTGGAGGTCCGGGCTCGAGTTTGCCAGTCTCGAGCCTGCAATAAACTCATGTAATTACATCAGACTCCACTCCTTGATAGTCTTTCTTGGGGATTTCGCAACTTGGGTACAACATAAGACAAATGACTTGAAATAGAGTTTTAACATAGGTTATGGTTGGGATGGCCTGTGCAACTGATTACAACTGTAATTACAAATGGAGATAGAAGCCATGTTAGATGTGGGTCCATAGTTCGCTGCCCCCGCTTTCTTGGTAAATGAAGACTTTAGCTGCTAATATTAACAAAGTTTTTTAGTTGGACTAAATTCCTAGAATTTCAGGATTTAGAGTCAGGAATAGAAAAGGAGATGACATTAGGTGTTTTCTCCTGTAAATGGTGACTGTTAATGTAAAGTTTTCTTCATTGTGTAGTTATTAGCGTGAAGCATGTTTAGCCCTAATGAGTTAGGTTACCATCCTGTAAAGATTAATGTAACGATTAATGTAGTAACTAAATGAACCTAGACTATCAGCTAGGACTTTTGAACACAGAACGAACTTCAGGCAAAATGGGATGCAGCCCATTCCCTAAACTCAAGTTCTGAGGAAGTTAATGCATCATTTTCCTCTGCCATCTTAGCTTTTAAATCCTCCACGTTGAGCTGGGTTAGAAGCCCGAGTTCTAATCGGTCATTTTAAATTCAGCCACCTGTGATAAGCAGCTGCAGCTGCTGAACAAGCAATGCCTGTGCTTTGTCAATCGTGAAATTCTGGATTGAGGGGTCGTGCAGTCACCCACTCAAGACCCAGGAGCTGTTTTAACTGCCACTAAGAACTTTATCTTTCCATTGACTTCATTCCTCAACCTTTAGTGGAACCATGAGCTCTGTACATCTAGGGTCACAATTGATCAATTGCCAGTTACTGAACGTGTCCCATCTTGGACGGTTCTATTCTTACTTCCCCCAAGCCTGAGCGAGCTTGTTTTCATGGAGCCAGCAGCAAACGTTAACACGAGCCAGCTGCCTATGCCTCCAGCTTCCGGCTTTTGTAGCCAAGAGCCACCGCCTTTAGAGGTTTCTAGGGGAAGTTGTCAGTGAGCGCCCCCTCCCACAAGTGCCTCAGCAGAAGCCCACGCCGCATGCCCCACACCCACCCAGATCACAGCTGCCTTCCTGCAAGCACAGGATTCAGGAGAGTTCAGTCATGGTCTGAGCTCTCCTTGGACAGGTGAAGAGGGGTCTGTGGGGTCCTCAGCTCGTTGTGGCTCATTAAGGGAAGGAAGTTCGTGCTTATTAAGCTTGAATAGGCAGGGAACGTTCCGCAGAGAAGTTGCTCACAGTTGAGAGTTTAGCCTCGTGAGGAGCAGAGCTTGAGACGGGACCAGAGCCAGCTGAGGGGCCAGCGATAGCAGCAGAGTCTCTCCCACTACTCTGCCAGTCCCGTTTCACCCGCGAGTTACGGAGGGACTCATTGCTACAAAATCATAGTACTTAAGTCTTACCCAGTACCTTCTCCCCCTCCAGAACCTCTTCCTTCTCTAGAAATCAGGAAAGAGGGTGAGTTATTAGTCTAAAGAGAAGACACATGTCTTGGTTTTTAAACGGAGTCGCTCTATTCTACCTGTGAAACCCTTGTTCTAGTTAATGAGACTCCTGACTGCAGCTGGGATCTTTTGAACGTGAAAGCTAACATTTGACACTAATCAGGCAGAAAACTGCTACGCTGGTGGCCTGACTGCCCTCGGGTGCCTGGTAGCTCCATCCGGCAGGCTGGTTGGGGGTTAATAGGCTTCTAGAGAAGAGAGCTGTAGTATAAAGGCTCCGCTGGGCCAAGCTATCTTGGGGTTTTCAGAGGGTCTCGGCCCCAGGCATTCCAAGTGGCCTTTTCATCACATCATGGGTCAACGGAGAAACAGTTTGGAGACAGGAGCCACCTGCAAGGTAGGGGAACCCAGACTAAGCACCCCCCCAAAGCCCATTCTCCCCACAGCAGAGAAGAGGGAAAAAATGGCCACTCGACATTCACAGCCCTTTGTCTTTCCCCAGTTCCCTTTCATGTGATCTTAGCGCGGGCCCTCTGCCTGGTAAGACTTGGCCACTTCGTGAAAGCACCTAAGTTGCTAAAACTGCTTCACCCCCATCTTTGCACCGAGGAGATAGAAGCCCGAGGGGCACCGGGCCCAGGCCCGGGAAGAGGCAGCCCAGCTTTAGGACCAGCACTTGAGAGCGGCTCCTATCTGCTCCTGGGCAGCTACAGGCCTAGTTCCAAGGGAGAAACGGAAGTGAAGGAGCCACAGCTGCGGTGGGGCAGTGGCCATGGGAGGGTGCCGGCCTACGGAAAGCTAGCTCCTTCTCCCCATCTCAGGGCCGAGCTTGGGGTGCTCCAGGCTGAGGTGAGCAGAGCCAACAGCACCCCTTGCAGGTTAGACCTCAAGGCCAGCAGTCCCTAGTCCCCCTTTAACTGCCCCACCAGGAGCAAACCTTTGCAGAGGCTGTGAATACTGGACAGATAGCTCAGCTCCCTCTCTGCATTGTCAGACTTTGCCCTGCAAGACCCCGACTCTGCTAAAATGCGCCCCCCGCCGAGACGGGATTCCCTCATGGCTGTCAGCCACCTGGCCTTAGCGTTCAACCCACTTCCCACCTTTAACTTAAAGCAGCTTCCCGCTGCCAAAAAATTACTTTTGTAGAAAAATTTTAACTCGTTAGTATGAGAGCCGTGATGCCACGTTCATCTCGAGGAGCCTGCCCATGCATAAGATGCCTTTTTTTGCTCCCAGCCTTCCCCCCAACCTTCGTCTCTCCTCCACTTTTTCCTTGCCCCATTTTGCCCATCATTTTTCCTTCAAGCTTTTCTTCAGATCCCTTTCTTCTCCCCACTCTGCCCATCTTTTCCCCTTCCCACTTGAAGTTCTCCCTACTTCCTAGTATCTATCATCCACGTTGGTCCTTATTTTTTGGGTCAAAAAAAAAAATAACTAGTATCAACAATCAACCAAGAGCCCCGAGCTGCTATAGAGATAATAAAACCCTTTTCCCTAGTTAGGGAGATTACTTCTGAAGCAATTTAAAGGATTAGACAAGAGAAAAGAAAAGCCCCACAACTTCCTCCCCAAGGAAGAACTTGCAGCTTGAAAGGAAGAGACCACATTTTCGTGGCAGGCCCAAGAGCAAAGAACGAAGTGCGCCAGACAGGGTCCTTTTAACCCACCCACTGGTGCTCTCCTTGCTGCCCATTGGCTGGCTGCCTTGCCCCCAAACACCTATCACCTGGGCCCAGGGAGCAGCTTTAATGCCAGGTGTGGTTACGGGATTGCGAGCTCCCGGTTTAGGTTTATGCCCAAAGCCTGGGATATTTACTAGTGGGCACAACTTCTATTCTCAAATGTCTTTCTTCTGTTATTCCACCTCACACAGGGGTCGGTGGTTTCAAGGGAAAGTGAGACCCTATTACTGTTAAGGGGATATATTCTTGTCCTTGTACTTCTACTCTGTCTATTCCTTTCAAATTTAACAGTTTCCTGAAGATTGTGTGGTCATTCTATGTCCTCTGGCTTCACTCGAAACCTTCTCCAATTCTGTTACTTATCTACTCCTGTCGTCCTAGCTCTGTCGGAGCCCCCTTCCTAAATGGTAAATATACTATGTTGAAAAGTTTGTTCACTGCAGACATGTTTTGGACTGCTTCTTGATTTCAATTTAATTCACATGGTTTAAGGGTGATAGACCAGTGACTACTGTGGGAAACATGGTTTGTGGGAGCCAGTCATGGCCCACTGGCTTTTTGAAGGATAACTTCTTTCTTTATAATCAAGGCATTGACACAATGTGTGGTCAGGATGTTCGTAATTAGCATTTGTTAACATTTGTTCCTTTTTAAGGACTGCACGTGTTAAACTTGTTTTTGACCCTGCACGGGAGAAACTCGGATAGCCAAAGATCTGACGTTATCTGTAGGAGTCAGGTGCTTCCTGTTGATGTGCCTTTAAAAGTCTGATGCTTGCCTGCAATAAACGTCACCTTGATCAGACTCTTGTCTTGGCGTCCTTCTTTCTCTCCTGGCCCCATCTCCACCCGATGCTCTTTCAGGTTTGAGACACTGCTGGACAGTGCTCTGCGTCGCCAGCTCGCGACAGACTATCACACGTGGTCAGTTTCCAAGTTGTGCTTGATCTTAATGTGTTGCTGATTGTATCAGTTGGGATAAAGGATTGTGGTTGATTTGATGAGCTCTTTTCTCTGATGTTATGAAGATGAGAATGTCTGTGAGTCGTTAGAGACCCAGAAGCTAGGATGCAACTATATCAGGAAGATTTGGGTGATAACCCAGAGATTAAAACAAGGACAGCCCAACAACAAAAATAAAAATGAGAAAACACTTAAGCAAGACACAAAGACAGACTTCCAGTTCACCAATGGCAAACAGTAGGGCAAATGAGGATGAAAAGGCTGATAGTGAACCAGCGGGACACCCTGAACTCAAAGCACAGGAAGTAAAACAGATCAATCAGGCTCTAGAAAAATTCAAAACAGAAATAATTTCCCAGATAACCATAGAGACGGTGAGCAAAATGGAAGTCGCGATTCGAGACTCTAGAACAGAAACTGACAAAAAAATAGATGAGCTCAGGACCACAATAGAAGCCACGAAGGCCCAGCATAAGAAAGAAATCAAATGTCTCATTGTGCCAAGTGGCCCTCAATATACAGGAAGGTATTTAAAAGAAATCAAATGTCTCACTGTGCCAAGTGGCCCTCAATATACAGGAAGGTATTTGTCCTTCCAAAATTAACCCAAGTCTTGAAGAAAGTCTCCAATTCCCTGCAGGTGAGAGAAGACACGAGGAGTCCACGGGTGGAAATTCTCTAAATGTGCTGCAGCTGTGCACATGGTCCCTTGAAGCCTGGCTGGACCCTGACCACAAAACCGCCCCCTTATTTACCCTTCTCCCTTCTCCCTGCCACCCTCTGGCCACCTGACTGCTGTCCAGATAGCTGGATGTGCGGTTCTCGTCTGTGGCCTTCTTTAAACAGATCATACTTTCATCCACACTGCCCTGAGTCCAAATCCCAGCTCCGACACTATCTTTGAACTCTGGACTGGCTCATTTGTCTTTCCTTGCCTCAGTTTCTCCAACTGAAAAGAGAATATTAGAAAGATCGAGTATGTGTAATTCATCAGAGGAGCTCACATATAAAAGTAGCTGCTCATTAGATGTGAGTGGATGGAAAGAGCAGCTCAGTTCCTTCCACGAGCTGGCTTTGTTGTGTCATTAAGTGCTTTTTAAATTCGCTTCAGGCCATGGGGCAATTACTTTTACCCATATCCTCGGTTTACAGAGAATAAAAATTTGGAAGTTAAGACCTAAGCGATCACCCAACAAGGGATGGGAAGGTTTGGCTTTGAACTTAAGTTTAGCTGTTTCCAAAGTCCGTCCTCCTCTTAGGCTCTCCCAGAGCAGGTCTTGCATCTTTCTATCTGTGCTGAACTTAAAACTCTTGAACTGCAAGGGCATCTTCTAGTCAGCACACAGGAACTTGCTGAAGCCCAGGTTTCCCCTATTTATAACCCTCCTGATTGTGTGTGCTTTGATCACGATGCCTTTTCACACCTCCTATTTATAGCCCGAAGCGGGCATGAGGGAGTCGATGAGCCTTCTGTGTATGCGTCCTTCTAGAAGTTAATCCAGATCCTATGCAGAAAGATGTGCGACGGAAAATCACAGTGCGATCGTTTGATTGCTCTCATTCTAAATAATAGGACCTAACGAGTCTTAAGAAATCTGGAGAGTTGAGCTGGATACATAGAAATTATTATAAGGGAGTTGCTACAGCCGTGGCTCCCTGGGGACTGGGGCTTTGGGGTATTTTTTTGTGTGTTTCCTTCACCGCATCTCTAAGGCCCAGAAATGCAGCTGGCACATAACAGCTGCTCGGCAAAGGCATTGTCTTGACAAGTGACAGTGACTGAATAAATGAACAGAGAATGAAGGATGTGGTACAGCAGCTTGGAGAAGGAAAGCAGCTTTGACACCAGACAGATGTGAACCCGAAGTCCAGGTTAGCCAGACCAGATTGGCCTGGGACCATGCCAGGGACTCGGCCTCTGAAAGTCTGGTGCCCTAGGAAAACTCGGTCTGGGGAAAGCAAGACAGGGAGTCATTATGTCCATTAGTTACCAGAGACTGGACCTGTGCAAAACCTCCACTTCTGAGCCTCAGTTTCCTGAGCTGTAAAAGAGGGTGACACTTCAGATGTGCCCCACAGGGTCACGGTGAGGGTTCATGAGATAACAGGCATGGAAGACCTAGCCTTTGTGCTTAGCACAACTGTGTGCTAATTAGCAGGAGCTCTTCCTTCCACGGTTATTTTGTTTGATGTTCAAGTCTTGAAAATGCATCTCACTGCTGAACCTGCTTAAATGAAGAGCCTTGGTTTGATGGCGGGAGGGAAGGTGAGCCACACGAGAGCCAAAACATCAGCACCCTTGTCTCCTGGACTTTTCCCCCAGCAGCAAAGCGGCCTCCCGCCCCCGCCCCAGACTAGCAATCATATCTGCCTCTCTGTGCTGATTTCCAACAGATGTTTCTCTAATGAACCTGGCTGTAATCTCAGGGCCTTAATATAGTGCCGGGGCGTGATAAGTTCGAGACGGCTGTCATCATTGCCCTCGAGGATGGTCTGGTCATTGTTCGGGACTGTCTTCCTCTGATTGTTATGTGAAGGGGAATTTATTTTCTTCCATCACCTCTTTTCCCTGGGCCCCAGTTCCTGCCCAAATTAAAAGTCTGCAGCAGAACTTTCTAGAAAGCGCTCGGGCGCCCTGTGATGAGGGGGATGACAGAAGGAGGAGCTTGGGAGAGAGGGGAGCTTCTACCCAGGCTGGGAATCAATATTTCAGGCTGCAGACGTGCAGATCCGCTCCTGGGGGACCAGAGGCAGATGTTTCCGGATCAAAAGGCAGTGGCCATCTCGGATGTAACGCAGCTGGAGCCTCAGAGAGGGGCAGCCATTTCCAAGTGTTCTGGGGACTCTGAAGAGGAGTGGGGGACTTTCTGGATGAGCAGAAAGAAGCCAAGGACAGAGAGATGTTTCTAGGTCTTGTCTAGTCCTGTCTTGTTCATCTTGAGTGATTTCAGTGCCCTCATTGGGCTCACAATGTGCCCAGGTCACCGAGACTTCCTGAAGGTTTTCCATGTCCAGCACTATGCCAGGCAGTGGGGCACAAGAAGACAAGCACAGGGCCCACCAGTGGGCCTCACAGGAAGCAACTCAGGGACAGAGGTCCAGGACCTCTCAGCATCTGGCTGGGCCTGCTCGCTATTTGGGAGCTTATCAACCAACAGCAAGAGTCCCTCAGGTAATTTCCTAGAATATGTGACTTGGTCTTGAAGGATAATAAGCATACAGGTTGAGTGTCATGCACTTGATCTGAAATCCGAAATACTCCCAAATTCGAAACTTCTGAAGTGCTGACGCGATACTCAAGGTTTTTTGTTTTTTTGTTTGTTTTTGTCTTTGGAAGTGTCGCAGATTGAGGATGTTTTGCATTAGGGATGATTAGCTGATAGTCTATGCAAATATTCCAACACCTGGAAAAACTCTTGAATCTGAAAGATTTCTGTTTCCAAGCATTTCAGATAAGGGACAATCAGCAGGTAAAAATAAAATCTCAACAAATAGCTGTAAGCATTTTTTAGTTCTTACAGGCCTTGGGATCTGGGCTGACTGTGTCATGGACATTACTGCCTTTAATTCTAGTAATGATCCTGCCAGGTCAGTGCTTTTATACCCTCTTTGCACACCGGCAAGTAAGGCCAGATGAGTTACATCACTCAGCCAAGGCCATACGGCCAGTAAGTGGCTATGGCAGGGATTACAGCTGGAGTGTCTGACTCTAAAACCTAATTTGTAACCACTCTGCTAAAGTACACGTCCACCCAATTTGCTGGTTCCTTAAAATTTCCAGTCGTTGGGATAGCAGGGAATAAAGGAAATTTATTTCCTTATAATACACTTTGAGAAAATCTATTTAGATCCACAGTAACGAAAGAACAGGGCTGGGTTTTTCATCATGTAATCGGAGCAACACAGAGAATTCAAAGAATCTGTTACAAGGAGATTTCTCATTTCATAGGAATTAACCTGTGATCCGTGGTCTTTCTCCCGACAATAAGCTCTTCAACCCTCTCATACTCACTTGGGGAAAATTTAATCCACATAGAATTCACACCGAACCACAGCCACCCCAAAGAAAAGAGCTTCACCTTGTTTCTGAATGGAAATATCGTTGCCCACAATATTTGAGAAGGGTGGGAGAAAAGTGAAAAACCAAACGCGGCAATAAGGAGAGAGAGCATAAATAACTCTCTTCTTGCACTCCAGTGAAATGGGCCAGGAGTTGGAGAACTTTCTCTGCAAAGGGCCGAGCAGTGAGTGTTTTATTTAGTCCCCATGGCAACTGCAGAGCTCTGCTGCACTGTGTCAATAATTGTACGGGTCTGTGTTTCAATTAAACTTTATTTATAAACACAAATGGTGGGCCCATGACTAAGTTGGTAACGCACCACCGGGAGGGCTTGAGTCTGATGACCTTACCTCGTACTGTGCTGGTAAGCTTTTTCCAAACTGAATATAGCATTGGTGAATAACTCTACACGGCACCCAAGTCTTGAAGTGTGAGGTGTCTTCTGTGCTTCATCTCATTGAATACTCTGCCACACAGATCGATGCTGTCCCTTCTGTTCTTGTCCCTCCCACTCCTGACACAGTGGCTCCCACTGGGATGGACTCACTCCCAGTGCAGTGAATCGGATCCCACTTTAAGGATGAAATGACAGAGGCTCGGCATAGTTGCCATTTGCTCCACGTTGCAGAGCATATAGTAAGTGTTCAATAAATGTCAGCCCTGAGACCAAGCCAGAGTTCAAAACGCACCCCAATGCCACCAACTCCTAGTTGTGGGACTTGGGACACATTTTCTTGGCCCTGCAGGCCTCAGTTATTCTACAAAATGGGTTCGCTGATGGAACCTTCCACCCAGGCAGGACGCAATGGGTAAATGCAAACACGGAGATTAGGAGAAGGACTGGCCCAGCAAGGGTTCACTGAATGTCTCAGTTACTCGGTTGTAAAGCCGTACAGCGTCACAGACTTCTGTGGCCCAGAGGTAGGGTTTGTGTTGCAGGGCAGATGGTCAGTACCTTTAGGAGGGGTAAAGTGGGCTAACATGTGGACAGCTGCCAAGCAGTGACTTGCAGACACTCAAGTCCATCAGAACCACCCGGGTGCTTATTAAAATGCAGATTCCTAGGCTCCCCCAAGTGTGCCCCTTGGACAGAGCTGGGCCGGGCCCAGAGCGTGTGTTGTGCTCAGTGGGTGTCCAGGGGGTGCCTGGTGGGCACAGAACACGATACAGACGAGAAGCCAGGCACGTGGATCGCCTGTGGGGAGGGGCTCGGACTGAAACACCGTCCCTGGAGAATGGCGGGCACACACTGTCTGGGCACGGCGAGCCTGGCAGTGGGGGGAAGAGGAGCTGGAGCGAAGGGCGGAGAAGGAGGAGGCTCTTGCAATAGTTCAGGAGCACACCGACGGGAATGAATTTACAACTCCCTGTTAGGTGTCTCAGCAGCGGTGAGATGGTCACAGGGGCCTGGTGTGACAAGAGGTGACCAGAGACCATGAGTCCCTTCCTCGTCCTTGAGCAGTTCTGATCGATATCAACCATGACAACAGCGACCATGCGTTAAGCATCCCCTTTGTGTCTGGTCCCAAACACTTTGCTTAGCGGCCCTGGAAAACAGGTTCCCAATCATCCCAAGAGACTCCGAGCGAAGCCACATGCCCTAGAGTCGCATAGACAGGAGGACACAGAGCGAAACTCACTCCCATCCCAAAGCTTCCGGCCACTCTGACTCTGTGTGTCCTCCTAGGCCAGCTCCATGAGGAGCCCTGAAGTTCCATTCACATCCCCTCTCTGTCATGGAATCGTCCCGGGTGGATGCTCCGGGCTGGTCCTCCACACAGAGAGGTGGAGACGTAGCCTCCCTCGGTCCTGCAGCTCTGCCGTCCTCTCAGGTCTCTTTGTTAAACGTGAGGAGCTGGTAGAAGTCTGGAGACACAGACGGGCTTGGGGACAGTGTGTCTTCCGGTTGTTAATTTCCAGGCTTCGTCTCCTCCCCACCTCTCCTGATCCCTGGGTGACCACATCCTGAGTGGAGTTTCTCTGCCCTAACACTCAGGTGGTTTCTGGGATGTGAGCAATGTGATGTAGCAAAAAGCAAAACCTAAATCAAAATGAAACTGAGAGGGATGGGAAGGAAGACGGAGAAGGAGAGAGAGGCCTAAACCTCGATTCTCAGCAACCGGGCGACCTTTGGCAAGTTGCTTCTGTTCTACAAGAAGTACAAGAAAGCAGAACTACAAGGAAAGGGAGCCTCATCAGATGGTTTTGGAACAGGCGGAGGATAGACACAGAAGGGGAGAGGTCCAGGGCAAGAGAAGAGAGAGAATCTTCCAAGTGCTTTGAAAGGAAATTAGTCACAGGGCCATAGGAATCTAAACCTGGTTCTGTGTTTACTTAGCAAACCCCTGATTCTGATGATTGGTTCAATCATAGCAGGAGCTACTGTTCTAAGGACTGGACTCCCTTATTCCATTCCCTTTTACAGGTTTGCTGTGTGATTTGGGGAAAATAGTACAGATCCCTCGTTAATAACATTCACCCTCTCTCTTGAGCAAAAGACAGGAAGAAGCCCCCATCCCATTGTTTTATTCTGGGCAAAAACTTGCAGCACTGTGGTGATAATTGGAGGCGTTTTGCACAAACAACACAGCAATCTGATGGCTTATCTCCTAGAAACATAATGGACACTTTTGCTGTATGGAAAAACCTAAACGCATCAAGCCAAAATTGAGTACAATCAACTCTCAAATGCAGACCACCCTTTATTGTGCATAGAATTCTACCATCTTCCCACGTGATTAGACTTCAAAAAAATATATATATAACCCAATGCTATTTCAAAACTTGCCTTTGTAATTCAACGGCACGTCATTAAAATGGGTTGGGCATTAATTACTCTCCTGTAATCTGTGCTTTATCTTCCTTCTGTGAAGTTTCCATGGATTCTCAGCCAAACCCTTGCATTAGATATCATTTTCAGTTTGCCCTCTTGTCCCTCACTCCGCCACGAACATTTTCATGGGGGAATAGGGCACATTTTTTGATCAAATGCATGACAATTTTATAGCTCTTGCTGTAACAGAGTAAATCACAATCCCTGGAAAGGTTAGACCAATTTAACTGATTCACTGCCACCCTTTCCAAGGACTCATTAGGGACGCTGGTTCTGTTTTAGTTCACCACAGAGCAGGGACCTCATTTTCTCTAATTGGAAACGATGTGGCCAAGAGCAGACCCTCACTGATGGTCACTAATCGCCCCTTTGATCTGCCCCAGGGAATGTCAAAGCGAGTTGGCCCCTTCCCTGTGACTTGGAAGTCAGCTCTCCAATGAGCTCCTCTTTCTGTCCAACCACCACTGACCTCTGGACATGAAAGAGGATCCTGGGATGCATTTGGAGCCAGGGAACCTCGAATCCTGAGACCGGTGGTGGTGCATTTTCTGTGCCTGCCCGAGAGCCTACAGGCGCCAGTGGTCCATTGCACCGGAAGTGATCATTCCGGCCTGTGTAGTATGTTTTGGTCAATGACAGACTGTGTGTCCCACGCTGCTTCCTTAAGATGAGGTCCCCTGAGGTGTTGTGGCCACCTTAGTTTGTATGCGTACACACGGTGCACAAGGAGGAAACCTACTAACGAGGCATTTCTCAAAATGTGTCCCCACTGTGGGTGTGCTTGACTATGGATTCAAATTCAGCCCCACTGAATGAGGAATGCTACACCCACATTGGTAGTAAAATCATCACACACAGAATGTGTCTTTGGTTGAGTTTCCTAGAGGAAGTCCGAGATGGAGATGCTTTATCAAGGGAATTGTGACAGATAGCTCTTTCTTTCTCTCTTTCTTTCTTTCTTTCTTTCTTTCTTTCTTTCTTTCTTTCTTTCTTTCTTTCTTTCTTTCTTTCTTCCTTTCTTTCTTTCTTTCTTTTCTTCTCTCTTTCTCCCTTTCTCTCTTCGTTCTCTTTTTCTCTCTTTCTTTTTTGCTACTGAGGATCAAACTTGGATCCTTATGCTCTCAAGGCAGGCAGCGAAAACACTGAGCTAAATCCCCAGCCCAGGCTCTTTATTTTTTATAGGCAACTATCTTTATTATTTTGAACATACACAGAGTATATATCCTCTTTCCAACCACTTATTAGTTCACTCAATAAATATTTATTGAGCTAGGACGTCTTTGTACACGATCTCATTTAATCTTAAATAACTGGGTAAGTGTGAAAACTGTGTACGTGTGTAACTTTGTGCTCAGACATGAAAAACAACGCTTACTGTCCAGCAAGATCTCACTGGTGATAAATGCCAAAACCAAAATAACCAGAGTTTTTATTCTCAGACAACTTTTTTTTTTTTTGCGCGCGAAATTATCTTCAGTCCTAGAGCAAGGCTTCGCTACAAGTGTTTTTATTAGTTTTATGCTCATTGACACTGTTTTACCCTGACTTTGGGAAAATGGCAGGATTTTACCAAGTGTCAGATTTGAGAGTCGTCTGGCTGGGACCAGTTTACTCTGTGTGTGTGTGGGGGGGGTGAGTCCTGGCTGCTTTTCTTTTTCTACTTTTATTTCTGTTAGTACACATTTAGAATACATGAGGGTTACACTCACCATGAGGGGAGAGCGCTTTAGATGTCATACATTCTAGTTGGGCATATTGGTGGCACACCTGTAACCCCAGCACCCTGGGAGGCTGAGGCAGGAGGATTGCAAATTCCAGCCCAACTTGGGTAACTTAGCTCAAGTGAGACCCTGTCTCAAAATAAAGTACTTTAAAATGGGCCGAGGATGTACACAGGCTCTGGGTTCAATATCTAGTACTGCAACAACAACAACAACAAAAACAAGTTGAGAGACTTGGTTCAGTTAAAATCTAGTCTTAGTCTGATCCCATGGGGGGCTTGGAAACTGAAGGACAGCCCAGCATTGTCACTCTGCCCCCTAGAGGCAAGGACTCAAACCCTTGCTCCCAGAACTGGTCGTCACTCTCCCTCGCTGCCTCCCCTGGGTGGGGTGCGTGGTTGGCAGGGGCCACGCCCCTGAGAGGACACTTGGGGGAGGTTTGCAGCAGCCTGACCTCAGAATCACAGGGCTACTTTTGCGGTTTGGGTCCCACCCAGGCTCTAGGAGGGGGCCCTCGACCCCCACTCTTTGATGGGGAGAAGAACAGAGTCAGTTGTGGATCGAGCATGCAGGCTGCTATACACTGGCCATGTCGGGAACACAGAGCCTGCCATAGTATTTTGTTAACTGGAGAATTTAGTTTGACATCTTAATTAAATCAATGTGTTAATGTTAACATTTGTCATGATTTATCGCTGGACTTAACGCTACCATTTCAATTTTGAGATTTTTATTTATATTGAATTGGGGGGTTCCTATTAACACACCTATATTTTATTTATTCCTCCCTGACCGCAGCACCATTTGGAAGCTGTATGTTATTTCACTCTCTTAGTAGTTAAACCCTTAAGTGTTTAACATCCACATCTGACTCAAAGTCTGAAGATGCCAATATTTTTCCCTTCCTCCCAAACCATACAAGAACCTTAAAACAGGACAATCTTATTTTCTCCCCGTTCCAATCTTATGTTATTGTCTGTTGTTTTTAATCGTGTTTTATCTTAGCCCTCATCAGATTATTTCTCTTTTGATAGCCAATGACTATTTCAAGTCATAGACATTTATCTAACTCTTGCTCGCTATTATGTCTTGCACAGCTCTCCTTGTGCTTCTTGGAAAAATGTGCTTTCAGTGATGCTTTCAGGAGAGTCTGCTGCTTTTTTTTTGAAAAAAAATCAATGCAACTCCTGATTCCTTCCCAGTTATGCATCTTACCTTCGCAGTTGATATACTCAACTGGATGGATGCCTTTAAAGTGACAATAACCCTAACCTCAAATTTTTAGAGAGATATTACCACCACCCCTTCCTTTTTGCCATTGTTGCTGTCAAGAAGTCCGCTGCCAGGAGAAGTTTGGTGCTTTAGCCCGCACATTTATTTTATTTTATTTCTCATTGAGTTTATTGGTACATTTTAGGTATACAGTACAGTTACATTCATCACTGGGCTCTTGTACCTTTACATGACAGGTCTTGATTCTCATTTTTCCCCCATCCCCATAGGGAGAGATTCGAATAATTACTCAAATCAACCTATTGTTTCAAAAACAGTTCAAGAGAAATTCTGATGTGTTCCATTTACACCACTAGTTTCTTTGATTTCCTTGTTTCATGGCATCAAGTTATCGATATGTTGGTCTTTCTGTCTGTTTTATTTGATGGCTCGGTTCTGTAATGGTCAGATCTTGTGTAGATTGAAGGAGAGAATATGAAAGTGTGTGTGTGTGTGTGTGTGTGTGTGTGTGTGTGGTGTATGTATATGAACTTGTAAGTATGTTAACTCGTCTTCAATTGAGTTTTTTTTGTTGTTTTTTTTTTTTTTTTTGTGGTAGTGTAGATTGAACCCAGCGCCTTCACATGGAGCTACATCTCTAACCCTTTTTATTTTATTTTTAATTTTATTTTGAGATGGCTTCGCAAAGCTCGTCTACTGAGGCCTATGAATATGTCCTACAGGATGGATTTACTTTTTTGTTGGGTATATATGTACACACACACACACACACACACACACACACATTATTTTTCCCTAAAGTCCCCACCGTCTGCATCACATCCGTGTGTCAGTTTGAACTCCATGCCTCCCCATGGTGCCAGCTAAAGGTTTGGATTTCCCGTAGGAGTGTTAAAACCATCATCACTCGGAGTCCCGGGCAGACCTCAGCTGTTCATGGAGGACCAATCTCCCCAAAGGGCCTCAACGTCAACAAGGCTTCTCCTTTCCCACTCTTTGTCTACTACAGTCCAGAGCTAATCTTCTGTCCACCTGTGGACAATAAAACCCGCGTTCTGGCCATCCTGGCCTGCGTCAGAGCCCAGCAGCTCACTCAGGCTGCCGGTGTCCACTCCCAGGCCTGTTCCCTCGGCTCAGCTGTGTCTTGGTCTCTGGCTTCACACCGCCCACCACACCCTCAAGTTGTGTTTGCGCAGGGCTCGGGCAGCGCCCCTCGGGCACCGCATTCTGGTGGAGCCAGGGGCGTGGAGGTCGACAAGGGCTCAAGGCGGTGGCTGGCTTGTGTGTGCTGCCTGAAGCCAGGTAGGGGAGGCGCCCACAGCTCCAAGGGGCCACACTTTCCTGTGGAGTCAGAAGGTACATCAAACACGGGGCCAGGCCGCTAAGAAACACAGAAAACCCAGGGAACTTGTCACAGCCGCTGCTGGTCACGTTATGTCCCAGTATTAGCTGAACACTCTTTCTTTTTAATCTTTAAACAGTGTTTATATTGGTGCGTGTTTACAGTACATAACGATCACATCCAGTGTGGAGAGTTGGTACATGTACGTAACACATCTGAATTCTTGTTTTGAATCCCTTTCCTCTCCAGCTCCTTTTCCCCCTTCCCATTTCCAAAAGCTCTATTTCCATTTTTCCTTTGATTCTTTTTTTCTTTAAATCCCCTTCCCCTTCCTTTTCTTCCCCTTCCCGAACTCATTCCCCTTCCCATTTAAAAATATTCTACCTACTTCCTAATATCTGTCTTCTAGTTTGCTCCTTGCTTATACTTTGGGTTTCACACACCAGAGAAACAATGTGATATTTAAATTTGTGTCTGATTTATTTCACTTAAGTCTCTGGAGCATCTATTTACCTAAAAATGCCTCGGGTTTACCCTTTATGGCAGAGTAGTGCTCCATTGTATAGAAAAACCACATCTTCTTTATCCACTCATCTGCTGAATGGCCTATGGGCAGTTTCCAAGTTGTAGCTGTTATGAATTGCGCTTCTAGAAACATGCGTATGCATATGTCACGTGGTAGGATGATTTTTAACTCTTTTGGGAATATACTAAGAAGAGGAAACTCCAGTTCTAGTTTTTTGTGAAATCTCCGCACTGACTTGCACAGTGGTTGCCCCAGTCTGCGCTCCCGCCCACCGTGGAGCAGGGCTCCTTTTTCCCCCACAGCGCCGCCAGCGTTTGTTACTGGTTGATTTCCTGAAGGCAGCCATTCTTACCAGAGCCTCTCTGTGTCGGTGGAATCACCAGTAATGTCGAATACTTTTCATGGGCAGGAAGTCCCCGGCTTACAGACGTTTGAGTTGCAAACTTGCACAGGTGTGCTGTGTACAACATGCTTTGTAGGCTGATGAACGAATCCAACCTAACAGAATAGAACTCGTCTGTAAGTCGGGGGCTTACTGTATTTCTTGGCTGTTTGTACTTCCTCGTCCGGGAAGTGTCTATGCATTTCAGATGGGTCTTGAAATGGGGGAGGCCTCACTCTCTGAGTTCTTTATGTATTCTTGACATTCGTCTTCTGTCTGAGGAGCACCTGGAAAAATGTTATTTTCCCCACTGTGCAGGTTGTTCCTTCACGCTGTTGGGGTCTTTTCTTTGCTGCACAGGAGCTTCATCATTTGATGCGATCCCATTTGTTGGCTCATTGTAACATTGCTTGGACAGCTAGGTGTTGGCTTGCACCTCCTGCTGAGACAATGGCACTGAAGGAAGGAGAAAAGGAGCCACCCCAAGCTCCTTGTCCTTCCTGCCTGTCCTGACTCATGGAGGAACTGGAGGCTCCTGGTGTCCCTGTGCACATGGAGAAGGGGGTCAGAGAGGGTCGAGTGACTCTGCCCAGTTTTCCACCCTTCCGCTGCCTGGCCAGACACAGGTACAAGCACGGTCTATGAAATACACTTTTTCTGCAACATCGCCGGCTCTGTCTGAGTTAAATGCTCCCCTCTTCACGCTGACAACCAGCATCACGCAACCTAACGAAGGGCGAGATGCACACTCACCCTTTGGACTTTCGTTCTAGTTTTTGCTCAGAATAAATCGAACAGCAAATGAGAACCACCAGGATGGGTCAAGAAGGAAATCACAGGGGAAGGAGAAGTGTTATCACGTAGCACCATGACGACACTTACTCCCTGCTTTTTGAACAAAGGCCCCTGAGTTTCTATTATTTACTGAGCCAGGTGAATTAGGTAGCTGGTTTGGCCCAGAGGATTTCTCTGACTTTACAATTTGCTGTGTAACGTATTCAAGTGCTGCTGTTGTCTTACCAAGAATTCTCTGGGGTCTTTGGTGTTCCCCAGCATTAGACTTGCTCTCCTAACATGTGTGTCTCTCCCCCTCCCTCTAGGTCCCATGTTCACCCAAGCTCTCAAGTTAGGGTCTGAAAATGGACCAGAGATGGAAACAGAGCAGTAGCTCAGTCCAACTCAGGCCCCAAGAGAGACAAAGTTGGCCCTGGCTGAAGACTCTGTGTCCCAGCGTCAGAAAGAATGGCCGTGCCTTCCTGGGGACCATGTGGTCCCTTCTGTTGTGGTCTAAATATGCAATGTCCCCCAAAGACTCATGTATTGAGGGCTAGGTCCCCAGGCCAGCCATGTTCAGGGGTGGAGCTGGTTACCAAGGCACCAGCTTTCTCAATGAATGAATTCATTGGTGAGTTCCTAGCCGAAGGGGCTTTTGGGAGGTAGGGCCCAGTTGGAGGAAGTGAATCACCAGGATCTGCCTTTGAAGATATATTCTCTTCCCAGCCCCTCTCTCTGGCTCTCTTGCCCTCTGCTTCTTCCTGTCTGCCACTGGGTGAGCAACCTTCCTCCACCATGGCCTTCTGCCAAGATGTTTCTGCTTTGGGGCCAGCCAACCATGGACTGAAACCTTTTAAATTGTGAGCTGAAATAAACCTTTCCTCCTTTAAAGTGTGTGTGTGTGTGTGTGTGTGTGTGTGTGTGTGTGTGTGTGTGTGTTACTTTGTCCCAGCAATGGCAAATCACCTATCCATGCCTCCCTCTTTTTGTCTCCTGCATAAGAACAGCTCCTCCAAGACCTGGTTTTAAAGGTACAAGATCCCAGTAATGAATGGAACTGTACTGTCTACCTAGAATGTGCCTATAAATTAAATTTTTTAAAAAAAGAACAGCTCCTGTCAGGGATAGCCCTGCACCCACATATTCAAAAAGAGTGATTGTGAGCAGATTCAGTGGGGAATCAGGAGTCGGAGGACCCAAGGCAGCACTGTGATAAGAGTTTACCTAAACCTCAGTCATCGCTGAGTGCCGCAAATGAGGCACAGAAAGCCAAAGGGGACAAAGGGGCAAAGAAACAGGCAAAAGTCACCCCCTAGAAATGAAAGGCTGAGTTGGACTTTTGTTCAGCCTCTGTTCCTTAGACCGGGGCACCTGTAATGAGCCCCCCCAGCTGCTCTCCAGACATGCAGGGTAGTTCCTGAGAACTGGGCTGTGCCCTAGCTCCAGGGGACCAATAATTCCTACACCTGGAAAACTCATGCAGCCTAGCCCCAAATTAATATATTTAATGAAAGATGCAGAAGGAATAGGCTATTGTCCAGGTCCACTTCTTCCTGCCTCCCCCTGAGCTTCGTGTGTCCATCTCCACCCATCCTTCACACCGACTCCTGTCTCTGGAGTCCTGCTTCCCGAACATCCCACGACTGACCAGGTACATAGCCTTTGCAATGGATGACAGTGCATTATTAGGAAACCTGCCAAGAACCAAAGGACTCGCCCTGAGGGGAACCCCTGACCACCCACCCGCATTCTCAGGTTTCATTTCTTACAGCCATAATTAAAACTATATACCATACCGGTCAGAGGCCCTGCGTCAACACTCAGTACCTTCCAGACCCCCAAATCCCTGGTTGGCCTGCAGTCTATTACTTGCAAGGCTGGGCGGGTCTTGGGGATCGTGGAGAGTGAGGCAAAGATGAATATACAAGGTTTGGAGTCTAGACCCGTGCTGAGTCCCAATCCCAAAACTGTTGCTCCTTAAGTGTTTAGGGTCAGGTGATTCATCTCTCTGAGCCTCGGTTTTCTTGTCTATGAAAAGGGGCAACAAAGCCTCCCCCAGAGGGTGTTGGGAAGACGGGGAAGCAGTGTTATGGGTAAACAGGCTTTCTGACCAATTCCTAGCACAGTGCAGGGGTTTAACACACATGGGTCAGATGAGCCCACAGGTGCCATGCAGAAGTCGTCACAGAAGCATTTCCTCCACCTCCTTCTCCATCATCTTCCCGATCTGAGCTGGAAAGCAGCTTGGGAATTGGTCCTGCTGTATTCTAGGTGACACTGGGACTCTATTTCTCCCTTCCTGAAATGGGCAGGAATGAAGGTGCCTAGTGTGCTTATGAGCATGAAGTGCCTTTTCCTGGGCAAAGCTACTACAGCCTAGAATAAATGTTCCTTCTACCTGCCGTGTCACCTCCCATCAGGGATAGGATGTTAACTCTGAAGTGGATGCCTGTACTTCTACTTCTCCCACCTACCCCCATGTATTGCTTATATTAGTCAAAGTACTGCTTTCAAAGTACTTATCTGAACATGTCTCCTTTCTGCCTACAACCCTCAATGTCTCCCTAACGCCCTTGGCTCCTAACGTACCCCAAAAGTTCTGGCTGTTGTAGATATCTACACCTGCACCACTGTCATTGTTGTTTTCTAGCCCTTGTCCTCTTCCCTCCTCCCCAACTGGTGGTTCCTGTTCAGTTCCTCAAATGTAATCTTCTGTGCTCTCTCCTGCCGCAGGAACTTTGCACAGGCTGTCTCCTTGCTTTGGCTTGTTTGGCTCAGGAGTTCCTTCCTTGGGAGAACTCTCCATGGCAACATAGCTCAGTGGAGGTTTGCCGTGACAGCACCTTGTACCTGGTCTTCACAGCATCTGTTTTTTTGTGTGACTTCATAGCTCATGGAGTAGTAGACACCTCGCTACAATCAATATGTACAATTACCAGCCATTGGCAGGTGGGGTGCTTGGCCTGTCCTGAATCCTTATTTTTTTCTCTCTGCAACTACAGTCTTCACTTACCATCAACATCCCAACTCTAGAGATGCCACCCTATAGGTGTCTGCAGATTTCTGCCCTCTACAAGCCAAAGCCGGTCTCAGATGAAATGGAGCTTGAGAGGGCTCCCAGAGACACCCAAGACTCCAGTGACCCATGTAGCATGGGGTGCTGCCCACTTAAGGTGTTCTTGTCTCTGACTGCCCAGTAGGGAGGACCCAAGGCCACTCCTTGATGGGGGACAGCTGGGGTAGACCAGATGTCTCTGCCATCCCCCTACCATTCCTTGTAATTCTGTGTTTCCCAGGTAATGGGCACTTGGGAGAACTTTAGCTCATCCTGCTGGTTCCAGAGCAGAGCCCTTGGCATTATTCACACCTCGTGCCTCACTTCACGTTCCATTCTCTCTGTAGAACCCCCCAGTTGACTTAAATCTCCTTCCTCTGTCCCCGTGGCCCCGGGGACTTCCCTAGAGTGCAGTCATGACAGTCTCTCATCTGCCTCTCCCACTAAGCCACTGACCTCTGACTGGAGCATGAGTCGGAATCGTTGTTTGGTTGAACACAGATTTCTGACTCACCTGCTGTGGGGTGGGGACAGGACTGCCTCTGTAAGGAGACCCCAGGTGATGGGGGGGCTACCCAGCAAGCACATGTGCAGAACCACTGGGCCCAGACCATGACTTCTGTAAGGCTAGAGAGGTCACCTCCCTAAAATTTCCATATTCTAGCACATTGTAGGTATATTTGCTAAATAAATCCAGTTGCCTATTAGTGAAATGTGCTGCCTAAGCATAGAATGTAATGCTATAAAAGAGACAGAGAGTGAGTGGTAACGAGCTCCTATTCTTGCAAAAGAGACTAATCCAATCAAACATCTACCCACTGGGACATTTCCATTTCTGCTCTCTGGAGTATGGGCACGACACTTGATACAGGTGTCATTTTAAATCAAAATCTGGTGTCCTTGGCTTTGTTATCCCCATTTGGCAGAGGGGTTTGCAAAGATTTAGAAAATCCCTAATTTTCAATGTCAATTTTCTTACTCCTGGAGCTTCTGGGTTATGACCCGAGGCATTTAATTAAAGCCATGTGTTAAGTGGATCACATTTTCCTAGAGGTTCAGTCCTGCTGAAGGGCTAGAGGAAGGGAGGAAATGTTTCAGTATATGCAGAGAAGTAAATTGGCAGGAGTATCTTTTTCCGTCCTGCTGCATCCAAATGATATTTATGGCGAAACAGCCTTTCAAGGGTATTTTGTCATGATGGTCTCAGAACCTCCTGGGAGTAAAATACTGTTTTCTAATTCTGACTTTTTTTTTTAATGAAATCGTTTTCCCCCAGAGAGCATCTAAGATAGGATGGTCTGAATTCAAACCTGTGCTTTTAATGACTTTCTTTTTTAGTAAAAAGGAACAAAGCTAGCACCACAAAAGTCAGCCAATTAACCGAGCCACGCTTTGTTTGAGTCATTGTTTTATTTTTTATATTAAGGCCCTAGAGTCAGGTATAGGAGAAGTGAAGTTGGAGCCCCTGTACCCTTGGTAATTACCATTTTCTTCATTGTCCTATTATGCTAATTCCAGTCCCAAATAATAAAGTATCCTCATTCTAGAAACATCATTGTCAGCTCATTCTGGTCTGCCAGGCATTGTCTTTCACTGATGCCTTTGTAACTGGGGATTGTTCTGCAACCCCCTCTTGAGAAGGATAAGAAGGCAGAGCTTTCCAAGGAGCCTTTTTCCCACTTGCCCCATACTTTTTGCTTGGGATGATGATGTGATGCCTGGAGCTGTGGCTGCCACTTTATAATACAAGAGGAGAAGCATGAGGGATGGAAGCCAATAAAATAAGAATAGCTGAGGCTAGGACTTTAATACTCTGTTCAGCAGAGGACTAAGCCTTAGACTATTTATCTCGTCTTATTTTAGTTGACAACAAATATTCCTTTGGGTTTATGCCACCACCAGTCGGCATAAACTCTCCTACCTGATAGATGATCCCAGAGTTCAGCATCTTCCCAACACAATCAAGGCTTTGTTCTGGCCAGAGAATGCTTGGGAAAAGCTTAAGTTAACACAAGCAGCCAGCCTGTTCATCCTACAACTCCATGAAGTAATCATCTTAACCCCACTTTACAGGTGACAAAGTAGAGGCACAGAACATCTGTCACTTGCCCAGGGTCCCACCGCTACTAAGTGGTAATGGGCAGTTTTGATTTCATCACCCTCTGGGGTGGTTCTAACAACCATCACCACAGAGGCAGTGAAGTGTGAACAGAGTTGAACAATAGCAGTGACTGAGTGTGTGGTTGTCGTTTGCGGTGTTACTGTCATTGCAATTAGTGTCCAGCAGCTACCCCGGGTATGTGATGCCCTCTAGAGGATGGGTGAAGTTGGCACCATCGAGGGCACAGAGCAAAGGAGGCGCGGGAATCCTGCCTTTCCTGTGAGGCCTCTGAGGGCCCAGCCTGGCTCGGGAGGGGGGTGAGGGGTGGAGAGATATGGGGGGGTGAACCCCAAGCACAGCCAGCCCCGAAAGCCAGGCCAACCACACGCCCCCCACTGAGGGATCGCATGACCGTGGCCGCTGCCCTGGCAGCCGAGGCCTGCACCTGTTTGCAATGTAATTTAGCCATTATCAGCTTCGCGTCCAGCTGAAATTCAAAGACTGAAGACGGGGAGATGATGGAGGGGCCTGCAAGAGCGGGGCTAGGAAGCCGGAGAAACAAGACGATCAAATGTCCTAAATTGCCTCCACGTTAATGCTTTATATAAAAATTTCCTGTAATGCATGTTACCATAAATAAGGGATTGCTGAATAAACCTGTCCCGAGATGGTCTTCTAGCTGCACTCCTCCAAGGCAGCGAGGCAGTGTCTGCAGCCACCAGGCTGGGTCCTGCCTCTTGTGTAAGAGCTCTGGCTCCCCGGTGCTCCGCTATGCTGAGCTGGGTGCTGGGCTCTCCACAGGGTGGCCCTTAGGGTGTGCCAGTTCCCTTCCCAGCCCCAGCCCCTTTCACAGCAGTGCCTGCAGGGGTCTCGTGACCCCCAGATGCTATCGCACCCACTCCCATCCACATCCACATCGACACATCAGGGCTGCCAGACGCCGACAGCATAATCCCCAACCCTGGCCCCAAGGAACCCAGCCAGATATTGGGGTCACTGGGGCACCCTGACTCTTGTGAAGGAGACGTGCGCAGGATGCACCTGGACAATTGGCCCCAGTCCCTCCAGAGACAAAGATGGGAGGCAAATGCTTTGCTGATAAGATTCAGATCCAAAGGATGGTTTATCACGCATCTGCTGAATACCCGAGAATCGCCCTCGGCCCCTACCAGGGTGGTGGTGGTGGTGAATGGGACGATGACAGAGAGAAGTGTGGTGGCACAGGCAAAGCCAGCACTCACGGAGTACGTGCTATGCACTCTTTCTGGGGTTCTCAGCGTGGAGTTCGCAAACAACCTACAGACACTGCGTCACTTCTGTGCACAGCGCTCTTCTCTAGAAACTTCTGATTGGAAATCATCATCACTGGGCTTGAGAAAGAATCATGAGGTGTCTTTGCTGGGATCCCCCCACCCAAGAGTTTGCCAGCAGACTGCTTATTTGGGACATGGTCGTTGACGGAGGAGAGGAGAAGGAAAAGAGAAAGGAGGGAAGGAAGAAGAGGTGGAAAGCTCCAGGGTCCCTCCAGTCCCTCTCCCATGAAAGCTCAGCCTTGGCACATCTGACCGGAAGCGCCTGGGTCACCCATCAGCCCTCTACCTGCAAGAAATTCAAGGAACAGGGCCCTGCTATTCATTTTCTGCCCACCCCGAACACATGTTGAGCCGCCGAAGAGTAATGCCCAGTGCCCCCTGCGTGCAGGGGCGAACGGCACAAAGTTCAGAAATAAGCTGGGCCCTGGGACCGCTCCAAGGGCTCGGGTCCCCTCCAGCCCCCGTGCCACACTTCTGAGCTCTGCTTCCCTTGTGGCTGTCACGAGAATAGAGCCCGAGGCTGACAGAGTGGATGCCAGTTCAGGAGAGAGGGGAGGATGGATGGCCAGAATGTCTTCTCCCTCAGTCCAAGTTACGAGCGCAAGAGCCGAGCAGTGTGGGTAAAGGAAGAGGGCAGACCTGGGTAGGGGTTAGGAACGACTGATAAGGCGCACATCCAGTGTGAAATTAATAGATGACTTGGGTTTATCACCTTTGTCTGAACAAGTTCATGAGTTATGGTATGGCTTAGTTCCATGTACTTGCTTCTCAGCACGGGGCTATTGTTTTAGTGTTGCTTACTGTATTATGTTTTGTGTAGTGTGATAGACCTACGATATCTGTCCCATTGGCGGTGGGACAATGTACTGACGTGTACATTACACAGAGTGAAGCACGGTGTGGATTAAGCTTGTAAAATGGTACAATAGATGAATGCAATACTGGTGCGAGAACAGTTTAATTAAAATGACAGCTCTGGGGGTGGGGGGTGGAGCTGCGAGCTCCTTGCTTGATTTTGACATCTTAGGGAGACAAATTCCTCGTTTTTGGTCTACAAGAAACACCGTCACATATCCCAAGATGCCTCACCACTTCAGTAGTTTATTTTCTGGTAGGCTTGGTAGTGGCATAAAGATTAAATTAATAGAAAAATACAAGAGGGACGCTAGTTGACCAGTAATAGGAAACGAGCATTCGGCTGGCTGGTTTCCAACCCATGTGAGCAAATGCACATCTTTCTATCTGCTACTAGAATTCAGAGAGGCAGCAACTCCAAGACTGAAATGTTACGTGCTTCGTTGTTTTGATGAGTGGATGGTAGGAATGGTAGCTAGCATTAAGGCAGAAAATGTGAGTGCTTGTATTTCTCCCAGTTTGCCGGGGATGGAATGTAGGGCTGCACACGTGAATATGGAATAGTCTGGTTTTGTTAGGTGGAGGGATGGTAAGCCGGAATGCGGGTCTCTAAATTATCCAGGTCTCCTCTAACTCTGAAGAGAAGAAAACTGAAATTAGTAAAGTTAACAATGAATAGACCACCTAAAATGTCTTGAGTGTATAGCATGGCTGAAATGGGATTTTATCTGCATGGATGCGTGACAAGTTGTTAGACCTTGTCTCATGAAGGAATAAATGAATTATTACTAAAGCTGGGATAGTAAGTGGTAAGTTGAAAAGCGGGGAAAAAATCATGTTAAGCTGGCTTTATCAATTGAAAATTCACCTCAAGTTCATCCTACGAAGTTAGTTCCAATGTAAGGAGGAGGTGAAGGAGATTTGTGATTACTGTAGTGTCTCAGAGATGATCTGTCTTCGTGCTAGGACGCATCCTACGAAAGCTGTGCCCTTTCCTGCCAAGTGTAAAATGACTCCGATATCTCAGGTTTCTCGCACTGTACAAGATGCGTAGTCAAGTCCTTGTCCAATACGTGAATACAGGGAGATAACAAATACAGCTGCCCCATCGGTGTGTAGATATCAAGCAATCCACCTGTAACTCACGTCTCAGCGCCTAAGTGTGGCTGGTGAACATGCTGCCATCTGCTACTCCATGTACTGCTAGAAATAATCCAGGAAAAATCTGCAGCAGGAGGGCACAGTTACCAGTACGGGGCCACATTTCATCAGGATGAACCATCGGACTGAGCTAGAAGGTCAATGACCCAATGGCTCATGATTCTGAAAGGGGGATGAAATTCACAGGTGTTTGTCCTCAGTTCCTGCCGTTGAATTATCATAGCTTTTCATGTCGTTCATCAAGGGGAGATCCCACGTGACCAAAGAACAATGTTTAAAGTCAGAACCCCTACGTATTTTGTGACAGGTTTTTCTGGTTTTCTGCAAAACCTTCACCTGTTTATGGAAGGTCGGCCTTAATCGTGGGTGGTGGGGTTGGATGCACTACTGTATAATGTTCTGGTGGTTCATTTGTAGGTTTCCTGGTATTTTTAGTTTGTTTAGGGGGTGTGTTAGTAGTGTTGGACCATACTACTGCTGTGGTTATAGAAGATTAACCCAAGACGTGAAGTCTAATATTTGAAGTCCATTATCCTTAGGTTTATCAGTAGGTTTTATTGATAAAGTCTACACAAATTGAAATTTTAATTCAATTTAATACAGAGGAGTGGGTAACTCAGAGCGGTGAAGGAGGTGCCGGATTTCTTCCCGAGTTTGCAGTTGAGGTTGCTGCTACTTTGTTTTTTGTTGTTGTTGTTTTTTTTTTTTTTTT
>NW_022900924.1:14498520-14511476 GCF_012274545.1 Fukomys damarensis | reverse complement strand
TTGTTGTTGTTTTTTTTTTTTTTTTGGTATGCCAGTTAATAGGAATAATATAAACCCTACACCTTCTCATCCAATGAAAAGGTGTAATGAATTAACTGTTACTAATATCATCTTAATAAGGAATATTAGCAAATATTTTAAAATTTCATCAAGGTGTGGATCGGAGTGTAGCAGAGAAAATTCAGTACCAGAGCATGTCACAAGCGATGCTGCAGATATAAGTATCATTGGAGCTAGTCTAGTGGGAAGCTGATATAACTCGGTTCACGAACTTAATTCTTGCCATGATTCTGGTCACAAAGCAGATTGGACGAGAACCAAATCAAATTTCCCCCTAAGGTAGGCATTGAACCTAATCACTGAATTCGATTTGGTTCTCATCCAACTGGGCCAATGTGACAAATGGGAGGTGAAACTGGAGAAACAGAAGCCGGCCTTATTTCTGCTTTCCCTTTATCCCATTCGGGTGTGGTTGGCACCACTCAGGCCTGGGCTGGGTCTTCTGTCCCCAGTAAATCCCCTCAGCCACACCAGAATGACGCTGGGCTGATTCAGTTGGACTTTTCTTACTCAAGGTGGCACGGTTGGTTCCCTCTCGTAGGTGGGTTATATTTCATTGGCATGGATTTATATTTATCCGTACATCCATCTGAAAGCTCAGAAAATGGGAACCTCCCCCTAAAGGACCCTAATAACTAAAAACAAGGAACGCATTCTTTACATTACTTTCAGGTTTGGGCAACCAAAACAATTTTGCCTGGAGCATGTAGCTACCAAATTCCATTAGAGTTGGGGAACAAAGTGAATAGAGTAAAGGGAAGAGATTTCTTTGCTTTTCCTCCTCCTCCTCCTCCTCCTCCTCCTCCTCCATGTATACCTTAATCATCACAAAGGGTAATGGAGTGTATCCAGAGGGAAGACAGGCATCAGGCATCCTGGGAGCCTGCCCCGGGCTGTCACCATGAACTCACTGCCCTTCCACAGGTGGTGAATTCAATGGCGGGAGGGACTCGGGCCCATCTAGGACCCGCAAAGCTGTCTTCGATATATGCTCCCCACTGGGGCTGGCCTCAGACTTCCAGGCACAGCACACTTGCCCACTGTTCAAGACCTCCTCCACCCACCCCGAGTGGAGCCCAGCTGCCCTTTCCCATCCCACACGCAGGAGGATGGATGGCAATCCTTGTGCCGCTCACTTTGGCTCAGGTCTGAAGCCGCAGTCTCCTCTGGTCACACAAACACTGTCCGACTCCTGGCTCCCAGGTCCTCCCTGAGTGGCTTTGTATCGCTCCTTTCTTCTGCAAACAAACTCACTTTCACTTTGCACTATTCATTTCACTCTTCTTCCTCTTTCCTCCAGGGGAGAGAGAATAGCCCAGGAAGGCCAGGGAGGGTGAAGACCACCACTTCCAGGCCTTAGAGCTTCCCACTTGAGCCCTGGGGGCTCCCCGACATCCCTCCCTGATCACAGTGCCCACCTGAGCCCCACCCTTGGGGCATCCTCTGTAACCCCAGAACAAAGGGAGCTGCCACCTGTTCTGATGGCAAGGACCAGCAAGACGGCCACACTGCGTGCCACTGCAACCACTGGCAACTCCTGCTGCGGCGAAGACTGGAGGGTCAGCAGGACGATGGCAGCCAGCCTCCGACATCAGGCTTCTGGATCCAGGCCAGGTGGTGTTCAGTCAGCAGTCGCTGTTGTCATCATCAAAGGGGGAAAGCAAGGGCAGCTGGGGTACCTTGTTTTGGATTCCTGATTTGCACCTATAGCTCTTATTTCCCACATCTTGCCAGGTACTCGCCAGATTCCTGTCACTTAGGGGCAATGAGGCTGAGAAATGTATCACAAAAACCCCAGGAAGGGCAGCAGCAATACCAGGGCTCGTGGCTATCGTCTTTGAGCGCCTGCTGATTATCGAGCCCACGCTAAGCTTTGCCTAATGTCTTGCTCCTCAGGCTGTGGTCCCCAGACCAGAAGCCTTGGCGTCGCCTGGGAACTGGTTGCAAACTTGGTTCGGAGGGTTCTACCCAGGACTTCTTTGTTCCCCCCAGCCCCCCAGGGAGCGGAAGTTACCAGGCACTGCTGATGTCTGGGAACATGGGCAGAGTGCCTCCCGGCTGACAAGGACAGCTGCTTACAAAGGGACTCAGCCCCTCGCTCCAGGAGGAAAGCACAAAGGGAGCCATGTCCCCCAGAGTGATTCTGAGATCTGAGGAATATAGCAGCTCGACTGTGTCATAAAAGGGTAGGACGGAGCGAACGCAGTATTTTCCACTGCCCTAGGATGAGGTGTTCAGTCTGTTCTGCCTCGGTGTGTTTTCAGGTCACGTGTATTTGCCAAAATAGCCTCATAAAAAGGATTCTGTTTGTCCTTCTTGAGTTGTACACTTACAATCCTAGAGTGGCTCTTCTGGCCGGGCTTTCTCTAACAAAAGTCTCTGTTGCCATAGTTCTCTGTGTACTCAGCGCTGCAAGCCAGAAATAAAACACAATACTCGACTCTCAGCGGCTTGGGGATGAAGCCTTCTGATCTCACCGGTTCGAGGCTGCAGCCCAGCATTTAGAATGGCTCCTGGCACATAGTACATGCTCAGTAAGTATTTGTGGGAGAGCATGCATAAGTGGCTAAACCCAAGCTGCATATCACTGAGGAGTGGTAGTGCTTAGGATGGAAGCCAGACTCAAATCAGCAAGTTGCTGGACATTCCAAGTAATTTACAACAGCTGTTTGCAGCTTCTTGTCATGAACAAAAAAAGGGCAGCCTCCTTCTGTTAACGCGCACATGCACACTTGGACACACACACACACACACACACACACACATGCACATTTACACACAGAGACAGCGGGCCACACACACACAGCTGTATGTAACTATGCGGTACACATAGTAAATTTGTCTCCCTATCTGTGGTACTAATTACTACAACTGTGTGGACTGGAGCCGTAGCAAATCAAGTAGCAAAATCATGTTTTCCGATGGCACTGAGCAATTTTTACTTTGTATTATACACACTCACCCACCAGAAGAAATATTTGCAGGGAAGATTTTTCATGGTGAACCCTGGGCCACGGTTCTCCCCATGGAACTGTCTGACTGAAGCCGGACAAATCCAGTCTCATCATTCTTTAGAGATCAGAGAAACCGTCCTTTGAGGAAAGCCAGGCTGGGCTGGCCCAGGGGCCTCTGCAGGACCTCACTGGGAAGCTCTGTCATCCTAAGAGGACTGGGCTGTCTTTTTTCTTTCCCCCTCACTACTGGGCATTGAACCCTGGGCCCCCACACTGAGCTACATCCTCAGCCATTTTTTAATTCTTAATTTGTGACAGGATAGCTCTAGGTTGCCCAGGGTGAACTCAGACTTGTGAACCTCCTGCCTCAGCTCCAGAGAGTGCCGGCATTACAGGTGTCCACCACTATTCTCGGCTTGGCTCCTCTTTTAGCTATCGCTTCATCTTTGGCGACTGAAGCCCAGACAGTTGATTTCCTTCCACTATCCTGTCTCTCAGAGGTACACTCTCAACTCCATAAACCTCCTGCTTATCAATATTCTCTTACATATCATTGTGGATGGCAGCAAATCGGGAGAAGGGACAGAAAGAAGCAGGGGGAAGTGGGGAATGAAGGAAGAGAAAGAGGAGCAATATAGAAAAAAAGGAAGGAAGGGATTGAAGGCTAAGGTTCTTTCCAATCCTATCTTTTCCTCAGGCTGGTTTGTATCTGAGAACTACATTTCCCAGGCTCCTTTGCACTCCGGATAGGTTTATCCTTATCAAGAAAGGGAGGGGAAGAGGGGACTCGTGGGTATTTCTATCCATGCTTTCCTTTCTCTGGTCCCGCCAGACAACCCACCCCTCTCCATAGTCCCTGCTCCTATCAACAGCCCTTGTGATGGTTCTAGCCCTTTCCGGATGGCTCTGGCTTCTGCTAATACCACTTCCTCTTCCTGTTTCTTCAATCCTAAAGGCAGAACCTGCTTCTCAATACGTCTAGTACCCAGGTAACCTCATCATTCCGTCTGGCTTCTCAGTTCTTTTATCAAGTGTGTAACCAGTCCCTTGTGTTAAATTCTCCCTGTGTGAAAATCCTGGGGTGTTTTGCTGTGTTTCATTTTGTTTTCTTGTCTACATCCTGACTTATGTGGATGGTCTCATTAACGCAGTTTTCTAAATTGTTACGTAGCTGAGGTCTGCTGCTAATGTCATTCTACCACCTTTTTTTTTTAAACCACATTCTCCACTCTCCTGTGTGTCTCATCTTGTTCCCATACTGTTTAAATTTTGAACCCCCAACATATTCTCCATAACACTTACCTGTTCTCAAGTAAGATTCACCTCATCTACTAATTCTTTTGAGTGTTCAAGTATGGACCCAGGGCCTTTGCACTGAGCATCTCTGGCCCTTCACTTATTTTTTCTAAGTTACTAAATTGCCCAAGCTCAAACTTGTAATCCTCCCACCTCAACCTTACCAAATGCTGAGATTACAGGCATTTTCGCTGCGCCTTGCCCCATCTGGTCATTCTTACGAAGGTGTAACCTGTAAATAGCTTTTCTCTTTACCTTTTCTAGGAATCTCTGCATTGGAACCAGAAGCCAACTGTAATACCCAGGCGAGAAGCTCCCATCTCTGTGGGACACAGCAGTAGACAAGTTTCTTCTCGTACTTCCAGTCATGTTTTGGAGCAGAAGCTATGTGACCACATGCAAAACAGGGGCAGACGCATTCTGGGCAGAGTGAGGGCCGGGAGGGTATGAAAACAACAGCTCAAAATGTAAGCACACAGTGGAATCACACATGTGTGGGTTGTTGGAACAGAAATCCCAGGCCCCACCTTCATGGCTTCAGATCCGTAGGGCCAAGGACCAGCCTGAGCACACAGGTTTCAAATATATTTCTGGGTGATGCTGATGCTGCCTGTCTGGGGACCCCACTCCGGGAACTACTGGGTTCAATATAACAGCCTGTGCTTATTAGGAATTTAGTGTACACCAAGAGCTGCCTTAAATTCTTTTCAAATATTAAATCGCTTAATCCCTGGGGCAACAAGATGAGGACACTGAGGTCCAGAGAAACTGAGAAGCATCATGAAGTCACTGGCGTGTTGGATTCGGCAGGTCCGGCTCCAGGGCCTAGTGGAACACTGGCTATGGGTTACAGGGTGCCTGGAAATGGAGGCTGTAGAGCATGGAGAGGCAGGGGTTCTAGCTCACATGCCAGCTGTGGGGTCCTGGGCAAGTCATTCTGACCTATGTGTGCCTCAGTTTCCTCACCTTCAAAAGGCAGATCCTGACCATCGCCATCTTGTAGAGCTCTCACAAGAGTGTCACAAGCAGATGAGGCAGACCAGACACAGGATCACCTCCCCAACGAACCACCTGCACCTGTGTCCCCTGTTCAAGCCTCTGGCGAGTCCGCACTATGATAAGTGACATGGGTGACATTTAGTGCAGTACTTGGCATGCTGGGTAAGAAGGACAAAAGTACAGATGTTAGAGGTCACACTTAAGGAATGCCATATTTTCAGCTAGGTGTGGTGGTGCACACCTCTAATCTCAGCTGCTTGAGAGGCTGAGGCAGGAGGATTGCAATTCCAAGCCCAGCCTGGACAATTTAGTAAGACTTGGTTTCAAAACATAACAAATGAAAAAGGATACTGTCGTTCTTAAACCTCAAACACTTGGCATATAATAAGTTATTTGATATATATCTGATAAATTTAACTATTGTCGTTTTATCATTGTGATCATCATTCACCCGTATACATTCAACCCAGCCAAAAGAACATAATTTTCCTCTCAAGTCCTTTTTGTCCCTGTTGCTGTGTGGTCTGTCACCCTCCTTTATCCCCTTCATAGCACCTGTGGGTCTGAACACATCACACCCGGTCTGTTTATCTCCATGTCTATGGCATTTCCCCCTTCTCAGGGCTACAGAACGATTTTCTCAGACCCTATGTGCTTTGCTTTGGAGGCCCTCTGACCATAATAAGAGCACCCTCGATCCTTGCTTTAGTGTAATTAAATACTGAAATAGTTTGTTTTTATCTTTTTCATATAGGCAAGATTTAACCAGTTTTCATGGACTCTGTGAATTTCATTTTTTTCCCATACAAGAAAAAAAATTTTTTAAACATTCCTGGCACCCAAACATTTCATTATTTCCTTTTCACTGAAAAGAATTTAAAACATGATGGATTCCCAAAAGTATGTTGAGCCTCGTGGGTGGGTAAGGCCCGAAATGGTAGGAGTCCCGCCCATTCCCTCACTGCAGTCCCATTCTGGGGTCCCAGCTGGACAGGGCTGCTGCAAGGCATCATGGGAGGAGTCACTATGCAAATATGGCCTCCAGGCCCCACCTCTGCCCGACACTTTAGAGAGGGCAAAGACTTGGGGTGATCATCGCCCTAGGCTGCCCCTGGGGCCTGACCTGGAGCACCCGCCTTAGGGCTGCCCAGGCAGGGACAGCATCCAGACTGACCCTCACCCTCCTCCCCAGCAGAGTCCCGAGCTGACCTGTTGAAATGGGCCTTTTGTTTCCCTGACCCTGAGGTCATCTGTTTTCAGAAGGTGAAATATGGCCGCCTGGCCGAGGACAGAAGCCGGGGAGATAAGCGCCAAGGAGGAGCCTCCCGTCCAACAAGCCGTGACTAATGATGATTGGGGTGAGTTTGGCAGGGCAGAATTTATTGGGCTGCTGGTTCTCCGGGGATTAACTCTTAGTGGATCTTGAGCCCCTGGCCAGGGTGTCCTGGCTTTCAGGCACGCTGGGCTCTGGATTCTGTTCCCGGTGTGTGGTGAGCAGGCAGAACAGAGGTAGAAAGGGAAGGAGAGCCGAGGAAGGGACAGATGAGCTTCTAAACCACGTCTCCCAGCCTACGAGGCAGTGAAATGAGCTCACGTTTCTCGTGTTCCTGAAGACCCAGCACAGACACTGAGCCCTTCCCTGCATCCACTCATCGACTCTTGACAGATCTATAAAGCACGTATGACCAGATGAGCCCGTTCATAGTCGGGGAAACTGAGGTGCATGTATTTTCTGTGCCTGCTGTCTGGTGGAGGAAGCGGAGCTCAGAGCAGGAAGCGACAGGGCTGGGACTCAACTTGAGACCTGGTGATTCTGACACTGGGAGGATCCCTGAATCTGAGGTCAGCCTGGGCAACTCACTAAGACCTGGCCGCAACATACAAAAATAAAACGGGTTTGGGTTGTAGCTCGGCACCCTCTGGCTTTAATCCTCAGTACAGAAAATTGTTTTTAAAAGTCACAGGATCCATGGGTACCCAGTCACCAAGCAGCCTGGAGGACGGTAGGACAGCAGTGTACTTCTGTATGATGCGGGGGGATGGAGGACAAGAACCAATGTGCCCACACAAGAAATGTGAGAATGGAAGACCCTTGGGGGGCATGAGAGATGCCCACATGTGTCATGTTGTCATTGGCTCCCTGACTTTCCAGTCCATTTATAATGTACCCACCAACTCACACTTAGCAGAAACACACACACACGTGCGCACACACACATGCACCCACCCACATACGTGTGTGAGTTTCTGAGTGTCTGGTCATTTTAAACTCACCTATGCCAGTGGTTCTCAACCTGCGCTGTTTTTCTCCCCAGAAGACAATGAGTAAGATTTCGATATACTTTCGGTTGTCACAACGTGGGGGGTAGCGTGTGCTCTTGGAAACTGTAGGCAGAGGTCGGGGATGCTGCAGAACCCCAGGACAATGCATGGGAGAGTTCCCACGGTGCCCCAAATGTCCACAGAGGGAAGTTGACCAAGGCTGGTCTCAGCTGGTAGTCCCCAACCTGGTATCTTAAGGAGCCTGCTAGAAACACAGATTCTGGGCCTCCCCATGGAGGAGGTCTGGCTGCAGAAGGGCTGAGAATCAGTCTTGGCATCTGTACTTCCCACTAGAAGCTTAGGAGATTTTGTCTTACTAACCAGAGCTTTGAAACTGTTGCTTTTGGTCCCAGAACCCCCAAATCAAAGATCACTTTAGGATTTAAATAGCACAGCCCTCTTACGAGGGCCTCCTAACTCTGTCCTCCCCAGAAATCGAGCCAACTTGCCTCCCAGCCCCAGAGTTCACCAGGTTTGCCTACGGGTTGAATCTCTAAACAGTCAGGGCGATCTACAGTTTCTTTGCCTCGGCTGCCTTTCACTTTTAAAACCAGGAGGAATTCGAAGAAAATGTAAGCCATATGTTTCAGAATCATTTACACTTAAATCATGAAAGTATGCCATAGTTTTTAAGAGCTATTTGATGTCCAAAACACCTTGCGAGGATCTTTAAAATAAGTGTTTTAAAGTCTCTTTTTACTTTCAGTTGGATTTTGCTCTGGGTAAGTGAATTCAGACGATATGGGTCTGGGGGCTGCCAGAGAGCCCCAGTCATGAATCTGAGGGAAATTCGATCCTGGCCAAATCAGTTCCTCCTCCCATGCGCTGCACCCTTTGAGATGTGTCCCTTCCATGCAATAAAATGGATCTCGTTTTCCCAATGAGTCTGGATTCAACTGACCACTCATTTTGGTCTTTAACCATCTTCCTTTTCATTTTACGCCCTGAAATTGCCCGGGTTCCATTTTAAAACCATTTCGCTTCTCTTTACTCGGAGATCCAATTCCTTCCTCCAGGGGGTTTGGTATTTCAAAATAGTAACTCAGCACCGCTGCCAACAGCACACTTAACTCCTCTTCCTGCCCCCCAAGGAGCCCTGGAGGGAGGCCTCATTTTAGAAGCAATCATGAATTTACTTACAGTACAGGTGTCCCTACCTTTTTGGAAAAGAGAGTTGGCAAAATATCTAACCTAAGACATGATTCTGCCCAGCAGCTCTGCCTTGGAAATCATTCCAAGTGTGGAGTAATTATAGCTTGTCACCCAGATAAATGAGCACCATTTATAGTGGGGGAAAAAAAACTGAGAGCAACTTAACAATGGCTCGCAGTTTTTGTTTTTGCTTTTGTTTTTGTTTTCTTTTTGTAGTACTGGGGATTGAACCCAGGGCCTTTGCACTAAGCTGTATTTCCAGCCCTTTTTAAAGGTTATTTTTAAACTTTTAGACAGTTTCACTCAGTTACAAACTTGCGGACACAGGGCTCAGACTGGCCATCTTCCTGCCTCAGCCTCCCAGAGTGTTGGGATTGTACATGTGGCCACCACGCCTAGCTACAGTGGTGGTTTTCGTCTCAGAGTAGTCAGGGACACTAATAGCCCTAAGGCTGCTTAGCCATGGCAAGCAGAATGGTGTCTTTGTAATATTTAAGCAGAAAAGTTGCATGTGTTTCTAGGAGGGAGAGCTACTTCAGGAAATTTCTAAGAAGGTGTTGGAACAGACAGGAAGAAGGAAAGGTGCTCCAGCCAGGTGGAACAATGTGTGCAGAAAACTGCAAGTCATTCTATGCTGCCGAAGCTCAGAGTGTCAGGCAGCAAGACGGCGAGGCTGAGGCTGAAGCAGGAAGCAGTGTGTGGAGGTCTTGAATGCTGAGTTGAGACGGTTGGGCCGTGGCCTAAAGGCAGGCGGGAACCACTGAAGGTATCTGAGCGTGGCAGAGCCCAGCCGACTTCCACTTTGGTAAGATGGCCCTGCCCACAGCATGCAAAAAAAGATAAAAGCAAAAGAGGAGGCTGTGTGACCTCACTGGCACTGATTTAAATGGCACCCAAAGGAGATGCTGAAAGTCTTAGTGATCTAGGTCAGCTCATTCTTTCAATGCTCATTCCTATTGGCAGTGGAGGTGAGATTCGTCTGAGTCGTGTCTGAGGGGCTATGGAAGAAGCCGATGACTGACTGGACTTGGGAAGCAAGGAAGGGGATAGATGAGCCCAGGTGTGTGGTGTAGACAGTTGGAGGGGAAATGGTGCGATTCGCTGAGCCAAAGATGAAAGGATGGCAAGGCCAGGTTTGGAAGAAAGACAATGAGTCCCATGTGGCATAGGATGGGGGGAGATGGAGAAGCCCAGCCTACAATGGCTCCCTGACCATGCAGACAGGCTGGGCTGGGGGTTCCAGTGCGAGACTTGGCAGCATTATTTTGGGATCTGAAACCATGTGTGAAGAGAAGGTTAGAGAAAGAAGGTGTACTGAGTGAATGAGTGACAGAACCATCAAGGGCACCACAAGACACTTTTAAATATCAAAGCCTATTATCAGAAGTCTATGGGTGCATTAAAAGTGGCATAGACTTTTCCTTTGCTGCTGGTGCACTGGCTGGATGTGTGTAGAGAAATGTGGGCAGCCTGCACCGTGGGGACAAAGCAAAGATGAACATGGAAGCAGCGGGGTTAGAGTATGACTTAAAGGGAACATGTGGGCAGAGACAGACAATGTCCATGGATAAGAGAATGCATAATACAGCAGAAATGGGGGTCCAGGGCCTGAAAGAAGAGAGCGGGAAGTAGTGTCTACAGAATAAAGTTTACCTTTATTTAAAGTTTACAAAGCAGAAGAGAGGAGGAGCCATAAAGAAAGAGACCAACCCCGGACCTGGAGAACCACCTCCCAGGGTCTGGCTCACCGATCCGGGCTGAGAGGTGCCCTGGACCTGATGGAAGGGGGCTGGGTGAGAAGTACCCCTTCCCCTCTGCAGAAACTGTCACAGCCCTGGAAGGAGCCTCTCCACCTGCCTCCTGGCTCCAGCCGAGACAACTCAAATCTCCAGAAGGACCGACCTCAGGTCGTCCCATCCCCATCTGGAAGTGGAGGGAGCAGGGCTCGTGTATAGAGGAAGGGGAATTTTCAACACTCCCAATGGTATCATCGAGGTATCACTACCCTGGAGAGGTAGTGAGTGGCTCATGCCCAGAGGAATTTAAACTGCTGCTGGATGAATCCTTGAGCACATGGGGAGGGTTCTGATGTCCAAAATGCACCTGAGTCCACGATCTATCCATTCCTTTCCTCTTGTAGCATTGTGCTTGGCACAGAACTAGCACTGAACAGTGTTGGTTGTTATTATCATCATTAATGTCAGAGTGTCCAACGGAAATGACCGACGAGGCCAGGTAGTGGCAGTGACTTCCTCTCAGAGGACCTTGTCTTACCACAGCCCTGCAATGCCAACAGCATCGTGATTTTCCAAGGGAAGCCAGAACTATAGGCCATAGGTGAAATTTTAAAATATTGGCTCAACAAGCATTTTTAACATTGGGCAGGTGAAAAAAGAAATGCACAAAGGTCAGCTCTGCCCACATCCTCTTGGACCTCTAAGTTGGGGTCTGTCTTGTCTGTGCCTAAGCATCTGGACTCTGGGGCTGAGGTTCTGTCCTGATTCTCCATCCAGCTGCTGTGTGAACTTGAGCAGGTCACTTAGCTGCTCAGTGCCTCAGTCCCCCCTGCCACCACCCCGCTTGGGAAATGGGAAGACTAATACAGTGCTTCCTCCCCAGGATCACTGCGTGGATTACATGAGATAACGCGGCCCAAGCTCCTGCCTGGTGTTCCACACATGGTAAGCATTAGGAAGTGATAATTGTTGTTGCTGCTATTGATTTTTGCCTGTGTTCAAGTCACGCTTTATGGCGCAGGCAGAGGGAATCCGTGGCAGATGATCCGCCGCACCCCATGCTGAGGCCTGGGCTCTTCCCAGCGCATTGCCCGGGGGTCTTGGCCCACAGCTTCTTCCCGTTACAGGCGCGTGGAGTGATTGCTGGCTGCCTACGCACCTGGTGACAACGTTAACCTGGCTGCCGGGATTTAGGGCGGGGAAGAGCAGAGTGCTGAAACCTGTCCCCGAGAGGTGGAGACAGCTGAGCTGGTGCCAGGGCTCCGCAGGAGCTGGGTGTGCTGATGCTCATCCAGTGGGCGGGGAAGCCTGTCCGAGCTTTTCTGGCTCTCTTGGGGCTCACAGACGGATGTGCGCACCAGCCCCCGGGGACAGTGCTGACGCGCAGATGCTGATCCCTCAGGCCTGGGGTGCGGCTTCGACTGCATTTCTGGTGGCAGCAGGTCCAGGGGCCTCTGAGGAGCAACACTGGACCCTTTCCCAGCTGTGGTCCAACCCCAAGTAGCTCCAAGTAAGGTGGGGCTCTTGGGAGGAAATGTCCTTTATCACACTGCTGAAAAGGAGCTGAGTGAGACTTGGGTCCTGTGACTAAGGCTTCTTGTTTCTATCAGATAAAGTTTTTTCTTAATATTTATTTTCCCCTGCCTCATGCATACCTCCTCCTCCTCCTTGCTTTCTCCCCTTTCTGTTCCTCTTCTTCCTCCTCCTCTTCCTTCTCTTCCTCCTCCCCTTCTTCTCCCTTCTTTTCCTCCTTCCTTCGATAAGGCACATATCCATCCTGAATTTCACAAGCTCCTAGGATCAGTGGGCCCCTCAACCCCTGAAGCTAGAAGCCATTGTATATGTGCTTCTTCCAAGCAGAAGAAAGTAAAACTATCTGCTCCTCTCTTGCTCCCCTCAAGGAGCCTGGCTTCCCCAGGTGTGACAGGGAGTCACGCGTGCTGTCTGGAAAGTGACCTCAGTTTGGAATCGCATGGGCCAGGGATAAGAACAGGGACAGGCTGTCCTTGTGACGGCCCGGGTCTGTGGGCGGCCACTGACTCACACCCTCTGCGTCTGTCCCTGGCCTGGGCAGCGAGAAGCCTGTCCCTGGTGGAAGGGGAGCTGGAGACAAGAGGGTCTTTGGAGCTCACTCCTGGGGACTGGATGTGAGAAAACTGAGGCCCAGGCTGCAGTGGGCATGTTCAGTGTCCACAGAGCTGTCGACCTCAGCCTCCTTCCTTATGAACCACCCCTGCCCCAGACACACATGCCTGCGCCCTGACTTCCTGTTCCCCAGGCTGGGGACACCTCTGCCATCCTGCACTGATCCCAGCTGGGACCCGGAAGATTTTAATGTCTCAAGCTGCTTTTAATGAAGTATTTTAAAAATCAAAGGCCCCAGAGCCCTTTCTCCACTGTCACCCATGGGACAGTCAGCAGACTTTATCTGCCAGCA
>NW_022900924.1:14493384-14498318 GCF_012274545.1 Fukomys damarensis | reverse complement strand
TAAAAAAAAAAAAAAAAAAAAAAAGAAGAAGAAGAAGAAGAAGAAGAAAAAGAAAGATATCTGAGGCCCCCGGAATCTTAACAAGACAGCTCTGTTTCTTATCATCTTCGAAAAGCCTTTATGAAGCCTCTCTGGGCTCATGTGGCTGAATGAGGCACTTTACGAATCGCCGATCAGCGGGCCATCCGCGAACTTGCACCACAGGCCAACTGTGTGAAGCGGCAACATGGGGTGGGGGGGCGCAGGGCCCCGAGCCGTGACCTCCACGATGCCCAGGGTCCACCCGATCGGAGTCAGGGGACAGGTGGTGAGTGTCACCGAGGTTAGAGGAGGAAGAAAAGGGACAGATCCCGGTACCGGGTCGCTGAACCTCCCACACCCTGGCTAGCCCATGATCAGAGCCCCGGCCGCTCTTCCCTTCCTCCGTCTCTTTGGAGCACGAGGTCATTTCCGCACCCAGCAGAAGCCTGGCACCCAGGAACGCCTCCCAGCACAGATGCTTGCAGATCTTCGTCACCGGAAAGGGCCCACTGGTTGCATGGGGACCTGCAAACGGACACCAGAGAGTGGAGCCGTCCCAGTTCACCTGGGGGCCCCTCCTCCTGCCGCAGACCATCGGATAAGAGACTTCCGTCGAATGACTTTCCCTCCCTGGGCTTCCCTTTCCGGTGGGCGGGGCCGCACTGCGGACCTGGTGGGTTTCTGTGAGATGCCTGTATGGGCTGGGCAGGCACACAGGTATTGGCCACCCTGGCTGCCAGTAGCACCGCTGGCAGTGTGGTCACTGTGCCTGACACCTTTCCTCTCTCCGGCAGCTCTGTTGAGCAGAGCATGACATTCTGGCCTCCTCACTGCAGACCTTAGAACCTTAGACTTTAGGTAGTTCATTCATTTCAGCTTCTCAACATACTTATTTTTTGTTTGTTTGTTTTGAGCCCTACTGTGTGCTGGGGCCATCTGGGTACTGCCGATACAGGCAGGAACAGGAGAGCATCTTTCCCCCTCGAGGAGTCTTTGCCAGGGATGGTGGACCTCGCACCTCCAACCCATGGAATTGATCAAAGCTCCCCATACCTGCATACACAGGGTGTAGGGCCCTCCTCTGGGGACCCTCACCTGCACGGCTGCATGAAAAATAACTTTTAGCATAAGCATTTGGGACATATGCATTTCTTAAATTTTTGCTTAGATTTGAAATTCCAATCGAATGAGGTGTCCTGTATCTTATCTGGCATCTCTTTTCCCGAAGGATACGTCTCTAAGACATCTCACCCTCTTCCTGCTCATATCTGCATCGATCCGTAGCCCAGCTGATGGCCGACCTCACACGTGCTCTGGACTCCGTGTGCCCTCCTGAAACTAGAGGTTTCCTTACAAAGCAAGAAGGATATTAAGGTCAGCAGCCAGCAGGCCCTGCTGTAGTTCATTTGTAACAAGGGGTGATATTTATGTCCTTGGGCACAGTGTATAGGGTCAGGGAGGAAGGATGGGTTCTGTTAAACACTGCGGTCCTTACCTTTACTCAGTCTTTTCCAAAGCACCCTCACCGGGAACACTGTCTCAGGTCCCTGTGCATCTCAGGGACACAACACCCAGCACCCGCACGTTGAGGGAGACTTTTATTCGGACTCACGTTTCAGAGCTTTCAGTCCTCGCATGGTTGGCAGCACCGTGGAGAGGCCTGGATGGAGGGAAACCGCTCACATCATGGCGTCCAGGAAGAGAGACGAACCCTTCCGGGTCACGCCCCGGAGACCTGCGTCTCCCCGCCTGGCCCCGCCTCCTAACAGCACATTCAGCAAGGATTCATCATTGGATTAATCTCCCGAAGATAACGGCACCCCTGTGACCCAATCCCCTTCCAAAAGCCCCGCCTCTGAATACACGAGGCTTTGGAGGACATCAGAGATCTCAACCATAACAACCACTTAGGCAGACTTCTGCTGGCCCCTTTTTTCATTTGAGAAAACAGAAGCTCAGAGTAGCCATCTGATTTGCCGAAGGTCACATGGAAAGGAAATTAGATGGCAGTCCAGGTTCTCGAGTCACGACAAGCCTGGCGTGGTAGTAGGTACAAACCTATTCGGTGGGAGACTGCCTTGGGTATCATTTAACCCTGAGCATCTTTTATAGCGTCTGGCACTGAACAGGAGCTTGTGCCACTTTTCTCTTGCTGCGGGACAGACGCTACAAACTCAGAGACCTGACGCACAGCTCCTGCGTCCTGGTTTCCCTGGCTCAGAAGCCTGAGCACAGCCGAGCAGGGTCCCCTTCTCAGGACCTCACGGGAGTGGACACACTCAAGGTGCCACCCAGGCTGTCAACCTGGGGAATGACTGGGGAAGAATCTGCTTCAGGCTTGTGTAGGTGGGTGGCAGAAGTCACTGTCTTGTGCTGTATAAACCTGCAGCAAGAGGGGAGACAGTTTCTGGCCTCAGGGAGCTCCTGACCTTGTTTTATAGGCTTCCCCCTGATTAAGCCAGGCCCACCCAGGACAATCTACCTTTTGATTAAACTCAGAGATAAACTGATTTAGCAGTTTAAACTGCAGCAAACCCTCATCACTGTACAGATCATGGTCACACCAAGGGGAGGGGAACTGCAGGGCGTATACCAGGGCTTGAAATGATGTGGGCCACACTTGGGTCTGCCTGCCACAGCGCCAACATGTGCTCCGAATCAACAACCAAATGCAGGAATAAACAAATGCCTATAAAGGGACTGAACGATGCTGTGCTTGCTAAAGATGAAACTGTGAACAGGACCATCCTTCGGCTCCGAGAACAGTATTCTTTCTCTGCACCACCCAGCTCCTCATCCAGGGAAACCCTCAACTCTGTACCCAGTGCAGATCCACCCGGTCCACCCCGGCAGGAAACAAAGAACCCCAAAGAGAAGCCACGCGGACGCAGCAAGGCCGTAGATCACGCCGCAGCCCCAACGTCGGAGCCCTGTTGAAGTGCCGACAGGCTTTTTCTGTTCAGAGGATCGCGCTAATGGGGAACACATTTTTAATAAACACATGCACATCGGGGTGTCTGGTGTAGCGACTCCCTCACACCCACACAGTAGGTATTGATTAGCGACCCGCAGCCCCATCCTTCCCCCTGCGACCATAAGTCATGCGCCTCCTGGCTGTGTGAAAGCCGACCTGGGCGTGGTTGCCATGGGCTCTTCCCGTGGATGTTCTCGGGTTCAGGTATTGGTATGGGCGGGGGGAGAGGGTGGAGTGCTGGCCCCAAGCAAAGTGCACAGGGTCAGACAGGCTGAGCCCCACAGAGCTGTTGGGCTGACACAGATCGTGTCCCTTCTGCAGCACGCACCACGCCAGCGAGTTCCTGCAGGCAGATGTGGCTCAGGCTCCGATCTCCTCAGACGTGGGGACCCCTAGCATCCCCCGCTATTTATGAAGGGTTGAGGCACAGAAAGATCAGCGACTTGCCCAGGGACACAGGCTTCCCAAGTGTCGAGCCGGGACCCAAGTTGCTGCAGTGTGGGAATAGTGTCCTTGAGCACATCTGATGCTGCTGTTACTGCCCATCTGCCTCCAGCCAGGACAACTGAACATGACAAGAAGCTGTGGAGTCAGACCGGCTGGTTCACATCCCAGCTCCACTGTCCACTTATGTGCGAACTCTGACAGTATGCCCATATGGAAGGAAAGAGCGGTTGGGGAGGTGAGAATGGCAGGTGCAAAGGCCCTGTGGTAGGAACAGGCTTTGTGTGCTGGAGAAAGAGTGAGAGGCTCAAGTGATGGAGTAGAAGGAGTAAAGGGTCAGAGGAAGAAAAGGCCACCTGCCTTTCCTATCCTTGCTGCCCCTCCGAAGTTCGGTTCCCTGCTATCTCTCCCCTAGATTACTGCAGCAGCAGCCCTCTAATCAATCAGTATCTCCCCCTCTACCCCATCCATTTCTGCAACTACAGTGATTGGCTTGATCTCGCTGCTGTGGATGTCAGGGCTCCCAGACCTCAGGATCAAGTTCAAAGTCTGCAGAGAAATGTACAAAGGCCATCTGGACTGGCCCTGGGCCTGCAGCCTGGCCTCGGCAAGTCCATGACACCCTCTCTTCATCCTCCTCTGCAGCCCGGAGCACCTGATGCTCAGGTTTCCCCACAGACCTTGGCCTGGGCTGGTATCTGCAGTGCGACTCCACCCCATGGCTGCTGGATGTCATCTCCCCCAGGAAGTCCCCCATGACCCCAAACCTGGAGCCCCTCACAGCCTGAGACTGACCCCGCAGAACCTGTTCTGCAATACGGAACCTGCGTCATTTCTTTGAGGACGGAGACAGCCTTCAGGAGACCTGACTCACACACCGGACACAGATGCTCAGGAAACAGTTCTAAAACAAAATGGCAATGAAACTGAGGGAGGCAGACAGGGTTCAGGCTCTGTCTTTGCCTCGAGGATCTAACAGCACCCCCGGGAGTGAGATTCTCAAACACAGCACCCAGGGCACTCAAGGTGTGGGGTGAGAGACATCAGGGCAGGTCGGCTCGGGAGGACTGGATGCTGGGGATTATTTTCAGGAGAGGGGGCTGGAGGCACGGATGAGTGTGCACTGTTGTGAGGTCAGGGGGCTGGCAGGCTGAGGGAAACAGCACCCACAAACACAGGGTCTGTGGTCCAAACACAGCTTCGGGGGAGCCACGGGAAACATCAGCCAGGTAGCAAAGGGCAAGAGTGAGGGTTAAGAGCAGAGATCCGGGTTCCCATCCTGCCCCCACCCCTGGAAGCCATCTGACCTTGAACCTATCACTTCCCCTCCGTGGTCTCGGTTTCCTCCTCTGTCAACTAAGGGTCATAAAAGTTAAGCTTCCAGGCTCCTTGGTCTCTGGACTTCTTCAAGATTCCAGGAGCCCCGGAGATGTTTTCACAGGGTCATGTGATTTTTGCAAAAAATTACTTTCATGTAGTTTTTTTTTTTTTTTTT
>NW_022900924.1:14461719-14493238 GCF_012274545.1 Fukomys damarensis | reverse complement strand
GTTTTTTTTTTTTTTTTTCTTAAAGAGGGAGAACTCTCCAGTTGTGTAAGCTTCAGGCCCGCATGAAACCTAGACCTTTCCCGCACCCTAAGCCCACCTGCCTCCCTCCTAGGCTCATCCTACGGATTAACCTGAATCCTGTGTACACACACAGACCCTGATAAATCATGCTTGACAAGTAATAGATGTTCCATAAATGTCAGCTGTCATCATAACCGTGACCCCTTCCGTCCTCATTATGTTCATCAGAGCAGTCATGGGGGCAACGAGACAGACTGGTTGCAATGGACTTGGGAAGAACAGGGAAATGTGGGACCGCACGCAGGGTAGCAGGAGGACAGCTGGAGAACTGGGCCCAGGGCTGGGGCAGGAACCAGGGAGGGCACCGGGCAGTGCGGGGCGCCTCCCTCCCACCGCTGCAGCTAAGGGTTCAACTGCATCATTGCCCTTTTATGAGTTTACTCTTCCCCCTCTGAAGAGGAGTGTTCCCATCTTTGCAGATAAGACAAATAGGTCTGCCTTAAATATTTCTATTACTTAAAAGCGCATAAATCTATTGGTTTAAAACTGTCAGCACGATGGGAAAAGTCTGAGATGGAGCCACGCTTATCACCAGGCCAGGAATTTGCCCAAAGTGGGGGCAGGATGCTGAGCCCAGGAGGCTGGCAGTGCCCAGAAATGAGCTGCAGCCTCAGCTCCACTCCTGGCCCCCACGGAATAGTTTATGATCCAGCCCTAATAGCCAGACGGCATCGAGGCAGGGGTCAGGCCCATGCAAGCTGCCAGTGCCGGTACCAATCAATGTCCCTTTGTCTGGCATAAGATGGCATCAGGGACCGAGTTCCCACCCCCGCAAAAACAAAACAGAACAGAGTGGCTCTGTGCTTGGGAAAGCTTGGGGAAAAAGTACGTTCTACGGGGTGCTAGGAAAAGCCACCGACAGGAAGTAAGGGTTTGGGCTCTCCAATGACGTACTATACCTTACTACCTCTCCGGGAGGTGAGCGCCCTGACTCATGCTGCCTGCCACTTTCTGTGGTGTGAATTTCCCACCATGGTGACGAAGGGCACCCCCTTAATACGATCTCCCCTGCGCAGACACAATGGGTATCGACAACCTCAAGACTGTGGGAAGTGATGAATTTTGAGTATTTCCTACTTTTGCACTTATTGTAATAGAATTGATTTTAAACTGATAACATTTAATTTTGAATAATGGTTGTGTTTAACCCTTATTCACAGGAAGTCTTTAGGTCACTGGGGATGTGGCCTTGGGAGGACGCTGAGACCCCAGGCACTCCCTTCCTCTCTCTTATTCATTCATATTCTCTCTCTCTCTCTGTCCCTCCCAGTCTGTCTCCCTCCTAGGGGGAGCAATTTCCTCTGCCTGATGGTCCTACTTTGCCACAGGGCTAAGCCACCAGGGACTGAAACCTAGGAAACCAGGGCCCAAAATAAATTTCTCCTCCTTTTGAGTTGTTTATTTCAGCCTGGGGTGTAGCTCGGTGGTAGAGCAATTGCCTAGCCAGGCAAAGCCCTGCATTCCATCCCTAACATGGAAAGCTAAGTTTTTTCTCTCGGGTGTTTTGTCCTAGCAACAGAAAGCTGACTCACGTGCTGTGCGACTTCTCCAATAGCGCGCAGCCTCCGTGCTGGGATTCGAGCAGGGGCCATGTGGCTTCCTTAGCTCTTCCCCTAAGCACGGCCTCTTGATTCTGCTGCATCTCTGCCTGTGAAGTGGATGCTGTCCTCATGTCCCTGGTCGTCGTGAGGATGTAAAGATGACAGGAGTGGACGTAAGGGACCAGGGGCGTGACTCTGGGCTGAGTGGAAGCCACCTGGGTCCTCGGATGCTGAGTTGAGCCTGGCCGCAGGGGGTCAGCTGGCTGGGAAGCGCCCCAAGGAGTCATCGGCTGTCAGGCTATTATTATCCAGGCTTCAGGCTCCTGACCTCTTATCTACAGTCACTCTGTGAAAATATGCTCTCTCCCCGCCGAGACGCTCAGGGCCCAGCGCTGGTGGACTCGGAAAATAAAGCCAAAGTTGGGAACTTTAGATATCCTCAAATCCTGCTCTCCGGTCTAGGAAGGGCCGGAGTGGATGCTCGCTGCCTGGCTTGTGGGAAGAGCAAGGCTGCGTCGCAGAAGACCCGAGGATGCCCTCTGGGCCCTGGCGACCCTGGGCTGGAAATTCTCCGCCTCCCCCTGCCCTTCTGCACAGCGTCCCTGCTCCTTTGCTCCCTGTCTTCTTGCTGGGTTTTGCAGAGACCAAGAGAGGAAGGAAGGAGGGAGGGAGGGAAGAGAGGGGCCCTGGCGTTCATACCCCGGGCTTCTGTGCTGGCCCTGCCGGGTGAGCCGGGCGGCAGCTTGGCCCCCTAGGACTCTCGGAAGCCCTCCTTCTGACCGTGTCCTGGAAGCATCTGTGCTGCTCAGTCTCTGCGGGTCTGCGGGTGGCAGTGCTTCCCGCTGCCCTGCCGTCCTTCTGGTACACACTGTCTCATTTCTGCTCCCGTAGCCCAGCCCCAGTCCTTTCTAAGTGACTCCTTCGTTCGACTCTGCCCGCTTTGAGCACACAGAGCCTCAGCTTACCCACCCAGGAAATGGGTCCCCTCCTTCCCAGTCTGCCTCCCAGAGTTCGCCTCGAGGGGGGGCACCGCAAAGCCTAGGTGGGAAACCCTGGGCAAAACAGCAGTTCAAAGTGCCACCCAGGAGCAGGGCATTAGTGTTATTAATAAGAGCCAGATAGGACTCCTCACTCCACCTCTGCCCCTCCGCGGCGTCCCCTTCCCCTCCGTGTCGCTCTGTCTTAAAGGCTCCTCCCCGTTGACGGTCCCACTGAAGCCATCTTCCCTGCCCCCGCCACCCTGCCCTGGCTCATCTGTGGGGGAACGAAGTGCCCGGCTAATATAAGCGTGTTTACATTAAAATATAAGGACAATTACACCAGCCGATCTAATAGTCAGCTCTGTATATGTTACTGAGTACTTAGGGCTCTCTTTTGCAAAGCCATTATACCCATGTGATCCCCCTCAAAGCCTTTCTTGAGGGTTTTGTTTTGACAGGAGGGCATTAAGGGGTTGAAATTGATAGCATAAGCACACCACTTACACACTTTGATCAAATCGGTCCATAATTCTCCCGAAGAAAGTCTTGTATATATTAGGAAGGAAATTAATTTTATTGCCGCTGTGGCTTTGCTGGTTAATGGCCCAGCAAGCCGGCCAGCCCGAGCGGGCCAGCCGTGGGAGGCGGACTTGCTGTGCCCTCCCGGCTCACAGTCCTTGGTCACAAGGCCAGGCCGATGGGCACCGGGCAGCGGGGCCCCAGATCATGCACTGGGGTTCAGGTGACTGTAAACTGCTCCCCTTGACTGGGCCTCTCCCTGGGGTTGTCACAGCCGAAAGGCACAGGGCTGGTGGGTCTGTGTTGCGGCCCTGGCCCGAGCCCACAGCACATGTCACAAGCAGCAGCTTGGGGGAGAAATCAAATGCTACTTCTCAGAGGGCCCAGAAGCGACTTTCAATAGTGGGGAGTGGAGAAGCAGCCACGACATGCTTGGCCTCCCGGGGTCCTCCTGGTCCCCATGTGCTGAGCGCAAGTCTGGAGGTTTAGATGACAATCTTTTGCACATCGCGTTCCCACAGGCCGGGCAGCCGCTTCCTCTGGCTGCTTCAAATGAAGAAATTCTGAGCTGTTCCCATCTCCAAGGCACAGGGGTGCTTCAAAGAGTATTTGGGATGTGCTGGGTTTTTCCTTGCTCGTTGATTTGAGAACTTGGCTTCCTCACAAGAGATAACGCCTCCTCATACTTTTAAACAAAGAATTCAAGTAGATTAAAAAAAAACTTATGAAAATCTCTTGGCACCACCCTTGGGGGTGGAGACTGGGTGACGGGGTCAGTGGGTGCCAACACAGGTGCTGGGCATTGCTGAGGGTGGCAGGGGCACAGGACTGCTTCACACTGATCTGTTTACTTCGTGTACGTTGGGAAACTTTCATAATAAGGATGGAGAGAAATCTCAAGGCAGGGCTCATGACCGCATTTCTGTTCTCTTGCGCTCCGGGACATTCATGGGTTGGGAGGGAGAAGGGCAGAGCACAAGCCTCACTGCAGGAACTAAGCACAACCCCAAAGCACAGATCATGCAGGAAATGCCACTCCTGGCAAGTGGTTTGGCTTTTTGTGGTTTTGTTTCCTGGTGTACACAAGGAATGGGAGTTTTTAGGGTCTGGAGGGTCAAGGAAGGGTTTCTGTAATCAAGTCACCATGTTCCAACTCCAGATCTGTCACTGTGGGACCAAAGGCGAGAGACTTGGCCTTCAGCATCAGTTCTTCGTGGGTGAAACAGGGCTAATAATGACTGAGTAGCACATCATAGCAGTGTGGGTAAAGCCCCGGCACAATCTGGGTACTGGTGCATACTTGCTGCGGTCGGCCTAGGTCAGCCTGTGCCCCCTTTTAGGAAGAACCCTGCTGCGATTCTCCCCTGGGCACTGCCTTGACACCCTGCTGGCCACCCAGGTGGGTGAGGGCCTTTGACTCCACCCCCTGCTACATAAACGGGAATGTGACTCAGGATGACTGATCAGAGCCCTTCCTCTGCCTTGGGGATTCCTGACCCCCATGTGACCATGTTACAATGGGAGAGACACACCATAGGACTTTCCCGGGATCCCCGATAGAGAAGTTTGCTCTCTCACTGTGCCCAGACTTGCCAGCAGCTGCTACTTTGGGAAAGCCAAGACTGAAGGAGCCTAAACACAGAGGAGAGAAAAGGATGGCCAGTGGTGAGAGAGTAAGAAAGACAACCAGTCCCTGGATCAAACCATTCCTAACTCCATTGCACTTAGCCAGTCAGTTACTTTCTGGGCTTAACCTGGACTTAGATTTCCTGTCCCTTGCAATGGAGAAGCCTACTGGGTACCAGTACTATTACTATTCATGTCATCATCACTTGTTAGTTACGGTAGCCTGGTTTCAATGTCCATTATATAAAATTTCCTTCTGAGATGGCACCTTTGTTAGTTTTCAGTCGCTATTCAGTTTCTCAGGTAATCAACTTACAGAGTAAAGGTTTATTCTGGCTCATACTTATGGAGGTTTCGGTCGATGACTGGTTGGGCCCATCGATTTGGGCCTGTGTTGAGGCAACATATCATGTTGGAAGCACGTGGTAGAGGCCACTTTAGAGTCAGGAAGTGAAATAGAGAAGAAGGAAGTGATGGAATCCCATAATTCCCTTCAAATTCCCATAAGTCTCTTCAGTGACCAAAACACGTCCCACTAAGCCCACCTCTTAAAGGTTCCACCATCTGCCAATAATGCTGGAGTCCAGGCCTTTTTCACAGGGACCTTTGGGAGACTGTTAAGATCCAAATTATAGCAGTGCCCTTTGAGATCTGTTCTTACCTACCCAGCTTTGTCGCTGGTATCGTTTTTGCTGTTTCCTGTTGTCAGTATCATGGCTGCACTATAAACGTGACTGAGGACTCAGATTCACACAGCTGAGGAGAGCGGAGACATTATTCTGCCAGGGAAATCCCCACCGTGCCCGGCCCCATGGCAGGACCCCAAGTGTATGACCTAGAGATGCATCCCTCACACCCCCAACATATTTTGCAGTAGGTACAAAGACTAGTGGTGACTTGTGGAGTGCAGGCTGGGATTCCCCGGAAGCACCTTCATCGTATGTTGGGGACCTGGGCTGGGCTGTCTGGAATCTGAGGCTGAGCTGAGACTGTCAGGAGAAACACTCGGCTATGGTCTCTCCAAGTGGTTTGGCTTTTTCCTGGCACGGCAACTGGGAAAGGGAAACTTTTCGAGAAGGTGCCTTGAAAGACAAGAGCATGAGCCTCTTCATGGTCTTCTCTGACCCAGCCTCAGGAACCGTGCTGTGTCATGTCCGGTCACCAAGGCCAGGATAGTTTTAAGGGAAGAAGGACCGTCGGGGAGCAGGGTAAACAAGAGCTAGCCCCATAGGAAAAATCCTGTGACCCTGGTGCACAGACAGTCCCTCCACGCGGGGCAGACGTGGTGCCCAATGTTGATGAGAATTGTTCATGTGCACACCCGTGCAGCGGGTTAGATTCACGTCTCATTTCACTCTCAGCACTGTGCTATGAGGCAGCCGCCACTTTCATCTCCTGTAACAATGGAGAGAACTAAGTCTCAGATAGGGTAAGCGACTTGCCTGAGGTCACCCTGATAGTAAGAGGAGGAGCTGAACTTTGGACCCAGGCCTGGCCACGCTCTTAATAACACAGCTTGCCCAAGACTTCCTCTTCTGCCCTGTCCCCCTCACTGCCTGTCTTGAGAATTTCTTCTATCTTTCAAGAAGCATCTGCCTCTATTTTTGCCTGATTCCATCAAGATGTGCAGAAGTTAAGAGCATCATCTCCTTTTCCTAGGTAAAGCAGGGAAAAACACCAATTGTACAGGCAGAAAAAACAAGGTCCGTGATGTGACTAGATAAGGTCACACTCAAGGTCACTGGCTCAGAGTACCTCTCACTTTGGTGATTGAGCATCACCCTCGAGCAGTCCCCAGACTGGCCGGGCCTCCCTGTGAGGCACGAGAGGGTCTCCTGGCCCTGTGTGCCTGGCCGTGACTGGCCCTTCTCTTCTATCTGTGGTCCCCGTCGAGGACCCGCTGTTTGCTCCCGTGGTTGTCAGGCCCATAATTGATGGAATTCCTCAGTCTCCGTTCCTCTCGTCTTTACCCAACCTCCCTTTCCTCCACCCAGCTCCAGCTTGAGCCTCAGAGCTATCTCACCCCCTCCCGGGTGGGGGTGTGGGGGATCCAGAGCACGTCCAGCCCCGAGAACTGTTTATACTAGAGATTAGCATTTATCTCTATACCTCCAACCTCTGTCCCCACGCTCCGCGCTGCTGTCTGCATCAAGGACGGAGGCACGGCCCCAAGAGATGAGAACCAGCCAGGCTGGGGCCACCTCCCTGCCTTCTGGGTCCCCACACCCGCCTTCCCACCATACTTGGGGTGGGGGCTCCTATGCCGTTCTCTCCAGTCGCTGAAAATCCTGAGGCATCTGGGCAAAGCACTTCATAAAAACCAAAATTTGCACGCTGTTTTTGAAGGGGATGCTTGCCTATGGCCGTTTGAGCCACGTGATTCTTTTGACCCCAAAATGATCGTTCTAGAAATCATTCTACAGAGACACCTCACATGTGTGTGAAAAGGTACAAGCATATTCTGTGCAACATTTCTGTATTAGGAAAAAATTAGGAAAAACTATACACCTTCCTTCCTAGAGAATGGCCTACATCAACCCTGCCGTGTACAGACTTTAGATTAGTGGGCGGCCACTCAAAAGCATGGGGTCAACCCAGAAATGCCAATCTGGGAAGCTGTCAGATGACAGAGGGTTTTTTCCCAGGGTCTAAGGAGGGAACTGATAGATATTTAAGCTGGATCGTTTGAGTATTTAAATGAAGGGACTATTTATGAAGGTGTAGGCAGAGCTTACAAAATATCCAACGAGGGACAGTACCAGACCTCAGGATAAGTGGCACAGGGGAGCCCTAGCCATACTAGGCCTGAGGAAGTAGCAGAGCTGGGCACCACACTGGACAAACTGAGGGGCAAAGAAACCCTGGGCACTGGTCAGAGTGGAGAAAGGTGAAGAATATGTGTGGATGAGGGGGGTTGATCCAGCACACAAAGTTAAATGCAGGAAAATTTAAAACCCATATGGATAGCGTAGAAAAGCCCTCAAAACTGTATCTGCTTACACACACACGCACAGTGTAGAGATGATTTGTGGACAAATAACAATTTGTTAATGGTGATCACTTTGGGCAAAAGTGAAGGGAAATCTCCTTGCTTCTCCGTGACCATTTTCCCCTTATTATTTTAATTTTTCAGGAAGAAAGTGTACGCCTGCGTCGCCCGAGCAAGTATTAGGACTTGAACTCTGCATTTCCTTGGTTCTTTCAGTCTCCCTGAGCTCCAGGATCTTTCAGTCAAGGCGAAAGTTGTCACAGGAACCTTCAAGGGGATTAGAGGAAGACTTGAAGAAGAAGCCGCTGGCTGGGCGAGCGAGGAGCCCGGGAAGTCCTTGAGGGAACTGATACGTTTGTCCCCACTGCAACAGCACACAGCCATAAGTATGTACACATTTTATATTCTTCTGTACCAGTTTTAAAATACGTTCAAATTAAACTTGTAAAAAGTACTCTGAATGATAGCAAATATCACCATGTTTGTAATCATTTTAATAGAAATTCCCAGAGAGTTTAATCACTCGGGGTATTTGCCATAATATCTGATCAATGATGTTTTACAAGTTGAAAGATACCCCCTTTACTCTAATTTTACAGATGTTAAAAAAAACAAAACAAAAACAAAAACAAAAAAAAACCAGTAAGCGTTGAATATGAAGTGTTTCCTGAAACATATACAAAGTCACACTTCAGTTCCAAAAGGCACGGCCCACTTGGGAGGTGGACTTGGACAGTTGGGTTCAGTCTTTTCACCTGGTGATTGGCAGTGATATCAGTATTTTCACGACAATGCTTCTAAAGCAAACTTCAGCATGGTACCTGGCACGTAGACTTCCCATCATGCCTTGTGACTTCCACTTGTCGGCCCCAGGGAATTCCAGGACTCTGGAAGGCCGCAGTCATGCACTTGGCTTTACCGAAGGCCTGGTGTCCAGGACAAGTTGCTAACACAGCACGGCTGCTTCTCTTTCTACAGAGACCTCCTGCGTTCCCAGCTCTCCTATCCCTGGGGTAGGCAAAGGCCAGCAGGGAGAGCCTGACCGTGTGGGGTGCCCCAATGGGACCCCCGCCCTCAGCCCTCTGATAGGACCCAGCTGTCCAGGAGAGCAGAAGTCATGTTAGATAAGTCGGTCAAACCAAGGCTGCACTTTGTATATTTATTTGTCTGACCCTGTTCCCAGGCCCCAGGAGGACGGGGTCTGAGCTGGGGGATGGGGAGGGGAATCGAGGTTGGCTTCTGTCCTCTCCCTAAGGCCAGCTCAGCCTTTCTGGAGCCCCTCGCCGTCTCTCACTGGGGTCATCCATCCAAGAGCTCTGGATCTGAAAGCCAACAGAGCCAGCTGTCTCTGACTGTCTCTGCCTGCCACTACACTAGGCTTTACCTATCTGAGACTCAGTCCTCCTGGTCAGGATCATCCTGGGGAAGTGCAGTTGTGAACAAGATGTGGCCAGTGCCAAGTCCTGCACTTTCTACTTTCTCTATTCTCCTTGCCTTCCAAGGAGTTAAGGCCTCTTTGGTCCCTGGGGCCTGAGTCCTCTTCCATCAGGCCTGGGAGGACAACTAAGCCAGGCTGGTGATTCACTGCCTGTGTCCTATGGCCCTTTCCCTTGGCTGATCAGGAGGCACATCAGGAGATCAGGTAAGGCCTGATCCAGGTGGGAGTAACAACCATGGGCCAGCCCCAGTGGGATTCCTTCTTGAAAATCATATGGCAAAGCTGCAAGGGATAAAATGCTATGGGCATGAAAGAGATGGAGGAATCACTCAAGGGAAAAAAACAAAAACAGAAAACAAAAGACATCTATACCTTTTCTTAAAGGTTTATTGCTATATTTTAGGTATACAGTACAGTTACATTCATCATTGGGATCTTGTACCTTTACATTACTGGTCTTGGTCCTTATTTTTTCCCATTCCCAGCCCTCCCCTCAGCCCCTCCACCCCTTCCCTGTTTACAAAGACACTGTTTCCATGTTTTTCTTTTCATATATTTTTTTTCTTTTCCCTTTTTACATTTCCATACTCCTCCCACTTCCCCTACTCGTTTAGACCTTTTCTTTGTATTACACAATATCAATTATATATTTTAATCCTTATTTACACTTTTAGTTTTTCAAACTAGAGAAACTATTTGGTATTTACACATGTGTGACATTAATTTCACTTAGTAGAATGGCCTCAGTGTGCATCCACTTACCTATAAATATCTCTAGTTTCTCATTCTTGGTTTGAATAGTACTCCATTTTGTTTATTTTTTAAAATCTTCTTTATCCACTTTCCAGCTGATGGGCAAATGGGCTGTTTCCAAGTTTTAGCTATTATTATCTGTGCCACTATAAACATGGGTGATCATTCACTGTGGTATGATTCTTTTAATTCTTTTGGGAAGGTACCCAGCAGAGGAAGAGCTGGGTCAAATGGGACTTCTAATCCTAGTTGTTTGAGGCATCTCCGTATGGATTTCCACAGCGGTTGCACCAGTCTGAACTCCCACCAACAATGGAGAAGGGTCCCTTTCTCCCCACAACCCCACCAGCATTTGTTATTGGTTGATTTCTTGATAGCAGCCATTCTTTCTGGGGCAAGGGGGAATCTCAGGGTTGTTTTTATCTTCAACTCTCAAATGACCAGTGATGTTGAGCATTTTTCATATGATTATTTGCTGCTTTTACTCATTTGTCTGAGAAATGTCTGTTCATTTCAGATGCCCATGTTTTAATTGGGTCTTTATATTGGGGGGGTCTGATTTTTAATTAGTTCTTTATATATTCTAGATGGTAGGCTTTTGTCTGAGGAACAGCTGGTAAAATTTTTTTCCCACATTGTAGGTTGTCTCTTAGCTCTCTTGTTGGTTTCTCTTGCAGTGCAGAAGCTTTTTAATATGGTGAGATCCCAGTTGTTGATTCTGTGTATTAGTTCCCATGCTGCTGAGGCTTTGTTCATAAAGTCTTTTCCTATGCCGGTGTCTTCAAGAGTTCTACCTAACTTATCTTCTGGAAAGTTTAGTGCTTCTGTTTTAATATTTAGATCTTTAATCCACTTGGATTTTAGTTTAGTGCATGGTGAAAGACAAAGGTCTAGTTTTAATCTTTGGCAGGCTGAAACCCAGCTTTTCTGACACAGTTTATTAAAGAGGCTATCTTTCCTCCAGTGAGGATGGTTGGCTCCTTTGTCAAAGATGAGGCAGCTGAGTACATCTGGAGTTGTTTCTGCATCTTCTAATCCACTCTGCTGATCTTCAGGTCTGTTTCTTTGCCAGTACCATGCTGGTTTTATCAGTATTTCTGTAGTATAGTTTCAAACTGGGGATGTTGATAGCCCCTGCCATGTCTCTGTTGCCTAGAATGGCTTTTGCTATTCTAGGTCTCTTCTGATTCCAAATGAATTTTTTGGTTACTTTCTCTAGATCAGTGAAATAGACTGTTGGGATTTCAATAGGGATTGCATTGAATCTGTATAGCAGTTCTGGAAATATGGCCATTTTTACTATGGTCTTCCCTCCACTTATCATTTATAAAATAATATGCTCAAATGTCAGTGAAAATAAACAGCTGATACATTCAAAAGAAAATCTTTTAATGAGTAAATGCAGATTTTAACAGAACATAGTATTTATGTCGGGGAAGAGTAGCTTGTATCACACTCAGATCTTAGCATATGCAAATATTTACAAATGGCAAGTAAAAGTAATAAAATCAAAATCTTTCTTTAGAGTAGCAGCTTCACAAAGTGAAAGAAATCCAGTTAGAATATTGTTGTAAATTGTATGGAGTGCTGGTTTGGTATTCATGAAGTTTCTCAGGTGTTCTTTGTCATGAAAATACCTTATCTCCCCATCAATTTTGAAATATAGTTTTCCAGGATACATCAGTCTAGGTTGGACGTTGTTTTCTTTTAAAGCTTGAAATACTGCACACCAGGCTCTCCTTGACTTGAGGGTTTGTGTTGAAAAGTTTGCTGTGATTCTGATGGGCTTTCCTTTGCATGTGATTTGTTTCTTTTCTCTAACTGCTTGTAGTACTTTGTTCTTCTGTTGGGTTTCTGGGATCTTGACTATTATATGTCTAGATGTATTTTTTTTTTTTTGATCATGACTATTTGCAGTCCCATGTGCCTCACTTATCTGTGTGTCAAGTTATTTTACTCTGTTTGGGAAGTTTCCTATCATTAATTCTGTAAACAGTATTTTTTATGTCATTTATACTTTCTCCCGCTTTTTCATGGCCTCCTGTCAATCTTATATTATTCTTCTTTGTGTCATCTAGGAGCTTTTGGGTTGATTTCTCATGGTTCCTTACTATTTTTAAGAGATCTCTCTTTTTGTGGTCATTGACCATCATCCTGTCGTCTATATCTGATATTCTGTCTTCAGATTGACTCAGTCTACTATGTATACTTTCAATAGAGTTTTTAGTCTCCTGGATATCAATTTGAGTCTATTTCATGGATTCCATTTCTTTCTATGTTGGGCATTCATAGTTTCCATTTCTTTCCTTTGCTTAACATTCATGGCTTCCATCATAGTCCTGAGTTCATCTATTTTTTTATCAATTTGAGTCTATTTCATGGATTCCATTTCTTTCTATGTTGGGCATTCATAGTTTCCATTTCTTTCCTGTGCTTAACATTCATGGCTTCCATCATAGTCCTGAGTTCATCTATTTTTTTATCAATTTGAGTCTATTTCATGGATTCCATTTCTTTCTATGTTGGGCATTCATAGTTTCCATTTCTTTCCTTTGCTTAACATTCATGGCTTCCATCATAGTCCTGAGTTCATCTATTTTTTTATCAATTTGAGTCTATTTCATGGATTCCATTTCTTTCTATGTTGGGCATTCATAGTTTCCATTTCTTTCCTGTGCTTAACATTCATGGCTTCCATCATAGTCCTGAGTTCATCTATTTTTTTATCAATTTGAGTCTATTTCATGGATTCCATTTCTTTCTATGTTGGGCATTCATAGTTTCCATTTCTTTCCTTTGCTTAACATTCATGGCTTCCATCATAGTCCTGAGTTCATCTATTTTTTTATCAATTTGAGTCTATTTCATGGATTCCATTTCTTTCTATGTTGGGCATTCATAGTTTCCATTTCTTTCCTGTGCTTAACATTCATGGCTTCCATCATAGTCCTGAGTTCATCTATTTTTTTATCAATTTGAGTCTATTTCATGGATTCCATTTCTTTCTATGTTGGGCATTCATAGTTTCCATTTCTTTCCTTTGCTTAACATTCATGGCTTCCATCATAGTCCTGAGTTCATCTATTTTTTTATCAATTTGAGTCTATTTCATGGATTCCATTTCTTTCTATGTTGGGCATTCATAGTTTCCATTTCTTTCCTGTGCTTAACATTCATGGCTTCCATCATAGTCCTGAGTTCATCTATTTTTTTATCAGTACTTTTTGTTGTACTTGCTGTTAGATAAAAGGAGCTCAGAATATGCTATAAATAAGAAATAGATATAGACATTTTTGTGGAGTATGACAATTTTTTCTTACAAAATTAATTCAAAATGGCTTTGGTGTGAGTCTTACTTTAACATTTTTAAATTGCTAGAAGTCTTATAAATGCACAAGTGGTACTCAGGACAGAAAGATTTATCACCTGTACCAAGAAACATTAACCAACACACTTCTGCGTAGAACTCAGGAATGGACCACCTAAGTACATTTGATCCCCAAAGTCAGACTCTTTGGTACATAAATGTTATGCAGACTTGAGATGATACTCTCATGATGTCCATCTTATTTTCTGGTACTGGAAATTGAACTCAGGACGTTGTGCTTGCCAGGCAGGAGTGGTGCCACTGAGCTCAATCCCCAGCTCAATGTCCATCTTTTTAAAACCTACCTCACCGTATCTGTCACATCTGTTTGGTTCTTGTCCTACACAGAATGCCCAAGTGCATGGCATCAATTTTGATTCTGGGTGTGCTACATTGACCTCCATTCTGCCAGCACTGTGGACAGGGCCCAGCACTCTGTAGTTCCTCAATACACATTTGTTGAGTGAAAAATAAATCATCTGTTTTATGGGCCTCTTTTACTTAGTGAGTATTTTCCCTTCCTGTAGTTCTGTAATGCTGGATGTGAGAGAGAAAGGTACAGTGTAGTGATCCAACTTTGAGAATCCATCATGTATCCACTGCAAAGCCTTGTCAGCTCTCTGTTTCAGGATTCTGCTTCAACCTGATTGTAAAATGTGCTATCCCTTCTAAATAGCGTAGCAAATGTGGATGAGCAATGTAAGGAGCAAAAATGTTTTTAAAAACCAAAGAAACAGCATTGAAAATATTTCAGAAGTCCCCAGGGCCTCTTGCCAAGGCATCTGTCTTCCTCCCCTTCCCCACTGAGAAGTAACCTCTACCCTGAGTTTCTTTCCAGGGCCAGCGATCAAGCCCAGTGCCTCACCTAGCACTTGCCAGGAAGGTACTTTATCATAGGATGGCAGAGCTACACCTTCAGTCTTCCACCTCAGTTTTATGGTGATCGTTCTCTTGCTGTTCTTTGTTGATTTGCCACATATTTCTGTGTCTCTAAACAACATATTACCTTCGTTTTTGTCTTTTTGTGTCTTATATATACGAAAACTTTATGCATTGCTCTGTGAGTTGTGTTTTGGTTTGGCGTTCTGCCTTTGGGAGTTTTCCATTTTGAAGCATAGAGCTGTAACTGATTCATTGTTCCCCACTGACGGTGTTCTGGTATGCAGTGACACTGCACTTTACTCACCTGTTCTGCTGATGATGGGCTTGACTCCTGGTTGCTGCTTTATAAATAATGCTACCATGAGCATGGCTGTGTGTATCCCCTGAACACACGTGTGTGTGTGCCCAAAGGCACATGCACAGGCCCAGGATTGCTGGCTCATGGGGTGCATGCATCATCAAGCCTACTGGGTAAGCCTCCCTGCTTCCCAAAGTGAACTGTATTGATTTGTAGTCCCACCAGTTGCAAATGAGCCCTTTTTCCCTCTCATTCTCATCTCTACTTGCACTGGGAGCTACAGTTTCTTTATCCATAATCTGGTGCATTAGCTCCCACCTCAAATCTCCAGCAGATCACATGTCCATGGTGACTTATTTAGGCCCACGTTCCTTTTCCGGCAGCAGCTCTCCAAACCTTGCAAGTCCAGAAAATATTGACCAAAGGTGCATCGATGCTGGAGAAATGTTAGTGCAGGCTCTGAGAAAAAATGCATACAGTAAGTGCTCAGAAGACATTAATTGAATGAATGAAGTCAGGAGGATGGAATGAACAGAGGTCCTCATTGGGGATATTTGGGGTTTACTAGGAAGAAGCCCTTCCCAGGAACATAGTAGCATTCCAAGAAAGACTAAAGGAATCCAGTTTCACCCCAGAGTCTCATAAGGCAGCCTAGGAATGGGAAAAACCATTGTGGTCGCCAATGGGGGATTGCTTGTTGGGGTATGGCTTGTGCAGAAGAAATCGGCCCATGGAGTCCTTGTACCTGCACTGAACACACGACAGCCATGGGGAGACTGTGTTGCCTCTTCTCAGGAGAGTGCTGATGTGTCTTTAGCATCATCTCCATGGAATGGATGCTGGCTCTGTGATTTCCATGGGTGGTTGAGGGATGTCACGGACAACGCACATGGCTGCCCTGCTCATGATGACCCTCTTCCAAGAATGACTCACATTTAGTGAGCTATAGGTGCAGAGGTGTAAAGTCTCAGCCTTTTGTCCCAACTTGAGATCAAGCATCTTTTCAGCTCCAAAACTTTTCCATGCAGTGAACCACACTTTTGAGCCTTAGTTACAGCTCCACCTCCAGCTACCCTTCCATCCATCCCCTCCCCTCCATAGACCTATGAGTACCCCCTAATAAAAATCTTGTGTGCCAAACTCCGTCACCAAGTCAGCCTCCCACTGAGCCCAACCAGTGACCCTTGCCAACTCTGTTGACCTGGCACATCTTTATTTAATCTCACTATACTATACCTCATTTACTTCTCTGTGAAACCAAAGTGAGATGAATGCTTATTTATTCGACCTTTTGTGAACCACAGATGAGCTAGAAGGCTTAAACTATCCCGCCCAGGGTTTAAATGCAGTAAACACTGGACTATTGTTACCTATTTTTGTTTTGATTAATTTTTCACCTCTGAACACATAGTAGGAGAGGTTCTGCTGGGTGGTACTAATTTCCAAAACGCCTAATGCTGTCCAGGGATTGCTCATATCTATTTGTGACAGATATACTCCCTCTGCCCTTGAGGTTCATGCCACGCCCTTCTCTGTAGGCTTGGTGCCTGGGAGGTGGGCCTCTGAGGTCTGCACCAATGGGCTCCCCAGCTCAACAGCTTCCCATTGGGCTCAGCCAATGGGAAGCCCCAGCGGGAGTTAGGAAAGCGGAAATCTGGGCATTTGCCTTGGGTTGGATGTGACCTCAACCCTCTTAAGCAGCCAACTCCTCATGACTTTCTCCTGTTTGTTCCAAAAACTGCTACATCCTTGCATCACCTAAAGTTCCCCTCCCAAAATTTTATTATTATTATTTGCAAAACATTCCCTAATATCAATAGTGCCCCTACTTCCTACTTACACTTTTATAGTGTCCTTATTAAGTTCCTCTCAGATTATCCAATGGGTGGCAGAACTTTTCCTTCTGGGACCCTGAATGAAATATTTTTCACTCAAGAAACTTTTGTAGCCCAAACAAATATGCTGGGCACCTGCCTGAGTCTGAATCAACTCATTTAAAAAAAAATTACTGTGAAATAAGAGTAGATATTTATAGGGTACAGTATGTTATTTCAACACTGGATACAATGTACACCAATCAAATCAGGGTATAACTCAGTCTTTAAATATGACAGCAATAATGGTCCTCAGATCCCTGGGGTTTGGGCAAGAAGGGCAAGTTCACCTCCCTGGGCAGCCTGGACTTGAGAGTTCAATTCTCAGCAAGACGCTAATAAGTTACCTACCTTCTGCTTCTTCCAGGGACCTTTGCATTCCCAAATGCTGCTAAGGAAGTGGGGTCAGGTGGGGGATTGTGATCTCCTTCTTGGCTTTATCCACAGAGCACCGTGCAAAATTTAGAAGTTGAAACTCAGTCAATGTAAATTGTAGCTTGAATTATTTTTATAGGGCCAGCTGTTCTTTCCTCATAAATGAGGACTGGGAGAAGATAATGCTTAAGCCAACAGTGTTCAATTCTTACTGGTCGAATGTTAGGAAGTGCAGCCTCTGGGTTGGGAAAGCATTTTGTGGTAGGATATAGTCTTCTGGCCGCACTGCCCTGATCCCAGTGGGGAAAGAGGGCCCCGGAACTGCCGAGGGTCAGCAAGGCAAATCCCCAGGCTATTTGTCCTAAAGTGTGACACTTATTAATCCCAGCTGAGAAGGAGCCAACCTAATCCATTCTGAGAGGAGTCTGAGACAGCCTGTTCCTTTCTCCTGGGGGAGAACCTGTCCTTTGTCCAAATTCCAACTTCCTTCCTGCAAAGCACGAAGTTGCGATGGAAACAGTCCACCCTGTTTACTTTGCCTGTGATATTGCCCTGACCCAAGGAATGAGCACTGGACAAAATGGTGTGTTACAGAAGTGGCTGCTTTCGGAGCTACTCTGGGCTCTGAGAACAGAGCTATGGCTGCTCGCTGGGAGCTCACAGAAGCTGGGAGAGTTCTAGGTCTTTCTTTCCTCATCATGCCAGTAATTTCCAAGACTCCCAAGCCCACAGGACTCTTCTACTAGCCTCTCCCCACCATCAACCTCAGCAAAATAATACAACCAAACATAAAAATTGATGAGAATAGAGTATTTTATTAGTCAGAAAAGAGGTTCAGCCATGGCAGCAACAGCCAAAATAAATGAGGATTAGATAAGATACATGTTTATTTCTCTCCCCTGTAGTACAAGTGAACTGGGGTTATTTAGTGGGATGGCCCCTCAGAGTGGGAGACTCTGGCTCTTTACATTGGATTTCTGATATCCCCAAGGTATTCCTCTGCCACTGTGGACAAGACAGACTGCTATTCAGTCAATGAAGTAAGAAAGAGGAAGTGAGGATGCATCCTGCTCTTTGATAACACAAAAAGGAAGCTTTACCTTACCCCTCACACTAATTGGTGGCATTTAGTCACATGGACATGAATAACTGCATAGGAGCATGGGAAATGTAGTCTTTTTTGGGTGCTCATATTCCCACCACCATAACCAAGTCTCTAAGTCTTTGTCTCTGAAACAGTCTAACAAAGTGACTAAACAGGAAGATTTTAGAATCAGGCAGCCCAAGGTTTGATTCTAGCTCCCCAAGCTTCTTCCTATTATCAATAGATACTGAGGCATGAATATCTATATTGATTCCTGGGGTCAGAAGTGGGACTATTTAATAGGATAAAGGGAGGATATTGGTGAGTGAGATGGAGCCTGATCACAGAAGAGCAAGGGGACTGACCTGTTCCCCCACCCCTTTTAAGGAGTGCTGGGGTTATCTTTCTTTGTAAAGGCCAGATAGTGAAGATTTTAAGGCTTGCATGGTAGATAGTTTTGGCTGTAACTGTTAAACTGTGCCATCGTAGTGTGAGCAACCACAGATAATATGCAAACAAATGAGCATGACTGTGTTTCAATAAAACTTTATTTATAAAAGTAGGTAACCAGCCAGGTTTAGGCCCCAGGTCATAGTTTACCTTTTGCTAATACAGAAAACTCTTTAAATATCAGTCTGTTCTGCTGTCAGACTAAAATTAGTCAATATAATGCTTGAGAGTGTCTCAGTTTTCTCTTCCTGTAGCCCAGGCCAGATCCTGGCTTGGAAGGGCCCTGGGATTTACACTATTTAGAGAGCCCCATTTAAGGCAAAGAAAATAAAATTTTGAAGGCAAAATTACATGTATAAGTTAATATTTAACCTGAGAAAAGCAATGGTAGCAAAGATTCAAAAGCTGATAGATACAAGTGACACAAAATCCTTGAAAATAACGTAAGATTTTTATTAATGAGCTACCTGACACACTGTATGTTATTTCCCCCCACATTTTGGGGAGGCTAAATAGTCTGCCTCCACTTATGACAATTCCTTTCTCAGGTGGTGTTTGCACTAGAGAATTCAGTCTTTCCTCTGCCTAGTATTTCTCTCTAACACAGATATATTTCTGGCTCCAGATCCCTAGCACATGCCTGCACCTGGGCAGTAGCCCTAGCTCTAGAACCTGCTACATCAGCTGGGCAATAACTGGATCACACACAGAATCACTGCAAACCACAGAAAAATATACACTAAATCAAAATTAAACATATTACCAACTCAACTTCCCTTTCTGTGGACGACCCCCCCCCCCAAATGTGTGAGGTCACAAATAACAGGAAGTGGAACGGAGAGGACATTAGAGTGGAAAGAAAAGGAGATCTTACCTCTTCTGTTTCACAAATTTTAGCAAACATATGGCCACATGCACATTATTAGGTCCTTCCACGCAGGAAAAGGGATTTTCAGGTGTGAGGGACCCTGATGTTTAGGCAGCCGGGTAAATCTGCTGACTCCCCACCCCAGTGAACACGCAGAATGTGTGCACTAGTGAGTGGCCCAACTGACGCAGAGGCTCCAGGCTCCCAGGCTCCTTTGCGACAGCTTTGCACTCCACCCTATAATAGCACCGCGCTCCGTGGCAGGCGCTGTTTTCCCAAGGAAATTATTCACTCCAAATCCTATAGTTCTACTAGAAACCAATAAACAAATAAATTATTTACACAAAAAAGACATGATTTGGTGTCTTATTGGATACAGGCCAAACGAAAGAATTATCATATAACTGAGGTTTCAATCCTTGACTGTCAACACAAGAATGATCCCAGTGTGGCTACATTAAGTAGCATAGAAAATTTTGTTCGAGGATAAATTGTGGCTGACATGCTTAAAGGCAGTTGGATTAAAAATGCCCTAATGTTTGAAAACTTGGGCAAAATATAGGAACACATGGCATTATTGGATATGTATGTGTAGGGGGGATACACACACACACACACACACACACACACACATATGTTCCAATTATTAAAGAAAATAATTAATAAAGCAAACAATTTCATTAAAAAAATAATTTCAAAACGTGTCCCAAGAAAACCTAGCCAGAGGCAGCAAAGTCAGTCCATCCCTGGTGCAGACCTTTAGAATTCTGGCTTAAACTTAAATGTTGTCTCTTTTGGGGTGAGATTTGAAGGGTTGAAACAACAAATTTCCCTCTCTCTCGCACTGGAAAGTATCTGCACAGTTCGTTTCCTGAGTTTCACAGAGAAGATAAATTATGACTGAAAAGGTAGCAAACTAAAAACCAATGTGCTTGCTTCAAAGAGGGACCCACTGATAACCAGGAGAGAAAAAAATCTATTTCAACTGTGTGTTTGAAAAAAAAAAAAGAAAGCCCAGGAAGAACCAAATCTCAATAAAAATTTGTCCTTGTCAGAAGCTCGGTTAGATGTGGGAAGGGGGAGAGGTGGTTTCCCCGGAGAACATTTCCCCCAAACAGAGGCTTTTCCAAGTGTGGTCAGGGCTGCAACCGAGAAAAAGCTGAAGAAAAGCAGTGTGAAATATTTTATTATAACGTCAATAATCCGACCACGTAACTGAAAGGAGAGTGGCTATGCTAAGTAGGCTCCAGATTAAACCACTTTAACAAGGAGTTCTCTAGGTCCTGTGGCTGGAACACGATAAACGTTTATGTTTCATGCACTCGGCAATGATTTGATGACTCACCACAGACCGAAAAGCAACGGGATTAATTGATCATGGTCTGAAACCTCCAAATGTATGGGCCAAAATGAACCTTTTGTTTTTACAAGTTGAGTATTTTGGGTATTTATTATAATAACAGAAAGCTGACCCAAGTGAATATACCCCCATGGATAGATGATATAGATAAATACTGATATAGATTTATCAGTTATAAAACTGTGTGTTCCAAACAGAAATGTTGGAAAGCAGAAAAGCACAAATGTACTCAGCCCATAATCCTTCCACTCGATTATGGCCACTGTAAAAGTTGATATATATCCTTCTATGACTTTTTTCTACAACTACCCAAGTCATAGTTTTACATAAGTGAGATCAAATTGCGGATAATATTTTACAACTGCTCTATTTACTTCTTCAGTGTAAATATTTTCCCATATTGTTAAATATTTGTCTAACCAGTGATTGCCCTGCATTCAGTCACTTGAGTCTAGAAGAATTTACCCAAATCTCCTCTATTACTGGACGCGTGGGTTAATCTAAGCTACTTGACATGGCCTGGAAGGGTCTCCATGATTTGGTCTTGCATATCCACAAATGTCTCACCACCACTGTCCTCTTCAGCCTCTTTTCTTATTTGAAGTCCTCAGGTACTCCAAGCTCTTTCTCATCACAGGACCTTTGTACATGCTATCTCCACCATTCTTCAAAAAATTGGCTCCTGACTAAATGAACCCACGAATCTGCCTGACTCCATGGTGTGTGTTGTGATGTACTAAAGCCATTACAACTTTGCAGTGGAACTTCCAAATAAGTTCAAATGGGAGTGACTAGCAACAGGTCATGGGAGAGGAGCGGGGTGGGGGGGTTAGTATATAAACTCAGCTTCTTTGGTCAGTGTGATTTTGGGATTTTTCCCATCTCAGTCGATGAGCACAGTACTGCAGGATCCAGCAAAGGCTGCTTATCACAGAGGCCCAGGTGTCTGTTGATTTTCACAGGCTTATGCCCACAGGCTTACGAACACCTCTTCCTGACCTCTAAACACGGTCTCCCGCCTTGTCCACCCTGCTGTGTGTCCCCAGAGGCTGAATCTATGGGTTGCATCTTCATGTTCTTTCCTCTGGCTTCCTGCTGAGTTCCCACCCATTGGCCAGCACAAGTTCAAGGGCAGAGTAAAGACAGCACCAGGTCTCCTGGTTCTCCTGGCCCTCACACTGCAGTGCTCCTGTGGGTTGGTTGGATCTCTCTCCCTGAGGTTCCTGGTAGGCACCTGGCTCTTCCCAGAGCTCTTCTTCCCAGGTCCCGGTTAACTGCTTCAGCGGTGAGGGTGGTGAGGGCCCTCTACTTGTACCACGTCGTTCCCTTGTCCACTTGATTGTTCTGGAAACTACACTTCCCAGAATCCTCTTGGCCACGTGGCTCATGGCTCAGAGTTGGCTCCAAATGAGGGAACTGGGGTGAGATAGAGGAGGTAGACATGAAGCAGCAGCCAGAATAATGTCATTATTGGTTAGGAGCAGCAGGAGAAAGACACGGAGGTATTCATGTGTCCCAGTCTATACCCTCTCTTCTGTCCTGTGTCCTGCTCTCCAACTCAGCTGACCCGCTGAGCAGTAACAACCTGAGGCCCACGACCAGATGCACAGAAGAGGGAGCTGTCATGAACCAGCAACCTTGAGTAGACTTCACTAGAGGTCGCCCTGTGTGGTCTAGGCTCAAGGCTGGAACAGCCAACGTTCAGGTTCCCTTCTGAGCCTCATATCCCCTGCCCAGGGCTAGTTAGCAACTGCTGTCTGGTCTCTGCTTCTCCTTCCAGACTTGATCATCTCAGTCACTTGCACGATGCTATGAGGTCTAATCCCATAATGAATTCCTTAGCTCATAGTAGCGGTTCTACTTCCCCAAGGTGAATACAGACTCACACATCACCTCTGCCAGCCCTGAGCAATGGCACCATGCCCATAACCTGTAAGTAGTTTATTTTTTAACTCTCCTGGATTGCTTATTTGAAGTAAGTCATGGCCTTCCTATTGGGACCTGACTGATACAAAACCCCTGAAGGGCAAAAAAATCACACCTGAATACTAGGATTATCTGTGTGGTAGTTAAAAAAAAAAAAAGAAGAAGAAAAAAAAAGCCTCTATATCTCTGGGTTCCACACCCATGGATTCGCCAAATCCCTGGATGGAAAATATTGCATCTGTAATGAATACAAAAAGACTTCTTTTTCTTGCCATTAAAAAGACAAACAATGCAGTATAATAAGAAAGCAACATAGTATAACACCTATTTATGTAGCATTTGTATTATGTCACATGTTATAAGTTATCTAAAGATAATTTAAAATATAAAGGAGAGTGTGTGTAGATTTTATGCAAATATTATGTCACTTTATAGAAGAGATTTGGGCATCCACAAATTTGGTATAGGAGGAAGGTCCTGAAACCAGTCTCTCACAGATATGAGGGGCACCTATATATAGGACACACACACACACACACACAGGTGTGTGTATAAGATATGATATATGGCACTGACAATTATTTGAATACCTATTGAAATATAACAGAAACTACTGTTTATCTCCCACTAACCATTCTTTTTCCTACAGTAAGGAAATTCCACCCAATTTTGGCTAAAAATGTGGTCAACCAACTAAAGACTATATTTCCCAGTTCCCCTTGCAGCTATTCATAGTCATGTGACAGGGTACAGGACAATGGGATGTGAGAAGACGTTCCATTGACCATGTGACTCCCATAGAGCTGCCATTTCAGCCCAGGATGACTTATACTTGGACTAATAGAGTGGAGAGGAATAGATTATCTTACTGAGTTTACTCTCTATATGGGTTTTTGCATCAGCAATTGAGCCTATACATGGTTAATTCAGATGCCAAACTTAGGGTGTTTCTGCTGTGAAAAGGGAAAAATGTTTTCAATGCATCTGTATGTAAAGAATGGCAAGCAAGAAATAAAGATCCTGAGCTCCATTTCCTTGTGATGTCTTTTTGGCTCTGACACCCTTTTTCTTGAACTCTACTTTCTAACATCCAGTTACCTCCCTGCTCAGGGTGGGCCCACCAGCATCATTGCAGAGGTAGTTTCACCCCCTAATGGACCATACGTGGGTACCAGCAAGACACAACCTGAGTTCTGAAGCCAGACAACTTGTGTTCGAATTCTGGCTTAGTCACGTACTTGCTTTTCACAGAGATTAGTGGGATCTGTTTGATCATAATTGAAAAAATGGTTTGAGAGCCAAAGAAGAAAGTGCTTTCAAATTCTCACAGCAGGTTAAATGACACAGATCTGTCTCCCGGGAGAAGGTGATGGGCTGTGCAGAGTTCTTGGGGTGGTGGTCCGAGGTGCCGTCAACACCTTCTTCACCATTCTATTTATTGACTTGCACCAGATTCAAGTGAGGAAGGAGGGAAGGAAGGACTCCAAGACTTGAATCAGCGCTGAAGTCAAGTTCTGCTTTTTGTTAAAGGGGAACCCCTGCTCCCTGTGTAAGCCAAAGTGATGATTCAAAGCAGATATGTCTGGGAATTGGCAGGACAAAGGGGGAAGTGTTCTCAGCTGGAGCTCTGGGGAGAAGACCGCAGAGGGGCTTCCGCCCCCTGGAAGGAACTCCAGGGCGTCTGCGTCGCCCCTCCTTCCAAGACCCCCGCGAAGGGTTAACTGGGAGGAGGCAACCAAGTGAGGCTGCTCGGTAAGGTGCCCAGGGACTGGGGGAAGACTATTGATTTCCTCTGAGTCACTTTGAACTGACACATTAGTTCAGGCTCACTGAGAAGGTGGAAGATAGGCAAGTTGCTTTTGGCTGCATTTTTAATTCTCCCTCACTGGGACCATGAAGTCAGTGTCTTCCAAATGACAGCGAAGGTAGGGGAGGTCAGAGTGGAGGTAGCTGGGGGGAGATGCAGCCAGGGCCCAGAGTACAGGTGTGATGGTGTATGTGTGACCTCAGTCTCCCCAGCCCTGGTGACACAAGCACAGACCAGTGCTTGGTCTGAGTGCGGCTCAGACAGGAAGGAGCAAACGTGTTCTGCACACATTGTACAGCTCTGAGCTTCTGACTCCGGAACTGAGCCCTGATTTTCCTCAGTGCTTACTCTCAAGGTGAATCTGCACTTGCTACCTTCTAATCCGGTGCGACAGACAAAGCTTAGTTCCTATGAAGGTCGTTGAGAGTCATGGCACCGGCGTCCAGATTCTATTTCTACCCCTTGCTACCTCAAACAAATCCATCTAGCACTCCCAGATTTTATTTCTTCTGTCCCTGTGATGGAGGTCATTATCACAGCACTTCTGGTTTCAGGATGAGGTTGGTTAGTTTTTAAGATGAAATGTTTTCACCTACAGGAAATGCCCAGCCTAGAGCCTGGCTCATAGAAATGCTCGATATATTTTCATAACCTTATCATGGAGACATATACATATATATTACATTGTATAGCGAGCGGATTTCAAAGAAGGAGGGGGAGGAAAATAGAACTATGTTAGGGATGACCTTTTCTATTTTAACAAAACTAAATTAATATTAATAGTATTAATCTGAAGGAAGTTGTAATACATTAAGATCATACTGTAACCATAAGAGCAACCACTATATATAGATAAAGTATGTATAGCATTTATATACACCACATGGTAAAAATATCAGGAAAGGAATTAGAAATGATGCTAAAAGTATTTGATGACACGAAAGAAGTTAGCAGTGGAGGGACTGGCTCTTCCCTGTGGACCATTTCACATGGGTCCTGTGGGTCGTCAGTGTGGCTGATGCAAATCCTGATCTAACTACTCTGTCATAATTAAGGCAGCCCGTGCCATTGGCTACACTTTAAGAACCACATGATCGGCGTACACAGGGTGCTAGGGTGTCATGGAAAGACCCGTCCTCCCAAAGCCCTCTCCTGTCTGCTAAGGTCCTGGGTTATGGAACTACGGAGACCCGCGTTTGCATGTAGGATCTACTGCGTACAGGCTGTGTGACCTGCCTCAAGTAACCTGGCCTCTCTGAGCTCCATTCCTCTCCCGTAAAGAGTGGGGGTTCATAACATTGCCTCTGCCATGGGGCTGTCCTGAACATTAAGCAATGCAATAAATGGGAAAAGATCAACCCATTCATTCATCAGATACATACTGAGCACCAAGTGAAAGGAGATATTCTAGAAGCACATGGGAAATTACCACCCTCCTGCAGGAAGACAGACCACAAACAAAGAAAAATCTAACAGCACGCACACAGGTTAGAAGGAAAGCGTAGACAGTAGGGGCCGCGCAGAGAGGGATGCTCACGCCCAGCACGTGATGGCAGAGCATTAATGAATGCTTTTCCTTCTCATCCACGTCCCACCCTGAACACACCCACCAGTGGAATCAGAGGAGGCCCCAAACCTTGGGACCCTGAGTGGACAATCTGGGTCCGGGGCTCCCTCTGCTGCAGCTGTGGGCTGGGACTTGTCTGGCTCCCACCCTTCAGAGCTGCCTCTCCCGCCAAGGTCTGCCCCTCCTCCCAGGGAAAGAGCAAAAGCCCCTTCTCTTGACACCTGCGGTAATCCTCGGTGGAATGTATCTGAAAAGATGCAGGAGAAATTCTTAAAATATATTTACCCCCCGACCACAATATATTCCATATGCTCGAGAAGGGGCGGGGAGGGAGCCTGGTGCGTCCCCTTACCTCTGGCAAATGTTTCTCCCCCACAAGGGGGAAATCCTTATCGGGGGCTCTCCTACCTGACAGCTGGAAGGAATTTAGGAGAAAATGCAAAGTGCTGTTGCAAAAGAAGGATCGAAACCACAAGAGGACTTGAGAGCTCCCGGCAGCAAAGGGGCTTAGGCTGCGGGGAGGGCGGCTCAGTTTGGGAAATGAGCAATCACTAGGAGCCTCAATCCTGGGGCGGCTCCCCCCCCCCACCAGACCCAAGGTGCACCCTCAGGGAGCTCCGTGGTGCCTCTGGGCCTCTGTGTCCTCATTTGTAAAGTGCCCGTGAATCCTGTTGGCTGCAGAAGATCCTGCTACGATCTTTCTGTGACTTCTGTGCGGAAAGGCTGGAGGAGACTTGCTCAGCTGCGCGCACAGGGGAGGTGCTGAGCAGAACGAAAGAGGGAATAGATGCTCATCTCCAACTGGGGAGAAAAATGTTTACACCAGGGACTTCCAGCCTTTGCTGTGCTTCAGGGTAGTAAAACTGTGCGGGTCCCTTTGTGCAGAGATGGTTCTCCCTGGGCATCAGGATGTTTGAAAAGTTTCCAAGAAAGCTGGGCATTGGTGGTTCAGTCCTGTAACTCCAGTACCCTGGGAGGCTGAGACAGGAGGATGGCATGCTGGAGCCCAACCTGAGCAATTTAGTGACTTAGTGAGACCCCGTCTTAAAATAAAAACAGGGCTGAGGATGTAGCTCAGTGAGAAGGCTCTGGGTTCAGTCCGCAGTATGGTAATCAATCAATAATTAATCAATTCCCCCAAGTAATTCTGATGCCTCAACAAAGGAGAGATGCCAGGGATAGCCTTGCGGTCTTGATGGATCCAATCTTTCCCCTTTCCTTGTGCTTTGTGCTGCACAGTGAGATCTTCCAAGAGAGGCAATAGATGATGTGCTCAGAACAGATCTATCCAGGTTCTGGGGCCAGCTCCGCTGCGCAATTGCTGTGTGATATCTTGTAGGTTAATGTCACTGCACGATGGTTTCTGCAGACATAGGGACATGGGGATGAACACCCTAGCACTCACTTTCCAGGTTTGGTAGAGACTTCATAGGAAGCTGTGCCGGACACACAGTCAGCACTCAGTGATGGTGACAATGACTGATGATGACTGGCATAGATCTTCTTGGAGACGAGCAGCAGTTCTCATCCTTGAATATGGCAGATCCCTGGCAGTGGCTGGTTACTGCCAAGGCCAGCCTGAACTACATAAAAAAGACCCTGTCTCATCATCATCATCTTCGTCATCTCTGACTAAAAGATTGTGCATTTGGTATGGTTTGGTGAGACCCACAGTTCATGCACACACAGAAAGCTCTGAGACTCCAGCAGAGAACCACCAGCATCTATGGCAGGGGAATTTGGGAAGTGCTTTCCACAGGAGGTTTGTTGAAACATTAGCTAAGTACTCAGGAGGTTAAGCAACTTCCCTGATGCTGCACAGCTGTGACAAAACAGGACCCGAAGCCAGGCAAATCAGATTCTATATCCCAGCCTGTTGGTCCATGGCGCTGATTTGCCTCTTTGTCAGGGGCATCTTTGAGCAGGAAAGATGCTTTGGAATTTGAAGTCACCTTCTGACTCAATTATTTTCTCATTGCTGGGACAAAATACCTGACACCTACAAGTCAAAGGAGGAAAAGTTTATTTTGGATCACAGTTTATAGAGATTTCAGTCTTTAGTCAGTTGGCTCCAAGGCAGGGCAACAGGGAACAGGAACATGGCAGAAGAGAAACAGTCCATGGCAGGGTAGGCAGTTGGCAGCAAGCAGCAAGCCTCCCTTTCCCTTTTTATTCATTTGGGGCTACAAGCCTATTGGCTGGTGCCACTCACACCCAGGGTGGGTCTTTCCTCTTCAGTAATTCTATCACCCATAACCATGCTAAGCGAAACCAGTGGACTGATCCAGTATTGCACACCGATGACCCAGACACATTCCAAAAGCCCTACCTCTGAGTGCATAGGGCTTTGGGGAATATCTAGATAAAAACCGTAGTACCTTCTCATGAAGGAAATCAGCCTTGAAACTGACTTGGTCCTCATAAGGTATGTTGCATTCCTTTACTCACTAGCTCATTACTCTTGTCTGTGAGCTGTTCAGGTTTCTCCAACAGAGAAAATAGATCCATTGGGTGAACTTGATTTGCCAATGCCTGGCTGTTGCAGGACTCACTGGCATGGCCCTTGTATCTAGATCTTCATCCATGGAAGCACAAGAAAACTAGAGGTATCCCGAAGAGGCTCCTGTCACCCCAGGTCTGATATTGTTACCATGCAGAGCACAGTACCTGGTGGCCTTTACTATGGGTACAGAGCAATGAATAAAAGCATTCCTGAGTAAGTCTCCCTGAGAGATCTGCACCACATAACCCCATCTGAGTCCAGAAATTACACATGTATCTCAATGCAGCTGAATCAGAAGAGGATTCCTTTGCTCTGCCCCTCTTCCTAATGGCCATGAACCTGTTGTATAATTCTCAATTCTTAAAGATCTCCAAGCTAGAAAGAGTAGGTCTTTGAGATCGATGGGATCATGACCCCTTAAAAAACATAAAAAAAAAATTAAAAAATTAAAACACCTTTCTGCAGGCCTGATTACATACCAGCCACATCTATACCCACCATGCTCTGAGTATGCTGAAAGCTTCATATGACTATTTCCATTTGGCAAATGTGGAAACTGAGGCAGTGAGAGATTAAACATCTTTCAGCCGCTAATGGCTGAATGATAACTTGATTTTTTAATCTTTATTAAATTTATTGGTACATGATGCAGTTACATTCATCATTGGGACCTTGTATCTATACATGACTTATCAGATTATTTTTCCCCATTCCCCAGCCCTCCCCTCCACCCTTCCACCCTTCTCTGTTTACAAAGACATTGTTTCCATATTTTCCCTTTTCGTGAATTTTTCTTTTCCCTTTTTACCTTTCCCCTATCCCTCCCACTTCCTCTACTGTTTTAGATTTTTCTTCCTATTACACAATATTAATTATACATTTTAATCCTTATTTATACTTTTAGTTTTTCACACCAAACTATTCAGTATTTACACATGTGGAACTTATTAATTTCATTTAAGAGTATGACCCCTCAATGTGCATCCACTTACCTATAAATATCTCTAGTTTCTCATTCTTTATGGCTGAATAGTACTCCATTTTATAAAGCAACCAAATCTTCTCTATGCAGCCTCTAGCTGATGAGCAACTGGGCTGTTTCCAAGTTTTAGCTATTATAAACTGTGCCACTATAAACATGGGTGATCATTCACTGTGGTATGATTCTTTTAATTCTTTTGGGAAGGTACCCAGCAGAGGAATAGCTGGGTCAAATGGGACTTCTAATCCTAGTTGTTTGAGGTATCTCCATATGGATTTCCATAGTAGTTGTACCAGTCTGCACTCCCACCAACAATGAAGAAGGGTTCCTTTCTCCTCACAACCCCACCAGCATTTGTTATTGGTTGATTTCTCCATAGCAACCATTCTTACTGGGGTGAGATGGAATCTCAGTGTTGTTTTTATCTGCATCTCTCGAATGACCAGTGATGTTGAACCTTCTTTCATATGATTATTTGCCGCTTTTACTTGTTTGTCTGAGAAATGTCTGTTCATTTCAGATGCCCATTTTTTAATTGGATCTTTATATTTGGGGGGGCTGATTTTTTTTTAGTTCTTTATATATTGTAGATAGTAGACCTTGGTCTGAGGAACAGATGGTAAACATTTTTTCCCACATTGTGGGTTGTCTCTTAGCTCTGCTTGTGATTACTCTGGGAATGCAGAGCTTTTTAAAAAGATGAGGTCCCAATTGTTGATTCTCTGTTCTCATTCCCTTGCTACTGAGGTTTTGTTCATAGTCTTTTTCTATGCCAAAATCTTCAAGAGTTCTACCTAACTTGTCTTCCAGAAAGTTTAGTATTTCTATTTTAATATTTATATCTTTAATCCACTTGGATTTTAGTTTAGTGTATGTGAAAGACAGGGGTCTGGTTTTAATCTTTGACAAGTTAAAATTCAGTTTTTCCAGCACCAAAACCATTTATTAAAGAGGCTATGTTTCCTCCATTCAGGGCATTTGGCTCTTTTGTCAGAGATGAGGTAGTTGCATATGTCAGAAGATGTTTCTGCATCTTCTAATGTTTTCCACTGATCCTCAGGTCTGTTTCTTTTCCAATACCATGCTGTTTTATCACAGTGGCTTTGTAGTGTAGTTTTAAATTGGGGCTTGTGATACCCCCTGCCATGTCTCTGTTGTCTAGAATTGCTTTTGTTATTCTAGGTCTCTTCTGATTCCAAATGAATTGGTGGATTGTTTTCTCTAGTTCTATGAAATAGACTGTTGGGATTTCAATAAGGATTGCATTGAATCTATACAGCAGTTTTGAAAGTATGGTAATTTTCACTATATTGATTCTTCTTACCCAGGAATAAAAGATGTATTTCCATTTTTTTATATCCTCTTCAATCCCTTTTTTAATTTTTATTGAGGTTATTGGTACAATCTAGGTATACAATACAATTACATTCATCATTGGGATTCTGTACCTTTACATAATAGGTCTTGATTCTCATTTTTCCCCTTGTCCCTGCCCTCCCTTCACCCCCTCCTCCCCTCCCCATTTACAAACACTTTATTTCCATTTTTTCAGTTTCTCATATTTTTTTCCTCTTCCTTATTATCTCTCCCCCACCCTTCCCGCTTTCCTTACACCTTTAGCCCTTTACTTCCTATTTCACATTATTAATTGTCTCATTAGGATCCTGTGTACTATTATAGTTTTTCACACCAAAGAAACTATTCGGTATTTCAGTTAAAGAAATCTCTGTATGAACATTAAAAATAGGGAATCCTAAAATAAAACTAAACAGGAAAGTAAAAGAGAAAAGGCAATGATGTAACATCAAAATAATCCTTAATTCTGGAGATGAAAATGGTACCTGAACATATTTAAATTGCTTCTCGCTCTTATAGTCTTATCTTATTCCTTTTTCATTATTTAGAGAATACTTTATTAGTTTCTGTAATCAAACCCACGTAGATATGACCTTACATATTTAGTATGATGTGTTACCCCTGTACACAGGAAAAAAAATAAAAAATAAAAATAAATTAACATTTCCAGACCAATATGGTTGTACATTTTTGTACAATGCCAAGTCAACACAGTAAATTGTGATGACTTTTTCCAAAGTTGGCAGCACCGTTGAAGCTTCCCAAAATTCAATTTATATATATATATGTGTGTGTGTATATATATACATATATATGTATATATGTATATATATACATATATATATATATATATATATAAAGACTAATAATAGTATGTTATGCATCAATAGCAG
>NW_022900924.1:14452049-14461616 GCF_012274545.1 Fukomys damarensis | reverse complement strand
AACAGCAAAGTTCTGTTGCTGTTGTGGTACCTGGCACCATTTTTTCTATTAGCCTCTTAATCATCATCTGGAAAGCGAACATTCTAGAGTAATATCATTAAATGTAGCTCTGATAAAGCATGGTCCCTACTATGTATCATAAAGCAGGTACTAGATATTTTACATTCATAGAGGTATGACACAGTACTGTCCTACATCAATAATACTAGATTCAGTTTTGGTTTGAAATTTACTTTGTCTGCAAATAAAAATGCTACTCCTGTCTTTTTTGGGGGCTCCTGTCACATGGAGAATTGTTTTCTATCTTTTCACTTTCAGTCTATGGGCTTCTTTTTGCACTAGGTGTGTTTCTTGTATACAACATATTGTTGGATTTTGCTTCTTATTCCTTTTTGCCAGTCTGTTTCTCTTGATTGGTGAGTTGAGGCCATTGACAATGCTGGTTATAACTGATATGTACTGACTTATTATTGACATGTTATTGGTCTTTTGTTGACTCTTTTTACTTTTTCACCTTCTCCTTTTAATTTCTTGCCTTGCCTATTTGATTTGCTCTGTTGGGCCTCATGGCATTGCTGCCTTCATTGTCTTTTTCTAGGATCTTGTTTATAATTGCTTGTAGTGCTGGTTTGGTATTCATGTAGTTTCTCAGGTGTTCTTTGTCGTGAAAGTGTCTTATTTCCCCCTCCATTTTGAAAGAGAGTTTTGCTGGATACATCAGTCTAGGTTGGAGGTTGTTCTCTTTTAGTACTTGAAATATCTCATTCCAGGCTCTCCTTGCCTCAAGGGTTTGTGTTGAAAAGTCTGCTGTGAGTCTGATGGGCTTTCCTTTGTATGTGATTTGTTTCTTTTCTCTTACTGCTTGTAGTATTTTGTTCTTCTGTTGGGTTTCTGGGATCTTGATTATTATATGTCTAGTTGTAGATTTTTTTTTTATTGTAGCTAGTTGGGGTCCTATATGCCTCAGTTATCTGAATGTCAAATTCATCCCCTCTGTTTGGGAAGTTTTCTGTCATTAATTCTGCAAACAGCTTTTTTAAGTCATTTGTATTTTCTCCTGTTACTTCATGTATTCCTATCAGTCATATGTTATTCTTCTTTGCACCATCTAGGAGTTGTTGGATTGATTTCTCATGATCTCTTACTGTTTTTAAGAGACCTCTCTTTTCATGGTCACTGACTGCAATCTTATCTTCTATATCTGAGAGACTATCTTCGCATTCTTTTATTCTGTTGCGTACACTTTCAATAGAGTGTTTAATCTCCTGGATATCTGTTTGAATCTGTTTTATGGATTCCATTTCTTTACTATACTTTTGCGTGTAGAGGTCTTTTGTCTCCTTTGTTAGATTGATTCCTAGTTTGTTTCATTTTTTTTAATGCTATTGTGAAAGGGATTGTTTCCCTAATTTGACTCTCAGCGAGACAGTTATTTGTGTACAAGAGGGCTATTGATTTTTGAGTATTTACCTTGTATCCAGATATTCTACTGAATCTGTCAATCAAGTCTAGAAATCTTTTGGCAGAGTTCTTTTGTGTCTTCTATGTAGAGTATCATATCATCAGCAAATAATGACAGTTTAACTTCTTCTTTTCCTATCTTTATTGCTTTTATTTCTTTCTCTGATCTACTTGCTGTGGCTAATGTATCCAAAACTATATTGAACAGGAGTGGTAATAGTGGACATCCTTGTCTCATTCCTGATTTTAGTGTGAATGTTTTCAGATTTTGACCATTTAGTATGATGTTGGCTATTGATTTTTCATAAATAGACTTTATCAAGTTGAGATAAAGACCATCTATTCCAATTTTCTGCAGGGTTTTTATCATGAATGGATGTTGAATTTTGTTGAATGCTTTTTCTGTATCTATTGAGTGGATCATATGGTTTTGTCCTTAACTCTGTTAATATAGAGTATTGCATTTATTGATTTATGTGTGTTGAACCATGCTTCCAACCCTGGGATAAATCTGACTTAGTCAGGGTGTATAATATTTGTGATGATCTTCTGTATTCTGTTTGCCAGTATCTTATTGAGAATTTTTGCATCTATATTCACTAGGGAGATTGGCCTGTGGTTCTCTTTTTTGGTTGGGTCTTTCCCTGGTTTTGAAATCAAATACTTGCTTCCAGGAATGAATCTGAAAGTATTGCTTTCCTCTCAATTTCATTGAAAATGTTTAAAGAGTAGTGGCAATAGTTCTTTTCTAAATGTCTTATAGAATTCAGCAGTGAAGCCAGCAGGACCAGGGCTTTTCTTTGTTGATAAATGTTTAATTACATTTTCAATTTCAATGATTGTAATTGGGGTGTTTAGAATTTTTATATCTTCTTCATTCAACTTTGGTAATTCATATGTATCTAGAAATCTGTCCATTTCTCTATGTTCTGCATTTTATTAGAGTACAGGTTCTCAAAGTACATATTAATGATCCTCTGGATTTCTGCTGAATCTGTTGTGACTTCACCATTTTCATTCCTACTTGCACGGATGTGAGCCTTTTTTTCCTTAATTTTTTATAAGGTTGGCTAAGGGTTCATTGATTTTACTTATTCTTTTTAAAAATCAATTTTTATTCATTGATTTTTTGCACTGTTCTGTTAGTCTCTATTGCATTTCTGCTCTGATCTTTATAATTTTCTCCCTTGTGCCAGCTTTGGGTTTCTCTTGCTCTTCTTTTTCTAGCAGCTTAACATTCACCATCAGGTTTATTTGATCTCACTCTGTTTTCCTAGTGTGGGCATTCACTGCTACGAATTTCCCAAGTAAAACTGCTTTCATTGTATCCCATAGATTCCTGTATGTTGTACTGGCATTATCATTAAACTGTAAAAACTGTATAATTTCTTCTTTAATTTCCTCTGTGATCCATTGGTTGTTCAGGAGAGTGTTATTCAATTTCCATGTGTTTGTGAAGTTCTTATGGTTTCTTATGCTGTTGATCTTCAGTTTAATTTCACTATGGTATGATAATATACAGTGGATAACTTCAATTCCTTTGTACTTAAACATGTTGTATGAGCTAGTATGTGTTCTGTTTTGGAAAATGACCCATGTACAGCCAAAAATAATGTTTATTCTGATTTTGTGGGGTGGAACACTCTGTGGACATCTATCAAGTCCATTTGTTCAAAAGCTTGGTTCAGTTCTAGTATTTAGGTGTTGATTTTTAGTCTAGATGATCTGTCTATTGTGACAATTGGGTACTGAGGTCCCCCATTACCACTGTATTATGCTAATTTGGTTTTTCATATTTGTTTTGTATAGTTGGGGGCATTAGTATTTGTTGCATACATATTTATGATTGTCATCTCTTCCTCTTGGATTGTTCCCTTTACAAGGATGTAGTGACCTTCTTTGTCTCTCTTAATTAGTTTTGGTTTGAAATTTACTTTGTCTGCAGATAAGATAGCTACTCCTGTTTTTTTCCAGGTTCCTGTCACATGGAGAACTGTTTTCCATCCCTTTGCTTTCAGTCTATGAGTTTCTTTTTGAACAAGGTGCATTTCTTGTATACAGCATATTGTTGGATTTTGCTTCTTAATCCATTCTGCTAATCTGTTTCTTTTGATTGAGGCCAATGACATTGATGGTTATAACTGATATGTTTTGACTTTTCATTGTTATATTATTTTCCTGTTGTTGGTTCTTTTTTTAATTTTTCTCCCTCTCCCTTTAAATTCTTGCCTTTTGGATTTGCTCTGTTGAGCCTCATGGAGTTGTGACCTTCATTGTCTTTTTCTAGGATATTTTAAAAAATTGTTTTGAGTGCTGGTTTGGTATTCATGAAGTCTCTCAGGAGTTCTTTGTCACAAAAATATCTTACTTCTCCATCAATTTTGAAAGATAGTTTTGCAGGATACATCAGCCTAGGTTGGAGGTTATTTTATTTTAAAACTTGAAATACTGCACTCCAGGCTCCTTGACTTGAGGGTTTTGTGATTCTGTTGGGCTTTCCTTTGCATATAATTTGTTTCTTTTGTGTAACTGCACGTAGTATTTTGTACTTCTGTTGGATTTCTGAGACCTTGATTATTATATGCTTAAGTGTATGTTTTATTTTATTGTAACTAGTTGGGGTCCTATATGCCTCACTTATCTGTATTACAAGTCCTTTTGCTCCTTTTAGGAAGTTTTCTATCATTAATTCTGTGAAGAGTTTTTTATGTCATTTGTGCTTTCTCCTGCTTTTTTGTGGACTTCTATTAATCTTATATTATTCTTCTCTGCATTATCTAGGAATTGTTGGATTAATTTCTTATGGTTCCTTACTATTTTTAAGAGATCTCTCTTTTCAAGGTCACTGGCTACCATCCTATCTTCTATATCTGCTATTCTGTCTTCAAATTGGATTAGTCTGCTATGTATACTTTTAATAAAGTTTTTAATCTTTTAATCTCCTGCATATCAGTTTGAATCTGTTTCATGGATTCCATTTCTTTCTTATGTTGGGTGTTCATGGTTTCCATTTCTCTCCTATGCTGAGCATTCATGGCTGCAATCATGGACCTGAACTCATCTATTTTTTTTTATCTGTTTCTGTTCTAGAGTTTATAATCATGTCTCTTATCTGGGAAATTATTTCTGTTTTGAATATTTCTAGAGCCTTGTTCTTCTGTCTTTTTACTTCCCATGCTATCATTTCAGATTGTCCAGGTGGTTGCTTATCAGACTTTTCCATCTCATTTTCCCTAGAATTTGCCTTTTATAAGCTGGAAGACTGTGTCTCGTTTAAATGTCTTTTCATTTCTATTATTGTTGTTGGTATAGTCCTTGGTTTAATTCCTGGGTTGATACCTAGATGTTACTTATTGTAAGTATCTTTGTTGCTAGTATTTAGAACCCTTAAGGAATGATTGCTTCTCAGTGGTGTCTTCCAGATATAGCTGATCTTTAGGATTTGAGACTCTAATAACTCTGGGGTAATCTCATTTTCATTATACCAAGAAAGATAACTGTTTAGATCAATCACAACACTAGCCGAAGTGACAACAATCAGCTAAAATAGAATCAAACACAGCTTAGAAAATGACAATTTGTGGTAGTTATTAATCTATCACCTTTAACCATGTGAAATAAAACGAAATCAAAGACTAGACCAGAATATGTTTATAATGAATGAACTGATCAATATAGTAACTTTACCCTTCGGGATTGGGACCTAGAAGGAGTAAGGCCCTCTTACTACTCTTCACTTCTGCTGTAGCTCAGAGCAATGGCCATGAAGACTCCCCTGTGATTTTGCAGTTTAGATGAGGGACAGGGGGTAGCCAGGAAGCTAGAAGCCGGGGTGGGGGTAGGGTGCGCTCCGATCCTCACGGGGATTCGCTGGTGGCAGGGAGGCCAGTCCGTTAGGGGTGGGGCCTGGATGGGGGAGGGGCCGCGCTGATGGCTTCATGAAGCACCAGTCCTCGTGCAGGTCTGCTGGTGGTGGGAACTCAGAGCCTGCTTCTTTACCCACAAGCCCACCTTCCTGCTCCTCCGGGTTTGCCTGAAGTGAAATTTTCTTTCTTTTCTCCTGTTCTCTTTCTTTCCCGAAACTTTTCAAAGACCAGTGCAGAAATGAGTTGAATTCAAACCCCACATGCTGTCTAGCATAACAATTCTCCTTCCTCTGTGGCCACATAACTTTGAGAAGCACAACTTCAGATTCCTGCTCTACAGGCCTTCTCAGAGCCTTTACTGGGGTCATATCATATATGCTACAAGGAGGGAGGGGTACAGATGTATGGGGCAAGTACTAGTGCTGATCTGTTCTTTTGCTTCAGGCTCTCGTGTGGCTTGGTATGGCATGGTTAAACATTACTTTTTATTTAAAATGTTGATATTTTGTTTGTCGTGGATTTTGCATTCATTTTAAGTTTTTAAAAAATTGTCCTTACAATATAAGTTATCTTATGACTGAGATTTTGGGTACCACTCTGGATCTTGTCCCTCAGGCCTGGGCCTTACATCTTGACCCTTGTCCTGGCCTTGGGAAGCCGAACCCTGAACACCTGGCCCCATGGGGCACTGCAGGGGACTATTCTGCGTGATCCTTCTATCTGCTTCAAGGAAGTGGTGTGTCATGAGGATTTTTTAAAGTATCACCAAGGAGCAATGGAGGGAAGAGATGAAAGATATTTGTAAGTTGGATGCTGTACCGCAAGGAACCACGAAGCCTCCATGGCGTTTCACAATGAACAGTCGCCGTCACGAGTCCCGGTGGCTCTACTCATCCTGGCTGGGACGGATCACAGGGAACCAGCCATGATGGCTCAGTGAGCGGGTGGCTTGGTTCTGACCCACATCCCTCTGCTCCAGCAGGCTGTCCTGGGCACAGCGGGCAGAGAGCACAGGGACTCAGATGGGAACAGCGTCAAACCTGCCTCCTTCTACCGCCTAAAGCAGATGATGCAGGCAGCCCAGGTCAGAGTGTGGAAAGGGAAGGAAATGGCTGCTTTAGGGACAGAATCTGCAAATTCACATGGCAAAGGGCACGGGGAGCAGGAAGGGTGGAGAAGCGGGTCCACTCAGGTCACCGGAGTGGACAGTGGGATTTGTCACGCTGATCGTCACCACCAAGATGCCAGAGTGGGAGCTGAAGAATAAATGAGTTGCCTCCAGCACCTGTCACCTCAGTCAAGCATAAGAGAGGCTCAGAAAGCAGGAGGTAATAGGCAGACGCGCTGGCAGAGACGGATCCCGGAAGTTCAGCCTCCCCCGAGGACCAGGGCGAAGAGGTGGTGATGATACCTTTTGCTTCAGGGCAAGCAAAGAACTTAGAGGAGTCAAGCAGAGACAAAGTACAAGATTCACCCTCCCCTGTGCCGCTCCTGACAGACGCACACACAGTGAAGCAAATGGCAAACTTTTTATCGAGCTCCACCCGAGACTCTGGAGACACCTGGGTGGATGGTCCATTGCCCAGCTGAAAGAAGCGGTTGCCCTAGCAACACCTTCCCTTGAAGAATGCACTGGAGCCAAGTAAACCCTTGGGTAGGTCCCGTGGCCCTGTGTGGACTCCATGCCAGAGAGCTGGTACAAGTCATCTCCCATCCAAAGGGAGCGCTGGAGGGGTGGACGGGTCCCGGCAAAGAGCTACCACAGCTACAGCACGCTTCCCAGGGGCCGCACCGGGGCCAGGCAGTGAGCCCAGCGGTCCTCTTTCAGTCAAGGTCAAATGAGTAGCAGGAGGTGAGGGCTGCTCAGAGATTAGCCATGGCCGGAGGGGGTGCGAGTGCACGCAGGGAGCGTGGAGCCATCTTAGTCCAACGCCAGCCAAGCAAGAACTTTCCTCTCTGCCCTCTCTTCTCCGTGCCGGGGCTCCTCCTGCTCAAGCTCTGAAGCCGAAATTAGCCAGTGGGGCAACAAAGTGATAAAAACGAAATGAGGCCGATTAGCAGGTCCTACTTGGAAGAAGGAAGAAGATTTCATTTGGATCCAGTTTGAAGGTACGTAGATAGACAGGATTGGACATTACTGTTGTTGTTGTTGCTGCTGCTGCTGGTTTGTTTTGTTTTTTTCTTTTGGTGCCGGGGATCGAACTCGGGACCTTACACTTGTGAGGCAGGCGGTGGAACCACTGGGTTAAATCGCCAGCCCTTGGACATCCTTATTACTCTAATGAGACTGTTTGATGACAGAAGGAACCATAGGGCCTTTTATCATAAAAAAAAAAAAAAAAATTGGCAGGAAGACTCTAAAGAGCATGAACTCTTCCCTGGGAGAGGTAGAAAAATTCTCCCCTGGAAAAGAGGTTACAGGTCACAGCAGAGGGAAATAGTGTTGCTTTGTGACCCCCGGCAATGCACACCTAGCCCTGGATGCCTTGTTACGAAAAGCAAAGCAAACCCTCTTCTTCCTCCGCACAGCCACAGAAACAAAGACTCAGAGACTCCTCCGTTTCATGTTGTCCATTCTGAAATGTTCCTCGGAAGACACTCTCTGTTCCTCCCCCCGAGTTCGGAAAGACCTTGTCTGTGGAGCCCAAGGGACCCGAAGGAGACTTTAGCTAAATCAGCCCTCGGTGTGAGGGTGGTCAGGGGAGACTCCAGGTCAAGAACAGTGCTTGAGAGGACTCACGCCGGCTGTGGAGTCTGAACTTGTCCTTCTCATCTGTGCAATAGAAACGATAGCGTCTTCCTAGTGGAGTACTTGTGAGGCGTGTGGGATTCAGTTCCTAAGAAGTGCGCAGTGCGTTGTCGCTGTTGTACACCCGCTTTCTCCAGAGTTGACCGAGTTGTCAGGCTGCTTTCAGGGAAGAAATTCATTTCACAAGTTTCTGATTTCAAACCCAAATTCCTTGAGGCCGAAGTCCAAGTTTGGGGAGTCAGATCTCTTAGGATATTTATGGGGGGGGAATAACCTCTCCCGAATGAGAACGCGCAGTCTGTGTCTTTCTCCCCTGTTCCCAGGATCCTCTCCCTCCCAGGTCACGGCAGAAACACATGCAGTTTATGTGGAGGGCGTACTTCCTCTTGGAAAAAAATAACGGCAACGACTCACAGCATCCGTCTCCCGGGGCCTCGTTATTTCATTAGCACGAGGAACGGGCATCTGAACGCGACGAAGGCTCATGGAGATGTTTGGCTCCCGCGGATGGAAAGCAGAGTGTGGTGTGGAGTGGGGAAACCCACAGCCGAGCTTGTGCAAGGCTTCGCCGCGCGGACGTCAGGGCTTTCGGATCACCCCCTGCAACCCCCCTGCAGGACACTTGTTGGATTCGCCATCTTCTCTCCCACCACCGCCCCCAACCTCAGACCACCCCAAACTCTTCCCTCATCCCGTCAGCTCTCAGGGGACTGCCACTGCTTCCCAGTCCTCCGGGGGACCCCCCCAAGCTTGGGTAAAACCACTCTATGCTCCCACGTTGCTCAGAACTTGCTCCAAACACTTTGCGCTCCGAGCACCCTGAAGTCGTCCCTGCTGCGCCCCCTTTGTAACGTACGTAACAGCAGCAAATCCGTCCACCCGTGCATCTGTGTGTTCTAGCACATAACAGGGCGTTTGGCACAAGTCGTTGCTTAATTAGTAGGTATTTCCAGCTCCACCTGTTTGAGCTTACTGTGCAAAAATGAACTCCCGAGAGCAAAGAGTCCCGACAGCTCCTAGCCTCTATAAGAAAAAGTTTCCAAAAATGAGCAAAGTGGGGGAAAATATTTTTAACAAAGAATGTTTTGACAGGTACCTCTTAAGTTTGCATTTTCCACAATGTTGTTCCCTCGCCTGGATCAACTTTCACTACTTCCCCGATTTCCACTCTAATACCCAAAGCAGAGAACGATCATAACTCACAGGAGTGATATTTGCAGATTAAAATAAAAACAGCCACGCTCTGCAAGTAACACTGACATTTGGCAAAACGTCTCAGCCAGAAAAATATGTGAATGTCGGATGCTTTGCAGGACACAGCCAGATTCCTTTTATTCTCCCAGAAACATAACAGGGCAGTCCACATTCTGGTTTGGATGTATTCCCACTTTCTGGAGTCAGGGAAAAAAACAATAAAAACCTGGATGATGATCTCATGGACTCCTTGATTTGTCAAGATGCATCTCTTCTAAGTGGCTTTTTTTTTTTTTT
>NW_022900924.1:14422932-14451958 GCF_012274545.1 Fukomys damarensis | reverse complement strand
TTTTTTTTTTTTTTTTTTTTTTTTTTTTTAGTTAAGCTTGAGATGCTTCCAAAATATTTATAAAAAACAGCAGGGTTCTTCAAAGTCAGGAGGCAATCACAGAGCTCTGAGGGAAGGGAGAGGGTATGGTGCTTTGCAGCCACCAGCAAGGAGGCAGGAAGCAGGGCCGGAAAGCAGGTCTGAGGCCTGCAGGCTCAGCGCACACTTATGCACACTTCTGCTCAGTTACGCTCACTCCAGCACAAGGTCCCTTCCCACTGCAGTTGCATTCTGGCCTCGTTCAGGTTTATCTCTCTCCCAGTGCCGGGGATCAAACCCAGGGCCCCACACATGCTAGGCAAGCACTCTGCTGCCCTCCGAGTTCGTGTTTGCTTTTGAACTTCATTAACCGAGCTGATGATTAGATCCAAAGTGTGAGCACTGGCAAACAGCCCCGATAAACCATTTTTTTGTCTAACTCTCTTTTGACCTCTTTATGGCACATGTTCAAGAGAATACATTTTTAGCTAGAAAAGAAAATGGGTTAAATATCACCTATTACTGATAACCCTGAAAGAACCTCTACTAACATCTTAATATCCGCCTTTATCACATCTGAGTGTGTGTTTACACACACACGTGCTCACACTTACTTTTACAAAAATTAGATATCATTGCATGGTCTGCCTTGTCTGTGATCTGTTCCCTTAATTCTGTTTCTTTAAGCCAACAGATGGGCTTATGTTCTGAATCTGTCTGTCCACCCAGTGTAGACTTGAAGACATCATAAAATACTCCAAGCTTCCATTTTATCATCTTTACAATGAGGATAAAATTAATACTGACGTCATAAGGTGGTTGGAGGTGAACTAACATGTCGCTGGGCATCCACTGAGCATATAACAAGTCGTGTATAAGTATATTTGTGTTTTACCATAAAACCAACATTATCATTGCTAGACAAGAACAATTACTTAAATACAGGATGACCACGGTTTGCATTTCACATTACTTTTTACAAGATGATAATGTAACAGGAAATAAAAAAATGACAATTTTATCAAATGTACTCAATACAAGAATTGAGTGATTGAAATGACACTTGGGATATGGGGACAGTGTGCCCGCAAACCTACGGCCCAAGTGACACTTGGGGTCAACTGATGAGTGGTCAACTGGCCTTCTTTCCTGTCTTTTTCATAAAACCCTACATAAAATTCCTCTGCTATAATTGATCACTGTTTTCTATCAGGCATAGGCTGATAAGGTATGTCCAAAGTTCCTGTGTGCCCTCGATTTAGTTTTGCATGCCTCTGGGATTAGTAATGTGGACAATAAGAATGGCTAAGAACGGCTAATATTCTGCTCCAAGGGTTAACCTGTGCATTCTGCAGAGGGCCATATGGGTGTGGGGTGCTTTTCAGGCCACAATGTCTCTGTCCCAGCTATACAACGCTGCAGAAGCCACAGGAAGTCAGCCAAAGGCAATGCTTAGAAAAACAGGCGTGGCTGTGTTCCAATAAAAGTTTACTTATAAAAGTAGGTGGTGGGCAAATTTGGTTGTTGAGCCACTGTTTGCTAATCCCTGTATGCAGTACATCAGGCCTCGTTCCAAAGGAGTAATCTGAGTTCTTTTATTTATTCTCACAACACCCCTGGAAAGGTACACAGGAGTACTGTTCCCTTCTACAGAAGGGGAGGCCCTGCAGATCTATGGCTGGGATGAGCTCACCCTTAACTCTGTCACCTCCAAGCCCTGCCTGTCCCTTTCCACTCTGCTCCCTGCCTCTGGAGCCCTTTCTCCAGATTAAATCCCACCATCAGCCTTTACCCAGCAGCCCCTCAGACTCCTGCTTCCTGGGTTAAAAGCATCTCTCCTAGATGAGGGGAGCAGCTGAGGACTCCCAAGCCCTGTTACATTTTTAGGCTCTTCATTATCCATTCCAGCAATAAATTCCAAGTAAACTCCTGCCTCAGACCCAATCTTGTCAGCAATTTTTTTTCTCTTCTGCAAAGCTCTGGTCTCAGAGATCAAAGTCAGAGGCACAGCCCCTAGGGATGCACAGAGACCTTCCACTGCTGACTTCCGGGAGGAACTCATAGCGACCCCAGCTCATACGTGCACCTTTCTGCTCCCACCAGCAGACACTGAGGGCTTTCCACTGCAGAGCAGGAGCAAACTTCCATGCCGTCTTAATTTATGGCCTGGAGAGGCAGGGTTAGATCATCAGGGAGGATTTCTTGCACGTTGCAGATTGAAAGTTTCAAAGTTCCAGGGGAGGGTCAAGCGGTAGCTGTAGGACATCTTCCAAAATGCAATGCCCAATGTGTTTCCTCCTGGAAGGGAGAGAGGCATCCTAGGCTGGCTGTATCACCTTAGTCGATTTGTCTGGTGACAAGAAGGGACTCCAAAGTGTAAATGTCACAACTGAGTCTTATCCAAATGGGAAAACTAGTCAGGACACAGTGGGTCTTATAACTACTCAATTAGGTGGACTTTTCAAGTCAGGCATAAATCTTCAGACTGGCACGCAGGCTGCTTCTTATCTTTTCACCCTGTCTTAAGTTTGTGTATCCATGAACACCTTTAATTTTGTTTAAACACAAGATGCAAAAGCCTATTGAAGAATGGGAATTTTTACAATGTGAGCCTTGTATTCCAGATTGAGCCAATGTTTTGTAAAATGAAGAAGAAAGAGCACAGGAAAGGGAATGTTTTGTGGTCAGATGAGTGAGAGATTGTGTAGTTTTTATCCTTCTTAGAAATTCACAATGGACATTAGCATATTAAAGGTGCTGAGAAGGCCTGCAGGAAGAGTCAGTTGCCCTTTGCCCAACCCTGGCTTTTCCATGCAAGGTGCACAGGGAGACTAATGGCACATCACAAAACCAACACAGCAGGACACAGCCCAGCAAGTGCCATTTTAAAGTGATGTCCTCTTTGATTTGTAAAAAATAATCTCCATTGTCAGGATAGTATCCCTAAGGTGGAAAGGAATTTTCTCACTGGTCCAATTACCAGCTGGTTGATTCCATTAGTTCCTGATGGCTCACTTTGCAGGAATCCTGGCAAGAACCTGGAGTCCCACTGTGGTGGAGGAATAGGGCAAGGCCAGGTGGGCCAGTTTCAGTGTGAGCTGAAACCTCATTTTACCTGGAATTATGTTTTGGTCATTCCCCCCTGCCGCAGCCTCAAACATCTGGAACCACACCTAAAACACAGAAGTTAGTTGGGACCATAATAAAGGTATTGTGATCTCTTCTTGGAACCCAAGGGAAGAGACCAAAGATGTTTCTTGCATTTGAATTCTAGACATGGCACAGAGATGCCGGGCAGGCACTAGCAGAAGGAAGAGTTGTCCCCAGAGTCAGTGCGCCTGTCTTAGTGGAAGGGACTTTGCTATGCGTTGAAGAAAGATGTCACACCATAGCACTGGAATTCAACATACTAGAGTCAGGCTGGTCAGCACTGCAGCCAGTGGCCCCCATCATTAGTCACTGGGAGCCCCAAAGTATAGAGCTGGGGATCATAACTGGTACCTGCAATGAGGCAGGGGAGGTGCCACTGTTTAAGAAAGTGGAAACTATGTGGTTTAAAGTTCACTTTTAGAATGCTTGTTATCTAAGCCAAGAATGGCTGTCTGAATTTTTAGTTCTGAGGGAGAGGAAGTCAAGAGGGGTGAGCACCTTCAGAGCATCAGATAAACTGCCTTGAGCCCAAGTGTTTCAAAGCTCACAGTGATAACGTAAGTGAGGAATTGCTTTGTCGATGCCACGGTTATGGAGCTGACAGGGAAATTCTCTTGCCTGGAAAAAAAAAAAAAGTCTGTAAGAACAGGATTTAGGTTTGCATCAGTCTTCAAACTTATCTTTTCCATGACCACAGTTTGCAGGCCATAAAATTTCAAATTGTGAAAAGGCCTAAGAAACCTTCCAAAGTACTTTTTATCCATTGCTGTGTAACAAATAATCCCATGACTTAAAAAGCAAACCCACAGTTTTGGCAGGTCAAGAATCTGGGCCTCTGGCTCAGGGCCTCCCATAAAGCTGCAAAGGCCAAGGAAACGTCGTCGCCAGCTCAACTCAGGAAGAACCCTCTTCCAAGCAGACTCACATGACCGTTGCTGGGCTGTGGTCTTCTCTAGCTCAAGATACCACTTCTTTGCCACTTGGGCTTCACCACAGGGCCACCCACAAGCCGGCGGCCGCATCATAGCACCAACAACTGTGAGTCCAGGAGGGAGCCGCCTTTTTATAACCTAACCTCCAAGGCGACGCCTCATCTCTTCCACCACGTTCCATTCACTAAAATCGGGTCACTACACCAAGCCCAGCTTCAAAGGCGAGAATACCAAGCAGGAGGGACCTCTGGGAATCGTCTTAGGGTTGGGTTACCACTAAAGGAAAATGATATGACATTAAAATCAATCTGACGGGTTAGGATTAGAGGCAAACTGAGTATCTAGTCCTAACAATGCAAAAAGCATCGACTTTCCAGATTACTATAGAGTAGGGTGGCCATATTTAGTGAATGAAAATATAGAACCTACAGTTACATTTGCATTTGAAACGAACAATGAATAAGTGGTATAAGTAGGCCCTGTGCAATGCCTCACACATGCCTATACTCAAAAAAAATCGTTATTTTGCTAAACATACAGATCTGGCCATATATCTTACATCTGTTTACTGGTAACCACATGGGATGGACATGTGGTACTATTCTGGGAAAACCACATCCCAGAGCCTCCTTGGAGTCTCTTCTTAAGGCTCCTTTCCACTCCTTGAGGTTCTCACCTCACAAAGGTGGGTGTGGGCCGGCCTCAGCCCAGCGGTCTGCAGCCCACCGGAGCAAGCAACTTGCTTGTGTGATTTGGGATCTTCAATGTGTGTCCGGTCACTCAGCTGATGAGTGTTATGGACCTTCTCTGAGCCAACACAGTGACGAGGGCAGAGGTGACAGAGCGGACAGCTGGTGTGTCAAAGTGGCTTCGACCACTTCAGGGAACCTGCTGGGGTACCCATCAGGTCTGGGGCTCCCGCCACCCCATCCTTCATTCTCACACATGTAGAATAAAAGAGAGAGAGGCCAGCAGTGCACTTTTCCTGACGTGCTCACGGCGTGCACATTCTCTCGCCATGCTGCCCCCTGATGCCCCTCCCGCCCCGAATGTCTTGCCATCCCTTTAACAAGCCATGGACTCCTCGCTCAATAAAATGATGTTTCCTCCAACTCACCAACATCCAAGCACATAAAAGATCCCTACTGCTACCAGATGCTGATTCTTGGGCATCTTTGCAGGCATTCCTCAGGCGACTTCTATAGATGACTGCAGATCCTCAAGCCACCTGCCGTTGAATCCCATTCTACAGGGAAGAGAACTGAACTGCAAAGAGGTGAACTGTGGATCGGCAGTTGTGTGGATTTGTTGAGGTCCCATATCAAGCTTTTTTGCATCATGTTGGTATACAGTTGGTGCTCAATAAGTGGGTTATACCTTTTAAGGAGGCAGACACCCGGATGTGGAGGTGTAGGGCAAATATAATGATAACAGCGTGGATGATCAGGCCCTGGCAGATGTTATTCCATCTGGTGGCCCACTGCTTTGTGAGTGAGTGGTGTTGGTCTTCCCATGGAACAGATGAGGAAGCTAAGGGTGGAGTAATGGTGGAGCCATCACTGATGGAGCTGGAGGAGAAGGATCAGGACGCTGGACTTGGACTTAGGAAGACTGGAAACGAGGTGGAAGCCACTGTGGCAAATATCATATGCGGCCCATCTGTACTCTGAATGTGTCCCAGACTCGGAACCATGCACCGTCTCAGAACTGGGCCGGGTCCCCTGTGGTCACAGCAGCTGACCTCTAAGTCATACTCCCAGCGTGACAAATCATGGGGGAGAGGAGGGGTCCATCGCCAGTGGCCATCCTGAGGCTGCCGGACAAGGACCCACCCCCAGCGAGCCGTCTACAAAGCGGACCAGATTAGCAGCTCACTTTCCATCAGGCTGAGTTACGAGCTTTGCGATTTGTGGGACGTTTACATGAACCAGAAGATGTGTTATCTGATGAAAATTGCTTAATTTAATATTCTGGCCTGACAAGCGGGGAACTGCACCTCTCTGAGAGAATCTGCCAGGGTGGGTGAAGTTTTTAAGAGTCCCCAGGTATGTTTAAGAAAAGCAACTGCTCTTGTCTGCTGATCACAGAGGAACAGAGCAGGGTTCTGGGCTCTCATGCGGGCCATCTGCCCTCAGGCCGTGGGTCTGGAGAACCTCCGGATATTGGCTCTCACTGGAGGACAGCAAGACAGTCACTGCAGCCCATCCGCCCTGGGGCCTGAGAGGTCTGATCTCAGGCTGTTGGAGAGAAAGCTTCTCAGGCACAGCTCTTCTGGGATAGGAGCCTGGCTGTTGATGAGTTATGAGTCAGCACAAGTTAACTTTTCTTTTCAGATATATAAATGGAAGCTACTACCAATGTACTGTGTTTCCATGAGCTTTTTATTCATAAATTCACCCCAAAGCTACGGAGAAGCTAACACGTGTTCCTCATGCCTTAGCACCCAGTACACTCAGTGAGGGTGGGCTTGTTAAATTGCAGGTCACGGGAGCCCCCTCCACAGTGCCTATCTTGGGGGCTGGGGGCCTAAGAATAATCACCCCTCAAGTCTTCTCAAGAGCTGCTGCCGGGGGTGGGCTGGGAACCCCACTTTGAGAATCACTGAGCCGGCAAACTGAGTCATTTAGATCTCTCTACCCTGTGAGCCCCATGAGCCACTTGGCTCAAAGCCCCATCCCAAGCCTTAGACAAACCCAAAGCCCCACCCATCCACCCACGGTGTCCACAACTTCAGATCCACCTTGTACGTTCTGCTTACGTCAAACCCAGCATGAAGATAAAAACAAGGACAGTCTCATGAGGTTCTCAGTTATAGTGAAGATCTTACTTAAGACAGAAGGATGCCCAGGAAAGTTACACTGCAAAAGGTTTTTAAAGTTCAAATTAATAATGGCCATCCTTGTCATCAAGGCCTGGCCACCCCAAGCTGGAGGATCTGTCCACTGGGCCTTCACAGTGTGCGACAGCCGATCCTGTGGCTTCCCCAGCCCTCCGCCCTCGGCATCCTCTTCTGCCTCATTTCATTGTATCCCTGCCCTGAACCTCCCCCCAGGGCACAGGAGCTCTGTCCTCTCCGACGGCACTGCCAGACCCCGCTGTGGCTATGCTTTGCCCTTGTGAACTTACAGCAGCGCTGAGCAGGCTGCAGGGGCTTCCTTGGCACGGAAAGGCTGGCGGAGCTGCATACGGTCCACGCCTTCCCCCCTAGCCCGTGTGAGGAGATGAACAGCACAGGTCCATGCCAGGTTGGCCCCGCGAGTCTAACAGAAGACAGGACACGCATCACACTATTTTACTATCAGTGCGTCTGTTCAAGAACCACAGCCTGAAAACTGAGGGTTCTAAGAGGAAGGCCCAAGGGCAGAGACAGCAGCTCTAGCCACCTGCCTGCAGGGTGGGGCAGCACGGAAACTATAGCTACAGGATAACTAGAATTCACCACTTGCATAAAGAGAAAGGATAATCCTGAGGAGGTATGGAAAGTGAAACACAATGCTGTACCCATTGTCCTGGTCGTGTTCCTTCTGCAGTGGGTGACAAGAACCAGTTTTACACTCCTAGTGGCAAGTCTGTTGCTAGGGTCCAGCCCCTTTTTGTAGAATGTGTCGGCACTCAACAGTTTTTATCATCCTCAGCTTTGAAGCCCGGCACAGATTCCAAGATAAGAAAGGTTTAGTGTATCGTTCCATTATACCAGTAAGCAATTATGGAGCACCTGCTGTTTACAGTTGTGACCCAGCAACTACCCTGAGGGGTCTGAAGGATGAAGGACGAGACAGTGTCTGTCCAAACAGAAAGCTGCATGACGTGGAGAGGGTTTGTGTTACAGATTAAACCTCCTTGACCCTCTTGCCTCAGCCTCCTGAGCACTGGGATTAAAGGTATGTGCCACCACATCTGGCTTCTTTTATGGGTTTTGTGGGCCAACAGAATCCCTGGGCGTATCTTCCAGGCAGCCTTACAGCCCAGTTCTAAGCTTGAGCCCCCACCCAGGGGCCGCTGCTCCTGACTGCCAGGCCGCTATCCTCTCTCCAGTCCTCAGGTTGGTTAGCGGGAGGCTGCTGGGAGGGCTGAACCCTCAGTTCCGGGGCTCAGCCGAGTGCCTGCCCCCAGAACTGTGCAGCAGCAGCGCTGCGGCATCCGTCACTGTCAGATTCCTGGAGCCTGAGCGCCAGCGCCTATATGGTGGCGTCAGAGTTTGGGACCAGACTGAGCGGGCGCGGCGCGGCAGGTCTTCAATTTCAATTAAACTCTGTCCAGATAACCTGGCAGAGCCGAGAGGAGGGCGCTGGCTGAGGGGTCCCTGGGCCTCTGAAATCTCTATCCCTCTGCCCTCTGCCATCAGGCGCCGGTCTGCCTGGGGCAGCGGATTCTCGGCCGGGTCTTCACTCTGTCGGCGTGGGAATTACACAGCTGTGCCCCGCCAGGAGATGCCAGGGGCTCCGCCATCTTCCCAGTGCCTAGTACTGTGCCTGGCCCAGAGTCGGGGCTCACTGAGCAGGAGGCTCCCGACGAGGAGACAGGGACCCAGAGGCCCGGATGCACACACGGGGCGCCCACGTCTGCCCAATGCGCACGTGACCTCGGAACCCCGACGTGATCCTTGCGATCCTTCCGAATCCTACCCCCAGCCAGCAGCTTGGGGGTGGGGTGGGGGCTAGCGATCCACTGGGTGCGGAGGAAATATTAACACTTCCACCTTACATCACCTTTCGAGAGGTCTATTTTGTTTCATTTTTCTGGTAGTGGGGATCGAAGCCAAGGCCGCATCCCCAGCCCTTTCACTTTCTATTTTGAGACACAGCCTTGCTAAGTCACCCAGGCTGTGCTCTAACTTGAAGTCCTCCTGCCTCGGCCTCCCAGCGTGTTGGGTTTACACAGGCCTGCACCACCAGGCTATGTCTGTGTATTTTTGTGTGTGTTTCATGATAGGCCAAGCGAGTCTGTTGCTATAATGCGGCACGTATATGCACATACCTTTAATATATATGTGGGGGGGTGTGCCCTTGTGTTCTGAATGAGCTCCTGACGGATGTAACTATCCATCAATAGCAGAATGGGTAAATAAATCGTGCCCTATTCATGGAGAAGAATACTGTGGAAATTTATAGATACCGTCACACTCACCAGTGCGGATGAATTTTCCAACATAGTGGAACTCGGAAAAGGCCGGACATTAGACAGCACAGGCTCTGTGATTTCATGTACGTAAAACACGAAGTCAGACCACATTAGACTCCAGCCTTGGGAGTTGGGATATTGGTCAGCTTCGGCTCAGACGATGAGTGAGGCGAGAAGCTGGCGTCTGGGACCCCAGGGCGCCGGCCACCCCATCCTTCCTCTTGGTGGTAAATACTCCACTGTGTCTTCTTGGCCGGGGTCCCTGTGCTGTTCCCGGGGCTGGGTGAACTTCGCTGCTGTAAGAGGCCTGTCAGTGTGAAGCTGTTGCAGTGGACAAAGGTGGCTGCACCTCCTGGTCGTTCCCAGCACCAAGCAGTGGGGTCACACTCTGTCCCCAAGAATGGGGAAATGGCCCAGGCTGGCCTCGAACTCACAGCAATCCTCCTGCCTCAGCCTCCAAGGGCTGGGATTACAGGCGTGCGCCACTAGGACAGGGTAGCCATTAGTTATTATTAGCCACTCCCCCATAGTTTTCTCATCTGATATGAGGACCTCATATTATGTGTCCCACCGCCTGTTAGAACAGAAAGGATTCAAGAGGCCCAGAGATGTTTCAGAAACATAATGGACCACAGCCACAGAGCCAGGGTTTCCGGCTTAGAGAGCCAAATGCTTTCTATCTGAACCCCAGAAGTTCTGCTCCGGATCTGTCCAAGAGGAGAATTTTGCCCCAAGCCCCAGGCTTAAGACAGCAAGGAACAAATCAAGGAAGGGCTGGAATATACCTCAGGATCTTCAGAGCTGGCACATTTTCCCAGGGAAGCCAGGCAGATGTGGCTGATGGAAACTGGCACTCCAGCCTCCCCCAGCCTGAGCCCCAGCAGGCCCCACTAGCACCCGGGGATCCGAACTCATACGGGATGCCAGGCTGTGGTATCGATCACAGAGTCGAGCTGGAAGGCCTCCAGGCGCAAGCCACTCTGGCCACAAATGCAGTTTCTCTAATCCAGGGCAAGCCCTCCCGTGTGGCTTGACGTCCATTCAGATGCCCGGGGCCAGAGCACTGGCTGTGCAAATCTACAGGAGAGAAAACCAAAAGCTAGCCAGAGCAGTAGTTGTGGACACTGCATTCCATAATTCCAAACTGCTTTCTAATCCTTTTGGGCCTCCCTTTCCAGGGACACCATGAAGTTAAATAATACGTGGCTATTTATTTTCTCTTGTTTTTCTGGCTCAGCATTGGTCTTAGTTTCTCTTTCTAGCAAGAGTGGGCTTCCACTTTACTGCATCGCATGGATTGCTGGGGTGGGGGTGGGGTGCCTCCCAGTCACTTGCTGCCTCTGTACTTTGCTGATCATGGAGGGAAACCTTGTTCCCCTTTCCAGTGCTGACCATAACATGTTGCTAACTAATGCAGCATCCGCTCATGCAGCCAGGACCAGGCTCCGTGCCTACTCTCTCTTTTGTTCCCACAACAGCCCAGGGCTAAAGCAACATTCATGACTCCTGCTTTATGGATGAGGAAACCAAAGTTCAGATGGGGCATGTGACTTGCCCGTGGTCATGCAGCAAATAACCAGCAGAACTTGAGTTCGAATCCAGGTCTCTGATCTCCAAGTGACAAGGTAAACGCTCTACTGAAAGCTTTAGATTTCCCAGTAACATTTGTGCTGGAAAGGAGTTTTGTTGCACTGCAGGGTACAAGAGATGGATGGGGTGGGAAGAGATGGATGGATGGATAAAGGTAGGTGCAAAAGGCTTGGTGTTCCCAGAATATGCGTCAACAGTAGGTTATAGTGACGGTGGAATAGAACATTTTAGGCTGGAAACACACTCAAATGTAGGTTATGTAGCCACTGTGGAATCTTTACATTGGATGCATTAATCCCCTCCCTGTACCCAGGCTCCTTTGCAGTGTGACTTTTCAGCTCCTCCCATGAAAGGACAGAGCCACACTCTACCCCTTGGGTTAGACCTGGCCTTGGGTTCATTTTAACCAGCAGAATAGTGGGAGTAACTCTGCCTCCACCACTTTCTTGCAGCTGGACACAATACTGATGCCCACAGCCAAAAGGAGGAGAGTTTTATTGTGGCTCACAGTTTTCATCCATGGCTGGCCGACTCCGTGGCAGAAAAGGGTACCAGAAGGGTCTGGCAGAGGTGCTTAACCCATGGCGCCCAGGAAGCAGGGAAGAGGGGGGAGTCTGGGATGGGAACACACCCTTCCACTCACCTCACCAGCAACCTGCCTCCAACCACGCCCCCCCAAACAGCGTCCTCAGTTACTGAACTCTTAAATGGGAATCCAATGGGGAGTTTAGCACCTGCATGATCCAGTCACGTTTCGAACATATGAATCGGGGAGGGCATTTTAAATCTACACCACACCAGCCACCCTGTGCATGCTCTGAGCTGAGCCCTCAAGATGCCAGCAGCTTCCTTGCTTTCTCTTAGGTCTCCCCTCTTGGTCGTGCCAAGAGGAAGGGAAAGATACAAGCACAGAAAAGCCCCATGGGGGCCAGTGAGCACCCAGGCCGCTTGCAGTTAATCCTGGATGAATGGGGAGGCCAACACAGCTGTGAGGACAAGGCGCTTAGTACAGACAGGGTCAAACGATTGCCAGGTGCATGCAAAGCCTTCAGTAGATGTCAGATGCAACAATTAGAGAACAATTCTTGGAGATCAATTCCTCCTGCAGGTCTGAGGCTGAGGGAGGTGTTATAAAAATTTCTGTGATCTCTGGGTGCCCCTGACTGGGGCAGTCAGGAGATTCGACTGGCAGAGTTGTGCATCCTTTCCCAGAAAACACTATTGATGGGGAAGAGGAAGTGGTTTTTAAGGGATGCTGACATTTCAAGGCACGACATACACATATCAGAAGTAAACATCATAGTGAGAACGTCTGATTTTCTCCAACCTCGTACTATAGAGATGGGGAAACTGGGTGCGGAGGAGAATTGCCAGGAGTTGTCCAACCACGGATGGGTGGGCAGATTCTATGCTTGTAGGGTCTTGAGACTTGCTGACAGGCATGGGTAATTGATTGATGATAAAAACACTTACCTATGGCCTAAGACTAAGTTTATAACCCTGATGCTAATGGACCCCCGAGGGGTAAAGGGTGCAGTAACTACTTTCCCCTCATTTCCCTGGGCTAATGGCTTTATGGAGGTCATAAACTACTGAGTATTTCAATGATGAGAGTGGCTTCCCTTGGCCCAGTGACCCATCCTGCCTTGATTGACACCTAGGCCTTGCATTCCTTACAATTGCAAGAACCAGCTTTTCTCTGGCTCTATGAGCTGAAAAAAAAAACAAAAAACAAAAACCAAAAAACCAACAACTGGCCTTCCCTGGGAATTTCCCAGATGTCTTTGGGAATTGTAAACCTTTACTCAGCCCTGACACAAGGCAGGAATAGTTCAGGATGGCAATTTCTATGGTGAATGCACAGCTCAGCCCAAACTTGTTCTCAGATAACTACCCACTCTCTACGGGGAGTAGATTGGAGTACTGTTAACCTCTTCTAGCTCTGGGATTATCATTTTCTTGCTTGGTCATTTATTCAGCTCATTTAAATAAATGTATTAGCCAGCCTTCAAGCCAGCCCCAGGGACCCCCAACTCCCCAAACGAATGTCTCTGTGTAGATCCCTCTCACTTTGAATAGGACTAAATAACCTCTGTAACCAGTAAAGTACAGGGGAAATAATAGAGGCTGGCTTTTGAGCCTAGGTCATAAAAGAGACTGTGGCTTCCGCACTGCCCTCTCCTTGGATCCCTTTTCTGGAGGAAACCAGCTATCACGTCATGAAGACACTCAAGCAGCTTTGTGGAGAAATCCTCATGGCGAGGACCTGAGTCCTCCCACCAGCAGCCAGGTGAGGGCGCCATCTTGGAAGTCGATCCTCCAACCCCAGTCCAGCCTCCAGATGAGACCACACCCGTAAATGAGAGGACTGCGCCTTCACGAGACTGCCCAGAGTCAAACCACTCAGCTAAGCCATCCCCAGATTCCTGACTTACAAAAACTATGCGAGGTAATCAATCTGTATTGCTTCTGGCTCCCAAATCTGGGGATAATTTGTTGTGTGACAAATGATAACTAATACAACAGGCATCCATTGTGTGCCAGGCCCTGAACCAGACACTAATGTGCAAGAGTCAGCAAAACCAATGTAACCTCTGCCTCCCGCAGCTTTGAGTCCAGAAGCAAATCCTCTGAATAGGGCGGGGTTCCTCTGGCATGATGGAGGTTGAATGAGAAATGGGATCTGGTATCAGTGAACTTGCTATGAATACTTCTGAAACTTCTCCTCTGTGGGGTATTTAGAGGTAGAAATTTAATCCTGCTGTGGCGTTTAGAAGCAGAGCCTCTGGAAGGTGATTCAGATCTAGTAAGGTCATCAGAGTGGGACTCCATAGGTGAATAACTGGTGGCTTTCTAAGAGAGGAAAGAAACAGAAAAAGTATACAAACAAGAATCACTCTCTGTTTCTTCCCATGAGATGCCCTCTCTGGACTCTGGCAGCAAGAAGACTATCTAAGATGTGGACCCTTGATCTTGGATGTGGAGAGCCGTGAGCCCAGATAAACCTCTTTGCTGTATAAAACCACCTAGCTTAATGTGTTTCATTACTGTCATAAAAAATGGTCAGTAATAAAATACAGCAGTAATAAAATATAACCTTCTCTCGGGAAGAAAATGAAAATAATTTTAAACTTATGTGTCGTCTGAGTGTCTTTTCATAAAGGTATATACTTTGTTTGTAGAGCAATTTTTGCCCATAAAAGTGTACAAGCTATTTTACCCAGAAGTTCCACCTAAATTAAAATGATACAAAGAAATGTTCAAAAATATAGGAAAATAATAAGAGAAAAGCACTCACTACATTATGAGTCACAATGCAAACAGTTGGTAAGCACCTGAATGTCAACAATAATAAATTGGTTAAATTGCTGTTTAATCTGAGGTCATTCATACACTGGGATTCTGTGTAACAATTAAAAATGATGAGGTACCAGCTGCACATTGGCTTGCAAAGAAATATATTCTGATATATTGCTAAGTGCAAAAGGCAGGTCGTATAACAGCCTGTGCGGTATAACGTTATTTTATTAAAAGACCTATATATTTATGCATAAAATTATGGGAAAGCTAAACCACAACAGGTTAATGATGTTATGTCTAGGCCTAGGGATTAGAAATATATGTACATTTTCTGTATTTCTTTTGGCTTGCCTGTGTTTTTTTCATTTTTTTTCTAAAAACATGGATTACTTCAGGAATACAGAGAGTTCCAAATATATTTTAGTTCAGGCTCCCTCGATGCTCATTAATGATGCTCACCTTTGTTATTCTGAGGCTGCGCGTCTTGCTCCAAGACGGCCCCAAGTGCTACCGGTCTCACCTGCCTCCCCTTTTTGACCAGTTGCTGGAGACTAGGGTTGGGCCTGGATCTTTGAAGCCAATCAAGAACACTACGAGGTCCCCAGGGAGCCTCACGACACCCGTCCACCTTCCCCAGGGGAGACCTGCTTCTCTGCAGAGCTCCAGGCCTGTTCACTGGCTCTGGCAGGAAGCTCCGATCTTCAACTCCGAGAAGGAGGGAAAGGAGGAAGCTGATTTACTGCCCACCGAGGACCGAGTAGAAAGCAGGCCTCTGGTGCAGCCCCTTCGGGATGGCTCTTGAAGGATTTGTGGCCCCGGCAGAAAAGCTTTTAAATGACCGTGCACTGAGTTAAGTGATCTGGAACTTTATCCGATTAAAATGAAGTCTGGAACAAGGAGGCTGCCCCTTTGAGATTGGCTTAGATGCCTAGTACAAGGGAGCGTGGCAGGTGGAACGGTGCCCCTCCTGCTTGCCTTGACCGAGAGGCGTCCGCCGGCCCGGCCGTCCTCAGGGGTGGCTGTGGCTGGCTGGCTTCTCCAGGTCTCAGGCCTGGTCTGCCACCCAGCCGACGTTTCCCCTGCTCCTCCTCCCACGCCAGCCTCGAACGTGTTCATTCATCCATTGCCCAGCACAAGTCTGCGATACACTGAGACCTCTGGACTTCATTCTGCAGATAAGGAAGAGTTTATTTATCCTCCAGGGGAGCCCAGCGCCCCTCCAAGACGGGAATGCCAAGCATGGCGAGACCAGAGCAAGACCACGCGGTCCTGCCGCTGTGGATGCAGGGCGATGCTAAGCACCTAAACACAGGAGAAGGATTGCTGATGGCCATGCAGGGAAGTCAGGCTGTTCGCTATGTGGCATCCTAGCTGCGACAGAAGAGAGGTCCTAGCCAATGCCACTAGGGAAGAAAGCCAGTGTGGTCCTCAGCACCTTCTGGAGAGGAGACTGGACAGTCACACTGCTCAGGTCCCTCCCTGGCCATAGACACCTTCAGGCGAAGGCTGATCCAGCTGCTTGTGTCTGCTCGGCCTCCTCAGATCAGCTCCCCTCCCCACCATCCCCTTAGCTCTTTCCTGTCTCAGGTGCTCTCCATTTTTCCCCCTCCCTTCTTCGGCTTGGTTATTCTCTTTCTGATTCAGGAGATGTGGCTCGCTCCCATTCAGAATAGATCCCAAATATGTTTTCCAGGACCTGAACTCCCCCATTAAAAGGTGCAGGATCTTACATTTCAAAAGCCAAGGTAAGTCTCTGTGTTGCTTTTTTTCCCCTGGACTCAGGTGTGCAGAATGCCTCCTTCGAAGAGTGGGTGGGAGAGGTGAAATTGGAACACAACAGTAAATATCAGTAAATATGAAAATATACAAAAATAGGACAAAAAGGGCTAAAGGTGTAGGGAAAGTAGAAAGGGTAGGGAAAATGGAATAAGGGAAAAGAAAAAAAATGAGAAAATGAAAAATGGAAATAAAGTGTCTGTAAATGGGGAGGGGGAGAGGGGGTAAAGGGAGGGCAGGGACAAGGGGCAAAATGAGAACCAAGACCTGTCATGTAAAGGTACGATCCCAGTGTGAACACAACAGTAAATATCAGTAAATATGAAAATATACAAAAATAGGACAAAAAGGGCTAAAGGTGTAGGGAAAGTAGAAAGGGTAGGGAAAATGGAATAAGGGAAAAGAAAAAAAATGAGAAAATGAAAAATGGAAATAAAGTGTCTGTAAATGGGGAGGGGGAGAGGGGGTAAAGGGAGGGCAGGGACAAGGGGCAAAATGAGAACCAAGACCTGTCATGTAAAGGTACAAGATCCCAGTGATGAATGTAACTGTACTGTATGCCTAGAATGTACCAATAAACTCAATAAAAAGAAAACATACCCAAAAATTTGTTTTACTTGCTATTTTCTAAATAGTACATTATTACAAATGTGGGCAGAGCACCAACCAAGAAGTTAAGGACCAGAGAAACACAGGACGGGGGCCAGCTTTTGCCCTCAGGAGGAGACGAAGAAGGCAAACGAGGAAGCAGAAAGCATGGGGCAGCCCCGGTCAGCACAGGTCCAAGGGCTGCTGGGCACAAACGGCCAAGGCCTGGGACCTCAGCCATGCTTGGTCACCAGCCGGAAGCCAAGGTACCCAGCTGGGCAGCAAGGTGGTCCCCACAAGGAGACTGGCACAGGCCACCTGCCTGCCCTGCGACCCTTTCACACCAGACAAGGACAGTGAGATGGGCTGAGGGGTCAGAGGAGGAGCAGGTGACCCAGCTGCGAGGCCTTCCTGGGATCCACCCAGGACCTGGAAAATCCACTCAAAGACAGAAGGGCGGAATGTGGTTCGGTAATGAGGGGACACAGGCACCGAAGCTGGGTTTTTGGATCCAAGTTCAAACCCCGCCAGTCCCCAGCCAAGGGCTCGGACAGGTGATCTCACTTCCCTGGGTGTCACGTGCCCCATTAGTCCAGCCGGACTGGCGGTAAATGCAACACCATTGGTCAGAGGGTGACGGAGAAGAATGTTCTGGAAAGTGGCATCCCAGCAGGTGTGGGCTCCCGTCCAGGTTAAAGATGCGGAGAAGCAGCGCCCAGGGCAGAAGGCACAGCCTGGGAAAGAGCCGGGAATGGAACAGAGCAGAGTGGAACCCACACGGCCAGGCGAGGCCAGCCCAACAGCCGGCAAGCCCAGCCCAAGCCGAGCAGTGTTTAGTTTCCTTCTCAAGCAGCCATTTTAAGGCAAATAACATTCTTCAGTCTTGTCCAACAACCCACCACAAGTTACTCAGAAATCCGTTTGCATCCTATCCAGATCGGCTCAAAACTGACCAGTAGGAAATGCCACCTTCCCGCTGACCCCGTCCAGACCCGGTTAAAGCTGCTGTTGCTTTTGAAACACCGGGTGCTGACTCACATTCTTGGTGCCACCCACCAGAGAGCTGGCTTGGACGCCTGCAGTGGCCCTGTCCCCGGCCCAGGCTCAGGTCCTCTCCCTCCCTGCCCCTCTGCTGTGGCTGGGGGTCGTTTATCAGGGCTGCCTCGGTGGCCCCTTCCCACCCCTCTCCATGCCCAAGATGGATGTTCCACATCCACTCCTTATCGGAGATGGAAATATTTCCCCTGCCTCTTCGTGCAGTTTTCCTGTGTCTGTGAGCTGCACGGATGTTCAACCCTTGTGGTCCCAGGGCACCAAGACGAAATCACAGGTCCCCAAATGCCCAGACCCCATGAGAGGAGGGAGAGAGCATCCTCCAAAGGGAACCCAGCACCATCTCTCTGTGACTTCCAGAGAGGGCCTGGGATTCGCCCCACCCCCACCTCTGTAACCTTGAACTTGCACCTCTAGGGTGGCTGTGACAGCAAGCGGTGCAATTGAGCAGCTTGCTGGGGACACATTTTATTCTCTCAGCCACCCACTGAGGTAGACATTTTTAGCGTCATCCCCATTTTACAGATGAGGTTCAGAGAGATACAGTGACTCACCCAAGGTCACGCAGCCAGGAAGGGGCAGAGGCAACCCATCCACATCATACCTAATGTCCAAGCGAGATCGTTGTCCAAGAGGCTTCTCATGACCTTGACTTTGATCCTGAGCTCCTAGAAGGAAGAGCCCAAATCTTGACTCTTGGTTTCTAGCCCAAACCCTACCTAGCACAGAAGGTGCCCAGCTAAATGCACCTTGAGCTGAACAAAATGTCAGGTACCAAAGCCCAGGAGCTTGGAATCAGTGGGAAGCGAACCCACTGCAGGTGTGGGGTTCTGGGAAGGAAGGAAGGGAAGGGAGGCGTGACCAGGCAGAGTGAGCAATCATCATGGAAGCCGCCCGGGAGCCCTAGAATGGAGGTCATAGCACATTGATCAGAGAGGAGGTTGCCTGCAATGACAGAGGGCCAAACTAACAGCAGTTCAACACACAGTTCCACTTCAAGGCCCAACATGACTGCCTCAAATCCTGCCATCATGTCTGAATTCCAGCCAGAGGGAGGTTAGAGAAGTTGAAGAGCAGGGCACATAACTCCCCTTTAAGGGTTCAAAATGAAAATTGCATGTATCACCTCTGTTCAAACCCCATTGGCCAAGACTTTGTCATATGACCACATTAAGGTGCAAGGGAGTCTGGGAAAGATATTTTTATGTACATCGTCTCATTTCTGCCCCTGTATCGCTTGCATCTCTACTTGGGCTATGTCTGTTTTCCTCACTGATGTGATGTGGGCTACTATGTTGAGCCCATAGCAGATGTTCAAGAAACATTTGTTGAGGTGTTGAAAAATCGCATGTCCAACTGAACTGCTCTGTGTGCTGTGACGTCTGTCTTTCACACCAGAGGGAATGAGTTGCATCCACACTGACTGTTGCCTGCCTGGCTTTAGCTCAGTGCCTGGAACACAGTAAGCCCTCACCAACTGCATGCTGAATGAATGAATGATCGCTCTTGTCACCGAAAATGGAGAGATTTCAAGGAACAACAACAACAAAAAAGAACATAGCAGCCAACAATCCCCAGGCTCCTGACAGCTGGGCTTCCAATCCCTTCTGGTCCTATTGGAGCCTGTAGGGCACCTCCCGCTTGTGGGGGTGGTGGTGGACACAAAGACTGTAAGGTTTCTTAGGTACCAAGCAAGGCTTCGCAGAGCTTGAAACCAAACAAATCCACCTTGATGAGTTGCGTTCAGATGAGTCCAAATCACACAAACTGAAACCCTCTAGACCCGGAAGCAGTTGTGGGACAGGGAGCTCGGCTGGAATGTCTGCTCTGTGCCCCAAATGGTCTTTTTCTGAAGCTACTTTAGGGCCGTTTCTGAGCTCACCCAGCACCTGTGCGTGCCCAGATGGCAGTGGTGGAGCTCCTGGCCGTCGGAAAGGGCCCTGCTGTCCGACATCCCAGGGCCAAGCCCCAGAGGCCACAGGTTGTCCCAGCACAGGAGCCGAGCCATCAACCCAGAAGACAGAGGGACAGGCGAGATCTGACTTCCCGCTTGATCGGGATGGGAAATTTCTTTTTGATGAGAAGCCTGAAATCAGTAGCAAGCGCACTCTCATTGGCAGCCATTTGCAAAACATCCTGAGGAGGCACCTGCTGAGGCTCCTTCTCCCCGGAGAAAGGAAGAAGAGAGGAAATCACTGCACACCAGGCCTTTCCCACACCCTCCTCCAGACACACCTGTCTGCGTTTGCCTGAACCCAGGACGCTCCTTCACGCCTCAGACTCACATCTGCCGTCCCCCGCTGACAATGCTCTTTCCCCGCTCTTTGCACAGAGCCCCAGGCTCCAGATCACAACCCAGAAGTCACTGTGCCCTGGAGAGTACTTCTGGCCGCCCCCTCCACCCTGTTCTCCATGGAAACACCAACACTTATAAAGATGTCTCTGTGCTCTGTGTTCATGGGCGAGCGCTCTCGTGTTTTGCTCATCACTGTAGATCCCTCTCCTCCACCAATTTATCTTGCATTGAGAAACCCAGATCACCAGACAGAAACATAATTCAGAGCCTTGGAGGAAGACAGGGAGACTCAGCCAGGGCTAATAGTCAAGGGCCATCTATCACTCCCACATCCACGGCAGCACGATGGATTAATAATCCTGGCTGGCCTCAGACTAACTGGTAGACCCGCTGGGCAGGGCTTCCTCTGGGCTTATGAATTCCTGCCCTGGTACCCACTGCGGTTTGCCCACCTCATCCCTCCAGCTCTGCTCAGACCCCATCTCCTCCACCAGGCTCCACCTGGCCTCATTCAGTCTGACTGAAAAGCTCAGGATGGGGGAGAAAGACAGATATGGAAACAAGCAAGTGGCAGTTAAACCATTAAGTGTTTCAAGTGTGATAAGAGCTTCCCCAGGGGGCCATCTGGAGCCCTGAAAGGCAACTCTATCTCGTCTAGAGGATTTCTGGAGACAAGAGTTGGAATTAGAGCCCCACAGGCAGGTGAGGTTGGGTGAAAAGTGAGGTCCTGTGCAGGTGAGATGGGTCCCCCGGTCGGGAGGGCACAGCCCCCATCACCAGGTGCCTATGGGCAGCGGGGCTCGGTCCCCAGGGCAGTGGAGATTCTGGGGGCTTGAAATAGTGAGCGTGGCCAGGTCAGTCCTGCGGTGGTCTGCAGGCTGGAGGCCAGAGACGAGGGTACAGCAAGGTCGCGCTCTCAGTAGGCCCCGGCCCTGCTTCACGGATGGCCGCTGTGTCCCTGAACCTGCGGTGGAGAGCAGGGGCGGGGCGGGCTCTCAAGGGTCTCCTCCCTCTGCTCTCCCCAGCTCCGCCCTCGCGGCCTCATCGTCCCACAGGCCCCGCCCTCTGACACCAGAGTGAGGGTTTCCACGGAGACGTCCGGGTTGCCACAGAGATGCGCAAGTTCAGTGTTGAGTAGGGAAGACAGAGCCACCGATCGATGGCTCCAGAGCAAGTTATTAAAATCCGGCTCGCTAGTGCTAAGGTACTGGGAGAGCTGCTAGGGAAACGGCATCGGAGACAACTGAGAGATTTGCAAGAGAGGAAAACCACTGTGGCCCTAGCACAAGAGGATGAAGGAGGGGATGTGAACGAAGGTGGGAGAGCTGGCTCTGAGGAGAACCAGAAATTCAGAGAGAATATGGCCACTGCCGGACTTCCGCCAGGACACAGAGGGCCCCCGATCAGGGCGCAGAGTGTGGGAGAATGGTTTCCCTGCCTCCTCTCTTCCCTGCTGGAGCCTCCCATGAGCTGAACCTAACCAGGAGCAGGGGACACTGGGCACTGTCGTGCCGGTGGTCGACCTTCCTGTGTACCAAAGAGAGCTGAGGAAAGACAGAAAATGGATTCGGGAGAAACAGGAAACTGGCCGGCACAAAGGGAGGGAGAGGTCCCTCTCTATGATAGGTCACTGCTGCAGCTTGGTGTGGTTTGTCCCCTCGGGATGGCGTCAGAGGTAGACCCTAGGGGGACGTCCATCCTGGCCTCTCCATGGTCTGTCTCTGGCTTCCTGGCTGTCAGTGTGTTCTCTCCCTGTTGGACGCCTGCCCATTATGATGTCACATGCAATGTGGACGAGGAGGCCTCCTCCTCAGCCAGCAGAAGCTGGCACCATGCTCTCGAAGCTCCCAGACCATGAGCTCCTTTTTCATACATCACCCAGCCTCAGGTATTTCATTATAGTAACAGAAAACGAGCAAACATAGTTGCCCTCGTTGGCTTCCAACATTGCGGCTGAAGGAGGCAAACTTGGGTGGAAAAAGACAAAAAGCGCATTCTGCCAAGAGACTGCCTGGCAAAGTCCTGCCCTCCACTTGGAAGTCCGTGGAGCCCTTTTGGTCTTCAGCCTGGGCAACCAGCCCCTACCCACCCATTCCATAAAGTCCTCCAGTGGTCACCAGAGGCCTGACTTCGCCCCAGTCCAGAAACCGGTGGCAACACCTTCTCTCTATGCTGTGGGCAGCGCCAGGGCAGCAGAAACCAAGCCCTTTTCCTGTCTAGAGTTTGATGACTTCTCTAATAGTTGCTTCTACTCTCTTAATTAAAGAATAATGTTTTCGCAGCCCGCCAGCTAGCGAGCTTCCCCAGTGAAGGTGCCGGGGCCACCGCCTCTGCCGCGGGCCCGCCTTCCCTAGCTCCGTCCAGGCCTTTGCTAACACGCGCTTGGAAAGTCATTTTTGGACCCAAAACGAGGAAGTAAGGCCAAAGCTCACTTTGTGGAAAGATTTTATTTCCATCTGAGTCCACTTCAAGGAACAGCCAGGGATTAGTTTTGTTAGCTTTTTGTTTCTTTTACCTCCAAAGGGGGAAAAAAAAAATCTCTGCAGCTTTCTGAAGCAGATTTATGGGATGGCTTGGCAATCACGTTTCAAACTGTGGGGACCAGAAACCCTTTCTTCGGGGGTGTCTCCAAATTGGCTGGCACCTCTGTGTGTAGGGCAAGCGAGATGCCTTCTGCAAGCTGGCAGGGGCAGAGTGTTCCCAGGCAGGTTTTACAGGGCTCCCTGCAGTGCCAGAGAGGTCGGGCTGGTTCCCTGCATGCTGGGTGGGTCTAAAACCAGGAGAAGAGCTCGCCCAGTCCCACACAGAAAGGAGAAGTCATAAGGCAGCCCTATATGGAAGGAATCTCGCCCCCGTAGGCTCCTGAGACCAGGGGCTCCCTAATTTTCATGTGCTTGGAGTCTAATCCCATAGATCTGGGGTGGTGCCTGAGATTCTCCATCCTGTGTGTGGGTGTGGTGCGTACCCTAGGCAAGTGCTGTACTACAGAGAGACACCCGCAGGCTGGACTCTACATTTCTATCCCACTCCCAGGAGTTCACCCTTGAACAGGAAGGTCTTGGGCTGTGGTACAAAGCGGAGGGCACAGGACAGTCCTGTAAGGCTTGTGGAACAATATGGGGACTTCTGTTTATTTTCTAGCTCACCCCTGTCATTGCTATGGCTGCATATCATTATAATGTTCACAATACATTGCATCAGTTAGGATTCCCCGGAGGAAACTCCAGCAGGTAGGCTCACAGTGGCCACCTGAAGAGTCGGGGTGGAAGTATGCAAAAGGGCCATCTGCACACTGGGGAGCCAGAGGATCCAGTCAGAACTCAAGGCCTGGAGCTCACTGCAGAGAAGCATGCTAGTCTGTATCAGGAGCCAGGAACAGGGGGGCATCCACTCCCCACTGCTGGCTCAGAGCTGGTGTCTGGTCAGGCTCAGGTTTCAGGGCCGCACACCCTTGGTCTTGCTCCTTGAATTCTCAGCCTCCTGAGCCCAAGACCGGAGATGGAGACTCACTGCTTCCTCCCTCGACACCCAGAGGTGTTTAAAGAAAAAGAAGAAAGCTGTCATACCTCAACGCTGCTTAACTGGGATGCCTCGGCCCTTGGCGAGGAAGGACACAGGGACACCGCAGCTCCCAAGAAACACACGCAGGGGACGAAACAGGTCCTGTGCTTCTCAGGCCCGGCGCGGTGTTCACAGAAGCCGTCACACAGCTGGGGATGAACTGGCAGGGCCAGGGTGCCTCATGCCAGTGAGATTATTTTTAATTTAAAAATCCCTAAGTAGAAGCCCCCCCATCCCCTGCAGAATTGGTCCATCCTCTGCCAAGGTGGGTATGGAGGGGTGAAGTGTAAAGTGTGTGCATATATTTGAGTGTGTCTGTGCATGTGAGGGAATGTGTGAGTGTGTGACCAAGAGTAGGTGCTTGTGATAGTGTGAGAGCAAAGTGTATATGCAGCCATGTATATAAACCAATGTGTATGTAGATGTGCCAGTTATGGTTCACTAGAGGTACAAATTTAATGTAATTGTGCGTGTGTGTGTGTGTGTGTGTGTGTGAGAGAGAGAGAGAGAGAGAGAGAGAGAGAGAGAGATTATATAAAGGATTTACTAGGTAGGCATGCATTAAAAGGTTGAAAGAACTGGAGATGAATGTGTAAAGGTGGTAGTGAAGGCTGAATCTCCTCTGAAGAAGCACAAGGCAAGACCTCCTACTACTTTCCCTTTTTATTCCACCCAGGCTCTAAGCCTATTGGCTGGTACCACTCACATCCGGGGTGGGTCTTTCCACCTCAGTTGTCAACCTACATGTCAATCATCCACAGACACACCCACCACTGAGCTCCACTAGTCTGTATGGCAGTTTTATAACCTGGGTAGATGCTAGAGTTGGACTGGGTCCTTCAAAATCTATGTGTTGAAATTTGATCACCAGTGTGATAGCTGGTAGGGGTAGAGTTTTAGGAGGTGATTAAGTCATCAGGGTACAGCATGCCCTAGTGGAATAATGACACTATAAAAGGGCTGAAAGGAACTGTCTGGGCCCCTTTTGCTCCAAATCAGCCCATCATGTGAGGATATAACATTTGCCACCCGTCCCACCCCCAGAAGATGCAGGAATGTGGTGCCATCTTGGAAATGGAGAGAACGGGCCCTCACCAGACACCAAACCTCCCACTGCCTTGATTTTGGCCTCCAAAACTGTGAATAACTAAGCTGCTGTTCCATAAAATTCATCAAATGAATTACTTGGTCTCGAGTGTTTTGTTATACAGCATGAATGAACTAAGACAGGGATCATTTGATTTTGGCCAGTGACTCATTTTTTTCCAGAGCCTTGGTTTCCCCTCCATAAATCAGGGCTAACAAAGGGGCTCATTTTATGGAGCTGTGGAGAAAATGAAACAAGTTGGTGCCTGTAAGACTCATAGCCCAGAGTAGCACAGCCAGTAACAGCTCTGAGGAGCGCAGAGCACCCTTCGCGCTGCCAAGAATGTTTGGCTGGCAGGTTCTCAGCCTCAGAACAGAGAAGGGGTCCCCGCACGACTAGTGGGGTGCTGAAAAGTGTGAGCAAGTGGTGTGGCAGTGGGTGCGGTTTCAGCATCCATCCGCAAGCTCCTCTCACATCCATCAGACTGGGGATAGGATGCCGCCAATTTCTAATCTGGAACACTCCCCATCTCAGACGCAAGGGCTTCATGCTGAAATTTCCCCAAATGCTCTAAGAAATGTAAATACGCGTCTACTACAGAAAAAGTATCGAAGTTTCCTTTTTAAAGAAACAGCAGGACTTTTCAAAACCTGTACTCTGCTAATGAGATATCTAAATCTTCAACACCTGCTGTGGCCTAAGCATATGTACCCCACATCCCCTTTTCCCAATAGAAATAATAACAGCAATAATAGGGATAATAATAGCTATTTATTGAGTACCTATAATGTGTTAGACCTTGTGCCAAATGGTTTACATCTTGTAATAGTCAGCTATTATTGTGGTAATGCTGCATAACAAACAGTCCCCCAACCTCAATGGCTTACACCAGTAACATTCTTTCTCATTTCTTGGAAGGAAGAATTATAAACAAACAATACAATGTACAATTATATATTTTTGCTATGCATAACATCCTTTAATTCTCATGGCAACTGTCCATGGCAGGCATTTTTACCACTCGACAGTTAAAGACAAAACTGAAGCTCTAGTGACTGAAGGTCACTAGTTGAATGTGATAAAAGTGTCAAACTTGGGACTTGAACTCTGAACCCTCAACCCAGGTTCTTAACTGTCAATTTAGGTATAGAAATCTAGTTTGAAAAAAAAAAAAAGAAATCTAGTTTAACATTGATGTTCCTTAATTTCACATTTCCTGTATTTCTGCAGCCACAATCACACCTATTGACTTTATACACAATGAAAATTTTTATGATGTCTCAGCCCAGCCACTCACGCAGAAGCCCAGAGCATTTGTGTAAATACTTCTATTAATGTAACACGGGCCTTGTTCCTAATTTATCATAAAATCCAAGATTTCATAATGACAGCTATTTCTCCCAGGAGTAATTGCACTCAGAAATTAAACAAGTAAATGTGGATCTATGGATGCAGGCCCCACTGGGGACTGGGAGTGACCCCTGTCCTCTTAGCTCACTCCCTTCCTGTGCACACCAGTGGTTTCCTAGAGGCAGCATCACAGCTTTTCATCCACAGCCTCTCCTGCACCTAGCTCTTGGGGTGGACCAGAAGTCCCTGTGGCACAAACCCTGCTGAGATCAGCCCACAGACAGCCGCAGATTCTGGCTGCAGGAGATGGATCCAGCTCCTTACTCCACGGCGCATTCTGTATCATATCTCAGAGTTCCTGATGGGGCTGAGCCTCAGTTTCCCACAGCAGGAAGCTGCTGTTTAATGCCTTCTGTACTGGCTGACTTCCCCTGAAATTTCTCTACTCCCTGAATGGTTCTTCGTAGGATTGCTTGTCTCAGGGTGCTCTTCCGGAAAACTCTGCGTAGGAAAAAAAGGTGAATATTATTAATAAAAATAACTGGTCTTCCCTGTCCAAAGGTAGCTGTGTGCATGGTTTAATTCATTTACTCGGCAAGTCTTATTCTTCCGGGAGGGATCACAGGGCTACAACACAAGCTGTCCCCACTCCCAGGAGAAAAGTACACGTTCACAGAAAATGCAGCTTCTGGGGCCCTGGGTCCATTTATTCAATGAGTAAAGACAGAAAAGGAGAGGAAGCCACAGGCGAGAAATGAAGCATCTCATGCTCTGCGGCAAGCGTGCGGACCGCTGCTGAGCTCCAACTCTTTTCCATACTGGGTGAGCTGAGTCTGGGGTAGTAATCCCTCAGAGCCCCAGAAACCAGACTAAGCAAAAGCCTGGCGGGAACCCGCTGTCGGAAACTCCTCCTCCTCTTCCCGCAGCTGGGAGGACGTTTGTGGCTGTTTGGGCTGCTTATCAGCTGGCCTCGTGTTCACCTCTTCCACAGGGCTGGTCGTCTTCACCCTCCACCCCTCCACGGCGTCACCGCTGACTTCAAAGGCTTCTCCACCCTTGGAGGTGACTCGTGGGCTGAGGGTGGGGGCGGGAGCCGCGCTGCAGTCTCCTGCTTCTCTTGCAAGGATGGGAGCTACTGCAGAGGCCAGCATTTCTCCCCAGACACAGCCAGGACCGAAGGCAACCCTGAGCTGAAATCCAGGCCCCAAAGGAGATGGGCTTCTCTCTTCTAGGCCTTACTTTTCTGATCTGCAAAGTGGGAAGTTAGTATCGCTTTTGCTGGAGGTCTTTTCAAAACCAAATGTGGAGCCAGGTGTGGTGTCGCACGCCTGCAATCTCTTCTCCAAGGAGGCTGAGGCAGGAGGATTGCCATTAGTCTGGGACCAGGCTGGGCTCTATAGTTAGTTCAAGACCAGCCTGAACTACATAGCAAGCTTTGGAGGTGATGAGATCTTTCTCAATGAGAAAGACAGTCCATGAGTTAAGAACCCATGGGAAGAATTTTCAGTGTGGCCCGACTCCAACCAGCCTCTCTGTCCACCCAGAACAATATCCCTTCTATTGAGCCTGCCTCATAAATATCTTACTTGCTTTTCGCCAGGGCCAAGAGATTGCTTTCTCCTCCTTTATTTATGGAGAACAGTGAAAATCTCACTCCGGCACTGGAAAGCCCATTACTGGCATGGAAAAGGGCAAGATATGGCTAAAGGAGTTGCCTTGTCGTTCACGGCTGCACTTAGAATGGGGCGTGGCCACCATTAGGAATTTGATTGCTGAGGAGGCCTGATCTGATGGCTGGAAACAGTAGGGAGAGGAACAGTTCTCCACTACAGAAGGGTTTTGGGGCTCCTCGCTGGGCTAAGTGTTATTTTCTTCGCGCCTCCCCGAACTCTATGAGCTGTAGACCGCAGCTAGCAGCCCCGTCTCCCAAGGGTTACATGAACCCAGCCAGAGTTACACGACAGGAAGTGGTGGGGCCAGGATTTGAACCTGGGTCCATGGGATCCCACAGCTGAAAGTCTAACCCCCCTCCCAACAAACCAGCAGTCAGTAGCTACATAGCCATGTTTTCTCTCCGTCTATCTTAGCAGGAAACTTCCCATATCAGGAAGGTAAAGAGGTGCCTGCTGTCCTCAGCTAGTGTCCTTGTGAGCTCAGCTCTCAGGTCACAGTTTTCTGGAATTCTTTCATGATGGTTCCAGAAAAGGGTGCTCTGCCCACCCTCCGAGAGCCCCACGCACCCTGTTCTGCTGGCTCAGAGAGCCGCCGTCGTCCGCGGTTCGGTCGCCCATTTGTCTGCGCGAGTCCTCCATAGTGGTGATGAGCTGCCCAGGAACCGGTCTGCAGACGACGGAAGCTGAGATTGCGATTCTTTCTCCTGGCTGTGTCCTCCAGCCGCCCAGGCGGCGTGTGTCTTGGGGTGACCTTCTTGGGCTTGCACTTTGTCCCTCCTTGTCACCATCGGCCATCGCTGCTCACACCCGTCTCCTTTAGGAGCCAAAGCAGCCCCAGGTCAGCACCTTCCCCGTAGCATCGACCCATCATTCAGTTCACAGACGAGCGAGCAGAGGCTCCCTCTGAAGGGTGAAGCGACTTTCTCACAGATGCACAGCTAGTAGGGAGTGGCTCCCGAATTTAAAACCACGCCCGTTGAGCTCAAAGAATCTTGATCTTTTGGGGGTGCTGGGGCGTGCGAGACATGGTTTCGTTGGTAGCCCAGTCTGGCCTCGAACTCATGATCCTCCTGCCTCAGCCTCCCAAGTGCTGGGATTACAGGTGTACACCATCGCACCTGGCACCCTGGACCGTAAGCATTAAAGTAATATTATGTTTTTGTTTTGTTTTGTTGGTGACGGGGTCTGCTGTGTAGTTCAGGCTGACTGACCTCACTATGCAGTGCAGACTGTGCCACCACATCTGGCCCCGATCCTGGCAAAGCCCCTGAGACCAAGAAAGATGATCTACTTGTCCCTGTTTTACAGATGGGATCTGAGGTGTAGATGGTAACAAGGAAATTCATTAAGGTCACACATATGTCCCCGAAGGAAGGAGGATCCACGGCGCTCCTGCAGAAGGATGTTTCTGTGAACACAGTAAAAGAAGGAGCAGCGAGCGGCGACCCAGAGACACGCCGGGCCAGACAGACGCTGCAGGCCAGCCAGCGGCCCAGGCCCGGCGGTGCAGAGCCAGCGCTGCGGACAGCTG
>NW_022900924.1:14405750-14422847 GCF_012274545.1 Fukomys damarensis | reverse complement strand
CTGCGGACAGCTGCGGTTTCCTGATGGACGTGGGGCGGAGCCCGCATCCCGGGAGGCGCCCGATCGATAGGTCCGGGTGGAGCCCAGGCTGCTTCTCCAGGCCCCGCGAGCCAGCGTCCAGCCCCAGCCCATGCACCCTGGCCACGCGCGATGTCGCCTCGTAAATCACGGCTCAGAACTGTCTCTCAGTCAACCTCTTCCAGCTGTTGGCTCAGCTGTGTCTCCGGAGCGCGTCCCCCACCCCCAGCCTGAGGCGCTCAGAGGCCCCTGGTCCGGGAACAGTTTAAACCCAAATAGCTTCCTTCCTTCTCGGGGGTCTCCGGGTTCAAGCCTGAGACCTCGAGCGCCCCAGACTGAAGAGGATTCCTTGGAAACTCCGCACAGGGCTGGTCTACCAACCCCGCAGACGCTTCATAAACGCAGCCCCGTCTGAGTGGCAGAGACGATGCCTTGTGCTCATAAAACCCCATCTCTAAAAGTCCTTGTCTGTGTCCTCAGGCATTTTACCTGTCTTGTCTTCCAGCAGGTTAAGCGGTCCTGTTTTAACATCGAGATCTCTGATCCACTTTGATTTTAGCTTAATGCTCGGGGAGAGATGCGGGTCCCGCTTCTGCACAGGGACCGCCAGGCTTCCCCGCACCGTTTGTGAAGCTGGCTGCCTTTCCTCCGGGGCACGCCTTTGGCCCTTTGTCAAAGACCAAGTAGCCGAATTCACCTGGGGTTGTTTCCATATCTTCTCTTCTGTTGCACCCATCCCTGTGTCTGTTTTTCTGACTAGATTGGTTCTGCCTATCCAGGAGCAGGGGCCGTCTTTCCACTTTCCCGTATCCTCTTCGGTCTCCTTTTTCAGAGTGCTGTGGTTTTCCTCGTAGAAGCCTTTTGCTTCCTTGGTTGGGTGCATTCCCAGGTATTTAATTTTTCTTGATGCTATTTTGAACGGCACTGTTTTCCTAGCTTCTTGCTCCTAGAGTTCGTTGTTGGTGTACACGAATGCTATTGGCTTTTGTGCGTTGATTTTGTATCCCGCTGCACTGCTGAAGTTGGCTGTTCACTGCCAAGCGGAAACGAGATGTCCTGGGATCCCTTTCAGATCTCCTTCCTCTGTCTGAGTCTCGGCCCCCTCCCCATGTAGTGTGGGTATTCAGTCAGTCTCTGAAGCTCCATCCTCCCTGTCACATACAAGTTTAGGGTTTTATCAGCTGCAAGGTACACATAAACACAGCAATCTCAAAATGCATCACAGGTTAAAATAACACTGAACACAAAGTCCGAAGGTAAAAATTTCCAGAGCTGCTGCTGCTGCTCCACCATTGTGTCAAATGGGTAGACTTTTTCAGTGGTTTCTCTTTATTGCAGTTAACATGTTGGTATCCAATAGCATCCTTTTTGGCTCATGATCACATAATAGCTGTCAGAGTGCCCAATGTCACACTCTACTCCAGTGTCCACGTGAAAAAGAAAAGGGCCAACAAAAAAGTGCTTCCTTTTAAGAAGGAGGAAAACCTTTCTTAGAAGCTCCCAGCGGGCAGGAGAGGACCAGAGATATCGCCTGGTTGCACAGGAGCTTGAAGAGTCGTCCTGACCTTGGCTCTCCAAGCCTGGGTTAAGGGCCTGGCTTTTGTCCCCACCTTGTGCTTGGTCTGCTGAAATCCTCCTTGCTCCCCTACGTAGGCCACAGCGCCCTCACCACAGTGCCCCTTGCCAATTCCCGCCATGACTCTCCTTATTTTGCTGAGGGAGAAGCAACTCCTCAAAGGTCCTCTGTGTTCCTGCCACATGGACCTCTTCCTATTGGTAGGACTGCCTGCATCTCACCCCAGGGCCTTTTCACCTGCTCTTCCCTCTGCCTGGAGAACCACTGATCCCATTTTTGTATTTCACCCCTATTCAGCTTCTAAACTGCGGCCTCAACCATGATCTCCCAGGAGCGGCCTTCACTGTTTGTGTCCCTCCAGCGTGGTGTACGATGGCTTCCCAGCGCTCACCCACATCCCTTTAGCTCCAGGAGGACAGGGGCAGCATTGAGCAGAGTGGAATAGTTTAAAGCAGAGGTTTTACAGCCAAAGCTGCACAGGTTCAGACTTCAGCTCTGCCAGGTACTCTGGCCTCTCCGTGCCTCAAAAGTAAAATCCCCTTCCCCAGGCTGTTGTAAAGAGTAAATAAATGAGTTAATGTCTATGAAGGGCTCCACATGTGCCTGGCATATTGTGTGTTACATGTGGGATGAAGGAAAGGTACAGTGAATGTTTCAGTTTTTCGAAAAGCTCATTGCCGTGGAAGACGTAGTGCCAAGACCAGCGGGACAAGTGTGTTCAAAGTGACTGTTTTGCGTTTTTGGAAAGGGATTGATGTTTAATTTTAACATTCAGCACCTTTTAAGGTGACCACTTGACCAAATGTTTACAGTCCCTTCTATCAGGTGGAAACATTACGGTGTCCTCATCCACCTCCTTCGCCGGATCGGGCACCGTGTGCCGCCGGCTCCTCCCCAAAGTCAGAACGACTGTGAGTGGTGAACGTGGTGAATCCCTTCAGGAACCGAAGCAGCCACAACAGTGCAGCTAAAGACACTCAAGAAAGAGGATTCTGGAGCTGCTTCGGAAAGCAGCAAAAACAATGGGATAAGTGTGTTTGAACCGAGCAGAGTGTTTCTGAGGGGGCTTCATGGCAACGTTTCTTCCATTGTAATCACTTTTTTTAATCTTTAAACATTCACTGTATTTTGTGATCACACCTCACAAGTGTCTGATATCATCATCATCATCATCAACATCATCATCTGCTTCCTCCACGATCTCAGTGTGTGGCAGGGACCTGGCAAGGAGCTGAGCAGTTTCAGGGCGGCCCAGAATCCCGGAGGCAGGAAGAGGCCCCCAGAACCACACAGCCTCCAGACAGCCTGGCTGTCTGCCGGAGCCTCCGTTGCCTCCCCACTCCTGGCCACTGGGACCAGAGGGTCCCCCATCCCTTCAGTGCCCCCACCCTGCCCAGAGACACAGAACAGCTTCGACCCCTGACAGGGGCCTTCTGGGAAGAGTGAGAGACTAGTCTGGCCGTGCTGCTGCCTGGCTGTGACGTTAGTTAATGAGATGAGCAGCCGTCAGCTTCTGCTGCTATCAGCTGTCCACTGTGGGCAGCCGCAGAGTGGGAGGGAGAGCAGGGCAAAGCTGCCACCAAGGCACCTGTGGGGCAAACGCAGCAAAGCCTGGCCAGGCTGCTTGGCCAGGTTGGCCTCACCTCCCTCTGCCACCTGCACTGTGGCAGCCTTAGGTGACCGAATGACATGTCCAATTTTCTCCTGTTTCCCTGTCACCATTAAATCTTAATTACAAGCAACACTTGCACAAGGCCTCCTCGCTTAGAGAAAGGTAAGGGGCTCAGTGTCGGTGCCCCGGTGTGAAGCTCTGGCTTGTGGCCTCAGCCCCAAGGCACGCAGATTAGCCTTCCAGAGAAAGCCACAGAGACTCACCCCTCCCTGGTCCCCTGGAGGCCTCCTGAGAAGTCACCACGATAGATTTGGGGTGTGAGTCTCTCCCAGGGGTCCTGGCCGCCACACCCAGGAACATCTCTACACTCAATGCCATGAGGGTCAAAACTGCCTCCAGTCTCTGCTAAGTAACTGGGGGGGACACAATCGCCCCATCCAGGACACCTGTCTGTCTCCCTCTCCCTCCCTCCCTCCCTCCCTCCCTCTCTCTCTCTCTCTCTCTCTTTCTGTGATGAGGAACGTGGCTATAGGGACAAGAAAATGGGGAAGCTGTGCAGAGGAAAGTGTGTGTGTGTGTGTGTGTGTATCTGTGTGTGTGTATCTGTGAGTGTGTGTATCTGTATGTGTGTATTTGTGAGTGTGTATGTGTGTGTATCTGTATGTGTGTATCTGTGAGTGTGTGTGTATCTGTGTGTGTATCTGTATGTGTGTATTTGTGAGTGTGTATGTGTGTGTATCTGTATGTGTGTATCTGTGAGTGTGTGTGTGTGTATCTGTGAGTGTGTGTATCTGTGTGTGTATCTGTGAGTGTGTGTGTGTGTATCTGTGTGTGTGTATCTGTGAGTGTGTGTATCTGTATGTGTGTATCTGTGAGTGTGTGTGTGTGTATCTGTGTGTGTGTATCTGTGTGTGTGTGTGTGTGTGTGTGTGTGTGTGTGCCACGCACCACTGGAAAGAAAACTACATTTACAGGCTGGGAAGGAAGAGGAGGGCAGAAGCCCCAGGGTGCAGTCTCTAAGCGAGATAAGCCGGGCCATCCATCTCCCCTGACACTATCGCTGGGCCTGAAGAGCTCGCCCTGTCCCCTGTCCGGGAGGAGGGGCCGCTGGGGTCCTGCGGCACAGTGTGGGGCTCTAGGAAGCAGCCACCTCCCCCACGCCTGACCCCGGTCCCTCCCCGGAGCTGGGACCACTTGAAACTGCAACTTGTCTCTCTCAAGTGGCAGAATTGAGGCCGAGTGCGAGGCGCAGGAAAGAGAGAGTGAGAGGGAAAGGTGTTTTGTGGCTGCCCTTCCACCTCCACCTTTAAAACTGCAGGCGGGGGAAGCTTAAACCAGACGGTCACCAGGCTTTAGGCCAGCCTGGGCAACTTAGGGACGCCCTACCCAAATTTTTCTTTTAAATAAAAGGCCCAGTGTCGAGACCCTGGGTCCTCTCTCCAGTACTGACAAAAATTCTAAGAAATAAAATAACCCACTTCATCATGGTTGTTAGATACCACGCAATAGGACATGGGTACAGTTATTCTCCCTATCTCAGAATTAAGGACACAAAGATGCAGAGAGGTTAAGGAAGTGGCCCAGGGTCACACAGCTAGTCAGAGCTGTCGGTGGGATCAGCCCCTGACTTCTTTACCTCCTCTGGAGGAGAAATCAGATCCAGGAAGGGTTGTACGGATCAGTGTTGACAAGAACTCTTCGCTTGACCAGACTGCGGCCAGGCTCCTGAACCTCTGTGCGGCCTTGTGCCCACTTCCCAGTGAAATCAGCTTTAGCAAAATCCCTACTCAGCTGGCTGAGCCCGGATCCCGGCCTTGACGTCGGGCCCTGCTCCTTGTCCCCCGACCCCAGTCCCAGGGCAGCTCATCAGGAGTCTCGGTCGTGGTGTAGCCGGATCTCCCGGCCCTGCGTTCCACTCCATCTCCACTTGTGCAGCCGATGTCCCCGAGGCCGGCTCCTGTGCCCCACTCTGCTCTGGGTGCAGTGACCAAGGCCTGGCCCCGCCATTCCCAGATCTCTATAAACGATCTCCCACATGAAGGCCAGATCGGCAGAGACCTGGGGAACCTGGCCTCGTCATTTTAGCCTCTGGAGCCCCCAGTCCCATGCACCCAGTGGGAAATGGGTACCCAGAGGACACCACCCCACTGTCCACTGCTGTGTTGGCCAAGACCGGTCCTGAAGAACATCGCTGTTGCCCTCTGCACATGCGGCCCTGTGTTCCATCCCCGGCGCTGCACAGTTTTAAAAGGAAAGTACACAACCCGCCATGATCTTTACGAGAACGCCCTCCTGGTTTTTAGCAAACATCCCAAATTTGTTTGCCTTTCACGCACTCAAGGGCTCTTGCAGCCGACTATAATTCTCTCCTTGTTTTGGCAGTGAGGAAGCTCTGGGCCAAATATATTTCTGTTAACTACACAGGATGTTCCAGTTAGGAAGGCCAAGAGGCAAACGATCCTCAGACAGTGATACACAACAGCCATTTGTGACCCTTCCAGATCCTCCTGGGTAGGAGCTGGACGGGGCACCGCAGGGGCGATTTGTCTGTACCAGGCTGTTGTGATCCAAAGGGTGCTGCCCTTCCACCAGGATGAGGTTTTCCACCCCTTCCCACCTGTGGGCTCCCATGGGCTGTTCTGGGCTCTCTTCCAGTATGGTGGCTGTCTTTCAAAAATGGGCATTCTAGTTAGAAGGGAACCCCCTTCAAAGGTAGACCTTTGATGATCTGACCTTGGAAAGTCACAGGCCCCACCCCACCACAACCTGAACCTGTTCTGTTTCCAGCTCAGCCCCTAGAGCTGGGGTGCACTACCGCACACCCATTTTATGTGCTCAAATGAAGCCACCAGATCCACACCTTCCTCAAGGGGACAATAAATTTGTGGTATGAGATACATCAAAGCTATGAGGGACAAAAATAAAAGTGTGTGGCCCTTTGGGGAAATGCAGTGCCTCACAAGACCAGACAGAATGCAGGGCTATGCCTTTGTTCCTCGGGCCTGGCTTGATCATCTCGCTGATTGCGGCGATTTTGCAAGCGGCCTCAAGCTCTTTGCGAGGTGAATAGGAAAAGGCAACAATCGGGACCAATGCCTCTTCTGGGTGTTTGCAAAGCGTCTGGCACCGGTGCTTTCGCTCATGTACCTCACCACCTCTTCCTGATGTTTTACCAGGGAAGCAGGCAGCGCACAGGAAGCTAGTGGACTTCAGCAGCTCTGGGGTCTCGGGGGAGGACGGAGGTGCGACTCAACTCCGAGCCTGCGGTGCAGCCCGGCACACTTGGGGCGTCTTCCGCACCTCCATCCTGTCACGTGAAGGCTCGGCCTGCCTGCATCTCCTCTCGCTGCTCCTGCTGCCAGGCCCAACTTTCCCCAGGAAGTCTGGGAGTAGGGGGTGCTCTCTGCGGGTGGATCGGTCTCACACTCTCTTCGGCTGGGCACGAAGGAGGTTCCCGGGCCCCTGCTACCGGCCAGACGCTGAGTGGCCTCAGGCAGCTGGGAAGGAAGCACTCAGGGGCCCCGTGGGCTGAGATCTACCTGTGTGTGCACAGTTCAACCACCGCAAGGTGCTGGGCACCAAGAAGGCGGACCTGAGAAACGTGTACTGCAGCCCGAACCCAGTGCTGAGCGCCCTGGCCCCGCCCCTGTGACGTCGGGGTGGAGGGGAGGCCGCTTCCCGCATATTACACAGGGTCCCTCTGAGAATCGCCATCCCGCGGGCTCTCCTTTTGCTTGGACTTCTAAAAAAATATCTCAAACGCACGTTCAAGGCCTACGCACGTGAATCACAGAAAACGCTCGGCACGAAACCAGCCCTCCATAAACCGGGCTTTGGCAGCGCCCTGGGTCTCCAGCCCCAGACTCCAACGACTTGGACGGCTAGAGGTTGGGCATTTGGTGTTTCGGGAACAAATGGAAATCTTCTAAAAACTATTTTTGCAAAGCTTTGATCCCCCAAGCCAAGGTCCGCTGGCCAAAGACTGGAGTTTAGTGGATCTAACCCAAGGCAGCCGATGGCACTCCCTGGTGCGACCCCCTGGCAAGGACCCCGCGGAGGGGTGCGGTGGGCGGCGGGAAGGCTGCTTACGTGCAGACCTGGAGGAATCAGCACCGATGGTCAAGCGTGGCTTTATCTCTTTGGGCCCAATTAACACGGACTTCAGTTATGTTTGATGTAGGATGTGGTCGGTGAGTCAGAGGCAGAAGACCGCCTCATTACCCCCTCTTGGAAAGGTCCAGAATAGTTGGCCCTCGAGTCCATCTCCAGTTCTGGGGCCTAAAAGCTAAATCCAGATATGTTATATATTTATTCAAGGCAGCAATGGGCCAGGAAACGACTATAAAACACACATTTGGAATAAAAGAGGGAGATTTATGGTGTATTTGCGAATCTGAGTCATATCTCTCGGGCTCCCCCAGGCTGGGATCCCTTAATCACTAACATACCCAGCTTGTACACGCAGTGGGCACGGAATTGCTTCCTTCTGGGCCCGGCCCGGTTAAAGACGTGACGGGGAGTGTGCTACTTTATCTGACGGTCAGCAAATGAATTGCCGGTTCATTCTGAGCTTAGGTGGGGGCTGCTTTTTTACTTTGGGAAGAAGAAAAGTGAGTTTCTTTCACATGTATCTTTGATCAGTCGGAATTTGACAAATTATTTTCCTAGGAATTTCCCTATCCCTAATGCCTCGGGGGAAAAATGGATTTAGTCTCAAAGAATAGCTACTTTATCTGACGGTCAGCAAATGAATTGCCGGTTCATTCTGAGCTTAGGTGGGGGCTGCTTTTTTACTTTGGGAAGAAGAAAAGTGAGTTTCTTTCACATGTATCTTTGATCAGTCGGAATTTGACAAATTATTTTCCTAGGAATTTCCCTATCCCTAATGCCTCGGGGGAAAAATGGATTTAGTCTCAAAGAATAGCTTTTATGTTTCAGAAATTAGAGTAATGTAAAAGCTTTATCTCTCTCTCTCTCTCTCTCTCTCTTCCTTTCCTCTCCTCTCCTCTCCCTTCCAATTGGTCTTTTCCCCAAGGCAAAGAGGCAGGTATCAAATAATGTTGCAAAGGAGCATTGGCCATAACTGGGCTTCAGGCACCTTCATTCAAATGCATAAAAGTAATAGGAAAATAAATCTCACCCTTATGTAGAATCAGTATCAAGAAAGCAAAGTTAACACTTCTGTCCCATTTCCCTCAGGATAGCTGGTTTTTCTCCTTTGAACTCTAGTTTCAGGGGCAAACTTTAATTATGAAGAATAACTATCTCATGTCCCTGGCTTTGACGTTCAGTTGCCTGCAGGCAGAGGCTTGGGACAGAAGATATCTAAGTTATTTCCATATCAAAGTTTCTATCAGCTATTGTTCAACCTAAAAGAAAAGAATATATTGAAAGCATAGTGACACAGGACCGCCATGAATGGTTGGGCAGGCTGTGCACTGCACAAGTCCAAGAGGTACCACTGACATAAAGACTATCAATGTGAATCACAGGCTATTTTCAGTCTGTAGAGGGGGTGGCAGCTTTGAAAGGGATGATTGGACAGCAATAGTTGTAAGGAAGGGCCAGTCCTGGAGACCTAAGTGGAGGAAACGAGTTAGGGACTAGACCGAGTGCCAGTACTTTTGGTCTATTTATTTCTCTGCTCCCAATTCCTCTTGGGGAGACAGAGTGAGTAAGTCCTTTGTGGGTCAGGTGCTCCTACCCCTTGTCTAAGAGTGGAGGGGGCTCTTTGATTGACAACTTTGCACTCTTAGTTTGCATTTTCCCCAAAGCAGAGCCTGAGGCAAGGGTTTGGATGCTGCTTTGTGGCCAGAGAAAGACATCAAGCAGAGAGAGGAAGACACCGGTGGTCAGAAGCCAATGGTGCGTGTGAGAACCGTCCAGTGAAGCTACAGTGACCAGGAGGAAGAGGCCTGGAGGAGGGCCGGGCACCCCAAGGCCATGTACAATGAGAGAGAAACAAGTCCCTCCCCTGCAAGCAGAGATGCTGATTCATGATAGCCAGATGTGGAACCATCCTAGGTGCCCGTCAGTGGGTCAAAGGATGAAGAGAACATGGCAATGTGTTCATGATGAAATACTATGCAGCCATGAAGAATGAAATTTTGTCACTTGCAGGAAAATGAATGGAAACGAAGATCACCGTGTTGATGAAATAAGCCAGACTCAGAGAGACAAGCATCACATGTTCTCCCTCAGCAATGGAAACTAAAAAGAACAGCATAAAAGTAGAAGGGAGACATTATTAGATAAGATTTTGCATCACTGCTGCCAGTAAACAGCCCTACCATCCTGGGCAAGGCACTGACTCCCCTTGGAGATGCTCGAGCCTCCGTTTCCCCTGCTCAGGTGTCTGGAGAGGGGCAGGGAGTGTGGCTCCTCGGCACAGCCCCAGTCTGGCATGCACAAGGCCTTCAGGAGCGGCTGTGGGAGCTGGCGAGGGCCTGGGAGCGGGGCTGGCCGGGTTTTGGTCCCGTTCACCAGCCAGACACTGATCTACGAGCCGCTGTGAAGGCTTCTGCAGGCTGGTAAAGTCCAGAGTCTGTGACTTCACGCATCAAGGGTGGAACCTACGTGGCCCAGGGGGCCTGACTTGGTCAGTTGAAGGCCTGAAAGCAGATCTGAGCCTTCTCTAAGGGGAAGAAGAAATTTTGCCCGTGGGGAGCAGCTCTGGCCACACCTGAGCGCTCCAGCCTCCCGCTGTGGACAGGATTATGACCCTGGGCCCACACTGCCTCCCCACATTCCATCTGGGGAAGTCCTGACCCCCCACTGTGGCTGTGTTAGAAGTTGGGCCCTGTACAGAGGTGACTAATGCTAAGTGAGGTCATCGGGGACCACAGGGCAGTAGGAGAAGGAGAAAGAGACACAGAGAGGAGGCCACATGAGGACACAGTGAGAAAGTGGCCATTCCATAAGCCACAAAGAGAGACCACACCAGAGACCGCCCTGCTGGCCCCCTGACCTGGAACTTCTGGCTGCCATAACTGCAAGGAAGGGAGGTCCCACTGGTTAAGCTGCCCCATCTGCAACCCTTTGCTACACTGGCCAGGGCTGACTCTGCTGTTTTTGGTGTAGATTTCAGGCATCCTACTAGAGCCATGACTGCATAAGCCGGTCCTTGCAATGCATGTCTGTCTGTCTCTCTGTTCTGTCTCTTACCAGTTCACCTTTTCCAGTGGCCCTGGCTGCAGAGCTACTTGAGGACAGCCGAGTATCAGCTCCATCCCAGCCCCTCCCAGCCTGGCCTTGAGTGTGTTCACGGACCCAGGCAGGATGGAAGCCGTGTGTGCGGCCGGACCACCAAGGCGCCCCGCCCCCGGCACCCCACACCCGCCCATTGGCTGAGCCGCAGCCGCCCGAGGCCCAGATGGGCAGAACCACTTCATGGACTCCATGGGACAAAAGGCGCTGTTTGTCCACGTGCGTCCCTGAGGCTCAGCGGTTGGCAGCTGTGTGGCTGTGACTGTGACCACCGTGCGTCTTCTCGGCCCTCTCCCGACAAGCAGTCCAACCACCTCACACTTGTCCTGATGGCTAAAAGGTAGGAGGTTTTGAGAAAGGAAATGGTGACAGCAACAAGTGCTGGTGAGCAGGAGAAGCTGAATCTTTCCTGTGCTGCCACTGAAAATGGAAAACAGGGCAGCTGCTCAGAGAGAGTCTGGAAATTTTTCAGAAGAGAAAACACGTGGTTATCATACTGTAACCCAGCAACTGCGGTCTTGGACATGTATCCCAGAGATATGCAATTTAAGCTTATGCAAAAACCTGCACGCGAACTTTTATACTCAATCTCGAGTCAGACACCCTTCAGGAAAAGAAGAGTAGTTGGTACATTTGTGTCATGGAATGTTACCCAGCAATAAAAAAGGAATGAACCATTGATAAACGCAACAACTTGGGTGAATCTCAATGAAATTAGGCTGAATGAGAAAGGCCAGTGCTCAAAAAGGTTATATACTGTACAATTCCATTCACATAACATCTTTGAGGTAAAGTCACAGGCATGGGGAGAGGTGAGCGCTTACCAGGGGCTAGGAATAAGGTGTGGGGGGTGGGTGTAGGTATAAAAGACCAACAGGAGGGTTGCTTCTGGTTACAGAAATCTTCTGTATCTATCACGAATGTCAGTTTGTGCTGGCAGATAAGGAAATCTACAGGTACAATAATATTGCATGCACTAAATGCACACACACACACACACACACACACACACACACACACAAAGTATAAGTGAAACAAGGACTAGGGGAAAGCCGGGGGGTGGGATCCGTTTCAGCACCCTGGTTGAGATGTGCTGAAGTTGTGCGGGATGTTGGGTCTAGGGGTGAAGGGTTTCGGGGTCTGTCTGAGTTGCTGCTCACAACTGCTGTGAATCTACACTCATCCCACGAGAAAAAATTTGAAAGGAAGAAAGAGCACGCTGAGAGGCGAAAGAGAGCCCATTCAGAGCCCACCGGCCCCGACCCCAGTCTGTGCTCTCCCTGAGCTCGGGGCTGGGGAGGACTTGGTTGGGGATCCCGGGGCAAAGGAGGGACAGACACTGAGCTGATTCCACTCTGGGCAACCAGCGCATCCTCGGCTGCATGGTGAAGAACATCCCTCCCTCCCTCACTCCAAAGGACAGGAGGCTGGGTGCTGTCCACCGGCCCTGTCTCTGTGAGCAGTGTCCCCAGAGTCGTGCTCCAGGGAAGGCCACGGTCCTGCGGTAGGTGCTGAGGTGAGGCGTGGGTGCCATCCGGAGCCCCACATGCTGCCTGGGGCACGCTCTGCTCCTGGGCCATGGGGCTGGGCAGTGTGGATGGTGGAGAAGCCACTTTAAGGCTGGGTGGCCTCGGCCGTGCCACCTGAGGTCTCTGCTTGGATCTTTTCTCTCTGTGAAAGTGGGCGTCAGACCCGTGCTTCCCTCTCAGTACTAAAGTGCTGTGCATGGTCTCTGAGTGAGAGCTGTTGTCACACAGACTTTGCCGATAACGTGGGTGTCAGCCAGACACTGCAACGGCTGGGGGTGACCTTCAACTCCCATTGCACCACTCACAGTGGCAGGATCTGGGACCGCACTCTCAGTGGGCTTAACATGTGTGGTTCCTTCGTAAAGGGGAATGAAAATGCATTTGGAGATCAGAAATGAAAGAGGGCTGGATGATCAGCCTTCGGGATGTCAAAATTATTATCTCCTCTTCCCAGCCACGAAGGCGTAGGGTTGCTACTCCCTTACAGAGTGGGTTACTTAAATCACGTTGGAGAAGATGCCCATGCGGGGAACGGCTTTAGTGGCTGCAGAAGAGGATGACGGTGATGATGGAGGTGCTGGTTGGTGACCGAGATGTTTTCCAAACCCCACTGAGCTGCCTGCTGGCAAACTAACACGGTCACACTGTTTTAGTGCCTCTTCTAAGCATGAATGAACACTTAATAAAATCGGGAGGCTGCTGTTTCAACTGCAGCCTGCTTCTTCGACTCACAATGTCTCTTTACCACCTTGTGTATGTTTTTTAATTTGTATTTTGTTTTGTTTTTTGGTACCGGGGATCGAACTCGGGTCCTTGCACTTTTGAGGCAGGCGGCAGAACCACTGAGCTAAATCCCCGGCCCTACCACCTTGAGTTTGTGGTATTCCACAGGGACATACACTTACTTCATAATCCCGTATCCTTAGCTACTAAGGCTGCCTCCAATTTTGCCAGATTAAAAAAAGAAAAAGCAAAGCAAAGTTCCCAAAAAGTACTTATGCACCTTCCCAGCCCCTCGAAACAGATTCATCAGACTGAATGCTTAGCACCATTTTGAAGACTTGGGTTGTTTGCCCAAACTCTCCTCCCAAATGATTTAATGCATTTGCATCCCAACAAAAAGAGTTTATGAGATTTCCTATGTTCTCACTGGCCGCAAGCACCATTACTTTTTAAATATCTATTTGCTAAGTCAGTGGATAAAGCACTGTATTTCATTGATCAAAGTCTTTTTAAGCCTTCATGTAGTATCTACTGTGCAAAGTACTTTATTGGGTATTTCCCTGGGTATTATCTCACTTAAACCTACCCCAGGCCTTTGAGACAGGTAGAATACCTCCTCATAAGAGAGGAGGAAGCCAAGCCTTGGATAAAGTCAGGAAACGTGCTAAACTCTGCCACACTTCCACTAGTGACCTGAGAGGAATTCCTAACCTCTCTGAGCTCAAGAATACTAACCAAGTCTCTGAGTGCTATGACATTTCTCTCCCAAGCACAGAGCCTGCTGGACCACACGCCAGAATCTGGGCTTCACAGCTGTGAGAGTTAACTGGAAATGAATCTTACACTACACTAGATCCTCAGCAAGTAGGGGTACCTGCTACACAGGGTGAGACTCGAATACATGTTCACTGAATTAATGAAAGAATGCAGACAAAGTAATTGCCGCCTATCACATCTGTCTTCCATCACCGTTTCTGCCCCTGGACATGTGCACAAGCTGTTCCTCTGCCGAAATGCTTTTCTTCCAGAAATTTTATTTGGCCATTCCCTGCTCTCCACTAAGGTTTAGCTCAGAAGTCAACACAGTGATGAAATAAAGTGACCTGGAGGGAGGCGTGTCTGTAACCCCAGCACTCAGGAGGCTGAGGCAGGAGGATCACAAATTGGAGGCCAGCCAGAGCAACTTAGTAAGACCCTGATTCAAAATAAAAAACTGAAAGGGCTGGGGAGGCAGCTCAGTATTAGTTGGGTCCAATCCCCAGTACTGCAAAACAAACAGACAAAACAAAACAAAAACCATCTGCCTATGTGAACTCTGGGATATCGTCTTTCATTCCTCCAGTGCAAGGAAAGATCCATTGTAACTACTGTTTGGAACTGAACACGTTAACTAGTATGGAGCGAGTGTGTTCCTTTTCTTTAGGAAACTTACTAGGAACTTGTCCTTGGGTTTCTTCTTCGTTTACTTTTCATTGTACTGGTTGTGAGCATGCTGCAGTGGCCTCTGAGCAGTGGCAAGTGTTTGAGTGGTGGAGGAGGAGGTGTCCATTCAGCACAGGTTGTGAATCCCCAATCCGAAAATCTGAAATCCAGAATGCTCCAGAATCTGAAAGCTGCCAAGTGCCCACGTGACACCACAGCTGGAAGGTTTCCTAGGTGACCTGTGTGACAGATCACAGCCACAAGGCAGTGCACTAAGACTACTACACTAAATTCCTTCAGATGATCAATAGAAAAGTTATGTACAACACAAATGAATTTCATATTCAGAATTGAGTACCATCCCATATATGCATGTATGCAAATGTATGCAGATGTATATGCAAATATCCTATGATCCAAAACCAAAATTACAAAATCTGAAACCCTTCTGGCCCCCAGCATTTCAAATAAGAAATATTCAATTTATATTTACCTGAGGCTCTGCTGAAAGAGTAAGACTGTGATGGTTGGTAAAATTCATGTGGAAGGTGATTTTCTTTTTTCCCAAGGCAAACTTCTAAAAGTTAAACTCATCAGAATACATATCTATTTAAAATATAGGGCCAGGGATTTAGCTCAGTGGTTCGGTGGCCTGCCTTGCAAATGCAAGGACCTTCAATCCCCGGTACCAAAAAAAAAAAAACCTTCAGAACTTCTTCCCTGCGACTTTGCTAACTCAGTCCCTTGGGGACCGGACGGACAAGCCATCTTTTCTCCAATGCAAGTGGAAGTAAGCGTTGTCCTTTCTCTGCACTTAATTCACACTTCTCAGGAGTAATTTGCCCAGGGGCAGGTCCCTAGGGGGGGCCGATGAAATGAATGATTTGTAATCAACCATCCAATCATTCCTGTTTCAAGAGACTGCTACATACTCGGGGGCTTGTGCTAATCTGAGAGATGTGGGAAATTACAAAAACTGAAAGAAACACTGCAGCACTAATTTACCCACTAACTGATTCCCCTGCTCAGTGCTGACCCTATACAGAGGGCCAATTCCCAAATCTGGAATCCGAGGGGTCAAAGCAAATGCTGGGCCATGAAACGGTTTGCATCGGAGCCTCCAGAACACCTTGATTCTGACAGTCAGTTCAAAGGTGGACTTTAGAAAACCAGGGTGTTAGTCGCTTGAGTAAGGCCAATACCAGAGTTCCATCCATCGGGGCTGCTAACGCTGGTCTTCTCCCATGATGATACACTACAAAGTCATTCAAAGCAAGTTACCCCATCCCAGGGCCATAACAAACAGCTGAATACATTCAGCTTCGTGGCATTCAAAGACGATAGACCCAGAACACCCTGTCAGCAGCTAGAAAAAGGGCAGGTGTACAAAATTCAAACGCAAGACAACTCCTTCGCTCCTTCTGGTTTCCTCCAATTCATGGCCCCTCTCTCTGCAATCAGTAGCAAAAACAGAAGAAAAAAAAAAAACGGGTGTTCGAGTCTCTTGTACTGTTTTAAGCACATCGTATTTATTAGGCATTAATTAGCACACACATATAAGAAACGAATACTAATTCTCACCCTCCCCCCCTTAGCAACATGAAGAGACGAAATTTTAAAAAAAGACACTCTCTACAAACAACCTCACGCTCTCTCGTACATGGACAGACTCAGCCTCACAGATTACCCTGTTTTTGTTTGTTTTTTTTTTTTAATTAGGGTCAGTTAAAAAAAAATTTTTTAAGCCAAGAAAAGCAAAGCACATTCAAAAGGAAAAATGAAACACACACTTGGTTTCGAGTATCAATAAAATTAAAAGCTCTTGGTCAACTCCCATTCTGGGCTTCATGTTATTACTTAATTAGAATTCCTATTTATAAATAAATAGTACAAGTAAAATATTACATCTGAAGAACCCTACAGTAACACTACGTACACACTTTCCTCTAATATGGTTTTCCACTCTCGGTGCCCACAGTGCTGTGTCGGCACTGAAATGATTGCTTTGGAGAAAAATCTTCCGCGAGTGCCTCTCGCCTCTTGAGGAATGGTAGCTTTTCCTTTGTGTCCCTGTTGGATCCCTGGTGGTGGAAGTTTGGAAGCTAGGGGCTGGCTTTGTTTTTTATCGTGAAGAATATTTATTCTGGCTTTTTTTCATAATTCTTGTCAGCACAAGCTCGAACCCTGCTTATCACGGTCCTGCCCACATGTAAACCAGGCCTTTTTAAGTTTTTCAAAGCAAGATTTCCGGACAGGAAACTATAGGCCACGATTTAGCGACAGACGGCTGGAGAGACCCGAGGCTGGGAAGCCGGGGAGAAGATAGGACGTCGGTGGAGCCCAATCTTATCCTAACTCCATCCACAAACAAAAGGCAAAAGTGAGCGTCCCGAGGGTGGGGACTGCAGAACAAACTCAAAAAACCATCTGGGGACTGGGGAACCCTTCCTGAAACATCCCGTGGCAGAGGTAGGTGCTTTTCTTAGGCAGAGGGTGGCGAGTGAAAGTTTTAGGGCTGGGTGATGTGGGGGGAAACCCACAAGTATATAGTTTGAACTATACTTGCCTCCAATCTCCCTCTAATAAGGGACTGGGTCCCATTAAGAAAATTAGAAGAAAAAATATATTATTATTTATTATATAACAAAGTGAACATGATCACTGAGACAGAGAAAGACTCCAGCTGTGCATCTGGGCGTAACATTCCATGAGGCCGGATGTTCTGGAACCCAAAAGAAGGAATCAGAGAGGACGTCTGGGGTGGCGAGAATGTGACTGGTCCGTGAGCGTGACGGACGTGGGGGTGGGGCGCGTCTTCTTTTGTTTTATTTTTTTAAGTTTTGAGACAAAACAACAGCCATATTTTTTACTGGTGGTCAAAAGCTACTCGTTACATCCGTGTCCAGTGGCCTCGAGTATAGACGTGAACATGGGGCTTATGAACACTTTGTGGGGTTGTCTTTACTCTTGTCTCTCTCTCTCTCTCTCTCTCTCTCTCTCTCTCTCTCTCT
>NW_022900924.1:14397533-14405667 GCF_012274545.1 Fukomys damarensis | reverse complement strand
TCTCTCTCTCTCTCTCTCTCTCTCTCTCTCTCTCTCTCTCTCTCTCTCTCTTTCTCTCTCCCTTCTCTGGCAAAGGTCTGTGGCAAGGCCGGCCTCCCTTTAGCTGTTCTCGCTCCACTCTGGCACCATGCCAACTCCGTGCACAGAGTGGTACTGGTGTGGAGACAGGGTCCTGGGCACGCTGTGAGAGTAGAGGAATTCAGGGGGTTGCAGACTGCCGGGGGACTGGAGGCCAGTCTGAGGCCCGCACTGCCTGACCACAGGCTGATGGGCCACAGAGGTCTGGTGCTGGAACATCCCCTCTCCAAGCTGCGGGGAGCTGTGGTTGGCCATGCCAGCCAGCCGCGGGACCAGGGGCCCTGAGGCGAAATGAGCAGAGAAGTGCTGGTAGGGCAGCCTGTCCATGGGCTGCACCGTGGTGACCGTGCAGCTGCTGTAAGAGGGCATGCTGGGCCACGTATTGCAGCTGATGTCCTCCAGGCTGGGCACTGGCTCACTGGGTGGGGCAGAGCTGGCATACATGCAGGCCTGCCGCTGGGCCGACTCTGTCCTGTAGGAGGCACTCAGGCCCGGCTGCTGGGGGTAGCTGGGGCGGTAGAAGGAGTCCTCATCGCTGGGGGACGTCTCCATATAGGGCTTCTTGTAGGGGTGGTCTGTGGTGGAGCATTCTTCATCTAAGACAGGAGGAGAGACACCAGTGAGAGCAGAACCAGCCACCACACAGCCAAGAGCAGGGACAGCCACTTGGCTGGAGGAGCGCAGATTGTTCGCTCCGATCTCCACTCTGACCCAAAGGGGTGGACTGTGATAGTTAAGTCCTCGGGCTGTGAAGTTCCGAGCACACAGATGCTTTGCCTGTAAAACGGAACAGGTACTATCAGCCTTCCTACAAAGGGCAGCGTTGAGAATTAACTGAGAAAATATGTGCTACACACTTAGTCCAGAGCCTGGTACAAGGAAAGCTCAACAAATAACAATTATTGCTACAATTATTTTTCATTTTCACCAACACGTAAATTCCGTGCAGAAAGGAACACTGTTTGTTTTATCAAACTATAGTCCTAGACCCTCATACCTCATGCACACCCAGTAATGATAAAATGTTTCAACAATAACAGTAAAAACAAACACATACAGAGCTAACTGCCTGACACCGTTCTAAGCACTAGGAAGAAGGCGACCTATTTGATCTTCACAAGAACCCTACAGGTGGGATTTACCATTATTCCCATTTTTTCAGATAAGAGAAAAGAATCATGGAGTTTAAGAAATTTAGCCAAGCTCTCGTACCGCTGATAAATAGTGGAGCCACGTCTAGATTCAAGTGTTCTGACTACAAAGTCCCTGTTGTTGACCATCATGCTACAGGGAAGCAGGCACATAATACTGTGTGTTACGGATGGATGGATGGATGGATGGATGGATGGATGGATGGATGGCAAATGGGTGGATGGACGCATGGGCAACTTTTTACACAACTTCGGGGGTTCAAGGATTCCCTGAGACCCAGCTCCCAAGTTAAGGTGCCTAGTACTTGGGCTTGCATCTAGCTCCTTACTCAACACCTACGTGATCCCAGCAAGGAATCTATTCTCACAGACTCATCTTGGTGATTCCTTTTTGTTTTGTTTTGCTTTTGGTACCGAGATTCCAACTCAGGACCTTGCACTCGCCAGACAGGCATGGCACCACTGAGCCATTCCCAGCCCTCATCTTGGTCCTTGCTGGATGAGAGCCCACAGCACTTACCTCACTGGGTGATGAGACTCTAAGTAGGGGCAGCGCTGACTCTTCTAATCCCCATCATCCAGAGCAGCTCTCGTCACCAAGCTCATGGCAGACCCAAGCCCTGACGTGAGCCCCCCACTGTTTCCCTGGGGAGGTGATGCTTCGACACCAAGGTGCAAACCTCAGTGCAGGTTCCCTCCTTAGCTGGAATGTGACCCCCTAAGATGAAGCTTTCTTCTGCCATCTTCCAATCTCTTTCTAATCAATACATGTTAAGAAATCACATCTGGGGCTAGGAATGTAGCTCAGTGGTAGAGAGCTTGGTTAGCGTGTGTGAGGTCCTGGGCTCCATCCCCAGCTCCACAATAAAAAAGAAGGAAGGGAGGGAAGGAGGAGACCAAAAAATGGGGAGGAAGGGAAGGGCAAGGAAAAGGAGAAGGGAAGGGGGGGAGGGAGAAAGACTATCTTGGAAATGTGCAGAGAAAATGAAGGTTCCATGCAACTCACTAAGATAGTCAGTCGTCATGAAGGCAGAACACCAGACTACATAATATGGGAGGAAAAATTACTATTATCAAGCTATCACTTACTGAGCACCTACGAAGCGGCTCATAGTAATCCTCAGAGTAATCTCATAGTAATTCCTTCAGAGGGCTGCTCTTGTTCCTGTTTCTCAGAGGCAGGAAAGGAAGCTCAGAGAGGTGACTTGCTCAAGGTCACATGGTTGGGAAGGAACAGAGGCTGGATTCAAAGCCAACCTGGCTTCCTTTGCTCACTACACCTGGCTTCTATCCATCTAGTTTTCAACTACCCGATGCCTTTCCCCAGTCACCCAGCAGATCTTTACTGAGCTCCTGCTGAGTGGGAGGTATTGTGTGAGAGCCGGAGCCAGAGTGGTGACCTTGGGTCCATAATGTCCCTGGCTCGTACCTGCTTTCCTGGGTCAGCAGGTGAGGCAGGGTGACACACAGGGACTTGGAGGCAAACCACAGAGAGAAAGCTGACCATAAATCATTCGTGCAGCAGCACATCTCTTGGGTCTGGGATGGTTTGTGTAACAGCCTGCGGCCAAACAGCTCGGTGGGCAGCATTCCCCCAGGGACACCCACAACTGGGTCAAAAGTCATCGCACACCGATACCCGCTTCGCAGCAGGCAAGTTTATTTTTTGCTAGACTTTCTGGGACACATCTGGGACCCACAGGATACCCAAAAATGTGTACAAAAGAAAAATGCAGTCACTATTCCAGGTGTTCTATCTGCATCGTGCCAACCATCCAGATGTTTGAAGATGGCCGCAAGAGTGAGTGGCCATGTGTTTCGACCTTTCAAGTGGGTGCTGGTTTGGGATCTCAAGGACACTGTCACACTCAGTTTGTGTCCTTGCTGCCTCCTTTCCCAACTCTTTTCCTTCCCTTCTCCCTTCCACCCACCAGATCCATAAATCTGAATGTCTCCATTGTTGCCAGGCTCATAACCTTTGGGTTTTTTTTTTAACTTTTATTTATTCAATAAGGGCGTTTCCCCTTCTCAATAATAGAAAGTACAGCTGCAGGGTACCCTTGGCAAGAGAAAAAAAAACAAGGCAAATTAACCATTCTCAAGTTTCTGATCCCTTTCCAGATTTGCTGCAAGTCAAGAAAGGGGAATAATAAGAAAAAGGCCGGAACACATTTTGGAAAATCGTAAAATTATGCATTCCAGTCTTTAATATCCCAAAGATCTGATGCAGAGAACTAAGAAAAACTCAGTGTGGTTTATTGATGAAAGCAGGTCCTGAGCCTTGTGCTGTTCCTTTCAGTCCTCATCACGTTAGACAGGCGTTCCAAAGCAAGGATCCAAGTTTCAGGTCAGTCTCGATCAACGCTCTGGGTTCATTTTGGCTTCCTTTGCCTTTTCCTTAATTTGGCCTCCATGGCTGGGGAAGGGGTCGTGACCGAGGGTCAGGCCTTCTGAGACGAGTCTACCACTCAGCCTCAGACACAGTGTATTAAGCTGGACTGGTGGTGCAGGCCCACAATCCCAGCACTCGGGCTGTGGCAGGAGGATGGCAAGTTCAAACCCAGCCTGGGAAACTTAGTGGCTGAGCAGAACCCTGTCTCAAAACAAAATAAAAGGGGCTGGAAATATAGCTCAGTGTGAAGGTCCTGGGTTTGATAAGTGGTATCATCAAAAAAGAAAAAGTGGCCAGCTACCCTGAACCAAACTATGTCTCCAGATAACAGAGAAGTTCTTAACTCCGACCACCCATCACAGCGGGGCTCTGTGAAAGCCCCGGTCCTTTGGATTTTTCCAGATGTTTTTGCTTTGGATAAAGTGGCTTTTAGTGATGATTCCAGAACACAGATTTTAAGCACAGAGTTATGGCTCTGATGCCGGCTACATGAATCACTGGGCCATTCCGATGTCAATTCTGGACTACAAGCCGGAATGAAACTCAAACTTCTTGTGGGATTTAATTGAGATAATAAATACTAAATCCATTCCAGTTTCTATCTATCTTCCTTGCATAGTAAGTCAGCACAGAGCTTTGAAAGCTCTTGGTTCCAACCTTATCTATCCAAATATTCAGGGTCTACTTGCTGTTTCCTGTTTTCTCCCTTGGAATACTGGACAGCTGGCTCTCTGAAGGTCACCTAGTACTTGCGGGTATTTGGCTGGATTTCACAGCTTGGAAGCCTCACAGAGCTGATTTCAAATCACTAATCCCATTAAGCAAATATGCTCACAACTCCCAAAGGGATTATTTCTCTGGCAGACTGAGTTCACTTAGATGAAAGACTTTTGCAAATCTTGTGGACAGAGACCCTGGAGCCTGAGTGGTGAGCAGCCACTCTCCAGCTAAGTCACCTTCAGCAAATTAGAATGATGGCTACAACTTGGGCTCTCTGGCTCACAAAACAGTGCTCTTTATGAAAGATGGCCCCAGGGTTTCTATTTTCATGTAATTCAACATGCTCAGCCAGCATGGCAAGGTAGTAATCCTTGACCATTATGGATGGATGGATGCATGGATGGGATGGATGGATGGGTGGATGGATGGGTTGGTGGGTGGGTGGATGGGTGGGTTAAATGGATGGATGGGTGGATGGGTGGATGGATGTGTGGATGGATGGGTGGATGGGTGGGTAGGTAGATGGATGGATGGGTGGATGGGTGGATGGGTGGATGGATGTGTGGATGGATGTGTGGATGGATGGGTGGATGGACTGGACAGATGAGTTGTGAATGTTTGTTCCCGTGCTCCCAGAACTTAGATTAAAATGAAAAGGATGGAAATGATATTACAGAAAAAACTTCAGCTGGTAATCAAAAGACTCAGGTTCAGAACTTGAGAGTGCAGCTTAACGGTGGAACACTTGCCCAGCCTGTACAAGATGTGGTTCCAGCCCCAGCACTGCCAAAAAAGAAAGACTGGTTCAAATGTCACCTCCGCTCTATCTGACATCACTAAATGTTGACTTAGTATATCTCTCCCCCAGTGAGCATTCAACTGTTTTGAGAGTTGAAGTTCTTTCCTCCTTGTCCTCTGCTTACCCCAAGCACCCAGCACAGTGCCTAGAACATAGTCAGTGATCGATAAATATTTATTTGCTGGAACCAGCCCAGATCTACCACTCATCGATCATGCACCCTCAGAACCTAACCTCAGCTCTCAGTCCTCCACCCCCTGCAGAACGAGGTGAAGGCATTCTCTCTTCCTCAAAGGCTGCATTGAGAATCCAATGAAGGAAAGAACGAGAATTTGCTTTTTAAAAATACACAGCACCGAGAAAAGCAGGCCGCACAATCTTTTCCAACATCTACCGCTTTTTTCCCTTTGAACATCCAAGCTTATAATAAGTTGGGTTCCAATCTTTTTTTGTGTGTACCGGGGATCGAACTCAGGACCTTGCACTTGCGAGGCAGGCAGCAGCACCACTGAGCTAAATCCCCGCTCCTGGGCTCTGATCTTTACTGGGATGATGTTTGGTGACTGAGGGGAGGGGGGAGTGTGAGGCGGAAAGACAGACAGACAAGTGCTCTCCCAGGCCCCAGGCCCTGGATTTGATTGAGTGGCATTGATAAAAGACCTTCCCAGCTTTTCTGACTCCATCCATCGGAGAGATAGTTTGGAGACAGCAGAGTCCAAACACGAGGGTGGCCTCTGGCCCGCCGGCCCTTTGACATTCTCTGGGCCCGCTGAGGAGACAGACAATGAGGGGAAGTCTGATAGCGGTGCGGGGCGGGGACCAGAGGGAGCCACCCACGGAGTTATCACTTCTTGGGGATCCCAAGCTGGAAGGAAACCTCCACCGATTCCTTATCGCTCACATGATGAATCGCTATTTGTTGTCTCTCCTCGCTGAGCTGGCGCATTGCCTGTCTCAGGAAGCTTTCTCTAGGGGGCAGAGGGAGGTGAGAGGGCGAAAGGCCTAGGTGCACAACCCACGTACCCCACATCCACAAGGTTCCGGTGGCTCCACCTGGCCACCCACCAGCCCGGTCCCTCGACCTGTCTGAGCTTCGGTTTCCAGATCTGCGGAGAGGGGGCCGTTCCTCACCCCGCTGTCTCCAGCCAGTCACCATGTCCCGATCTCTCCCCCTACATCTCATACCTCAGGGCCTTCACCTGCCTCTCCCTGGGTCCCCACAACTGCTTGCAAACCAAAAACCCGGTCCTGGCGCGCACAGGCTGCTCGCTCTGCCGGCAGCTGCTCACCAGCGCCAGTGGCATCCGGACGCCTCAGTGAAAACGTCTCTAGGGCTGTGACCGCCTTTCCCCAGGGCCTCGCTCTTCACCCTTTCCCGTGCTTGGGCTTCAGCAGCCCAGCATTTTGCTGGCCCCCAGCAGGCTCTTACTCTGCCCAGACAGCTCCTCCAATTCTCCCACGGTCCCCACCCCCGTCTGCCGCTCAGATAAGATTGCTGTTATCACTGCGTCTCCTTCACAGCACCCCTCACGACCTTCACCGCACATGATACGACTGCTCACCGCATGCCCCACCTGCTCGTCACTGCAGGGGCTCCACAGAGAGCACCTCAGCGGCTCGGGGATGTCTGCACCGTCCTGAGCTCTTTATACGGTTCAAGTCATCTTGCCACAACCCTACGGGTGGGCATCGCTGCCGTCCTCCTCTTGGCCCAGAGAGGTAAGCAACTAGCCCACAGTCACACAGCTGCCGAGTACCACAACTGTGATTATCTCCCCAACAAATCAGCCACCAACTCCAGCCCCTCCACTGGCCACACAGTTGATTCTAAGTTCAATTCTGCCAATGCCCTGGGAAAGCCAACCGCACACATAATCAGACAGTTTGATCAGCCTCACATCCAAAGCCTTCTCCCAAAAGGCATTCGTAGGTCGCCACCGTAAATGCTGACCTAAAACGTGCTTTGGTTCTCTGTAACTTCCTCCTCCCTTGCTTTTGGCCTGGCATCAATCTCACCAAGAGAGCTCCGTAACCCGAACCTGGTGAGCTGTGGTCAGCACGTTTCACCCAGGTTCCAAGGCAGGCCTTCTGTGGGAGACGTGACTTTGAAGGTGTAGCAGTGCTACTCGAGATGGGATGGAGCAGTGAATAAGGGCACGGGGCTGCACTGTTTGCCAAGATGTTTGAACCAGATCTGAGTTCAAATCCCACTTTCAAGAGCCACCGAGGAAGCTGGGCATGGTGGCACAGGTCTGTAATTCCAGCGCTCTGGGATTACAGCCAGTTCAAGCCCAGCCTGGGTAACTCGGCGAGAATCATGCCTCAAGGTAAAAAGTCTAAAGGGCTGGTGATGCAGGTCAGTGCAAAGGCCCAGGTTTCAACAGTCAAAAATAAATAAATAAGAACCACAGGCACAGCTTTTTAACCTTTCTGAGCCTTAGTTTCCCATCTGCAAAGGTCATTCATAACAACACCCCCTGAGCAGCATTGTTAAAAGGCTCTAGGACCGAGGATAGGCACCTTTAGGGTAACAGAAAGCAGGACCTCTGGGCGGGAGCTACACTCCCGGGTACACGCTTCCCCTCCTGCCCACAGACACATGTGTTTGTAGGCATCTGATCTCCAGCCCATCCAGCTGTGGATGTGGTGGGAGTTGGGCTGGAGGGCTGTTTGGGTGATATTGTTCAGGCCTTCGAGATCCAAGAGGTGTAGACAGAGGCAGGCTTCTCCCCAAGTCAGCCCCCAGCCCTGTGAGGACCAATGACAGCTCATCCGTCCTTCACATCCAAGGTAGGGGCTGGGATGGAGCTCAGCGGTACAGCACTAGCCCTGCATGCACAAGGCCCTGGGTTCCATCCCCAGTATTGAGAAAACAAATCAAAAAGCAAAACCCAAGCCAGCGATTTAGCTCAGTGGTTCTACTGCCTGCCTTGCAAGCACAAGGATCTGAGTTTGATCCCCAGTACTAAAAAAAAAAAAAAAAAAAAAAAAAAA
>NW_022900924.1:14390904-14397103 GCF_012274545.1 Fukomys damarensis | reverse complement strand
AAAAAAAAAAAAAAAAAAAAAAAAAAAAAAAGCATAACCCACAACAGCTAAATGTCAAACAGTCAGGCTGTGTTACTTTCATTTGGCAACTCCTGGGACTCCTAGGGGAGCTGGCAAGGCCTCTCCATTGCCACTGGTGCTTGAAGGAGGCTGTTTTTTTCTAAAGATCCAGGCTGGAACTCCCAGATATGCAAAGGCATTGTGCTGGGGCTGGGGACGGAGCTCAGTGGCACCGTGCCTACCTTCGAAAGTGCAAGGTCCTGAGTTTGATTCCCGATACCAAAAAAAGAAAAAGCATTGTGCTGGCTACTGAGGCCACAAGGTCCAGGGGGCTGCGCTAAGGACTTAGATTTGAGCCTTTCAAAGCCAAACAGTGACTACTTACTGAGGGACCCAGAGCCAGCACAGGTGTACAGGACTCTAGCGAGGATGGCTTCATAGCAAGTCCATGAGAAAAGTCCTACCAGGAGCCCAAATTTCTATTCAGTCTTCCCCTCTCTCTCTCCTTCTCTCTTTCTTCTCTTTCTTCTCTCTCTCTCTCTCTCTCTCTCTCTCAGTTTAAGTAACTTGTCCATACTCACAAAAATTCCCACATGCCCAACGCAGGGTGCCCCAACTGATCCTGAGACCATGCTGTCTCTTCACTTCCTCCTAGGACTTAACGTCCTCAGTGATTATCCATCACCTACTACTTAACCACAGGTTGCCTATAATCCCAGGTAGTCAGGTTGAGGCAGGAGGATCACAAATTGGAGGCTAGCCTGGACAGTTTAGTAAGATGTTGTCTTAAAATAAAAAGTAAAAAGTGCTGGGGGCATAGTAGAGAGCCCCTAGGTTCAATCCTTAGAACCCCGCATATACACACACAACTTATTTCTCTGAATGTGCGCCACCAAAATAAATAAATATTTTTCTGAGTGTCTGTAGGTCTGCGCACTGCAGTGCACGCATGTGCATGCGGTATGTAGTACGCATGCTTACATGAATAAATAAAACATCAATATTTCAAGTAAGTTTTCTGCAAGAAACAGACCAGAACTAAGAGAAACATTTCAAGAGACTCTCTTGTCTCCCACATACACCTTGCATTTCTGATCACTGCTGTATTTCCGTACTGTTTACACGTTCTGGAGAACCCCGCGTCACAATGCGTGCCCCAGCCCCACCCTGGGAAGGGAATGAAGCGGCAACCGGAAGTGATGCAACCGGAAGCCCGGGGGACGGACGTGCATGCTCACCTTTCCTTTTGGTGCAGTGGTATATCTGTCCGTGCTCCTGGGGCAGCGGGTATGGGTTGGGTGGAGACAAGAGGTCCTGGGAGGGGCCGGAGACGCCGTTCTCACACTGGTACTGGGACCCCAAGTTGGAGGATGTGGAGAGAGCTCGGGGCTCACTGCTGAAGGGGCTGTGGTTGGAGGCCACTTTCTGTCTCACCGTGCTCCTGGGAACCACAGGGTATTCTTTACTGGAGAGAGCATACAGAAAACGTGATTATCAAGGTCCTGGAACAGAGCCTCCCACTGGCTGAGCTACAGGTCCGGAAATCACGGGAAAGGTCACAGGATGAGAAATAAGGGGGTGACCCAGTTACCTCGTGTATATCATCTGCCCTGGGTCTGTATGAGGGTTCTTATACATTAGGCGAGCAGGCCTAGGAAGAGTTCTGTACAAGGGCAAGGGAGCACCCCAGCGAGGAACCCCACTTCACTGTCGGTGGCATTTGGAAATATTGCCATCTAGCCTGTGTGTCTCTGAATTTCCTAATTCAAAAGCTAGGTGAAAGCCAAGAGTGGTGTGCATGCCCATAATCTTAGCACTCAGGAGGCTGAGGCAGGAGGATAATGAGTTTGAGGCCAGCTTGGGCTACAGAGAGAGGTTTAAGGCCAGCCTGCTGCATAGTGAGGCTGTGTGTCCCAAACAAAAAGCTATATAAATTGGGCAGTTATTTAAACTTAACCTCCGTGTTTTATTTTGGGCTTTCACTGTGTAGTATGTCTTGCTACGTAATTCAGGCTGGCCTTGAACTCACTACGTAGCCCAGGCTGGCCTCAAACTTGAAGTGATTCTCCCGCCTCAGCCTCCAGGGATTACAGGCACCACTATGCCTGGCTCCGTTTCTTCCTTTCTGTGATCCTATGAAGTTGGTATCATTTTGTCCCCACTTTACAGATTAGAAAACTGCAGCCCAGGTAGATCAGACATTTTTTTTCAAGGTGACTGAACTAGTACAGGACTCAGCCAGAATTCCAGCTCAGTCACCCCTGAATTACACCTATACAGTCTCCTGATTGCCTCTTTCAGTTCTAAAGCACAATATGCTTTCAAGGGGCAGGGGTTTGGGGCTCACGACTCCCCTCTCCTATCCTCAGGGGTACAGTGATCCCCACCCATGTCCTCGTTCTTTTGTCTGTCATGTGAAAGGACGTCAGCATGGCGAGGCAGGGGACAGCGGCATCTGCCAAGTTTCCATGAGACTGCAGGCGCCCTCCAGACACCCAGGGGTCCCCGGCCAAGCTTCTCTGTGGCATGTGCCACCTTAGCCCGCAGCTGGAGCCAGCTAGAGCCAGCTGTGCTAGCCCGAGTATCCCCAGGGGCAGCAGGCTGAAAGGAACGAAAACTAGCTTTACAGCTTTGGCTTTGTGGTTCAAGCTACGTAATGGAAAGAAAAAAAAGAATAAGAAAATTGTAATAATAATTAAAAAAAACACTACAAAAGCTGTCAAATCTCTCTGGTAATTCTATTTGGGTCAGTTCAGGTCAAGTACTGGGCTGTCAGAGTTCCAAGAAGAAGGGGGAAAATGTCTTTTGGTTTTATATTTTTAATGGGGATAGTTATTCTTTTTAATTAAAGAAAATAATCCCCCAAATACGTTGGCTGAAGGAATTTACAAGGGAATGTATCAATGGACTCGGTGGAATTCTCCAAGCTGGCGCTGCCAAAAGTGCAAAATTACTCCCTGGAAAAGCCAAGCCCTGATTGCTAACACTCCCCGCAGGGGGGAAGCGCTGTGAGCCCAGTCACTGAAGAGCTCGGAACGGCCTGTGGAGAACATCTTGTTTAGCGCCTCAAATGCAGCGTTCCAAGCCCATCTGACAGGTGTCAAATGGCTGGGGATTTAGCTCAGTGGTGACTGCCTCGTAAGTGCAAGGTCCTGAGTTCGATCCCCAGTACCCCTCAAAAAAAATAATAATAATAACAACAAATAGGAGCAGGGCAGGACAGAGGAGCCTTTCCTGCTGTACAAGACTGCAGTACAGGGACGAAAACCCCAGCATCTAACCGGATCAGGGTGGTCACGCCTGCTCTGTCCTCCTCGGCCGGGTCTCAGGAGCAAGCCATGGGACACTACAGTTGATAGATACCATCCTTTCCCTCTCTGGCTGCAGAGCTGGCATTTTATCTGGGTGAGAGAGCTGGCTTCGTCCTCACCACCATCCTAGTCCCGTCCCCTCTGCCTCCTGCACTTTGCTTTTTAGAGTCCTCTGCATGTTCCCGCTGCTGGGCTGATCAACATCGATGCTTTCCTTTATCCGATCCTGGAAGGGACCTCAGTTTCGCTCGTACGGTTAGACTCCCTTTAGAGCTTATAAACATTCAAGCTCAGAGAGATTAAGCCACCTGCCCCAGACTGCACAGCTCAGAGGCGGTCCCACCCCAAAGCTCTCGTCCCTTGACTTAGGCTTGATCACAGTATTGCCCCACACCAACTGCTTGGCAAACGCAATCGCCCTGGTGTGCAAAGCTGGTGATGACTGAGCCAGAGGCTGAGTCCACCGCAGTCGGGCTCTGATCAGCGTCCCCAGACACCGCCCGGGTCGCAGGGCCCAGGCTCCCCCTGGCCCGGCCCCTCTCGAGTTCGGTTCTTCATGATCGGGAGCAGTGAACGATGCCATTGTTGCGGGTCTGGGTTGTAAAACATTACAAGGGAATACTGAAAGCCACGGCCAAGCTGCATCCTCAGCCCCCTCCTTCAGGCAAGGCACAGCCCCGGGAGCACGTTTTCCTCAATTGGGCCTTTTCACGGGAGCAGGTGGCGGGGCTCGGGCGGGGTGGGGGCCTTTCGCTTTTGTTTTCCCCGGGTGATGCTTACCCGATTTCTGACAGCCGTTTCCAAACAGCCGGGGCAGTGCGCTGGGGCAAGCTGAGGACCGTAAATTCCCTGTTCTCCTGCAGCGAATTCCTCTTCTCCCTCGCCCTTTAATCTGTGACTCAGATTTAAAGGGGGAGGAGGGGGCGACCACCCCCGGAGAGCGCGCCTGATGTGTTAGTTCCAGCGCCCCGGGGAAGTGACCCTGAGCTACACGCGTGGACACGGAACAGGGAAGGCGCACCCCCTGCCGGATTCAGCCCCGCGCAAATAATACATAGTCACTTGCTCCCTTGGGTCTGCAAAATGTTTTCCAGTCGCCCCCAGCATTCCACTCACAGCGCCAGCAAGCGTCGAGCAGAGGGCTGATGCCATCCCACTGGTGAGAACGGGGAGACCCAGCATGGTTATTTGAGTTCCCCAGCTGTGGATCCAACGGGGCTGTAGGATTTGAGGGGTGCTGAGAAACTCAAGACCCCTCTCGCACTCCACTTGGGATAACTATGGCTTGAGGCTTTGGCTCCCCATGTTAAATCTCGATGATACTGCAGCCCAGACTCTAAAGACAAGAGCTACTGTATCGATGTCCCTTCACTGAAAGAACCCAGCCACAATCCTGGCCACTGGATGTCTCGCTCTTCTTTTGTCTAAGCCGCCCCCCCTTTCTGTAAAATGGGGTTAATAAGAATAGGTACCATTGCTGGGCACGGGGGTGCAGGTCTGTGATCCCAGCACTCTAGGGGGCTGGAGCTGGAGGATTCCAAGTTGGAGCCCAAACTGGGCAGTTTAGTGTGCACTTGCCTCAAGAATAAAAAAAGTTTAAAAGGCTAGGATTGGAGACTGGCACGCATGAACCCCAGGTCCAACCCCAGCACTGGGGAGAAAAAGAAAAAGGAAAGGAATGGCTACCTCGTAGTGTTGCAAAATGGCAGGATGAATAGGAGATCCGTTGCTCCATAATCACCAGCTTACGGGGGCGGGAATTTAGCTCAGTGGTTCCACCTCCCACCTCTCAAGCGCAAGGACCGGAGTTCAATCCTCAGTACCAAAAAAAAAAAAGAGCTTATAAATCACACATCCAGCTCTTAAAGAGATTCCTACCCCTCAAAAAGGTCTGTTAATCCCCCCTTCCCCAAAGACCAAATAGTTACAGCTTGTCCATTTTCCCAGGCACAGACTTACACTATACGGGCTACTCAAAAGAGGCTGGCGATTCCTAAAACGGTTTTAGCCAACGGAAAGGCGGCTCTGGAATGATGGCAGCGGCCCTGGCCCTGCTGTACGGACCATCCCGAGAGGCCCCGGGTCTCAGATTCTCCATTTGCAGAATGGGCAGAGTGAGGCCCATCTCACAGGAACGTTGTGAGCCCCGGGAGGAAAGAGTCGGACGGAGAACTTGGCAGAACCACCGTGAGCGGGGGGCGCCCACGCGAGAGCATCCTGCGGGGTTGCCGGTACCGAGCCGCACGGCTTCGGCTTCGTCTCTCAGTTTGGTCTCGTGGAACCAGTCCGGCAGCATCTCAGTTTTATTCCTTTTTTAACCGATTTCTGGGGAGAGGGTGAATGGAGGCGGAGAGGAGCCTGTGGAAGACTGAAGTTCTGGACAGACCTGGACTAGGCGGCCTTACAGCCACTCCTTGCACCGGGAGGGAGGGATAGTCTCTCGCCTCCTCTGTTCTGGGGGAGATCGCGTGGTCTGGCAGGAGGAAGTCCAGGGCCTCCAAGACCTCTGGTTCACAGGATGATCATGGCCACGTCGCCACAGCAAATACTTTTCTTCCCAGTACCCTGGGGTACTGGAGCTACAGCCCCAGCCTCTTTTTAAATGTTTTAATTTTGAGACAGAATCTTGCTAAGTCATTAAATTGCCCAGGCTGGGCTTGAACTTGCAATCTTCCTGCCTTAAGTGTCCCAAAGTGCTGGGATCACAAGCACGCACCACCACGCACAGCTATAACTGCTCTTGGAAAAATGCTAAATGCTCTGCATATTAATATAAAAGTCTGTCGGGCTGGAGATTTAGCTCAGTGGTTCCAGCACCTGCCTGGCAAATGCAACAACCCAAGTTCGATCCCCAGTACAAAAAAAAACCCCGCAAAATATTTTTTAAA
>NW_022900924.1:14388390-14390664 GCF_012274545.1 Fukomys damarensis | reverse complement strand
TTACGGGGGAATCCAACTTGGGTCCTTGCACTTGTGAGGCAGGCAGCAGAAACACTGAGCTAAATCCCCAGCCCAGAAAATATAATTTGAATGTGCGGACACTGACTCCTAATGTGGAACTCTCTCTAGAGGTGTGTGTGCAAACCTGACTGACACCACAGCCATCTAGGGGATTAAAAAACACTGGCACCTAAGCTTGACCCCAAAGAGCCTGATGTCATCGTTCTGGGGTGCAGCCTGCACATTTTGGAGTTTTAAAAGCTCCCTGGGAGAAGAAAAGCCTTGCACAGAAGAGAACACATTGTACAGTTCCATTTATATAAAATTCCACAGCAGGCAAATCTAACCCGTAAGGGAAAAACAGTTGGAACATCGCCCCTAGTGGGGAGGAGACAGTGGGCGTGACAGAGACGGGGTCTGCAGGGGTTTTCTGGGCGATGGGAATGTTTACATTCTGATAGAAGTTTGGGATTCATGAGTATGCGCACTTGTCAAAAAAAGGGAATGGTGTAGGGCTTGGAGTGCAGCTAAGCGATGAAGCGAGGCCCTAGGTTCAGTGCCCAGGGCTGAAAAGACAAGCGAGCACACCAAGATGCGTGCATTTCACTCTGCAAATTCAGCCACAAATGAGCAAAAGCCGACTCCTAGTTAATGATGCACACACTCAAGTGTTTAGGGGTGAACTGTGCTCGTGTCTACGACTTAGTTTGAAGTGCACTGACAAAAACAAAAAGAGGAGATGGACAAACGGATAATGGATGGATGGATGGATGGACAAATGACGGAGGATGGATTGATATGTGATACAGCAAACATATCGCAAACGACTAATTATAGACCCTAAGGGGTGGGTACACCGGTGTGCACTGAGTAACTCTTCCATGTTTTCTGTACGTCTGAAGTACTTCACAATAAAACACTGAGGAGGGCACTGTGGCGATTCGAACCTTCCAGATTTTACACTAAAAGAAGGGATTGTGGGCTAGGGAGTTAGCTGCCCAGTACAAAAGAGAGAGAGAGAGACTGTCATTTCCGTGGAACAGCCACATGAAGGGCTCAGTTTCCAGAAGACCCACAGCCACTTGCTTGCTCATTCCTGAGGGCCAAGGGATCCTCCCAGGGTGACCAGGGCCCATGTCCAGCAGAGTCAGCGGACAGAGCATCACCTACAACAGTATGTGACACACCCCAGAGCCACTGACCCAGCTCCTCCGTGCGGGGTGGAAGCCATGGACAAACTTCCCAGGAAAGCTGGGGTCCATGGAAACTGAGAGGCTGCTCAAACGTGGGGAGCCAAGCCCCTGCAACTCAACTGCAAAGTAACAACAATAACAATAATAATAATAATAATAATAATAATAATAATAATAACCACTGACCCTGCTTGGCAGGCTGTGGGTTGTAGGTCAGTGGGAGAGGGAGGACTTTGCATCTATGAGGCCCTGAGTTCAATCCCCAGCACCAAAAAGAATGAGATAATTTTTTCCAAAGGGCCAAGGAACTGAATAGACACTCCTCAGAGAAGACACACAAGCGGTCCACAGGCGGATGAAGTCCTGACGTCGCTGCCCCACAGGGAAAGGCACATCAAAGCTGGAGGGAGCGGCTCTCACACCGTGAGCCTGGCACCATCAAAGACAGAGGGGAGTGTGGGTGAGGACGCAGGAACTCTGAGAGGGAGCACGGCTTGGCACAGCCATAATGGAAAACACAAAGGAGGCGCCTCAAAAGGCTAAAAGCAGAACGACCACAGGATCCAGCAATCCCTCTGCCGGTCTCCATCTGAAGGACACGGACTCCATAAGGCTGACGAGACATCGCCACTCCTGCAGCCACTGCAATACTAGTCCCACCAGCTCAGGCACACAATCAACCCAGCGGAGGAGCAGATGAAGAAAACAGTGTGCACACACAACGGAGTATTACTTGGCCTTGAAAAAGGTGATGATCCACTCACTTGAGAAACACAAGTGAACCTGGAGGTCACATGCTGAGGGAGACAGGCCAGGTGCAGTCTCACTCATGTGTGGGATGTAAAATCCACAAACTCCTTGCAGCAGGGAGTAGAATGGTGGTTTTCAGGAGCTGGGAGAGATGTTGGTTGAGGAAAACAAAGTTCCACTTTTGCAAGAGAAATATGTCCTGGAGATGCACAGAACAGCGCGTGAACATGGCTCACGGTGCTGTGTTATGTACTTGACACGTGCTAATGGAGTAGATCCGAAGGGTTCTCACCAGAGAAGAAATGAATACGTGTTCAGCATGTGCAAGAGC
>NW_022900924.1:14365066-14388254 GCF_012274545.1 Fukomys damarensis | reverse complement strand
GGGGGGGGGGGGGGGGGGGGGGGGGGGGGAGGGGGAAGAGAGAGGAAACCTTAAGTGGGTGAGGTGACCAGGGAGATGCTGACCAGGAGGCGATTACTGCACAATGGGTACACACATCAGACGCTGTTGTACACCTTAAGTGTGCACAGTTTAGGCCAATTCTACCCCAACAGAGGTGGGGGACCCTGATGTGAATCGCTCACCGTCCTAGGAGTGAGAGCGTCGAGGCAGCCCTGGGCCACAGGAGGGAGAGGACGGAGGTACGTCTGGGTGGCGTGGGGCAGGGTCGGGCTGTTCCGAACATCCATGCCCTTGGCAGAGATCCCTGTCCAAGATGGAGCCCTAAAGACGAGCCGCAATTTTACAACTTCACCTATGCTGCCGCCGCTGCCAGCACAGCCTCTCTCTTGCTTCCCCCACACGCCCTTCCCTCGAGAAGCCGGGTCACCAGGTGAAAGCACAGCCAGGGCGGGGGCTCGAGACACCTCCGGGATGCTGCGCTGGATACCGGGCGTCCTGGCTCCCTTTACCACAGCACAGCAATGCGGAAGCACTGATCCTCCCACTGGAAAAGGCATCCTTGGTGGTCAGGAGCTGAGAATGAATTCTAAATCAGGTCAGAAGGGATAAAAGCGGACAGGCCCCTGTGGAAGGATTTCGACCTTCAAGGGGCCCCGGTTCCAGGAATACTTGAAACTGGTGGAAATGTTTTCCTATTTCTGTATTGTGACTATTTCAGAGGTTCTCTTGCTTTAACTGGATCCAGACTGGGCCCACCCGAGAGGAACAGGTCGGGGGGTGACCCTGGGCCCGTGGAGGTGGATGCCCGTGGCCAGTGGCTGTGTCCCCGGGGACTGCACTGGGGGGCGTCGGTCCGGCTGTGAAGCCCCAGGCTCCAAATTCTCCTGTCCACTTTCTGGGTGGGTGGCTCCTACTCTGGCAGCCCCAAAGTGGAGGCTCGGGGACCCCAGTTCCGGGGTCACTTTCCCTGATGCATCAGCAGCCACTAGAAGAACAAGGTGAGAAGGCGGTTTCGCGCCTGTGCTACGGCCACGCTCTGCCGGGGCATCCCTGATCTGAGAACCCCAAATACGCTAAGATCCAATATGTGCAAATACCCCAAACCTTCAACAGTCCCCAATCTGAAATGCTTCTGGTCCCGAGCACTTCGGCTAAACACAGGAAGCTCAAGCTGTATGGTCGCTCCGCGCCCTTCTGGGCAGGAAAAGCAGGATTCGCCGAGGGGTTCTCTTCGCCGCTGCTGGTTCCGATTCTGTGGCTGGCTTGTGTTACAAGGCTCCGAGCGGCAGATGGATGGCGAGAAAGGGGTCTTCTCCACCCTGAAGAATCCGAATTCACAGCCAGGCCCTGCCTCCCAACCACGTGAAGGCGCAGGGCAGGGCAGCTCCACCAGGGCGGGCACCACCTCCCAGGCCCGACCGGGACAGAGCATCGGCCCAGGCCAGGTGCCGGGCAGTGTGAATACACAGCAGCGCCTGCTTCGACATCCCTTCCAGGGAGGAGGCTCTTCGTCCTGTCCTCCTCCGAGAACCTGGGCCACCAATGTGACGGGCACTCAAACAGAGTGCGATGCAGGTGACACCTGGTGACTCTGCAGGCAAGGCCAGCTGAGGGCATCGGGCTTCTGCCCCCACAGAAGTACGGGTGCCCTGAGACCCCGAGGTGGAGACGCCGTGTGCACATGCCCTATGGACCCCGGGATGAAGCACCCACAGGAACCAGGTCACTGTGGGTCACAGAAGTAGACAGCAACACCCCAGCACCACACAGTACCCAGCAGAGCCCTTCCCAGAACCTTGACCTACGGCACATCTTCCAGGCACCTCCAGCCTCGCAGGGCACACCCAGCAATGCCTGGTCTTTTCTTGAGCACGGGGAATCCATATGGAGCACCAGGGGGCTAGCAGATTGCAGCCGCAGGACCCTTTGGGGTCTCATGGCCTCAGAGCACTTCATGGAAGAGCCGAGGTTGCCTGCACCTCTTTGCCTTTTTGTAGGCTGCAGATGCTTGGAGTAGGGGGGCTGGGGTACATCAACATCCTGAGTCAGTCATCCTGGATTTAGCGTCACACAGAGTAGATGGCTGAGTTGGAAGCCTGGGCCTCTCAGCCAGTTTGTATTAATCATTTCTCACACGGCTGTCTCTGTACACACTGTGCTTTGATATGTTGAAGACTGGTTCCCCAGCCCACGGCACTTTTGGGAGGAAGTGGTTCCTTGAAGAAGTGGGGCCTTGCTGGAGGAAGTTAGGTCACAGGAAGGGGATACTGAGGCCCCACCCCTTCCTGTCTGTCTTGGCTTCCTGGCCACCATGAACTGAGCAGCTTCCTGTGCCGAGCCCGTCTGCCATCCTCCTCACCATAGGCCCAGCATGACGGGGCCAACTGACCATGGATTGAAGCCTCTGGAACCAAGAGCCAAGGTAAACTTCCTGCTTTTCAAGCTGATTCTCTGGGACATTTTGTTCCAGTGATGGAAAGCCAACTCACACAGGACACCAAAATCACCTCACTCTCTCTTTGCAGGGGCCCCAGAGGTGGGGTCTCTCATTAGCCCCCATTTTACGGATCAGGAAACAGATACACAAGAGAGCAGGGAAGCCCCAGGGCCCCACAGGATGGCAGCCTGGATCCCACATCCAAGACTTGCTTTCCACCCGTGGGCCCTGATCCTGTGTGCTTTGACTTGTGTTTGTATCCCCAGTGCCCGACATAAGCAAGCACTTGATATGGGAGCTGGTTGAATAGACAAACCAATGCATCAAGACCTAAGGGGGAAAAAAAAAGAGGGTCTCTGGGCCCCAGTTTCCCCTTCTGTGATGGCGGAGTTGGTCGAGATGCTGTTTCCTGCACCCCCAGCTCCGAGCAATCCAAGCTACGCCACAGCTCTCCATAGCTCAGGTCACGGTGCCCCTCCTCCCGCCGGCTTCCTGAGGTGTTCGGAATATGACCCCAGCTCCAGCCCCTTAGACAGCCAGAGCCCCGCCCACCGGAGCAGCCATCTTCCCAGCAGATGCTGTGATATCACCCTGGGGCCACCCGTGGACAGCTAGGAAGTTCAGCGGTTGTCTGAGTCCTCCTTAGCCTCAGTGATGGACGCAGAGCTCCAAGACAGGAACGTTCTATGAAAACAAAGGGCCTTCCCCGGGAGGGTCAGAGGTCCAGCTTTGGTGTGTGTCTCCTGGATTTCTGTTGTTTGCATACTGGCGTGATGACATTCACCCAAGCTTGCTACCAAGCCTATTGCTCTGTACTTTCCATTTTCTTTAAATCGGCTTTAAATTAATCTATCTTTTTTTCTCTCTCTCCTTTCTTCCTTTTTTTTTTTCTTCCTTCTTTTCCTCCTTCCTTAGAACAGTCTCATTCTAAGGAACACCGTCCAGGAAATCGCAGCACCAGCATGCCCGTGCCTCTGTGGACCATCTGCCACTGTCCCCTTTGTCACAGTCCTGGGGACTGAGAGTTGGAAAACCCTCATTTTCAAGCGATCGTTTTAAGTCCCAAGGGAGTCTTTTAAAGCAACCTCGGTGCACATGTTCCTCGGTAGCGGCAGACAAGACGTTTCACTGGTTTTATTTTCTCCTTTGTGCTTTTCTGTGGCTCTCCTATTTTTAGCGAAAGTAGAGAGTGCCTCTGTCACTGGAAACCATAAATGAATGTTGGGAAACAACTCAGACATCTTCGGCCTTTTTCCAAACTCAGAGCAGGGTGAGCACCCAGACATGCACCAAATGAATCCAGAACTAAGGAGTGCGCTTAGCCCTTCAAACCCCTCTCTCTCTCCTATTCCAGTTCCAGTTGTCCCAAATGTCATCCCTCCTGCTTGTCTCCCACAGCCAGCTGTCACCGGGTGTGTGGGGGACAGGAAACAGGATTGCAAGATTAGTGGTGAGCCTGCCGTTCCTGCCTGGCTGTTATCACGGTGGAGTCCGCAGAGCCACAGTCCCCACTTGTCACTACCTGCTGTGACCTGGGCCGGGGGGCAGGGTGGGGGAACACAAGGGCCCAAAATAAATTCTGGGAAAGGGCAACACTGGCAGCGACGGGGAGTTTTCCTCCAGATCAGGTCAATTTTAAGCCAGTTGGTGGCGCACACCCGATCCCACTACTCAGCAGGCTAAGACAGGAGGCCACAAGTTCGAGGTCAGCCTGGGCTACATGGTGAGTTCAAGGCGGGCCTGAGCTACATAGTGAGGCTGTCAGAAAGAAGAAGAAGAAGGAGGAGGAGGAGGAGAAGGAGGAGAAGAAGAAGAAGAGAAGAAGAGGAGGAGGAAGAGGGAGGAGGAGGTAAGGAGGAGGAGGAGGAGAAGGAGGAGAAGAAGAAGAAGAGAAGAAGAGGAGGAGGAAGAGGAGGAGGAGGAGGAGGAGGAGGAAGCAGAGGCAAAGCAGATTTCTTTTTACTGAGTGCAGACTAAAATTCAAGCCATCCAGAGGCATTTTCTTTTTCTTTTTCTTTTTTCTTTTTTTTTTTTGGTACCGAGGATTGAACTCAGGTCCTTGTGCTTGAGAGGCAGGTGGCGCAACCACTGAGCTAAATCCCCAGCCAGAGGCATTTTCTTATGGCACTCCGAGGTTAAGTGGCACATCCAAAGTCATACGGTAATAAGTGCAAGGCAAGACTTGGCCCCAGGCTCATCTGACCTGAAGCCACTGCCCTCTCTGGCCTTCCCCAGGGATCAAGACTGGGGAGGGAGGGGCATCTGCCTCGGCGCTGAGCCAGGTACTCACTGCACATCCCCTGCCTGGACTCCCTTCCTGTCGGACATCTGTGCCATGGGTTCCCAGGGGAAGTCAGGAGGGGTCCTGGAAGAAGGCACCTGCCCACCACGCTTCCTGTTTCCGGGAGGGAGAAGGAACCACGTGGAGAGCAAGAAGGTTAGGACTCGGCCAGGGGATGCGTGAGGCGAGAGCTTGGGGCAAACAGAACTTGCAGGCCGGAGCTAAAAGCCGAGGAAAGCATCCAGGCACAGGGCCCCTGCTTCAGCAGCGTGGGACAGACAGCGGGGACAGAATGAGGACACAGCCAGGACGTGAGCTGGCCAGATGTGAAGGGCAAGATCAGCCAGGAGGAGGCGGAGCCTGGCCCTTACACTGAAGGACCGTGAGGGACCCTGGAAGGGGCTCCGCTACGAAGTGGCCCCTCTGGTTTGTGTTTCCCAAGGTCGGGGCCATAGCGGCCTGGAGAATGTCCCTGAGAAGAGGCAGCAGGCAGGGCTAAATGGCTCAGGAGGCTTTGGCCGACGAGAAGGTGGGGCTGGGACATGCGGGCCAGCGGGAGAAAGCAGGGGAAGGCTGAGATGTGTGCAGAGTGGGGACCAGGCACAAACAAGCCCTGGGGTCAGGCCCATCGCCCCCTAAAAGAGGTGGACTCGACAGGACAGGAGACAGTTAGCAGAGGGGTGGCAGGTGGCCCGTGAACCTATTAGCCCTCTGCTCTTGACCTTGCTGGAAGGAGGAAGAAGAGAGGGATGTGGAGACTGGCAGGCTGAGGGCAGCCTGAACCTCTCTGTGGACCACAGGGCTGGGACCTCGGCAATGGCTAAGCCACCCTCGTGGAAAATAACTGCCAAAGGCATGAATTCTGAACACTTTAAGAACAAAAATGGGGCATAAATAAAATGGGATCTTTCTCAGCTGAGATGTGATTTTTTTTTTTTTAAGACAAAATCTCACTATGTAGTTCAGGCTGGTCTTGAGCTCACTGTAGCCTAGGCTGGCCTTGAATTCCCAGAGATCCTCCTGCCTCAGCTTCCCAAGTGCAGGGATTACAGGCACGCGTTATCACACCTGGCTCGAAGATGTGATTTTTGTTGTTACTACTTCCACTGACCCTGGGACTGAATCTAATGTCAGTTTCAAAATGTAGATGCTTGAAACAGGAAAAAAGAAGTTTTAAATAATACCTTTTAAAAACTCGCTATTTTTGCAACAAAAAAAAAAAAAAAAAGTCACCTTAGGAATTCACAACCAGGAAGACAAAACAAACTATGACCCAGGAATGCACTGGCCTGCGCCATACACAGTCACACTTGAAGGTAAGGTTCAACATGTTTTTTAAAAGAAGCAAAATTATATCTGGGGAGCCTGTTATCTAAAAATAATCTCCTCGGCACACAGTTCTGAATCCAGTGTTTAAACCCCAAGGCCGTGGCCTTTCCCTCTCTCCCCTCTCTTTGAAGGGATATATCTGTGTGGCTGCCTGATTCTCCCTTTCTGTGTCGTCCAAAAAGCATAAGGAAAAACATCCTAAATGACTTCATTTTATTTTGAAACCCTAAACCCACCAAAAGGAAGAAGCAGGGAAAGCCTCCCTTGGTCCGCGGCACCAAGCGATCAAGATGTTATTTCCCTGCCATATGGAGAATGACTCTGGAAGCCTATCAAGAGGTAAAGAGAACACTTGACAAAACTGTCCCTGGCTGTCCAGTCCTTTCCAATCAGACCCAATTCCCACTCTTCTATTTGTCGTATCAGCGAATGTGACCACAGGATATGTAAAAATACCAAGCAATTTTTAGCACCAGCTTCCAATTCCCCGGCGCCCTGGATACCATATGGTGTCAAGTTGGTCTGCAGTTCACCCCCAGGAGATCTGGCCACTGAACTTCTCTCTCATTTACCAAGAGTTGTTGCCAGAAAGAAAGCGCTCATCGGCTGTGACTTATGGGAAGGGGAAGAGAGAGAGAGGGCGTCGGCACGGGGAGAGGCAGCAGAGAGAACAGGGCAGCCCAGGCTCCCTGGATGGACACAGCGACCCGTCTGCCCCGTGTCCTCTCTCTCTGCTGGTCCCTCCAGGTGGCCTGCAGTCCCAACTGCACAGGAAGTGGACGACAGATGGGTCCCGGCCTCCCTCGTCCTGTGTCTCACAAGGCTGCGGCAGGGATGCTGGGGGTGATGTGGGGGACGTGTGTGGAGCAGGAGGTCGGGAATCCGCTTTCCTACCTTTGCATCCTCGACATTCTGTGCAGTTCCATGTCGTCGCTGCCCCGGAAGCCTTTGGCAAAGGGATTATTCTCAATCTTCAATTGTGTGATCTGGAGGAGGAGGAGAGGGCACGCGTTTACACTTGATCGCTACAAGACAACCTCCAGGCGCGAGCTAACGGATATACAGACGTGGCGTGGGCGACCAGAAGAGGATTAAGCAGCTACGAACGGGACCTAGCACTTCTTAGAGTGGAGGCTTTGAACAAGAACCTAGATCAAACTGGATGTAAAGGGGAAAACAACCTGGATTCCTTTTGCTCACTGAGTCACATTCTCCACTATTCCAGCTGGGGTGTGTGTGTGTGTGTGTGTGTGTGTGTGTGTGTGTGTGGTGTTTTGTGTTCCACACACAGTCTAGGCTTTAACATCTGTCCCTGCTCCCCCTCAGAAAGCTGTGCCTCCTGGCACAGTTGCTGAATATCCGGCAGGGTGGTAATCTCCCATTTGAAGAAAACACGTCTTGATTATTGCTCTCCGAAACCCTGCCCCGCTTCACTTCAGTTTCACAGAGAGATCGCAGCGCAGGAGGAACGTGGTGCCCCATAATAAACAGCAACGCATACAATGACCACGTACAGGGAAGTTATCTCACAGTCCCAAAGTGTCGCCCTCCATCTCTCGGGAGGAAAGAGAAAGCTAGCTCTTAGGAGTCAGCACCACGGCGGCGTGCAGAGCCTCACAACTGAACGGGGATCTTTTGCCTGTTTTGGTTCCAGGCCTAGCACTTTAAACCATCAACACACGTGACTTTAGTGTGATCATACAGCAGCGGATCCAGGTGACAGAGGGCGTCCACATGGAGTTCACGGGAAGTATTTCCTGAAGATTAAGCGTGAGTTGAGGTTTCGGACACAGAACTGTGGTGCAGATATGGGGACATTGTGACTCCGACTTCATCACCAGAGTTCTCTCTCCTCGTGGCTATCACAGCCATAGGGCACCTGTGTGCTAACGGGCTTCATATTTTCATTACAACCAAGCCCCTTTTATTGACATTTATTTTACCCAGAAATATTATACCGCTTCTCTGAACGACAAACTCGAATCACGTGCCAATTAGTGAAAAGGAAACGGTTGTATCTAATTCTCCCTGCTGGCCTTCATCGCGAGCTCCACCCATAGCCTGCCTTCTCCCGGCTGCAAGAAGAGATTGGTCATCTTTAGAGAAATATTTAACAGAAACTAACACTGAATTAAACCTAACTTTGTCTCTGTCTGTCTCAGTCTCTGTTTCTCTCCCTGCCTATCTCCCCCACCCACTCTGTCTCCTTTCTTTCCTCCCCCCATCCTTGGAAGACTATAAAGGTAATTAAAAATAGAACAACTAAGCCAGGGCTGGCGACGCACACCTGTAACCCTAGCACTTGGGAGGCCGAGGCAGGGGGATCACCAAGAGTTCAAGGCCAGCCTTGGCTACTTAGCGAGTTCAAGTCCAGCCTGAAATGCATGCTGAGACACTGTCTCCAAAAAAAAAGCATAGCTTTTTCTCCATGATTCCATCTTATTTGCATAGCCCTAAAAACCACCTCATTTACGCTAGTAGTATATGGACTTTAAAATCCTCTCTAGAAAGGGCCATTAATGAATGTACCCTGTAGTTTGCTCTTATGAGACACCTGCTATCATCCATTTCCTGGAAGCAGTGTGCTGTAAGGTTTTCTTCAAACGCCAAGACTGTGCAACGAGCATAAAATCACTCTATGTGGGCTGGGGTACAGTTCCACGGGAGAGTGCTTGCCTCGAATCTGCAAAGCCCTGGACTTGATCCTCAGCTCTGCCAAAAGTAAACTCCATCAGTGCACGGGAGAACATTTTCACCATACAAATAGATGGATAACTCACACTTTCAATACGTTTTATGATTCCAACCGAATGGCATTCTGGAAAAGGCGAAACCACGGAGAAAGTAAAGAAGGCCAGGGACTGGAGGCAGGAAGGAGGTCAAGCAGATGGGACGCAGAGGGCTTCCGGGGCAGGGGAGCACACACAGAACAGGCAGCATGGAGGCCGAAGCCCAGTGGAAACCACGGGCTTGGGGAGGTGGTGACACGAGGGTGTCCTGGGGCCAAGTCGTATGGGAAATCTCCACACTCCCCACTTCGCTGTGCTGCGGCCCAGAACCTGCTTTTATAAAGTCTATGTAAAAAGACCATCAAATGCCAGCAGGCGTGGACACCCACACACATTCCCTCCCTCCCTCTCGTCCTCCGCCCTCACTGTTTTTAACTAGGATCATTCCTGCGGCTTTCCGAGTCTGTCCTGACCCTCTGCCTGGAGAGCACTGCAAAACCCCCTTACAAAGCCATCTGTACGAGACACGCGCCTGAATCCAGCTGTACTTGGAGGGTCTAAGGACCTGGGACCTGTGGGGCTTTCTTTCCCACTCAGATTTTTGCCACAGTAAAATACAACCCAAGGAATGACAAAAAAAAAAAAATGTTTTTTTAACCATCTCAAAAAGTTAAGTGAAAATTAGACGGTTTCAATAGGGATAAAGGGAATCCTCAACCTTACTCCACCCTGTTCCCTGCCAATGTTGGGAACCAATGAGGATGAAAATTCAAGGCGGAATCAGTGGCCGGCCCACAGCGTCACTGCTCCAATAAGAACTGAGGGCCAGAAACTGCCCTGAGAAAAAAAAGAAAAGCGTGACTTGGATTTCCTCAGCAAAAGCCTTGTTCTCGAACCATCTCCTTACACTCCCAACAGGCTCACTACCCCTCACAACCCCCATTGCTGAAGGACGACACAGTCTCCAGCCCTGAACTGCATGCCCAGCCCACAACTACCTAATTCTTGTGCTAATCATCAAAGCTTGCAAATTTCTGTCTGCAGAACAAAAGTGCCATTTGTTGGACATACACCCAGGTGTGTTGATTTTACATATTTCTTTTGGAGACTGAGCACAGACACCTACAGGACGAAAGAACTCTCCTTTGGTAATATTTCCCTGCAAGTTAATCTGCAGGTGAAATGCCGCCTGCTTTCGTATGTGGCCACTGACCCTAACTCTGTCTGTAAAATTCTCTTCCTAACAGGCTACTCATGGGCACCCAGACCAACACACCTGGACGTCCCCAGTTCTACCGAAGGCCTCCAGTGACTTTTACTCTCAGTGCAAACACACGCTCTCCAAAATGAGCATAAAGCCGGATATCCGGGGGGAAGGGCAGGCTGGGAGAAAATAAATATGAATTCCAGCTCCAACTCGTGAGACAGAGGTTGTAAAAATTAATGAGAATAATTGTTGTGAGTGCTTGCTTTTGAAAAAAAAAAAAAAAAACCCCTTCCCAAGAGCCAAAAATCTTAATTATGTCTCTCTATTAGGAGTTCATTTCCTGGTCCCAACCAGAAAGCTCATACCTCATAAATATGGGCCCCATACACAATGATTTAAGCAGGAGGAAAATGCCTTTTGATGGGAAGTAAGTTAGTATCGAGGGATAGGCGCGCTCACATACACAGGCACTGTTGCAAGAGTGGGAAATGAGATGCCCATGTGGCTTTTTTTTTAACACCTAAATATTTCTGGGGTTTGCTCTGCGAGCTGCTGACAAGTCCAGCGAGGACTTTACAAAAACACATTTCACAGAGCAAATGTCGCTGGGGAAGATTCGAGTTTTGAAATATCTTTTCCAAGCTGTCAACCATCTGGGGAAATAACTCCCAAATCCAGCTTGGGATCACAGCTGGGCGGAGGAAACATGTCCCTTCGGCAGGAACCCTGCGGTCTCCGGGTGTGAGGACCCTGCCACGTACCTCCCTCCACCTGGGACCCGCGTCCACGCAGAGAAAGTGCGTCCTGAGTGCGCCACACCCTTTGACCCAAAAAACACGGACGCCGGTGTTGGCCAGAGTCCCCCTGATACCTGAATCACACGGATGACTTTTCTTGCCCAGCTCCTCTGTCCAAGGCAAAACACTCATGACAGTCTTCAAAGTGATGACATGTTCAGGGAACGGACCAAAGACATCACAGTGACTGACATTTGTAATTAGTTTTCAACCACAGTCCTGAGAACTTGCTGAACATCTTAGCATTTTAGATTCTAAAACAGCCAGGGAGCGACCCTCCGTAGGCCAAGAGTTTTCCAGAGTCTCTGCTCTGACGAGAGCTGTCCTGTTAATAAACTGGTCATAGGCTGGGGATGTAGCTCAGGGGCACGGCGCCTGCCTCGCAATTGCAAGGCCCTGAGTTCGATCCCTGCTACCGCTACAGAAATAAAATAAGAATAAGAAACCAATCAGTGAGGTCGTCAGCCAATGGCTTCTGCTCCTTACTCCCAGGGATTACCTCCACTGATCCTCACAATAATCCCAGGAGGCGGTGCTTTGGGAAACTGAATTAAGTGCTTCACTCAAAGCCAAGTGGATTTGAATCCACACGGTCTGCTCCCAGACTCTGCTCAGCCTGCATGGCGCTGAGTAAGAATTCAGCTGGCTTCTACCCATGAAGTCAGAGGGCTTAACACCCAGCCCAGGTGGGGCAATAAAGCTGAGAGATGGAGCCCACAAATCATGCGCAGCCCCAGCCCGCTTCGTGAGGTCACACGTCATATATCCACGCGGGAAATGCCTGTGAAATCCCTGCCGCTGCCTGGAGAAGCGCCCCGCTTCAGGCCTCTCCTCACACGCAGGGCAGTGGCCCTGGGACTCCACAAGGAAGAAGAAGAGGCATATCTTGTATGGGACAGGGCGACAGGAAGTCCTCCTGGGAAATCCCTCTTCTGCGTGGCAAGGCGTCTGTCAGGCTGGCTGAAAGGGCCTCTCCATGCAGCGCACCTGGGCTCCCTGAGCTGACCCACAGGCAAAAAAAGAAAACTCTCGGTGCAGTCATCAAACATACAGGCATCGAAATCCCTAGCTGGAAACTCACCTTGTCACGAGATGAGCACGGAGACAGCACAAACACACACACACACACACACACACACACACACACTCAACACACACTCATTCAAGTACATAGATCCCTAAATATGCACATCCGGGGAGACTTTTCGAGAAATCTGAGGGGCACTGGATACAGTCATGAGCTTGACTGACAGTTTTACTGGTACGTGCATGTGCGTGTGCCACACACAAAATTGTACCCTCCTGATGCACGGGTGTACATGTAGCTCCATAGTGGAACTGGAAGGCCCTGAGCACACAAAAAAGAAAAAGAAAAATCAGGAACGGTGTGCTTTACATAGTGCATGTCACTGCATGGCAGTTATGCCTGATAGACCTGAAAACAAGGAACGGGAAGGACAGAGCAGCGGTGAGCTCCTCAGCCCTATGCACAGCTCAGGGGTCCTCAGAGAGCTGCACAGAACTTGGGGATTTCGCCCAGAGGACTTGAGCACCCATATTTTTGCGCATGTCATATGTCCACCCCTTCCTGTCCTTTCTCTTTGAATATGGACTTTCTTGGGAGAACAAAAAGAAAAGAGACGATGTATTTTGGGACCCCGTGTCAGGTTTGGGAGGTTCTAAGAACCTATACAGGGGGACTGGAGCTCCCTTCTTGCCATTTTTCTCCGGTGATCACTGCCACAAAGTTCAACGTGGGTTTGCAGCCACCGTGGAGCAGAAAGGTCTGTGGGAGCCAGACTCAAATTGACCCAAACAGTTTTACAACTGTCAGGCTGGGTTTTGGACTTCAGTGTTTTGCTTTTGCCGCTTCATCCAGGGGAGGGAATTCGGAAAAAAAATCTTCCTTCCCTGGTCAAGTTAATTGTGTTTGGGAGAAGGAAGGAAAGAAAGTCTCCCAAGATCTGGAAGGGAGTGGGCACCACAGCTCAGCCTGGCCCCCAGCACCCTGAGTTTGGAGATCACAGGAAGTGGGCCGTCACAGCCCTGGCCTCAGAAAGGGCACCATCTGCCACCCAGTCCGCACCAGAATGACCTTCACGGGGGCAACTGGTGACCTGGGACCCTTCCCTGACTTCTCTGCCAGGCTCTGTGCCCCACCCTCCTACATCAGGTTGCCTGCCGACCCCATGGACCCCACTTTGCTCTCCTACTTTGCCACCTGCCCTTTCCTTGCTTCAGATCCCTCTAAAAGGCAGAATGGAGAAAACAAGGACACAGATTCTGACGGAAAATGCAGCTTCAGGAAAGGGTGGCACTGGGCACCTACCTCAGGGTGAGGCCACGTAATCAAGGGGCAGCTACAGATTGGCAGAGCAAGTGAGGGTCTTTTAAACTTTATTTTAAGTTTATTTATTTATTTACTTACTGCAGCAATTGAGATGGAACCCAGGGCCTACCCACTGCCACACACACACTCACACATGAGCACGCACACGCACACACTCACACACACGCACACCCCGCTTTTTTTTTTTCTTTTCTTTTTTGAGATGGGGTCAGGCTAAGCTGCCCAGGCTGGTCTTTGAACTTGTGATCCTCCTGCCTCAGCCTTTCAGAGCATTGGGATGCTAGGTGAGCCCCACCACACCTGGCTGCCAAGTAGGCGTGTACGTGTGAGACAGTCGTGTCAAGCCCACGGATAGAGTCCAGGCCACTGCAACCCCTGGACTGTGGCTTTGGCCCTGCACAACATCCAGGGGTAGAAGCCTGAGATGTGCATGTGGGTCTCAGGGACCAAACTGCCCTTGATGCACCCGGTTCTGGTGGGGACACTGAATATGCACAAAAGCCAGCAGGTGGCCCCAGGCAGCCTGCTGAAGGCTAGGCTTACCTTGTGATTTTGGTAGGAAGTCACCGCGATAAACGCCGTCTCAGGAAAAACATGGGTGCAGAACGCCGTATTTTTTGAACCAAATCCATTATTTTCGTCTGCTTTCACGATGTGTAATCTGGGCTGGTATTTGTGCATGGAATTTAGAATAATCTAAAAATAATAAAGAAAATGAGATTGTAAGAAAGTCAAAACTCCCTTTGTTTCCCGATAAATCCCTGCTCCCCCACCCCGCACCCCAGGAATTAGCCTCATTATAGAGGCTTGCTCAAAAAATAGTCATTTTTTCCCTCCTGTTTTGAAAGGGGGCCAGTGATTTCATTAAAAAGAAACATTTCAGAAAAGACTATTTCCAACCAAAAAAAAAAAAAAAAGCCACGGTAATATTCCAGGAATCCACCCAAGGCACACAAGGCTGTAAATCAGAATTCTTAATAAAGTTTGCTTAATAAATTAACTCTGCATAGGGCACTTCCCGCACCCCAAGGAGAAGAGCCAAGCAGGTATTGGGGGGGGGCAGCAATTTTTGAATGACTGGTGGAAGATACAAATACATAAACAGACAGATCAATAAACTCCTGCACACAGGCGCACAGAAACCCCTCTAAAAGGCGCAAAGGAAAGCACGAGGTATGTGTAAACCCGGAATAAAAATCACCAGCGCGTTTGCTACCCAGCCTTGCTCTGAGACTTGGCGGGTGAACAGACCCTGGATCTCAAAGTCTTTGTTTGCAGAGCCTGCAGAGACTCCGGGGAAGAGGAGGCTGCGTGGGAAGGAAGGGGAGGCGGTCCAGCCCCTAAGAATAGTGAGAGGTGGGGAAAGCACCCAGAACCCCGCCCGTCAAAGCAGAGCTCTTTGCGCCTGAGGTTCACTTTCTCCAACTTCCCCGACCTTTCAGCTGGGGTCGGGGGTGACTCCTGTCTCTCCATCGCCCTGAGCTAGAGATTCTCCCGGGTTGGTGAGGTCTAACTGCGGGGCGGCGCTGGCTGCCCTGTTGTTATTAGAACCTCTGTTATTCTTAGGAGGAGGAAGAGGACCTCCCGGCGGCACATTCTTGCTGGAGTCGGGACTCTTTCGCTGGCGACGGGCGTGGAGCATCGCTGCTAATAAAACTGGTGGAGCATCGCTGCTAATAAAACTGGGTTTGTTGCCCTCCGGACGCCTGCATTTTGATGCTCCCGGAAGGCTGGTAATGCTAATATTTACCCAAACTGCTCCGATACTAGTCCACCGAATGGGCAAATCGCTGCGTTTTAAGGGCCTGAAAGTCTGCCCTGTTTTTTTCCCCAGGATCGCAAACTGGAACGGCGGCGGCAGGGCTGTCTGCGTCTTTGATTATTTGCATTGATGACCCCGGGGCAGGATTCCCAGACCAACCCTGAAGACCCGGGTGAGGGGGTGGGCGTGCGAGCCCTGGGCCCTGCAGCTCCCGACCTGGCCTCAAGCGCTAATCTCGGGCTGCCGGGGCGGGCCGGCTCCCTGGCCGATAGCAGCCCTAGCCTACCGGGGTGGCGTGGCGACAGAGAGACTCAGAGGGGCCCCGCCGGCCGCCACAGCCCCCGGCCAGTGCAGTCATCGTCCTGGCTTAGCCAAATTGCTCTGACGGCTGGGGACAGCGTGGAGGAATCAGCGCGAGGGTGATCTAATGGCTCCTAATTTCATTAAGGGCTCTGGATTAAAAGTCCAAAGTCTGAGGTCAAGCATGCTTCCCCTTTCTCCTAAACTATTCAGGAGGACTGGAAAAATCACAAGGGTGCCCCACACAGATCAGAAACCAGAGGGAAAACTAGGAGCTGAAATGGCGCTGAGTTTGGTCCCACTTCCCAGGCCGGGGTTCCACAGAGGTTCCAGCCCAGAGTCAGACACCAGCAGGGAGAATTTCACTCAATGGTCCTGGTCCTCCAAGGCCAGCTGGAGGTCACTTCCGCACACGGTCCCCAGGAAGCCACCAGCACCCTTTCACGCCCTCCAGGGGGCACAGCAGCGGAATGGGACTTTCTCCTCCACAGCCAGCCCGCATCCCAACCTTCTCACCACCCACCGTGCAGAGCCCTGCAAGGGCTCCGGGTAGGTCAGCTCCCATGCACCCCTTTCCTTGCTCCACACTGGAGTCCCCGTCGGTCCTTCACTCTCTGGAGAGGAGCCTGGAGGGCCTGAGAGCCACCTTTGGAATTAGAGTGACCTAACCTCAACTCTTTGTCCCCAAATACAAACTGTGTCACCCTGAGCCAGTCAACTCCTGTCCCCTGCGTGGTGCCCCACAAAGCCTGGGCACTTTCACCTTCCTCTCTATGCTACCAGGGCAGTGACCCCACGTGTGGGATGGAGACACGTGTGGGATTCTGAGAGTGGCTTCTTCTGGTGACTCTTTCCAGTGGGGAGAGTTAGGGACACTTTCTCCCAGACCAGAGTTTTGTGCATTTTCTTTGAGGAAGGGGAGCGATGTCCTCCTGAGAATCCACTAAAGGTTGCACACTGTCTTGCACGGGGGAGAGGGGGCTTGCACACTCAGCCTCCTGCATGTAGTTCTGTGGTTTGGGGAATTCACCCTGCCCCTCTCCTGGGGCCACTGAGGACTCCAGTTTGTGTGCTCTGGGCATGGTGGGGTGGGGAGAAAGCCAGCCACGGTGAGGAGACAAAAAGCAGATCTGCCAACAGTATCAAGCTAGAAGCCGGCACTGATGCCAGGGTTTGCCTCCGCGAAGTCCTTCTGCCACCGGGAGTGGCCAACAAGCTGGGCAGATGACCTGGACTTCCTCCCTCTCCTCCGGACATTCCAATAATAGTAAGGCAGGACTTGGAAGGCACAGGGAAGGGACAGAGCTTGCTGTGTACCTATCTGTGTTTTTTGCAGGATGGAAATAGCTTCTACCCCTCACCTCACATAGGACTGAGCCCCGACGGTTCCCCAGACCTTAGGTTTTGCTCTTGAAGCAAACAACCTTCGTCACCCCACACTCAACACTCCAGGTCAGGAAAACCGGGGACCCTGTCTCCAGCTGCCAGGGAAAGACAGACCCAGTGCCAGACCCCAGGGAAGTCAGCAGAGAAGCAGCCTCTGAGCAGAAAGACGGTGGAGACAGAGAAAGAGACAAAAAGAAAGGGGAAACTGACCGAGGCGGGGAGAAATAAGAGGCAAGGAAAGACAGAAGAGATGCATGGGGAAGGAGAAAAACAAGGGAGGGAGGAAAGAAGTGGAGATGAGAAAGAAGGAAACCAAGCGGGGAGCTGGAGCTTTACCGGAGGCGGAGAAGAGAGGAGAGAAAGCCAGCACCGGAAGAAGGGAGCCAGGTGGGACAGACTCACGTGGCCAAACGGATCCAGATGGTTGTTGGTGAGCTTCAGCTTCTGGAAGGACACGAGCTGGCGCATCCAGTGCGCCCCGGTGGCCGGGGAGTCTGGGTGCACGTAGAGGCGGCCAGGCATGGCAGGCTCGGCCTTGCCCGTCACAGACCTAGACCAAGGACAGAGAGGCGTGGTCAGCGACTAAGGGACCATGGTGGCCCGCAATGGCACGGCCCTCCTCGCATGTCCTTCTGGCGTCTCCCAGATGCCCCTGAGGGTCCTGAGTGTGAGCAGCCAAGCCCCAGCCTGCTTCTACTTCTGCTCCTGCTTCTACTCCATCCCTCCCCCAGCACCAGCCACACTAGGGCCCTCACAGCCTCCCGTTGCCCACAAAGAATCGGTGGTTTCTGGACATCTGTGTGCGCAAAATATCTTGAGAGCTCCTTAAGTGTTGCGGGGGCTTCCCCTCCCAGCCTCTGTACGATTGGCAGCCTCAAAAGCCACAGACCCATGGAACGGGCCTCTCCTCTTTTGCCTTTTCAACTCAAATACCATGGGCCGGCTTTGCAATTTCATTAAAAAAAAAAAAAAGCATGTTCAAAGCAGGTAACTCATAAAAAATAGCTGTGAAAGGTTTTATGCGTCCAGCAATACATACAGAGCTTGGTAACAATGCCCTTAAAAAAAAAAAACTACAACCCCTAGGTACAGCAAAAGATGATAGAGGCAGCTCATTTCCTCCCAGCCTCAGTTTTCTGGTCTATACAATGGTGCTCAATACTTGGAGCCGGTCCTTCGTTTCAGGGGGACCTGCAGGATGGGAGAGGTGCACAAGCCAGGTGCCCGCGGTAGACCGGGCGCTCAGAACCCTTCGGCTCGCTTCCCTCCCTGCCGCCCCCAGCTGCCATTCCCACACCTACCATTTATTATCTGCGAACTTGTATCTGTGGTCGTCGGCAGGGACAATGTCCATGAGGAGAATGTACTTGGTCTTGGGATTGAGGCCGGTCACCTTCACTTTGTAACTGGGAAACATCCTCCTAGGAGAGGGTCGGGAGGAGAGGGGAGGGCAGGGGTGAATGCAGCATTCTAAGGAGTGAGAGCAGCCCCGCGTTTTCCCGGAAAGAGCAGTCCTTCGAAAAATGGAGATGAGAAAAGCGGACCCACTCCGCTCTCGCTGCGATCCATCCCAGGTTTCCCTCTATGTTACGAGGAGAGGAGGAAAGGGCTGGTAAAGATGGAGGTGGAGGTGCCTAGGAGGAGAGCGGAAACCGGGCTGCTGCTTGGAGAGCACAGGTTTTAAAGATGGCCTGAAGGGACCCCCTTTCGCCGCTTACCAAACGCTCCCTCTGAGCCAGGTCGCTACTGTTGGGGGGAAATGAAGCTCATTAGGTCCAAAGCCAGCCACCTTCTCAGCCCAGCAGGTGTCCCGTCTGTCCCGTCTCGCCACAGGGTCCCCAGCGCTCCAGAGGGGCAGTGCGTGTGCGTTGGCCTCCCGTCCCCACCGCCGGGGGTTAGCGGGTGGTTTTCTGGGTGATCCCCAGTTTAACCCGATTAGTGCCACGACACGGGTCTTTAGCAGGAGTTTATTCCTAAACGTCCCACCATTTCCCCACGGTGCCTGGCACTCTGCCTAGGAGGCCTGAAATCCTTGGCCCTCGGCAAAACGGTTCCAAACCTATCCGGATTTGACCTCAGAAGGATTCGGGGCCTAACCTGGAATGGAGGGGATTAAAAGGCGCCGGTGCGCGCGGGCGCAGACGGATGACCCTCGGTTTGCTCGCAGCCAGGCGCGCGCCCAGCTCCCTTCCCGTCCCGGGAGGAGTGCGCCCCTGAAATCTGGGGGTCTGGACGAGTCGCCCGAGCTCCACGGCCCCGGCGTCGGCGGTAAGGGCGAGCGAGGCCTCGGCCTGAAGCCCCGGAGCCCGGACCTCGCGTGTTAATGCGCCCTGGCGCGCCTGCGGGCGGCGGCGGAGGCGGAGGAGACCTCACAGGCCTTTTATAGTGAAATCCTCTCGGCCCAGTCTCGGGGGAAAGGGCGCCTGGCTGGGGCTTTCCTTCCTCCGCCGCGGCGGTGGGATGGGAAGGGGACCTCAGTGCCTTGGTATAAACACAACGCGCGCCTCCCGGCTCACTCCGGCTGTGGGCCGAGCGGGGATTTTCTCCCGACTCCCGAGCCTAACCTTTCTAGCTACACGGCCGAGCCGGAGAGGAACTCTGGGGCGAGCGCCTTCCCTAGCGGCCGTGTTTATCGGTGTCTGTGTACAGAGCTCGGCCGAGCCCCGGCTCACTTTCAAAGGCTTTGCCTGCTTTCTATAAACAACGAACGAGGTAGCGAATACATTCAACAATGAAGAGTTTGGCAGTCGCTCCCGAGCCTAACCTTTCTAGCTACACGGCCGAGCCGGAGAGGAACTCTGGGGCGAGCGCCTTCCCTAGCGGCCGTGTTTATCGGTGTCTGTGTACAGAGCTCGGCCGAGCCCCGGCTCACTTTCAAAGGCTTTGCCTGCTTTCTATAAACAACGAACGAGGTAGCGAATACATTCAACAATGAAGAGTTTGGCAGTCGGGTGGGACCCTGGAACCGTTCCAAGGTCGGGGAGGGTGGGAATGGGGGTGGGGGCGAGGAGCCCAGTCCCGGCCTAAAGCCCTTCCTTCTCCTGCCCGCCTTGTTTTTCCTTTCCCTCTTTCTCTCATTGCTGACCCATCCAGACAGCAGAGTCCCCGTGCTCTATTTTTTCTATATTTGCCGTGGACGAAACAAACGACCCGTTTCTGGGGGTTTGGGCATTTCCCCCATTCTTCTGAGAACTGAGGAAGATTTCTCCCCGTGCCCCTTTGGCCAGAATCCAGTCGAAACAAAATGCTCATATTCATTCTCTCTGCCCCCTGTCCTCCCTCCTTCCCCAGCCACCTTTTCTTCTCTCCTGCAATTCCCTTGGCTCCCTCTTTCCCACTAACCAGCTCACCTTCCAGCCTTGGTAATGATCATTTCGGTGCCCACTTCGTGGAATTTCAACCACAGCTCTCTTTCGTGGAGAAACACCTTGATTCCCTCCATACCCTGCAAGAGCCAGAGAAAAATCACAGCGATGGGCCTTGATGCCAGGGTCACTCCCTTCCCCAAATGCCCTGAGAATCTGCAGACTGCTTCTCCTCCTTCCCAAAGTCTGTGCCTCACAGAGTGGATGCCCAGGTCCCAGGAGCACCCAAGGGCTCCTCAGTCCCACAGCATCCTGCTGCCCACCCAATGCCACCCACTAACACAAAGCTCCAGAGGAATCAACCCTGGGGGCTTCAGAAGGACTGGGGAGGACCGGCTGGTTGGTTGATTTAATGTGGCCCAGATACCACTGGAAAAAAAAGAAAAACCCCTCGGTCTAAAAAAGCCCACCTAGGGCCTTCTACAGACACCCAGATGTGCACTCACGAATTTATAGGTGTGCAAACAGTGACTGCATCCAAGTTCCTCTCCAGTCACAGCAGGAGCAGATAGGAACATACATTAAATGTTCGATTTAGAAACACTTATGTTATTAAATGTCCCTGCCGCTCAGAACAGAAGAAAATGATTCTCCATGTCTGTACTAATAAACTTCCCGGGCATCCTCACCTAAGGCCGTTCATTCCAGCAATTTTGATTATGAGTCACGGCTGAAGCCACTCAGCATGGAGTTCTTAACTAAAAGTTGTTTTACAGAATCGTTGCAAAAAATAATATAAACTATTCGTTTTCAAATAATTAGTAATAGTCTAAAAAGTGGTTTCACTTGTCCTTAAAAGAGTCTGCAAGTTTCCAAGCTGTGCTCAGGAGGGCTACTTCTATCAAAATGCACCTACTTTTTCTTTCTTTTTTGAAATGGGAAGGCAGAATCTATGAAAAAGCGTAGGAGGACGAGGACACCCCAAAGAAGCATTTCGGCCATGAGTATGTCTGCATTTTGGTCAAGGGACCCCACGCCGTGCCCCGTGACACTTGTTTTAAAATCACACAGGTCTTCAAGGGCCCCTCCAGCACCCATCACCGCCTGGTTTAGGGAGCTGAGGGCAAGAGGAAGCTCCTCCACTCTTCCAGCCAGGCGAGCCGGCGGCCGGCCCCTGTGCCCTCCCAGCCCAGCCCCGCGCTCCCCTCTGCCGGGAGGGCACAATAGCCACCAGGCCCGACCCAAGACAAATGGTGTGTGTGCTGGGGTCCAGGCAGCAGGCAGAGGCCCAGGCTCCCGAAGATCTAAAGAGGGGTCAGGCCATCACTCACCCCCGCCTGGAGCGGCTGCTGACCCGGCACTTAATAAGGGGCTGGGGCCAATTCTATGCCTAGTGCTGCGGGGGAGAAAAAATTTCGGTCCATTGTTAGCAGACCCCCATAGCAGACAATTGAGATCTTCTCCAACGATTTCAATAGATGTCAAAAATCCTCAAGTCTTACAGATAAGGTGGGGAGCACGACCCTGGAATTTGGTACTGCAATATTCTGGAATTTTGGGAGACAGGGCAGAGCAGAGTGGGGCTGAGTGGGAAAACAGGAGAGGAGGACAATCATTCAGGGGATGCATTTTGCACCCACAGGAGGGACTGAGAAGGGAAGACACACTTGGCTTTACTCTCGCCAGTGTGGGCATCCGGAAGCAAGATTTCCTTACCTGCTGGGTGAAGGCGGCCTGTGGGGACGATGGAGACTTGCTGGGCACCCCTAAGGCGTTCTCAGGTTTGGGATCACAGGACAGGTCTTTCGAATCTGGCTCCAGAGGTGTGTGCGCCAGGCCAAAGCCCTCCTCTGCATCGGCCATGGTCCGCCTGGGGCCCGGTGCCCGAGCAAGGTGCTGCTCTGAGGAGACAGAGGGAGGGAGGGAGAGGGAATTGGAGAGCATAGCTCCAGCCATGGGGGGACAGTTTGGTCCTGTTTCCAGCACCTCCAGTTCCTAGCTAAAGGAGGCTGCGGAGAACCCTACTATGATTACAGTTATCATTACTTTCTGGCCATGCACAGCCCCTCTCGAAAGGCTCACACCAGGGTGGGAGGAGGCGAGCCCCACATCCCCCTGCACAGGCTCTGGCGATAAGTGAGCTGCCCGTCAAATTTGTCCGAACTCTTGCAAGAGCCAATATAGATAAGGCGTCGATATTTTTGGAAGCCATTGGGTACTAACCAAAACCAAGCCAAACAAAAACCCAGAGCCCTGTAGAGAATTTTCTTTTCTCCGTCCATGTTCAGGAGGCTGACAGAGCTTTTTATTAAACCTTACAAATGGAACGTGTGTCTGCAAGCAGGCCAGATGCCCTAAAAACCCGCCTCTTGCAAAACCAAAAGCAGAGGAGAGAGAGGAGGTGCCAATGGGGAGACCAGTTTTCAAAAGAGAATTCCTGGGCATCTTTTATCAGTTAATGGGCGGAAAAGCTCTTTAAAATTAAAAGTCCAACCCTTCCCCCAACCTTAAGCGTAACTTGTCAAAAATAAATAAAAAGTAGCCACACAGATGCCACAGGGAAGAAAATAAGCTTGCAGCGGGTCGAGAGGAGAGCGCCAGGCGCCCGGGTTAGTTCTCCCGGCTTTCTAGGCTCTCTCCCCAGGCGCGCCTGTGTTAGAGCAGCCAGGCCGCTGGAAGCAGCTTCCCAGGCCCGCCCGGCTTCCCTAAGGTGCAGGCCCGGCTGGAGGCTGGAGGGGACGAGCTCGGTCCCTGATGAATGCTGCTTACAGGTATCGGATCGCCTGCCAGGTCCAAAGCAGTACGGAGCGCGGCCCAGTTCTGCAGGATCAGAGGAGGGAACTCCAAAATCACAGCTGCCTCCTGCGCTCTCATCTTCCCGGGTCCTCACCCTTCCCAGCTAAGGATTCGCACCACCACCCCGGCCCCCTACGCGAGGAGACCTTGGGAAAGAGGCGCAAGCCACGGGCCCCACGATCCTAGCGGCGGCTGGGGCAAAAGGCTGGATCCCACCCTGGTGCGCAGCGGCCCAAGATCTAAAGGTGGGGCCGAGAAGTCGGGCTTCTGAGGCGCGATCCCCGAGCCGCTTCTTCCCCGCCGCCCTTGGGGTTTTGGGAAGCAGCTGTGGGAGCCCCGCAATCTGCTCACAACAAAAGAAAGCGGGGCCGGCGCCCCCACGTAGGCTCTCGTTCACTCCGGGCTGAGAAGAGAATCCCACCCGCGCCCTGGCCAGGGTCCGGGGAGCTGGCAGAGGCGAACGCCATGCGCGTTGACAGAACCAGGCC
>NW_022900924.1:14361686-14364675 GCF_012274545.1 Fukomys damarensis | reverse complement strand
GGGGCCAGAGGGGCTCCCGGGAACACGGAGCGGGGCTCGCGGAGCCCCCACCAACGAACAGTCCCAGGGCTCGCTCCTCCTCTGCACCCCCGGGGAAGGAGAGCCTGGAGAGGCGAGAGTCCGGGGAATTGTCCCAGTCTCTTCTGAGTGCTGCCTTCAGGGAGAAAGCTCCGGAACTTGAGGTAAGAGCGATCTCTCTCTCTCTCTCTCTCTCTCTCTCTCCCCCCCCCTCTCCTTTCCTCTCTCCCTCCCTCTCTTCCCCTCCCACTCTCCCTCTTTCCTCCCTCTTCCACCTACCACTTTTCCCACTTTTCCACTAGATTTCCTAAACACTCAGCTCACAACAGGACTCTCCAAGCCAGACCTGGAGCTCACCCCCTCCCACCCTCCATCCTTCTGTGCAGTCCTGAGCTGGTGGCGGCTGCAAGGAAGTGTGGAAACCCTTCCACGCAGGACGGCCCTCCAGAGAACACGGCTGAGGCGCTGGGAGAGCCCACATTCTCTCTCAGAGCTGACCTCAGTCAGAGCCTGTGACCCGAGGGGCCCTCAGGAGGGGGGGCCTGGCCCCCCACTGGTCACCCCCACTCTGAACTGCTGGGGTGAAAGCAGAGTAAAGTTGCCTTGGGGTGAAGACCAAGATCAAACTACCAAGAAATCCCTCACACCTGCGCGGCCTCCAGAGCCCCCTGGCTGGAGGTGTACACAAGGCATTGCCTAGTATTATTAAAATAATCAAACAGTCACTGAGGACCCACAGGGTTTTCATCCCTCTGTGCTCCTCTCCTGCCCTCTCCTCTTTGAAATGCGCTGTGTCTGTGTCGAGGGTGACTTGAAGAGGTCAGAAGAACCCTAAACACCGTCAGTGGGTCCCCTCCTAGCAGACCCAGAGTGGGTCGCCCTAGTGTTGGACCTTCAACTGAAGGTCAGAGGTCCCGGCCAGGTGCCTGCTCCTGCACCTTTGGGTTCTGTTCTTTTCCTGGGCTCTGATGGGGACCGAGGCCTTCGAGCTAAGGTCTGGAGATGGAGATGAAGGGAGGAGAAATGTCCCGAGACTGGCAGTGAGAAAACCCGGGGAGAAAACCAACCCTCGACCTTCCAGGTTTGTTTTCAAACAGACCTCGGCCAAGGCGATTTCGCGTTGTTTGTGGAAACATCTTTACTTCCAAAATGTCAGCTGGGGGCCTCCGGGCTTGCTAAAGAGGGGTCCAGGATGGGGACCAAGATCAAAACAAGTATGGAAAACAAGCATGGTGGCAAAAGGAGCCCAAATCTCCACCTCTCTGGTAGAAGGAAGGGGAAATCCAGAAAGACCACTCCAATCCCTTTAAATTCACAGAGATTTGGTGGATGAAATTAATTCCCATAAATAATCTGCAAACCTTTCCTGAGAGGGAAACTCTGGACTCCCCCAAGTAATAGCCAGCCAGATTCGCTTAGCTCCTGGAGACAGTGCCTCGAGATGGCCACCAAGCAAAACTGGGATTATTAAACAGAGAAGGGGCACAATCTGTCCTTCCCAGGTGATTCCTGAGCTCCATATGCTAAAGTGTATTAGTCCCGTTTTTCTCAGGAGCAGCAGCAAGGCAGGGTGACGGCATTCAGTAGGAGGCCGGGGTCCTGGGACTGGGGACACACGAAGAGAGAGCACTTAGTTCTCTGGGCCTACACTCACCTCCAAAAATCTCACCTCTTCTTTCCAGCGCAGAATCCAGGAGTGCACCTTGCTGAGGCAGGGGCTTCAGGGCTTGAAAGGACCCCAGAAGCGACCCCCTTCTTATGCTAGGCTTCTCTCCAAAGTCTGTCCAGAGGAGCACAGTACCTCCCAGCTCGCAGTTGGCTTGTGGTCTCCAACAAATTAAATATTACTGTTTATTACCAGGCATACCCCAATAAAATAAAGAGGCAACCAGGCGATACCGACTATCTCACCAGCCGCTGCACCTATAGGACTTGGAGACGTCACGAGTCACGCAACCGGCCAGCGCGGTCACGCTTGACTTGGGGGGCAGCAGCGGGAGGTTCACATCTCGGTCTTCGTCCATCAATCCCGATCTGCACAGCCACAAGTGCAGGACGCCTTGGCCCTGGGGAATAAATAAAGAAATAAACAAACCCAGAGCTCTCTGGGGAGAAATGGGAGTGGTGAACATAAAGACACAAATAAAGCCAAGATCGGTTTTCTAGGAGCAGAGGAGAGGAGGGGGCATTTAGCAAGATAGGTGGGCACCCACCTCGGCCTCCCCTGGAAAGAAATCGAGTTGTTCTGAGGAATGAGACCTCCCGCTAGAGGCAAAGGTTTCTTGTTATTAAAAAAAAATTTTTTTTTCCCTGAAGGGGATCTCAGCTCTCAGCAAATACACGTGGAGCGTTTCTCCGGGGGCTGTGTTTGGGATGGGATAACCGCGCGCCCAATTGCAGGACAGCCCAAAGTAATTACTGGGTGTCGAGGAGGGGAAACGAGACAGAAGTTCCCAGGGAGATTGCCGGAGATGTTTCTTGCAGACAGAAAAGGCCATTGCGAGGAGGCTCCTTTGACCGGGTCCGGGATGCGGTTTGTTCCAGAGTGGCCCGGCGGGGGTGGGGACGAGCGGGTGACGGAGCGAGGGTGGGGTTGCAAAGCAGTGATTTCTGCATAGAAAAATTACAGCGTCCGGTCCCGCAGAGGGACGAGGCATTCAAGATTGCTCTGTGATAACAACGGCAGTCATTTCTAGTCTGAACAGAGAGCACAGTTTCTAGGCCCGGTGGCTGTGCGCAAGCTTTCGCGCGCCATTGGAGTCCGCTCTGCCGAGTTGCGAAACCGCGGAGACGCCGCTGGCGACGCGGAGGGAAGAGCTGGGCCTGCCCTGCGCTGAGCCGGGGCGCCGGCCTCCGGGAAGGGTAAGTTCCCCGCCCGCCCAGGGGCCCCGAGGGAGCCAGGCCTCTGGATCTGGACTTGTCCCCGGTTTCGGGGTTCGATTCTGGGCTTGCGCGCCGCCGGCCCCCAGGG
>NW_022900924.1:14331988-14361644 GCF_012274545.1 Fukomys damarensis | reverse complement strand
GGACAGTGGCTCCCAGCCGGGCCGCAGACACCGCCGCTTCCAGCGCGCAGAGCCCGCGCTGGCCTCTCGGCCGGGCTGCTGCGGTGCCTTCCCCGAGCTTCGCTTTCGTTTCTCCGTTCCTAACTGGCTTTCCCCAGATCCGAGGCCTGTTCGATGCGGCGTACCCTGCCAGGAGCCACAAGGCAGCCCGAAATGAAATTCTTCTCCCTAACCATACTTCTGACCCGTGGGTCTAGGTAAGCCAGAGCAGAGCCCGCGCTGGCCTCTCGGCCGGGCTGCTGCGGTGCCTTCCCCGAGCTTCGCTTTCGTTTCTCCGTTCCTAACTGGCTTTCCCCAGATCCGAGGCCTGTTCGATGCGGCGTACCCTGCCAGGAGCCACAAGGCAGCCCGAAATGAAATTCTTCTCCCTAACCATACTTCTGACCCGTGGGTCTAGGTAAGCCAGAAGAAAGCCGGACTCCTGGGGAGGTCCTGCCAGCTTGACTCCTCTCTTTCCAATTTCGGACGCAATGGCCTGGACCAGCCCGAAGAAGATCTGAGAAGCCCAGCATCACAGACTTGCTTTCCCTCGAGCTGCAGGGCTGCACAGCAGATACAAAAGCTAAAGACCCAGGCTCGGTTTTACAGTTGATCCCCGGATCTTTTGGGCGGCCGGCTGGGAGCCTGCAACACGGCTCTCCCTCTCTTCTTTTGCATAAATGATGCTCCCCAACCTGCTCCCAGCTCGGTTTTTCCTCCGAAATGTATTGTTCCCCTTGTGCAAAACTGATTTTAATACTGCACTGGCTGGGAGAGATTGGAATACTATTTTTAATTTAAAAAAACAAACCCAAAGGGAATGATAACTGTTGCTCTTTCTTGCATTTTTTCTTCTGATTTTAAAGAAAGTCACATTGAACCCAACTATATTGGTATCCTGTCAAAAGAGAATACACTCAAAAATACACTCCTGCCCACCTCTCTCCCAAGATGCCCCTGTCCCTCCTGTCCCTGCCTCGAGAGTCTCCACGGAGGCCAGAAAGGAGAGAGACGTGCAGGCTGCTCTGGGAAAATTAATAAGAATAACAACAACAATAGAAATGATGACAAAACTAAACTTTGACCAACTTATAGTGCAGAAGAAACGGGTCAGGCTGAGGGTGGGAAATTTCCTCTTTTCTCAGGAGGTCACTTTCCCCCTCTCCTAGTGAAATCTGGCTCTGTTATATTTTTTCCAGGACCACAAGTGTCCCCTTCCCCTCCCCACGCTTTTATTCAGCTCCTCGTTTTCTCCCTTTGACCTGAAGTCTGTGGGTGTGGGAAGAGCACCGGCCGAGGTTATCCTCATCCTCGTCATGGTCTCCGTCATTGTCAATATTATTATTCAATATGCAATGTCCCCCACTAGTATTTCCACCAAAAACAAAAATATTACTGTGGCTCCCCACATATGCATGTGTTTAGGAACTATTCTATTCTGCTCCAGTCACCAAGCTGGGCGGAAGGGATTTTGTTTTGTTTTTGTTTTGTTTCCTGCTAAGCATAATGAGAAATGGTAGCAAGAGCTCCTTGCAGAGGGGACAGAAGTGTGTGCTGGCGATGTGTGCTGTGCATTCTTCCAAAGAGCTGAGAAGGTGACAGTGAGCGGCCAATGGGACCGCTGTTCTCAACCCCCCAATGTGGGAAGTCACCGGCAGGCAGAGGTGATGTGTCTGCCGGACTGAGCCTAAGAACCCAGCCAAATCCGCAGCCCAGACCCCGCGGAAGGTCCTCTGGGCACGGTCACTGTGTCCACATCATCAGCAGCCCCAAAAGGTGTGGAGAAAACGGCCTGAATTCCGAGGCTGTGACTGTAGGGGAGAGACCTAGGCTAGCACCGCCAGGTCTCCGGTGCAGGCGGGGGGCCTGTCTGGATACCCCGCCACTGCCACCGCCATTGAAGGGTGAGATGAAAATTTGGGAGCCCACTGTTCTCCGGGGCTCTGGAAAGACAAATTTTCTTTGGCAAACGGAACAGTGTCGCGCTGTCGACACGGCAGACTATTTTTCTTATTCCCTCCCAGGGTGGGGTGGGGGGAGAGAAAAGAAAGCAAGAAAGAAAGGGAAATTAAATCCACACGTGTTAAGCTTGCTCAAAGGGCTGGATTCAAGACCAGGGATGAAACTCCAACTCCAACGCTGGCTGCCTAAGGGCCTCTTTCCAGCCAGCCCGGCCCAGAGCAAGGGGTCCCCACCAGACAGAATTCGATCCCTGGTTTCATAAAGCATTGCACTTAAAGTCCCAAATCCAGGCTCAGAGGTCCCAAACTCACACGGGCAAAGAAAACAAAGGAGATCGCAACTATGGAATAACCACCCTGCTTTATGAAGGCTCGGCTTGATGCCGCCTCCCAATTCCACCCAAGGATTCAGGCAAAATTCACCCCGTGGCCAAAATGAGCCAGGCTTGTGATTTTGGAAGTTCCTGAGGTCTGATTAGGCTTTCTGACTTGAGCTGGCCTGGGTTAAGAGAATCTAAAACTCTGTTAAATTGATGCTGGAATAGCCAGCTGAGTCTGAGAAGCTAATCCTTGGAGTCCTTGCACCTCTTTTACCCCAGAAAAATTTGTGGGATAGGAGGCTGCAGGTCCCACTGCAGGAGGAGCTCCTGGGAGCTGTGGAGGAGGTGAAAGCGGCCAACACCCCCCCAGTCGTGAGTGAAAACTCTAGTAATTACCTTGGGGAGGTGAAGGGAGGTGGGTGGGGGTGCAGGTGACGAGGGAAGCCAAACCCCAAAATGGAAGGATCCGTCATCTAAGTGATTGCTTGGTCGAGACCTCTAATTTTTCTTCCCTATCAGCCCAGGGCTGCCAGCGCCCCAGCAGGTCCCCTCTGGCCTCCTGATCCTGGCTTTCTGGCCTTTAGAACTACGATGGCAAGGTCTGGATGTGGAGACCGAGAGGCCTCACTCCAGCATCCAAATCACACTGAAACACCAGGGGTGAAACAGCAGGCTCACAGGCCGTCCTTCAAGTTCTGGGAAGGTTGTTTCTGCAGGGGCCTGGGTTTCCTGGTCACCATGGCAACCCTAGAGTCCTGGCCACCCTGCCCAACAATGGGGCTCAGAAAGAATCGGGGATTTTGCTCATGTCCTGGGGTCTGAAAGTGCTTGCAGGGTCACTCCTGACTTTCTCAATCCTCCTCAGTGGGTACAACAGAACAGAAGTAAAAAACTCTCCTTTCTGACAAGAGAAAATTGAGGTACAAGTCCAGGTCAAATAGGATCTTGAGCAAAAGCCCCCGGAGTTCCGAGCAATGACCTAGGAAAGGCACATGGGTGACCCCAGTGGAAAACTGCTGTCACTGGAGTGCCTGAGTCTCCTTCCTTCTCCCCCACGCTCACTGTACCTGGCTCCCCACATCTGCCCAAGCCACCCTTTTCCTGGCCGGGAGTAACTTCTAAATGGAAGGGGTGGTGTTAATATCTGCACAATCACATGGGGGGAAAGTGCATTGCACCTTCTTTCCTTTTAGAGGAAAAACATTTCTATTATGGCTATACTAGCAATAGCACTTGTGTCACGGTGCCTCTTGAATCTGCAGAGAGGGGAGGAGAAAGCGGCCTTCTTTCTTTTAGGGGGTGATAAAGGCTGAATGTCCTGTCCGTTTTGGAGGCAAGAAAGTCGGAGGAGAGAAAACCAAGGCTCTGCCTGGCCCCAGTGAGGAACAGCTAAGGCCAGGAGAAGGGGTCTGGCTGGGACTGGGAAGTAGCCAGAAAGTTAAAAATATCCTCTCTTCCCCAATTCCCTATGGGTGGGGCATCCAGGGGCCCCCAAAGCTCTTGGCCAGCCCCAAGGGTGCTCAGACCCCCTGGTTTCCCTCCTGGGTGTCTGGTGGGAGCTTGCAGGGGGTCCCTTCCCTAACTGGGCTCCCGATCTCCCCCTCCCTAGCATTGTGCACGAATATTTTCACGAGAGTCTTCACTGAGAGGTGGGGTATCTTAGCTGAGGAATCTGTGAGCATCTGAGAGGCCTCAACAGCTCGCATTTAGGGCTGGCCAGGCAGAGGTTCACAGCACAGTCTGCACTCGTACAGCCCCGCTTTGCTCCATGAGACAGCTCCACTGCTCCCAACTCTCTGGAAGATGTTTCTGGGGCTCTGGCTTCAGCTTGGTGGGATATGAACCCCAGGGCGTCTGACTTGGCACCCAGGAGCACTGGGGCTCCTCTTCGGAGCCAGGGAAAGGGAGTTCGAGGGCGCTTTTGTCCGAATCTAAAAGCACAGTAGTCCCTCCCAGGGCTTTGCTGCCTCTGCCCTTCCGCCGAACTCCCACGGAGGAGGCAGGAAACCCAGAGGGGGCCTGGCCCAGGGCATTTAGCAGGAAGGATGGGGTCAGGACAGAAGATGCTGCTGGTCCCCCTTCCAACCTCAGTGTTCTGCTCCCGTGGGCACAGCCTCCGAGGGGCATGACACAGGGTGGTCAGTGCAAAGAGGAGAAGATGCTGAAGAGGTCTCAGTTTTTTGGAACCAAATAGGCTCAGAGAGGGTTAGACCTGTCCACGGTCTCACAGAGCCCATCCTTGGTTTGCTCAGTCACTGGAGACTTAGGTAGACGCCCAAAGGAATCTGTCCTCCAGTCTGCTCCTGGAGGAAGCCCAGCCTGTTGAGCACCTCAGGTGGGAGTGCACAGTCTTTGGTGCAGCTGTGTTCCTGTTCCTGTAGTGGGGTAGAGAATGTGCTGGGCCGGGCCTCTCTCCTGTCTTTGCTTTGCTGCTTTCCTGGGGCCAGGGCAGACTCATTCACCCCCTGGGGCTCAAATCCCAGTCGCAGGAGGGTCCCAGCCCAATACGGGGGCTCCCCAACGTGCCTATGGCTGCAGGTCCACCGGCCACACTCTTGCTGGCCCCACTTCCTGCTACCAGGTGGAAGTTTGACCCAGGCACCCGCTCAGGCGCAAGCTGGCTGCTGGAGTCAGGCTGGGGGAGATTCCTTTAGCACAGTCCAATCCCAAGAGCAGCACCTCAAAGGGACACGCAAGGGGTCCTCACATCCTCTCCTTCAACTTCCTCCCTACCTCCTCCCTCTGAGGGCAGCCTGCCCACCCCGGGACGCTGGACACGGAACACAGCCTCCATCTCAGGCCTCCTCCACGCTGCATGGGCTCAAGGCTGCCTCCCTCTCCCATGCTGTCTGAGAGACACCCCGCTCAGTGTTTTGGGGTGCCTTCCAGATTTCAAACCCCCTAAAGGGATGTCTCTGGCTGTGAGTTTTGGGGAGCACCTAGGGTCCCCAACCCCAGGAAGAGCCAAGCCGGTCCTGTTGCATCTCTGTCTCCCCGCCCAAGTCTCCATCCTGTGACAAGACCCCAGTCCAAGCCTCTCACGGGAGAGGGCACACACTGTGACGTCATCTTGGTCTTCCTGTACGGAGGGACTTCCTGTGTCTGTACTGTGTGTCTGTGTGAGTGTCAGCTGGTGCTTCTTTGACTGGAATTATTCATTTACTTGCAGTACTGGGGACTGAACCCAGGGGATGGCTCTACCACTGAGTTACATCCTCAGCCCTTTTTTAAAAGTTTCAGGCAGGTCCCCCTAGGTTTCCCAGGATGGCTTGAACTTGCGATCCTCCTGCCTCAGCCTCCAGGGTACAGGTGTGTATCACACCAAATGCCAACTTGAGATAGGGCATTTAAATGTATATGTGTGTGTTTTCTTTTTCCTGTGTACTTCCTTATGTGAAACTATCTGAGCCCATGGTGCCGGGGCCCCACGTGTGGAGTGTGCTCTCGTGGCCCTGTGCCGCCGGGAAAGACACTGTGACGCTGTCCCAGGGGCACTGGCCCCCCAGCCTCCCGGGGTCAGAAGTGTCCCAGGCCCATGACCTGTGCCCAGCTCCAGGCATGGCCAATGGCCATGTTGAAGCTCAGAGGCCACAGGGGCCGTCTGTGGGCAGCCGAGGCCACCGGGTCTGTACCTGGAGATGAAGTCCACAGCCATGTCCCGGGAACTGGGCTGAAGGTGCTGAGGGTGGGAAGGAAAGGGTCAGCATGCAAGTCTGTCCCGGCCCTGCCACGTGCACGGGGCCCCCTGGGAGGCTGGAGGCCAGAAGCAAGATGTGAGCCGGAGCATGGCCAGGCAGAGGCACACGCACGTACACACACGCACGTACACACACGCACATACACACACGCACATACACACACGCACATACACACACGCACGTGTGTGCCTACACGGTTGCAGTTGGTCTCAGGGTTGCAAGCTCGCAAGGGCACACACTTACTGCCCCTGTGCACCTGCCCAGGACAGGGCATCCCTGACTCCTGACCATGCTCACTTCTTGGAGTGGCTTCCCAGAGACCCGACGTCCCAGCCTGGCTGTGCCTGTGTGCTTGCCCCAGACCGCCACTGCCCCTGTCCCCAGTGTGCAGCCCTGGTGGGCCACGGGCTTGTCCTCCTCCCTTCACAGATGCCCGTGGCCATAGCTGCTCACTGCAACTCTCTCCTGGCTGAGACACTTTCCCCGGGCTGCTGGTCCTGGTCCTGAGCTGCAAGATACAGTGCCACTCTTGCCTTGGCACCTCTGCCCCCAGGGCAGCAGGTCTCTTGTGGATGCTGCTGCCGCAGCCCTGTGTCCCTAAGGAGAGCAAGAGATAAGAAGCCCCAGACCCAGCCACTCAGAGTCCTTAGAACACACAGCCACCAGTCAGTCACATCCACCATCCCAGGGAGGCTTCACCCTGAGTCACACACATCAGTCTCAGTCCAGCCCTCCCAGGCCCTGCGCTCAGCTCTGGCACTGTCCCATCCCAGAGGTGGGGAGCCAGGTGGGGCCCTTAGCAATCATGAGTGCAGCTCTTTAATTTTGCAAATGGGGGAGCTGACATCTGAAGGAGGAGAGAGGGAAGGCACTGCAGCAGATGCTGGCTCCTGCCTGCCCCTCACACCTCCCACCTGTCCCTAGTCTGCTCAGCATCTGTCTACTTCCTTGTCTGATTCTCATTTGTAGCAACATTTGTTCCTGCCTCAGTGCCTTTGCACATGTCATTCCTGCCATTCCCATTGCTCTCAGCTCTCCTCCACGGCCACCCTTAACCCCAGACGACTGAGCTTCCTTCTCTCTCACTCCACTCTCAATCACCATCCCATCGCCCTATTTTATTTTCTTCATAGCACTGACCACTGGCAAAAGTTATTTTGCTCATGCTGTTTCTTTCCTTGTCTATAAAATGGAGCCAACTAGCACCTCTATGGGGGTTTGGTGAGGACGAAGTGAGCTACGACAGCACTGGCTCTACTGAGCTCAGTGCACTGGCCATTGCTTGTGTTCCGAGCTTGTTTATTTATTTACTGTGGTTCTCCCATAACCGATGCTAGATGAATACACATTAAATCAAATACGTGATGGTATTCCAGCAGGAGCACGCAGACCCGAGGCCGAAGGGACACACACAAAACATACAAGGAATCAATAAAACGCGCAGGACCATAGAACTCTCCCTGCTCCCTGTAATAAAAATAAGAGTAGAAGCCTGAACAGCAGAGTTTCCAGGGGAAATAAACATCCTTGAGCACAGCTCTGGCTTCCAGCCTTGCTGCCCTGGGCTGCTTCCTCTCTCCCCAGTCCTATCCTCAGCCCTTTCCTTTGTCTGCTCTGTGTCTCTTCCCAGGAGCCTGGAGAAGCAGGCGGCAGATAAATGGCAGTGGTATTTTATAGGCTGATAAACCGACCGTGTTTCTGGACAACTCCGTCCGTCTGTTTCCAAGCCCCAAGTGGCCCTCCTGGGCTAGGGGCCGGGTGCCCCCTCCAAGAGGGTTAGCGCTGGCCTTCTTGGCCCTGCTGGGGTCCCCTCCTGTGCTGTCCCCTCAAAGTGGATTCTTTTTCCAGGAGGGTTTGTGGGGTGCGGAGGGAGGAAACAGGAGGACGGGGACAGGGCCCGTGGCGAGGGAGGGCTCCAGCCTCCCTCAGCGAATCTGCTGTGCCCCTGTTTAATGATGCCAACTATATTAAACCGTAGACTCTAGCAGCCTCTTAAATCTGTTTACGGCCCGTACTGGACCCTGAGCTATAATAATAATAAAAATAAAATAAAGGGTTTATGCAGCAGCGAGGGTGTGGACCTGTTGCGGGCAGAAAAGAAAGAGCGGTTTCTAGCTGACTTTGCTGGCCTAGTGCCCACACTCTGACCTCCTGGCTTCCCTGGGTGGTAGCTTTCAGGTGCAGGGAGGAGAGCCGGGCTCTTGCTGGGGCAAGGTACCCAGAGAAAAGCCGGCGTGGCAGGAGCATTTACTGGGCTCATCCCAAACTGAGGCTCTGAGCCAGACTCATCTTTCTGCCTTCCCCTCTCAGGTTCAGGGGAGGATTTGATGGTGCAGAAGCCTGAGCATCCCTGACTCCAAATTTCAACTGGGGATTGGAGAGTAGCAGACAGCTAGACGGGAAACACACAGAAAGGAAGCCAGCCACCGTGGGTGAGCTGCCATCGTGGCCATGGGCTTGAATCCTGAGGCTGCCTCCTCTCAGCACAGGCACAGGGCAAGTCTCTCCCAGCCTGGGCTCCTCAGTCTGTACAAGGGGTCGCCTAAGCCTCAGCCTCAGGTGGCTGCTGTCAAGGAAAAGGACTGGCACTGTGATGGTGAAACACGGGTGTGGGCTGTATGTAGGACTTAGGAAACGGGCCGCTGGGAAGATGTGGTTACTTACGGAGCAAGTTAGGACCAAGCTGGGGTCTTCAAGGAGGAGCTGGGCCACCTCTGAGCCACATTTCTGGGAAGTGACAGACAGGGTGAGGTCAGAAGGTGGAGGCCAAAAATCCTCCCTGCTCGGTCCAAGGGAGGAGAGCAGCTGCTCGGTTCCTACTTCCCTGGGGTGCTCCGGGCTTCACCCCCATGTCTGCCAGCACTTCTCAGCCTCAGCTGTGACTGCGGCCACCTTTCGGGGACAGAGACTGCAGAGCTGCTGTCTCCTGGCTCCCAGCCAGCATGACATGCTCATCCAGTGAGCGGCTAAGACACCAGGTGGCCTTAATTCTACTATTTGCGTTGATGAGGCCAGAGTCAGGGGCTGGGTGTGAGTGCTCAGTTCTTCTGTTACTGATGGCACAATCCTCCTTTCCAGGCTGCTTTTTACTTTATTTTATTTTACCTTATTTTATGTTATTTTGAGACAGGATCTCCGAAAGTTGCCTGGGCGGGCCTTGAACTTGCCATGCTCCTGCCTCAGCCTCCTGTGTAACTGGGATTATAGATGTGCCCCATCATGCCCCCTCCCACCCCAGACGTGGCCTTGGTGGCTCGCTTTCTAATGGGGCAATAACACGTCCCAGCTCTCCTGTCCCTTTGCCTCTGCCATGGGGACAATGCTGGACAACGGTGGCTGCAGGATGAGACACATGGCGATCGACCTAGTTGTCCCAGCCTAAGCCCAGCTCAGATCGGCAAAGCCACCTGCACCTGCACCTGCATCTGCCCTGGCTGACCGCAGACACCCAAATGAAGCCCTCGCTGGATGACCCATCCAGCCAACCCATAGACTCGTAGCACAAGTGAATGCTTATTGTTCTAAGCCTCTGGGGTTGGTGGCTATTTGTTGTGTCATTATTGCAGCCACAGATTACAAGTGAGATGCACCACGGCAGACGGCACTTGCTTCCTCCTTTAGCTGTAGCACCCTGACTTTCCCTTCCTCCATTGCCCAGTGGATGCTTAATTAGCATAGTGTGTCTCCCACCGTGATTGGTTCAACAGTAGGCATGTGTCCAAATTCTGTCCAATCAGATATGATTACCACGGGACTTCGGAAATATGCGGAAGAGAGGCCTCTGTCTACTGGGGATAGAATTTTAGTGATGGAAATTGCAACACTACTGGTCGTCCTCTTGTCACCACAGAAGACAGCCAAGCAGCCAGACAGCCCCAGGGCTCAGTTATTTCATTTGCAAAAAGAGGATGATAATTAGATCTCCCCATAGAATTGCTGCAAGTGTTTGAATGAGATAATAAGGGAGAAGTCGCAGGAAAATGATCCATAAGTACAGAGTGTTGTGATTGATTCGGTGCAATTGTTGATCTAGGCGAGCATCTGCTGCTTCACGTGTGGCTAGAAGCAAGCTCGTGTGTGTACCTGTGGGTGTGAGCGATCCTTTCCGTGTTCACGCGCGTGCTGGGAGCACATTGTAAAGCATATGTTTCCGATGTCCTGGTACAAAGCCAAGCTAGTCTTCCCAAGCGGAGAGCGTCCTGACCCTGATCGGGCAGCCCTTTGGCTTGTTTGTGGGCGGGTTTGAAAGCAGCCTCCCAGACTCTGGTCCTCAGAGGAACCAGCACAGCCGAGGACCGGTGGCTTCACCAAGAGAAACGCATCATCTCACGCCTGTGGAGGCGGGGGTTCAACATCCAAGGGTCTTCAGGCTAGGTTCCCACTGAGGGCTCCTGCAGACAACCGGCGCCCTCCTCGGCTTCGGGTGCCACTGGAATCCTCCATGCTCCTTGGGGTACGGAGGCATTGCCCTCATCTCCTCCTTCGTTTTGGTGTGGGGACCCCCTGTGCCTCTCTGTGTCCAAATTTCCCTTTTTACAAGGTACCAGGCACATTGGATCCGGGCCTATTCTAATGACGTCATTTAGCTTAATGACCGCTATAAAGCCCTTATTTCCAAATGAGGTCACTCTGAAGGATTCCGCCGTTGGGATCCATCAGATGAGTTTGGGAGGAGACACAATTCGACCCATAGCAGGAGGGTGGTGCCGTCCACTGGCCCATGGGGCTTGTCCGGACGTGTGGCACACTTCCCGGGCCTGGGTTCCTGAGATCCACAGCCAGGGGCCACAGAAACCTCAGGATGGTGACGCCTACCTGGCTGGAGATTCCAAACATGTGGTCGAAGAAAGACCACCAGGTGCTGACCCTCAGAATCTACATCTTCTTTCATGGTCCCTCGGGGCTTCAGCTGCTGGACTGTACCAAAGGCTTCATGGGAAAAGAGAAGTGTTTTAAAAACCACAGGAAGCCGTGCAGGGGAAATGAGAGTGACTGGCGTGGATGGAGCCAGGAGAAAGAGTACAGATTGGAGACCCAGGTTCAAGTCTGAGTGTTGATAGTTGCACGCTCTGTGGTCTTTTCCTGAGGAAAACTTCACTGGGGGTGAAATCCAGGGCCTTTGCACACACCAGGCAAGCACTGTACCATGGAGCTACAGTACATCCCCGGCCCAGCCTCAGTCTGTTGGTTAAATGACCATAACGTATGTCAACAGCAGCTCAAAACCCAGAAGCCAGGTGCGGGTTCAGCCAGCGCAGGTAGCTCTGGTAAGGTCTGATGACAGAGTGGCTGGAGGCTGGCTGTCCCAGCCCTGTTTCCCTGCCCGCCCGTAGCTCACGAAGTAGCCAGGCCTCCAATTCATGTGAAGAAACAGAATGAACGTGCTGGGATCTCGTCAGCGATTTACCTACGACTCCCTTTGCAGTCGGATACATCTGCTCAGCCCACACGAATCACCGCGTGGACAGCATCCTCTTCTCAGAAAAGTCAGCCTCCCTGGAGGGCTGGGAGTAGGGTCTTCCTCAGGCTGATCTGCGGCTCCTCCTCTGCGGCCTTAAGAGCTGGAGTTCAAAGCCAGCGGAAGTCTGGGAAAGAGCCTTTTGTTTCTGGGTTGCATTCTAGTAGAAAGTCATTATCATCTGCATGGGGCTGAGGGCTGAGCTGCTGGTCACTCCCACCACACCGCGGGCTACAGCCTAGAGCGGCTTCCATCCCTGTGCCTGACCCGCTGGCCCTGAAGTTTGCAATCACCAGCCACTGGTGCACTTAGCAAGTCTCTGTGGAGAGTCCCATACCACAGCCCCGCCGGGACCCTTCATTTCATTAACACGGAGGAAGAAGAATGGTGAAGCTCCCAGCAAGCAACCTAGTTCCGGTGGGTCTTTTTAGGGTTCAGGGAGGCAGAGGTGGGAAACAGATCCCCAGTGTAAAAGCACAGACAGAACGGAGCTTTGTAGCCAGGGCATTACTATGCGTGGCTGAGCACAGTGCTGGATGATCCTGGATAAGTTATTAGAGCCCTCAGTCTCTCAGATTCTTCTTCTGTAAAATGGACATTACAGCACCTCCCTTCTAGGATTGCTGAAAGGATTAAGTAAGATGCTCGCATACGACACAACACTCCGCAGAAGGCTACCAGATGTGATGAGATTGCTGGTCTTCTACCCTGTGGTCCATGTGCGAAGTGAGAAAACATGACCCACACAAAAAAATCTTCAAGCCTCGTGGGAGAGAAAAAGAGTCAATCCTGAGTAGGTTTCTCTCCCCAGCCTCTGCTACTTTGTCAGAAAAGTTGATACCGGAAACGGCCACCATGGAGGGCCATGGCAAAGATGGGGTGAGAAGTTTTCAGAGATTCTGGCTGAACGGAGCCACACACACGCTGCAGACTGAGGTGCCCAGACCAAGCAGGCCAGGCCTCAGGGCACTGCCGCTCCCCAACTCCCTGCAGCCTGCCTGTCAGCCCCAAAGCTAATGCCCCCTGGGCCATGGCTCAGAGCATCTTTCTGGCCCATTTCTCTGGATGAACTAAAAAAAACCACATGTAGCAGCTATTGAGCTGAGCTATTTCTAGAATTAATTTAATTTTCTAACCCCATCTTGCTCCAAAATAAACCTCCAGGGCTACCGAGCATTGGCTTGTAGTTTAAATAAATATTGACTGTGTGTTATATGCCCAGAACTTTTCTTATTGCTAAAGCTAGAACAGTAACGGAAGCAAATGGGACATCCTTGCCTTCCAAAAGTTCGTATTCTGTGGGGCTGGGGTGCAGCTCAGTGGTAGAGCACTTACCTAGCACATGTGAGGCTCTGGGTTCCATCCCTCGAAATGGAAAAAAAGAAGTAGGATGCTCATTTTCTAGTGTCATACTCATAAGCCACCGAGGACTAAGAGTTTCCTTCAGCTCCCTATCAACTACAGTGGACCCTCAAGTTACGACCGGTCTGACACAGGAACAAGTTAGTTAATGGAAGATTCCTCTGCCTCTTGTTATCTATAGCGTGTACCCAGGTAAATGTCCAGACTGTGGCTGTATTGGCTTACAACCAACTTAAGGTACAACCAGCCCTTGGGAACTGATCAGGTTCGTAAGTCAAGGGTCCACTGTACATCATCTTGATCTTTTTTCTTTCTTTTCTTTTTTGGTACCAGGGATCGAATTCAGGTCCTTGGGCTTGTGAAGCAGGCACTGGAAACACTGAGCTAAACCCCCGCCCTTGATCTTTTTTTTAATACAGATCTTCAACTAAATGCAAAGACTGGAATGTGGTTATACTGAGAAATAGAAATACCTATGTATATATCCAAATGTCTTACCTCAAGATACAGATACGAGCACAGACACTGTGTCAGACATTCTACTAAATGCTTACTGTATCTCAAATTCAGACCTTACCATACTAGTGCTATATCCTGTTAATGAATAGAAACTGATGAGGCTCAGAGAATAAGGGATTTGATCGGAGCCAACATGGTACCTCATACCTGTAATTCCAGCACTCAGAGATTGAGACAGAGGACAGGAGCTCAAGGCCAGCCAGGACTGTGTACCAAGATCCAACCTCAAAAAAGGTGGTTTGATTTAATAATCACTTCATAGCCAGGTGTAGCTACCCAGGAATTCTGAGTGTGAGGCACTCTGGGCAACATAGCTAGACCTGGCCTCGAAATAATAAAATGAAATAAAAATAAGGCTAGGCATGTAGCTCAGTGGTGGAGCACTTGTGGTATGAGGCCCTGTGTCCAATCTCCAGCACTGCAAAAATACAAAAATAAAAACGAAAAAGGAAAAAACAAACAACTCGACCACAATTGGTTTGGGCAAGGACCCTTTGCAGGCAAAACCTTAATCATCGCAATGGATTTGAAGACATGAAATACATTCAGATAGGCTGGTATATAAAAGCCCTGACATGGCATGATTATAAACAGTTAGATGAAGGAAATCAGGGGCCCCGGTGTTTTTACAGGGAATAAATTATTCTGCGTCCAGAATAAATCTCAAAAGAGTGGCCCGCGACTGAAAGTAGATCCGTGAAACACGGCCAGTGGGAGCTGACAGAAACAGACTGTGGTCCTGAGGAACTCCCCGCAGCCCAACAGTCAGACCCAAAGTTAACGCACCCCCTGGGTCACGTGACCTTGAAAAACACCCTCAAAGTCTTGGCGAAGGAACCCCATGAAACCACAAGCCTGTAGGCACGGGAAGCCGGAGAGGCTTCCTGTGAGAAGCATTTCCATGGAGTTCCCACAGGCCGAAGGCTCGGGGTAACCCCACGTTAGGGGACGAGGGGAAGGTGTCACATCCTTCCGGAGCACTAAATGTTCTGTCCACAGAAGTCACATGGGAACCTCAGAACAACTCAAGTGGAAGGACGTTTTCTAAGACAACTGGCCCACGCTCTTCAAAAATGTTAAGGTCAAGAAAGACAAAAAGAAGCTTCCAGAACACATCTGCTCCCTGTAGGGCAAGGTTCTCAGTCAGCTTCTGAAACTGGTGGGGTGGGAAGGGGTGAGATAGCCACAGAGATCGCTGTGGGGCAGCTGATGGCCCTGAAATGCCACCGCCGCATCGGGTCACGGTATTGAGGAGATACTGAATTTTCTGATGTGGGAGACTGTGCTGCGATTATTCAAGATGGCACCCTTGTTTTTAGTATATACCTGCTGGTGTGCTTAGAAGAAAGACAGCAACTGTGTCTTTCGATAGTTATTAAAAATTGTGTGTGTGTGAGAGAGAGAGAGAGAGGTCATATCTAATGATGAAGCTGGGGGACAGAGAGTAGAGTCACGCGATGAAGGGGCACTGTTGGGATTCTCTAATCCACATAAGCCCTTAGCCTTCTCCAGTTTGTGAGCCAATAACATGTATCTATTTAGACATAAGCCGTTTGGAATTGTGCTCCTGTCAGTTCAATGGGGTCCGCTGAGAACTATGTGAGTCTCGTCAGCTCCGCTGTGTGATATCAAATGATCAGGCGACAGGTGTGCAAAGACCCGAAAGACCCAGTCCTCTTGGTGGCTACAAGGGTTGAATGAGGACACAGACCCACAGGCAGACAGTTACAATGCAGTGCTACCTGGCTCTTCTCCGCCCTTCTTCTGGCTTGAAATGCTTGTCCTCTTTTCTCCGTGAGTCCCAGTCGTATCCTTTGGTACCTGCACACCATCGCCTCCTTCAGAAGCCTCCATTAGCCACTGTTTCCCTCATAGTCAGACCCTCAGGCAACCCCTAGCTAGAGGAACTGTAAACAACACTGCATGCTCTACCCAGCCAACGGTCCCCACTGCCTCTGAGTAATAATGTGTATAGAGAATGGCGTGTGATCATAATTAAGAAATGTGGTGGTACACACCTGTAATCACAGCACTCGGAAGGCTGAGGCAGGAGGATCGCTGTGAGTTCGAGACCAGCCTGGGCTACACAGTGAGACCCTGTCTCAAAAAAACAAAACCAAAAAAAATGTGCTTGGAGGGACCAGGGACTTAGCCTAGGGGTGCTGCCGCCTGCCTTGAAAGCACAAGATCCTGAGTTTGATCCCCGGTACCCAAAAAGAAAAAAAAGAAAAGAAATGTGCTTGGAATTCATGAAACCGTATAAATAACCTAGCTGGAGATCAGATGAAATGAGTGAGTAGGTGTGCGGTGGTGACAGCGGAGGTTAATGATATTTTCCGGGAGACGGACGAGTACAGCAGCACCTCAGCTCAGAGACTCCCTTCTTTCCATGACTCCACAAACCCAGATGGACAAGAACCAAGTAGAATTCAATGCTTAGGTTCAGTGTGAACCCTGTGGAGAAATGTGATTCATTTCTTGTCCCATTTGCTTTGAGACCGGAATTGTGCAGAGAATTAAGTTTGTGAACCAAGGTACCACTGTATCTGAGGACAGATTCGTAGGTGGACATTAAGTCATTGCGTCTGCTACACCGTGAAAGGTCTCTGCCAACATTAACTGCATCCTGAGCCATGCATTGGGGGTCAGAAGCTCTGTAGAATATTTAGCCTCATTAAAAATGACTATATCAGAGCCAGGAATATAGCTCAGTGGTACAATGCTTGCCTGGCATGTAAGCCCTGGGTCCAACAAAAAGTACCCAGAAACCTGGAGTCTTTATCTAAACATTTCCATGGGGCAGAATCACTGCGATGAGTCACCTCTCCCCAAGGACAGCCACATCCCTTGACAACACGTCCGTGAATTTGCCAAGAAGGCAACCGGAACACGTCACTTCTGTCCATGTCCTGGCCTCACCGTTATGTTTGTGGTTTGTGTCATCATCTGAAACTTGAATTTAAACAAGAGCCCGATTCCCTGCCCAGTGAGTGGTAGCCACCAAGAGTCCACAGGCTAGACCCTCCCACGGCGCTTTTGTTAGGCTTTTTTATTTTTTCCTTCTTGTTGGCACTGGGAATTGAACCCAGAGGTTGCGAGGCGAGCACTCTCCCACTAGGCTCATGATTTGCTCTGCGTTTGTTCGTAGGGCTGCCATGACAAGGCTCCACGGTCTGGCGGCTTCAGCAACATAAACTTATTTCCTCCCAGTTCTGGAGGCTGGAAGTCTGAGAGTGGGGTGCTGCTGGATTTGCCTCCTGCTGTCTCCGTCCTTGTCCTGCACACAGCCCCCTCCTGGCTGGGTCTCCAGGTGGTCTCTCCTCTGCCTGTGGTTTCACTGTGTCCTAATCTCCTCCTCATACAAGGACATGACTCCTATTGGATTAGGGCCCACCCTAATGACCTCTTTCAAGGTGTTGCTTCTAAATACAGTTACAGTCTGAGGTACTGAGGGTCCTGATTTCAAGATGTGAATTTTTTCAGGATACACAACAGCCTGAAGCATGACTTTATTTACCAGCTGAAGCACTTGCTATGTGTCAGGCACTATGCTAAACACTTTCCATGCCTGATCTTATTTAATTCGCACAGCAACCCCATCAAGACAGCTGCTGGTCCCCCTGACTGATGTTCAGAGGCTTTAAGTAAGTTGAATTCAATTACCAGCTGCAAGTACTGAAGATGAGACCTGGGTAAACTTGGCTGACCCCATACCACACCCCCTGTTCTTTTTTTTTTTTTTTTTGAGACAGGGTCTCACTATGTAGTTGAGACTGACCACCTGGAACTCACTATGTAGCCCAGGCTGGTCTCAAATTCACAGCGATCCTCCTGCCTCAGCCTCCCGAGTGCTGGAATTACAGGTGGGTGCCACCATGCCCAGCTCATACCCCCTGTTCTTAACCATCACCCTGGAGTGAAGACATTCACTATAACAAGATAAAGTTTATTTATTTTTGGGGGGTGGTACTGGGAATCGAACTCTGGTCCTTGTGCTTGCAAGGCTGGCAGCCATACCACTAAGCTAAATCCCTGGCTCTAACCAGATAAATTTTAAAAGGAAATGTTAACATGCAGGGCTGGGGATTTAGCTCAGTGGTGCTACCACTTACCTCATAAGCACAAGGTCCAATGTTCGATCCCCAGTACCAAAAAAAAGAAAACATGCATATATTTATTTGAAAGCATAAATGAGCCCAATGAAGTCATGAGAGCTTTAGGTGAAGCCCAAGGGATGTTTGGGTTTAGAAAAGTGAATAAAAAGGCCAGGGATGTAGCTCAGTGGTGCTGCTGCCTGCCTCACAAGAGCAAGGTCCCGAATTTGATCCCTGGTACCAAAAAAAAAGTGAATAAAAAAGAAAATAGAATAGATGGTGCTTGGATACAGCCAAAAAAAGAAGTGAGTTCTGCACTAACTGAATTTTTAGAAATAAGGACTTCTGTGACATGCACATTTCTACAAACATAGGACAAAGCCACCGCAATCCACCTGTGGTCACCCTCTCACCCACTTCATCCTTCAACCTGCAATTGTGTGTGTGTGTGTGTGTGTATGCATGCGTGCATGCATGTGTGTAGTACTGGGCATTGAACCCAGGACCTTCGTGCTGAGCTACTTCTCCAAGTCTTTTTATTTTGAGACAGGTTCTCACTAAGTCACTAAGTTGCTGGTGCTCTAGGCACACAAATTTGTGACCCTTCTGCCTCAGCCTCCCAGAGTGCTGGGATTACAGGTGGGAGCCACTGTACCTGGCCCCTTAAACTGCATCTAATCTCCAACTAAAGAAAACGACAGTCATACATCTGCTCAACACGGTGCAAAGACCCCCACTTACAGTGAAAAACACGCTAACTCTCCCCACACCATTTGTCTTTGAAAAATGCCCATGTTTCTCACTGATTTATACAAATATATTCATGGGGGGGTGTTTTGGTTTGTTTTTTTTTTTTTTTGATACCAAGTGTTGACCTCTGGTTCTTATGCTCCAGAGGCAGGTGGCAAAACCACTGAGCTAAATCCCTAGCCCTGGGGGTGTTCTTTTGAAACAGGATCTCACAGCTAGTTCAGGCCAGGCTTAAACTCATTATGTAGCCCAGGTTAGCCCTAAAGCTATCCTCCTGCCTCAGCCTCCCAAATGCCAGGATTACCAGGCATGCAACAACACACCCGGCTGATTTACACGAATATAAAACACCAGTTTCATCATTCACCTTGCTTTCGATCCCCTCCCCCAACTCTCTCCAGCCCTGTTATTCCCACACCGCCAGCTCTGGAGAAGTACACCAGCCATTACACCATTAGGACTTGGCTGGGAGGGCGGATTTGTAACCGCTGTTAAGTTTCATTCCGACTTCGTCCCTCCCCCAGGACACGTTGCATTGTTTCTCTGCCACCAACCACAGCCAGCATCTTTCATCAGGTCTTCACCCTGGATTCTGGGGCTTTATTAGCAAATGAAAATGGCCTTGTCCAGCAGACATCAAGGGGGTCCCAGTGAGGAACAAGGCCAAGCATTTCCTGTGCAGCCTGGCCCCAGACAAACTAGTTTGAAGAGAGGCCAGCAGGCTGGACTCGAGCTACCAGCAAGCTATTTTTGACATAAAAGAAGCTGAATTAAGCTGATAGCTGATTAAAGAAATTTTAAGCACAGCTAGTTGAGATTTTAATGTCTTGGCACTGGTATATAGACAAGGGAAAGTTACTGACTCTGACCAAGCAAGTTATTTTAAAAACAACTAATTGAATCCCATCAAGCTACCAAATGTTTGCAAAGCAGTTGTTTGATGGAGTTCATCTATTTTTCCTCTTTCCCATCTCTCTGCTACCTAAACTTGTTTCTGTACAACAAAGCCTTCCTATTTCCATAAGCCCTAAGTGGGCCCATCAATGAAGAAAGTCCCATTAATGACACAGTACTATCATATTCTCTCCTAAAGTAAACTAATTTCAAAACTTCAGATAAGTATTTCTAAAATATTCTGGGTATGTATGGAATAGAATTATAGTTTCTGGACATCTCACCATTTTGTTTTAGTACTGGGGATTGAACCCAAGGTTCTCACACTGAGTGACATCCCCAGCCCTTTTCCTATGTTTTATTTCGAGACAGGATCTCACTAAGTCATCCTGGCTGGGCTGAAACTTGCAACCCTCCTGCCTCAGCCTCCCAGAGTGCTGGGATTACAGATGTGTGCCACTGCTCCCTGGCTATCCAGCAAAATGTAAACTATAGAAAATAACGTTTTTAAATGTACTTCAGGTCTTGTTTGTATTTTTGGTGCGGGAGATGAAGTCCACAGCCTTGCTTATGATAAGGGTGCACTCTAAGGCTGAGCTACAACCTTTCAATAAGTCTAAGAACTCACTCATTCCTCGCCTCCTTTCCTCCACAATCAGTGCCTCTGCAGGCAAAGAGGGCACCATTCGTGTGAGGCACCCAGAGAGTCTGGGGTCTGTCTGAGGACAGCAGTCGTTGCCTTGTGCAGAAGAGCGCTGTGATTTGACTCTCTGCTGCCTTTGTCCCCTCTGTATGCATGGAGTGGCTTGACAGAAACATGTGACTCAAGTTCCTGCTGCATATTTTCGAGCCCGCATAAAATCAGAACAGCCAAGAATTGTTCGAGTCCATCCTAAAGACTTTTTTCAACCTGAGGGTTTTTATCCCGGAGTAGGGTCTGGCCGGATAATGCAGCAGTAGCACTCTTACTGCTATACAGCCAGTGCGGAGTAACGGAGTAACTGCAGGGCTTCCCCATAGGGCACCTCAGCCTTCTGCACCTCAGCCTTGAAAAGGCTGTCCTTGGTCCTCCCATTTCACAGGGTATACAGACTCAGCAAGAGGCGGGCAGCCACCCAGGAGGCTGAGGCAGGGGGATCAGAAGTAGCAGGCTAGCCTTCAGGGTCAACTTAGTGAGGCCCTGTCTCAAGATCAAATAGAGGCTGGGGGTGAAGCTCAGTGGAACACTGTCCCTAGTTTTGATACTGAGCACAAAAAAAGAAAGAAAAGAATCTAATAATCCACTAACAGAAAAAGCAATGACCTTGGGCCGTGTATTTAATGCTGTGTGCCTCAATTTTATAATCTGAATAATGAGAGTAACAAATAGCACCTACCTCAGAGCATAGGATTAGGCCAGAAAATTCATTACATAAACTGGTCAGAACAGTGCTGAGCGCATGGAAAGTTCCTGCCTATGCCTGGGCTACAAAGTAGCATTAGGTAATAGATGGCTACAGAGCAGTGAAAGGAATAAGGTTATAGTCATATCAAACGTGCAATTATAAACTACGTGTAGGAAAACAAATTAAATTTGAAAACAAGCAAACTGTAGAACATTACATACCGTAGGAGATGCATGTGAATCAAAAAAACCACAAGCCCAAATTCTGTATCACCTACAGAGAAGTGCATATTTTATAAAGCATCAAAAGGCAGATTGGGGATCACTTGCCAATATTATGCTACTGATTACCTCTAAAAAGAGGAACATATAGGGGATGATGTCAGGGAGGAAAGAGCCCTTCTGCTTGATAATATTTTGCTTCTGTTATTAAAAATAAAGATTTGAAATGGATATGACCACATGCTAATAAAATGTGTTTAGCTGGGTGAGTACACAGTATTTGACATACGAATCTGTGTACTTTTCCATATTTAAACATTTTTTTTCAAGTATAAATAAAAACCCCACCAAGTTTATGTTACTATGAGAAGTTCACACACATTGTATTTGGGATCCTGCTTTCCTTTTTAGATTTTTTTTTTTTTTTTTTTGCTTCTTTTCCTGGTAGAGAGGAGGGCTGCATTTTATTTATTAATGACCCAAAAAAACAAAAAAAGAGCCTCGTTTACCATCCAAGTATACAGTGATTTTTGCAGAGAACTATGAAGTCATTTTCTGAACACCACCCCAGGAGGACCATCTCCAGTCTCCACTCTGTAAGGTGCCAGCACCTTCAACCACTCCCACAACGAGCACACAGCCCCCAACAAGCGGTAAAACACATTCTGTCACCAAGAAGGCTGCACAAGAACGCAAGGAAATCCCGCCTTCCGATGGCCTCACCCGTATTTTATGCCAAGCTGAGATTTAATTTAAGTCACCAATATTTGAACATACACCCTAAAGGATGTGAATTTTTATCTAGAAGAATTCATTTCCAAAGTCAACTGAGTACAGCTTGTGCATAGCCTTACACGCGTAAATGGCACCCAACTTTTTAATAGGACCACAGATATTTCCAAGCTGACTACAAATTTCCTTCCTCATGGAGGTCTGCCTGCGTACAGAGTGGCCAGATTCTGGGGTGCAGGCATTTATTTCATCTGTTAAGGTAACGCACACCCGCACACGCAGGTACTCACAGAGTAGTGAGCTCTGTCACATCCAATCCTCACAGCAAAACTTCAAGGCGAACAGCAGTGTCACCCCCACTTCACAGATGAGAAAACCAAGGAAGAGAGGTTGAGCCTCTTGGCCAAGGTCTCAGAACGAAAACCTCATTGCCCAGTATGAGGTTCTGGGCACACACTGGGCATCGTGGGGATGCTCGGAAAACTTATTATTCAAACAATATGGAATTAGTCACACAGAGATTGTATCCAGAGGAATACCTGAGACCCTACTGCTAAGAGTTCCCCAGAGGAAGTGACCAAAAGGGGCTGAGAAGGAGGGGTGTTTTCTGTGTATAACTTGAGAAATTGAACTGATGTCAATTTTTATGAAAGAAACGCACATCTTGGCCCCTTTGATGTGCAGTGCCTTGGACGCCCTCGGTGCTCACAAGCTGTATGCTGATTTAGCCGTTTCATCTGCTAAAACAAATGTGCTTCCCAGTGTTTGCCCGGGGTGTTGCCCTAGTAGCAACGGAATGCGCTTATGATCTGCAGAAGCCAAATCTTCAGATAAGAGGAAACTTGGTAATGGCCCCGACGCCGTATTTAAGGGCTCCCTCCAGAAACCCTGGCCCCACGTCCGGACCTGAAGGGAGAAGATTTCCAAAGCCAGATTCTCACACCCCATCAGCACTCTGGCTCTGGGAATGCTGCCTGCCAGGATTTATGGGAACTGCAGTAGGAGCTCCACAAAGGGACAGGACTAGGGACCTACTCCCTCTACAGCCCGGGGTCCGCAGGGTTCCTAGGAGCAGCCGGACGCCACGCCTGACCTGCCTCGGCTTCCTTCTCCCCGCCGCCCTGGATCCAGCAAATCAATCATCTTTGGGTTTTCCTTAGAGTCACTTGGCCCACTTTGGTCTGGATGTGACTATTCTTTTTCTAGAGTCTTATTTCCATTTACTCAGTTGAAGTGGTAGGAGATAAGGGGACATTAATGGACGGTGAGACTGGAAAAGTTGGGGAGAAGGGACAGAGGGGCGGACGCTGACCGGAGGTGCGTCGGGCTCTCGTTCCTGGCTTCGGAAAACAGACTCGGTGTCAAGGCTCCCTCCTGGCTGTGTGAGCTTGGTCAAGGCATTGTCCTCAAAGAGCCTCATTCTACACACCTGTAAAGTGGGGCTGAGGACGCCTCCCTTGCACAGCCAATGCGAGGACAAACGAGAGGCTGTAAGAGCATTGGTACAAACCGTGCCTGTGGTTCACGCTCACCAGTGACTGTCATGCTCAAAGGCACAGAAGAGAGGCGAGGAGGGGGGAAAGAACACCAAGGACAGCCACCAATTTCCACAATTTTTTTTCAATTCAGTTAAAATTATGTATAAAGGCTAGGACTGGGACCAAGAGGAAAAGCTCTTGCCTAGCACTCCTGAGGCCCTCGGTTCTGTCCCCAAAACCACAAAACCAATCTAACTAAATACATCTATAGACAGCATAGATAAGATGTGCAGAAGGCAAACAAACACACACACACAAACACGTCCTGGAAAAGTATAAAAGGATGCGGAGTGAAAAGTGGTATTTCCTCCTCTGGCCATTCTGTTAGCCGTTTCTGGAGGTGACCGTGGTGACACAGCGACAGAGTATTCCATGCCTTTTGGAACATCTACATTCACATACCCAATGGCAGGTGATGCTCTTGGATCTGCACCTTGCTTTAATGGTGTCCTCTTCTACTTATAGCCCAGAAACCCTTCTGCAGCCGCACATGCAGACAGCGCTCAGCCTTTTCCACAGCTGCATAATATTTCACCGCCCCTATTGCTGTCAACGATCTCCATCAAGTCAGTTTCAAATTTCCGCTTTCACAGCAGCACTCTGCAAATCAGTAGCCACATCTTGAGGAAAATGCAAGGTGGAAGTTGTGTCATCTCACTTCCTAAAGGATTGTACCATATTGCCCCACCCCTGCAGGGCACCAGTAACCATTTACCTACTTAAGAATGCCTGTTTGGGGGTTGGGGATTTAGCTCAGTGGTTCTGCCACCTGCCTCGAGAGTGCAAGGTCCAGAGTTGGATCCCTGGTACCACAAAAAAAAAAAAAAAAAAAAAAAAAGAATGCCTGTTTGTCCATATCCTCCACAGTACTTCATGGGGACTAAATATTTTCATTTTTACCAATCTTCTTATCAGTTTCTAAACTGCAAAAGACCAATGGCTACGTGGGGCATGGTGGTGCAGGCCTGTAATTCCCGCACTCGGGAGGCTGAGGCAGGAGGACTGCTATGAGTTCGAGACCAGCCTGGGCTACATAGTGAGTTCCAGGTCAGTCTGAACTACATAGTGAGACCCTGTCTCAAAAAAGAAGACCAATGGATAAATCAATGGCTTAAAAAATAGGGTCCAGACTCCAGCTACTTGGGTCTTCCCAGGAGCATATGGTCCAGAAAACAAGCTGCAAGGTTGCTACCTGGGATTCTTTCATGAAATCCCTCTTGATCACTGCTCAAGATCGCCTGCTTCTCCCAGACTCTAGCACAGATTCCCAGCCTCAGTCCCCAGAAAGCCTAGGCTCTACTGCCCCTGGCTCAGGAACCCCAGTATTTCCGTGAATTGCAGCCTGTGCTGAAGGCCCGGGAAGAAGTGACCTCTGATTAATAGGAAGCTTTGGAAGGTGGGTAGAGTGGCGAGTTCTGGGGGGTGGCAGAGTGGTCACATGTTAATATCCTCATCACTGGGGAAAGGGCAGGAGTGTAGAACTCCTCTGCTCTTTGTCAAAGCTCTTTGTCGAAGCAGTGAACCGGCTGGAAGATGGATGTTGGTGTCTCTGAGCAGCATATTACAGAACATGAGGCTTTTCATTCATGTGTATTTATGAGTTGATATTTACCTAATAAATATAACAATGGATGAACAGCTGTTGAGAAGGGGAAACCTGGGCTCAAAAGAGGGGAGGATAGAAATCTGTCATCCAGGAAGGGAGCTAGGTGGTCTCCAAGGATCTTGATCTTGTGTGGTTTGTTTATTTTGTGGAGACTCTTTGGCAGGGGCTCCGCTTGGGCTCCCAGAACAAAGATGGGAATCGAATGGGGAGCTGATATTTGCTCTGGATGAAAATGCACAGGTCAAGGGGCTGATAATGAGGCATTCTGCCCACCCCACCCAAAGGACAGACCCTGAGAGCTGGGCTTCTCATTGATCTCTCAGCCCCCTGCCCTGCCCCCAGGACACCAGGAGAGGCTGCTAACTAAATGCAGGAGCCCTTCCTGCAGCTATCAGGCCTTCTTCTGCCCTTTCAGATTTTCACCAGGCCAGCACAATCGGTTTTCAGTTGAATTTGCCATAATTGAGGAAGTTTAAATTCAACTGTAGCACATTCTGAGCCAAGAAATGAAGAGCTCAAAGAAAAATGGAAAAAGGAAAGAGAAAATAAAATAGCCTGTGGTTGGAGGGAAAGGGGGGTGTGTGGAATAGTGTAAATAAGGTAAGGAAAAAAAACTATAAAGGAGGTGGGTTTTGAACCATGGCAAATGTGAGAAGAAAAATGTGGAAAAGAAATAAAGTCGGGCATAAAATGGGAAAGGAGGGAGTCAGAAGGGGGTTGAGGAGGAGGAGGGAAATAAAAAGAAACAGAGGAAGGACCGGAGGGAAAGAGGAAGGTAGGAAAGGAAGTGAAGTTGGCACGAGGGGGGAGATAAGACGAGGGAGAAGAAAGCAAAAGAAAAATAAAAGCTAAGCGGTGAGGCAGAGTGCTCTCTGAACGGTAATGTTTCCGAAATTCTTTCCGAGGAACCTCTGCCTGGCAGCCCCAACATCGAAGCTACTAAACAGCTTTGGCTCTTGGCCAGGAGTATAAAAAACATTTTAGAGGATCCTAATGAGAGAGCTCCTGCAGGTAGAGGTCCGGGCTGCGAGAGGAGGCGGAGAGGCTCAGAAGCTCGGCCTGGTCCTTTCTCGGAGGTCACCGGGTTATAGGAACGGAGCCCCAGCCCTGGTCTCCACCCTCCTTCCTGTGCCCAGCACCGAGGCGACGCGCAGCCCAAGCCCGGCACCGCACCGAGTCAGTGTGGGGACCTAGCATCCGCTTTCCTCGAGCGCCGCGATGTAGGCCCTTTGTATGTACACAAAACGCCAGTCTATGATGTACACATTTTGATCCCGTCTGTGATTTAGCCTTGCGAGGTCCGATGCTATAAAATCCGGTGGGCCTGGCAGTAAGACCCCCACCTCATCCCATAGGGGCCCCAGTGCTCCCTGATGTCCCCTCCGCCGCCTTAGCAAATAATCCAAGAATAGCTAGAAAATAAACACTGCTCAGAGCCCCGGAGCGCAGACCGCGGGTCCCTCCCGGCCCCACCTGGCTCTCCGGGGAGCTGCGCCCCTCGAGCTCCGCGCTTCCGGTGACCCGGGCGCTGTTCCCCGACCTCCGCTCCAAACAGAGAGAGTTGCTGGCTTTTGTCCCTGCTCGCTTTTCCTAGCAGGAAAATTGTTGCGCTCGAGAAGAACCTCTGTCCAAAACAAACCACATCAACACCAATGACAACAAAAAATAAACGCGGACGAGAGAAAGTTTCCTTTTTTAAACGGAGCAGTTTCCCGGAGAAGACCAGAGATCGCAGGGCGCTTCTCACTTAACACGCCGGCTCCACGCTCGGCTGTGCGCCCAGGGCCTTAGCCTTCGCCCGCGCGCTCCTTGGTGGCGTGACATGACGCGGTGTTGCGCGTGCAAACTGTGTGTGTGTGCAAAGACCAGTCTGTCTACAGACAGCTGTGCGTAAATTATCCATAACACTGGGGGTGTAGAGAACATGTAGCAATGATTATTGTGTGCAAATAACTCCGGGCTGACGAGACTTGTACCTCTGTGCGTGCAATTCTGTGGGCAAACTGCTCCGTGTGCAAAACTGCTGTGCGCGCCAAAGATTCTGCCACTGCAGGTAACCGCGTGGGTGTGTTGGTGGTTTCGGAGAGCTGCAGCGAGGGCTCCAGCAATGGCTTCTCTTCATGGGTTTGGTGAGCGAGCGCACAGCCGCTGCGCTGGCTCAGTCCCCAGAAGCCCCGCAAACCAGGCTTCCCTTCCACCCCTGCTCCGCCGCCGCCGCAGGGAAAGCAGAAGGTGGGAGCAGAGGTGACTTCGGGAGCTCTCTCTGCCTCCGCCAAGCTTCTCACACAGCGAGGTCCCCGCGCGTCCCGGCTGCATCTTCCTTCGGCCCAGAGCTGCGCCGCGCTCAACAGCGAATTCCCCCACAGCGCGCGCTCTCTGTACCTTTGGGGCTTCTAGCTGCCTTTCCGAGTGCCCCGATCCTGCCCGGGTCTCCCGAGGACTCGAGAACCTCCAAGAATCTTCCCTCCGAGGAGGCTCAACAGGTCTGGAGCAGCGCCCGCCAGAGAAATCGAAAGTTCCTGCGTTTTGTCTAGCGCTGTGTCTGCGCTGCGGAAACTCCAGTCGGTCACCGGGGAAAGAAAGGTGGGCTAGCGAGACAGTGTGCCCCCCACGGGCACTAAAGGGGTGAAACGCGTCCGGCTGAGGCAGCTGGCCTCTCCCAGCGCGCACACGTGTGCCCAGAATTATAATACAATATAACACATCGTAATATCGGGTATTATACCGCGTTTACCTTCCATTCCGACGTGTATGTTGTGCTGGGCTGTGCTTATGTGTTTGTTACGACTTGCTGCGACAATGTATCTCCCGACCCCACCACACGTGCCCCACGCCTTCTCCCTCATTTCACCCTCCAGGCGGGCAGGGCTTCTCCCAGTGGGCACCCCCGCGGGCCGGCAGAGGGAAAGGCTCTCGTTCCAAGTCACCCAGCTAGCCAGCTAGACAGGGGCAGGGCTTAGGTTGGAACCCACATCCTGGGACTGTCATGGCAGTGAAAAGCGGACGTCCCCCCAGACCGCTGGCCGGGAAGATGTCCCACAGCAGCACTGCTCTTCCCGGACTAGCCAGACAGTATGCGTTTATTTTACTGCATTCTCCCCATCAGGCTCGGGAAGACTGGTCTCCAGCCCCAGAGAGCTTCCTCTAATAACCATCCCACATAAGCTCAGCAAAGGAGAAGGGCTTCAGTTCTGAGATGCAGATGCCAGAGTCCTGGTTTCCAAATCTACCTTCCTGCCCACCTCCCTTGGTCACAGTGGGAAATGGGGGTGACCAGTTTCAGTGAAAGTGTGCTTAGCTGCTGGGACTTGGGGACACCCTTAGGATACAAAAAAGTGCCGGTCTCCTCTCTCAGGGAGCGAGGGCTCAGCCACACCATTAAAGATTAAAGATTAAATATAGTCTGTGACGCAGGGTATTGGCTCAAAACCCCAGCAGTAACTTGGCTAGAGAGGACCGGTCCTCCTCTTTGCTCCTCTCTGTGTTCTGATGGCCAGGAAAGAGGGTAGGCACGTGTTGGGTGGGACCCAGCCACAGGACACCTGTGTAACCCCCTCTCTAGCTGAAAGTCAGGGGCCACTGTTCCCCAAAGACACCCCTGAGAACTGACCACCAATAACCAGACAGTCCTCCAGGAGCCCCAGAGAGGGACCGGAATCCCTGCAGACCCTCCTAGCCTCAGGCATAGGTCTCCACTGAGGACAGAACAGAATCAAAATCAGGCTCCTGCCCCAGACAAGCATGGGGAGTTTTGTTTTGTTTTGTTTTCCCCAAATAGCCAAGTTCCTGAGGAAACTTCATGGACAAATTCCCGGGGATTTGTTAGGGTAGAACCAGCCTCTATTTTTAAGTCTCTTCTGATCTATGTTAAAATATTCAGGAAAAGCCCTCTCCCCTGCCCAGACTCCTGAGGAAATGGAGAGTTTAGAAATTGATGCCTGTCGGTGCAATTGTACCCAATGGAGGTGAAATCTGACAGGCCTCCCCTAGACTGAAAGAGTGGGCAAAATTGTCCCAAATTCTGGTCCACCCTGCTGCTGCCCGAGGACCCTGGCTCAATCTGAGAAACAGCAGTCAAGTTGCTAAGCACAGGAAGCCAGCTTCAGACACGGCGGCCCTTTAGTTTCTGGGTTTTCTGTTTGTTGTTTCTTTTGTTGTCTTTCAAGATACAGCTTCTGCAACCACACTTTTCCTGAGAGAAGGGACCTGAAAGAAAATGAGGTGACTGCCAGAAAATGTTGGTCCGGCTCACCCTCTCCCTCATACACTGGGTTAGGATGTCAGGAGCATTTGGAGACCCAGTCTCTGGACAACTAAAAGGGTTGCTTTAAGGCTCTACTCGGTGTTTATGTGGGGGGCTGCTGGGACACCTCCATTTGGGAAACCTGGTAGGCACCTGGAAGCCCTCATAGCTTTTGGAGGAGGCCAAGGAGACAGTATCCACCTTGACCACCACAGCCATCAACAACACACCCTCCCTTCCTAGCTCTACTTCAGCCTTGGGGTATTGGGAAATTTGGCAGGGGAAAAAATCCAGAAGCATCTGGAATATTCCCTGAGGATGGATGCTCTAGGATCAGACCTGGAAAACTCGCTTGTGCTGACACAATCTGGAGAGTGGTCCCCATAAGAGTGGGTTTTGACTGCCAGGCAAATCCAGAACGCGTTCTAAATAATTCAGTGGAATGTCTAGGTAATTGGCAATTTCACCCAGCAGCCAGTTCAAGCCACCATACAGGAGTTGAATTCAGCTGAGTTATTTTTCGTTTGGTTTAAATTCAGAATGCTCATTTGAGTCAAAGTTCCACAGGGATCACACAGGGAGCTGCCCATCTGGGCAGCGACCACTCCTGGGCCTCCGTGGTCACAAGTCCTGGGGCCGGAGGGGAGGGTAGCAGGAGCGCGGGGCACAGACCCTGGGGGCACCTGGAGAGGGTGACGGTGACGTAAGTGGCGCTGACAAGCGCTACCCACGAAATGAAAGGCAGAGACACAGAGGGTCCGCCGCAGTGGCCGCGGGGATTGCCTCACACCCCGGAGCCAGCCGGCCCAGACACGTGGTTCGGAAGTGCACTGGACGCCTGCCCCGGGAGGGCCACC
>NW_022900924.1:14327943-14331904 GCF_012274545.1 Fukomys damarensis | reverse complement strand
GCACGGGCCGGCCCTGGGCAGCAGCGGCCACAGCGGCTCCTCCACGGGGGAGAACTCTTCGCCCGCCCCGTTTGGTTTAGGACCCCGCCCCACAGCACGCCACGTTCGCGTGCCTCCTGGGGACCAGCTTGTGTGCAGCCTGCGGCGGGCGCCCCAGCTGTAACCAGAGAGGCGCAAGCGAGGATCTGGCACGGAAGGAGGCACACACTGTTGATCCCAACTCGGGTCTCCCGCTGAACTGCGGGCTCTGGGCAGCAAAGGACCATCGAGTCCGGGGAAGGCGGGTGGTGTCCGGGGCCCAGCACAGAGCCTGAAACTAACAATAGCTATTGGGTCGATGAATGAATAAAAACATCACACTTTCAATCTTAACTTCTCATCGCTTCCTGTGGGAGGACACTGACGCCGCCCCCCTCGCCTCTGGATCCTCTGTCTTATAGAAACAGGCGTGGTCTTTTGGTTCCTAACAGCCACTTCCAACTCAGTCATAATAGGTGATAACCACAAAACATCTGACATTAATTGACCACCTATACCGTTCTACACTCTCCGACAACCATTAGGGCTCCTGGGTATCCTCTATCCCCATTTTACAGATGAGGCGGTGGAATTCCACACAGAAGCTCCAACAGGCTGCCTCTGGCTGGCTGCCGGTTCGCCTGAGGATTTGACGACGTGCAAATCCTGAGCCAAGGGCGTACAGGGCACTCAGGGCGGCCTCTACTTCGCCCCGTGGAGCAGTTTCTACACACATCCTGCCAACAGCACGACCAGTTCTAGCCCTAGTCTCTCCTCTAGTCGTCGATCTGAAGCCCGGGAGTCCAGCTAGGCCAAGGGGCGACGCTTGCAGGGCCTGGGAGCAGCTGTGGACGGGCAGGTCCCGACTGGGACCCGGAACGTCTGGGCAGCTGTGTTCCCTTGCGCGCCTTCTCTCGGGGCTGAAGGAAAGGGGGTCGACCGGCAAGGCTGCGATGGAAAGATTGCCTGGAATTCCTAAAGCCCCTCACGACCTAGTGTGTCCACAGTCAGCCTGCAGAAAGAGTCCAGAGAAAGGTCACACCAGAGGCAGAGGTGACGACCGGAGCCAGAGCGCCTTCTCAGCGCCCCGAGTCCCGTCTGCGTCTTTACGCACCGGCTAATCGCGCGCCTCACGCGTTGGCGCAAATCTGGGTCTCGCTGGCTGGGCTCGGGTCCCGCAGGGTTTCGGCCACTGCGTTCTCGTCAGTGTAATGAATGGAGCGAGAAGAGAAGGGGCCGGGAGGGAGGGGGCGCCGTGACGAAGGTGAAATATCTTGGAAATAATACACCGAGAGAAGGAAGCGAGGACGCGGTTTATCAGCGCCCCGCCCCCGCTGCGCGCATGTTTAAAACCCCTAAGTAATTTTAGATTGTGTCTTCAGTTAATATATCTCTCTCCCTTTCCCGCGGGCTGACAGGGAAGCGCCGTCGCTGCAAGACGTCTGTAGAAAAGGGTCGCTAAGAGTTTCCATATTGTTTAGCTGCACAAACGTGTTTGTGGTTCCCGGGCCGTCCCCTCCCCCAGCGCCTCCGAACCCCATTTCCCTTTAGGACTCCAATTGTTTGAGAGCGGCCCGCGCCACATAAATCCTGCTCCAGATTAATCTCCCTGCTCGCTCCGCGCTGGGCGCAGTATTTTTTTTTTTTTTTGGAGTTCTTTAAAAGAGGGCGCCGGGCGGAGATTTATTAACAAGGAAAAATAGTTTATTTTTATAGCCGACCTCGGAAAGGTGGGGGTGGAAGCGGGCCAGGGAAGGGGAACCGCTCAGATGGGTAAACAGTGAGGCTGGGAGAAGTCGGGGTGTTAAAGGCCGCCTGGGCTGGCAACTTGAACTTCTCCCCTCGCTGTGCCGCCCGCAGCTGGGTGGAGGATGCCTAGGGCAGAGCTGGAGCCGGCATTTGTCAGGCGCGAGTGTGAGGGTCTGCTGATGGCTGGTGCATGTGCACCTGAGCCGGCGAGGGTCCCACACGCTCCTCAGGCCGAGGCAGGGTCCCCCGAACTGACTTCTCCCGCGGGGCTAGCATCTGGTCAAAGAGGAGGTGCTGTACACGACGGCGTGGCCAGTGTCGTGGGCAGACGAGATGCCCTTCTCAAAACAGTGCACGCTGGTGTGTTTTTCTGGAGAAAGTCCGAAGTCTCCATCAGCTTCCTCCGCGGGCAGCTTATCATCCCAAAGGTTAAAAACGCACTAATTAAGGAAAGCGGGAAGCTGGCCTTTCACCTTTCCCCTGCTCCGGGGCCTGAGCAGCTGCTCCAGGCTTCGTCTTTCAGGCCAGTCCGGCGGGACCCTTACAGCCTAACATTAACCAGAAGCCTTCACTGGGGAGGGCTGAGGCCCGTTTGGGTCTTGTTTGGGCTCGATACTTCAGGGTTCTTAGGAGCATCAAGCCACGCACCCAAGGGATCTGGCTGTACTTGCAGCACCCAGCTGTTGGACCTTGAGCCAGTGTCGTGCTTCTTTGGGCCTCAGTTTCCCTTCATATTTGGGGGACATTGTGAGGCATGTGTGTGTGTTTGTGTGCACACAAATTTTTTTGAAGCCAGCCACCCTGGGTGTCCACAGGGAAGAATACACTCTGTGAGGTCCCACCTTCCACCAGGTGAGCTCCTGGAGCTCCTGCCAGATGGAGAAGGCTGGGTCTTAACTTTTGGGGCTCTATGGACCCCACTGAGCCCCAGATTTTTGAAAAAGGTTTTGTTGGAAGCAAAGAAGGAAGTAGGTGACTTGGTAATGTCTTTGCTGAAAACAAAGACAAGTAGCCCAGCGGTGGGTGATCTCCTCCAAGGGCCCCAGCAGGCCTGGGCTTGGCTGGGAGCTGGGCTCAGGGCTCCTTTCCAGCAGAGCAGGGTGACAGAGTGAAAGAAGTGCCTCTCTCCTTTGATTCAAAGACCCTCAAGCAGCCAAAGACCTCCAGCACTGGCATCAGGGTGGCATCTGTCTGCCTGTCTGTCTGTCTGTCTGTTGGTGCTGGGTCCCTGCTGCCCAGAGTGAGCTCTGTGCGCCCTCAGGACGCACAGCTGGATCCATGAAGCAGCCGCATGCAGGAAGGAGGCACTGGGGGTTGGGGGCTGAGACTCTGGGGGACAGACCCCAGCGGTTTGTTTGGGGTGCAGGGATTGAAGGCCTGGGGGGAGCCCCCCGACTGCTGTCTGACCCCACGGTGATCACCGACTGGGCCGCAGGCCTGCTGAGCACCTTTCCCCCAAGTCTGAGGCCAGCTTCGTGGAGCCAAAACCAGCACTGCTCTACACCAGTTCGGGTCCCCTGTGGGAGGACCACACACCTCAATCCTTGGGCTGTCTGCTGACTCTACACCGTGCCAAACTATTCCAAATATAGTTCACAACCAAAGATAAGCGTCTTGCTATTCTATGTTGCTCTTTCATCGTTTTATTAAACCCCAACAATGAACTCCAACTTGCTCTTGGAATTTCTTCCTCCAGAGTGAAGAAGCTGGGCCCAGAGAGGTTAAGCAACCCACCCAGAAGGGCACAGCACAGTATTAAGGAAAGGAAAGCCTGGACTCAAATCCAGGGCGTCAGACTACAGATTCCTGTCATTCTCTGATACGCACAAGCACTTCTCACAACAGGCTCACACACACACACACACACACACACACACACACACACACACACACCCCGCCACGCAAGGTTCCCCAACTGGTACGCTGGCGTCGCGGGAATGCAGTGCGTGCCACTCGGTCGCCTCAGCGAGGACGGCGCAGGCTACACAGGCCGAGGTGCGGGGAAGTGACGGCAGGCGTCCCTCGCCAGAGCGCCCTTGCCGACACCCTGGGGTGCGCGGCCGCCGTCCGCATCCCCTCAACTCTCGCGCCGCGCTCCTGTCATTCCGTCGCGCTGCGCAGGGAGGCGATTACTGCCCTTTGGCGCCCCCAAATTTGCTCGCATCTCCCCTCGTCCCTGCCTCCCAGGATCCGT
>NW_022900924.1:14325179-14327673 GCF_012274545.1 Fukomys damarensis | reverse complement strand
CCCTGCCAGCGGCGCTCCGGACAGCGGCGAGATGCCTGCCCAGGCGTTTCTGGTTACAATCACCTCACACACGGGCCTGCATTCCGCACCCCCATCCTTACCGCCGAGTCTGAAGTCACACCTTCTCCGGGTGGGGAGCTGGCCGGCGTGGGGGCGCTGAGTGCCCGACGGAGACTGTTAACCTAGGGCGCTCCGGCAGGTCCGTAACAAGAAATTTTTGGTGGTCAGAAACATCAACTTTGAGCGGGTATCCCCCACACCCACAACCCCGTAGCCACCAGGAGTTAAATTTTCTCCCCAATTAAACAGGATGGTTATGTGTTCCTGGTTATTTTCTGGAAGGGCTAAAGCATTGAGTTTCAGGTACTCCTTCAGAAGAGGGAGGTAGTTAGGGGCACCAAAAAGCTAATCTTGGCTCTGGGAAATCTTAGCCTGGGAAGAAAGAATCATGTAGTGCTGCTATTTATTGAGTGATATGTGTTTTAATCCTTCAGAGAAGTCTGTGAGGCAGGAACTGTTATTTCTCCCTTTTGGGGATGACCAGGAGAGTCCTGAAAGGGTGATGTCCCTTTGTCCGTGTCCCCGAGTAGGGACAGCAGCTGCCAGGGGTCCCCCATGGCCTCACTCAGCAGCCGGGTGGATCTATGGTCACGGTGGGTGGAAAGTCTGGCTTTGGCAGTGAAGGAAAAGGATGGCCCGGCTGGCCTGGGGGACCAGGTGTCCCTAGGTGAAAACCAAGAAATAGCTCCTCCCCGGCCCGGGGCGAGGGACTGGCTGGAGCCAGGGTTAGGGGAAGTCCGATGTGTTCCCAAGTTTCGGGAACAGCTGTCACCAACCACAACATTTGAGAAGCCGGGCCACCCCTCTCCGCCTCCCTCCCTTCTACAGGTGCTGTGGCCTCGCTTGGCCAGGCGGGAGCCAGCGCCCAGCTTCTGGGGTCATAGGCTCTGTGGGACTGCCCCCCCCATCCTCAGGCAATTAACCTCACCCACCGCTCCCTACCGGCTTCCTTAAAATAAATGTGACAGACGAGAGCCTAATGACCTGCAGAGGAAGATCTATATGCCCCGGACTCCGGCACAGGGCTCCCTCGCCAAAGGCAGCCTGACTTCAAAGAGTGGCCGGGTTGGTGAGTTTCTGGGTTTCCTGGCTTTCAGGAAACAAATGAACAATCAGCCAGGTTATTTAAAAATGGTGATGATGATGATGATGATGATGATGATGATGATGATGATGATGAGATATTTATCGACCACGCGTGTCAGGCCCCAGGCTAAAGCGTTTCCCACATGCTAATTCATTTCTTTGCAACAACCCCGAGAGCAGATAACGGGTCACCCCCACTTTCCATGGAAGGCAGAAGTCAACATCCTCTACCCCCAGAGCGAGTGGGTGGTAGAGCAAGATTTGAACCAGATCTACCAGGCCTTTAAAAATACTAACAGGATCTTAGAAATAAGAAATGGACGTGATTTTTAAAAAAAATCAAGCAAGGAAAGAATCTAGTGACCCCTGACCTGTCCTCCGCTCCCTCTCTCCCAGCTACACTGAAATCAGTTGTGCTTTGCACATCTTTTTTATATCTGCATGTGAGTTAACTGCTTAGATGCTTTTCAATCACAAACGAAGCTCCTAGGCAAAACCACGTTCTGCCCTTGGCATTTTTATTATTCTGTTAATTTGATGTTCTACTTTTTAAGGGTGGGCTTTGAATCACTAAGCAGAACCTGGTGAGAGGAAAGATTGAGGCCTAACAGAAAGAACCAGGCTTTGGTGGGCCTGGCTTCCTGGGCACGGTTTGGGGCAGGTTTTTGCTCCAGGTCTGTGCGGCTGCCCAGAGACAAAAATGGGGGTGGACGGCGGGAGAGAGAAATCCAGAGACTGGAGAGGAGCGGGTATCAGGAAGTGCAGACATCTCTTGCATTCCGCGGGGAGATAGCAGATGTCCCAGGAACAAAACATGCTCATCCGCTTGGCACGGGAGTGTCGCTGGTTTCAAAGCCTTAAATGGTCTCTGTCTCTATCGCGAAGGGCAGGGGAGCTTGGGGGTGGGGGCTGAGTGACAAGGGCCCGGTGGACACCGGAACTGGGACAGGCCTGGCCTATTTCGGCCCTGGCTTTCCATGTGGTCTTCTCTGGCCAGGGTCCCGCTCTCTCCATCCGCATCCGCGGCCTGTGTCATCACCGCTTGATTGTTTTTTAAAATTCCCTTTTATGTGTCTCACTTCATTCTGAAATGGTTCGCGTGTCAAGCTGTCCCCCGGTGACAGAGGGACGGGTGGGAAGGGCCGGCGGCTGTTCCCAGGGCCCGTGGAGTCTGCTCGGAGAGGCCGGGGTGGCAGAAGGCAAGGCACATGCTGAGAGCAAGAGGACATCCGGTGCCCTGCCCAGAACCCTAGTGAACCCCCATACTGCCAACCCCCACTGCTCCCCAGCAAGGCAGGGCCGCTCCCTCCCTGTTTCCACTTCCTCTCCTAGGGTCTCTGTCTCGGTG
>NW_022900924.1:14302575-14325078 GCF_012274545.1 Fukomys damarensis | reverse complement strand
CCTTACCGCCAAGAGATTTATAATTGTGTGCAGCCTCCTTCCTCTCCTTTCTTACCTTTCCCACCTACCTCTCAGCCCCCTCCTTGTAGCCTTCCTCTCCCTTTTTCTCATCCCCTCTTGTTTCTCCCCTTCCTGAAGCTTTATTATTTGGAGGAGGAAAACTTCTAATGAGAAATGCACGCCAAGTTTCTGAGGCCTCGGAATTCATAGGTTTGGGGGAAGGACCTTAACTCAATAGCAAGTCCCTTTTACGGTGTGGAGGAAGGGTGTAAATTGAAGCCATCTTACTGGAGGCAGCGTGAAGTTTATTTTAAAGGCTTATCCATGTCTTTTCTTCTAGAAAAGCTTTTACTTTTTTGAAGAAACAGATATGTGGGTAAATATTTCACCTAGCAGAATGTCCACAGCGGTGAAATATTTAATAACCAAAATTTAAGGACTTAGATGTCATGAAGTAGGAAGTTGGTAAAACCATGTTTTACCTACATACGGAATATTATGCAGCCATTAAAAATCCAATCTTACATGAGAAAAGTAGACTCACTCGCAGAGGGCCCTGAGGCTCTAGGCACTGAGCAGACCCTTGGGAATAAACTGCCCTCTCAGCCCTGAAGATGCCCGGGAATGCACTTGCCCTCTGCATGCTGCCAGCTTTAGAGAGAAAGCCAGACTGCCAGGAACTGTTCACACCCAGGCCTGCAGGCCTAGTCCCGGGAGGGCAGCCCAGGGTCTTCCCAAGGAGCCTTCCCTGGCTCCTAGCAGGGCCTGGGGGGCATCAACCCCTGCTCTAGGCACAAACAGAGCAGTTACCTGATTGCTTCAGGAAAAATGGTCTCACCTTTATTTCAGATTGCAGTCTTTCTTTTTGGAGGGGGGCAGTACAGGGGATTGAACCCAGGGGCTTCACACTGAGCTACAGATCCAGCCTTGGAGATTTTGAAAATTTTGACAGGTCCTTACTAAATTCCTAAAGTGCCCAGGCTGAGTTTAGCTTTGCAGTCCTCCTGCCTCAGCTTCCCAGAGTGCTGAGATTATTGGCGTGCACCGCCACACCCAGCTAAGGTGCTTCCCAGACTTGCTTCCCTGTCAACCAGGTTTATAAATACTCATCCTCACGCCCCACAGAATCAGAATTTCTGGTCTGATTATGTATTTGCCGCAGTGCTGGAGACAGAACCCAGGGCCTCAGGCGCACGGGGCAGGTGCTGTACCACTGAGCCGCACACCCAGCCCAGGCAGCATCACCCCAGAGACAGCACAGCCGCTCAGGCTTCGAGGCCGTAGGGACACGGAAGGGACAGGGGATGCAAAGGGGAGGGACTGCAGAGGCAGCTCAAAGCTGTGTGGTGTGAGGCATGGTGGGGGGCACTGTCTACAGCTCTCCTTTCGGGGTTTGGAGGGGTCAGGCGCTGTTGAGAGTTGTGTGAAAGTTTCCTCACTCATCCCTCCGAGCAGCCCCCTCGGACAGGCAGAGAGCATTTCCTGCCCCGGGGCCTGGGGCCTTAGGACAGCAAGGACAGCCTGGCCGGGGCTGGGTGTGGAGGGTGTCCTCAAGGTCACTGGTCCTTGCTGAGTCCTCAGGACTTTCCAAACTCAACACTCTTATAACCCACTTTATAGACAAGAGCACTAAAGCCACGGGAGGCTCACTTTCCATCGCAATAGAGCTGAGGAGCAGGGATGGCAGGATTGGACCCCGAGTGCTTATGTTTTCTTGTGGTTTGTTTTTTGCTTGATTTTTGTTGTTGTTTGTCGCTACAGTGTAGGGTATGGGACCCAGGTCCTTGGGCGTGCTAGACAAAAGTTCTAACTGAACTCCACCCAGCCCCAATCTTTATTTCTGTTTGTTTCTTTGTTTGTTTATTTGTTTTGAGACAAGGTTTCTCTCTCTCTCTAAGGCTGGCCTTGAACTCATTCTGCAGCCCAGGTTGAGTGATCCTCCTGCCTCAGCTTCCCAAGTGCTGGGTTTAGAGGTGTGCACCACCACACCCGGCTCAAATCTTTCCTTCTAAAAATTCCAGGAAGGGCTGTATGGGTTAAAACTTTTCAGTGACAGCCCAGAACTCTACCTGTCCTCCAGTGTCGTTGGTTATTTTTTCACAGTAGATCTTCTTCTAGTCTAACAGAGTATGGACCTGGCTCTGAAGTTTCTGGAAGCAGAGATCATGCAGAGTAAAACCAGACTTGCTGGATGTGAGACTTGGATTTCCGTGGGGTCGTCACTTACTCAGTTTACCCACCTGGGAAGTGGGGAACTGGGGCCCTGAGTGAGGCCTGGTGAGGGCAGGAGGGGCTGAAGGAGGAGAGATGAACCAGGGCTGAGGGCCTTGGACCCAAGCTCAGGGCTGACACCTTTCGCCTTTCCCCTGCCTGCCTCAGTTTCCATGACTGCACTGTCCTTCCGAGAGCCTTCAATCCTGAACCATATCTCCGTGAGCCTCCAGCTCAGATTCTCTGGGAGCCCTGTTAGCTCCAAATCCCAGTTCTTACGTGAAAACAAAACAAAACAAAACAAAAACAAATGTTAAGATTGGGCCGGGGATGCAGCTCAGTGGCACAGTGCCTGCCTGGCAAGCAAAAGGTCCTGAGTTCGATCCCAGCACCAAGAAGAAGAAGAAGAAAAAAAAGGGGAACAAATGCTCTAAAATGCAACTGTACCGGATTTTGGAAAGTTTTTCCAGGTTGCTAAGAAGGGAAAATCGGCCTCCCTGAGAAAACAAATTCTCCTCTCACTGTAAGTGCGGGTTATCAATCGGAATTCTGATGACTTTGGGGCTGACAATTTTAACAACCACTTAAGTCTCACCCTGCGCCTTTTATCTGAGTGCTACACAAACATTGTTAAACATGCAAGCCGCAAGCCGAGGCTGCGGAACGGTGTCATCTGCAAAAGCAAAAGAGCAGGGGAGCTGCACGGCCTCCTCCCGCCCTCCCCAGGCAGAGCTGATCAATGCCTGGCAAGGCTTAGAATTAATAAGTCTGGACTCTTGCACTTTTGACCTAACTGCTAGATAACGACTCCTTCAGCTAGGCCGTGGGTTATTAGGCATGAAGAGTCAATTTGATAAATAGATGACATTTTATTTATCTAAATTTCTGGAGGAATGGTGTTTATTTTAAGAGAGAGGAATGTAATTTATAAATAATTTATTTGCACAGGAATGAGTTAAAACATGGAATCCTTATGGGTAGGAAAAGAAGAGCGGAAAAAGGGTCCCTTACGCTTTAGTGATGGCAAAAAATTTTCAGAAAGCACCAACTCTATTCCTGGATTTTTCTCACCCTTTTCAGTTCTTCAAGGCCCAAGTCAGTGGTATTTTGTTCACTACCCTGACAGTTTACATCCACGCTCGTGGTCGAAAGCGCCTTCCCCGTGTGTCCCAGAGCAGCTGTGATTCTGCAACAAAATTTGTTTTTCTCCAAAGGTAGAAAAAATGTAACCATACCCAAATTTAGGGCAGGCTAAATAAAGAATTGTGCCTCTGAAAGAGTTGAAGATGTTATGTAGTCATACATGCCTGCCCATGCTCATAGCAGCACAATTCACAGTAACTCAGTCTCAGAAGTGGCTCATATGTCCCATTGGCAGATGAAGGGATGGAGGAAATGTGGAATTTCAATGCCGTGGAGCATTACCCTGCCACGAAGAAGGGTAAACTTGAGTCACCTGTGGGAAAATGGATCCACCGTAAGACCGTGATGTTAAGCGAAATAAATCAGACCCACCAGCTTATCTTACAGGAGTAAAGAGTACAATAAAAGGCAGTGATAGGAAACAGGGAGAAAGATCTTTCTCCAAAGGGAAGGCATCACGGGATGAAGGGAGGGAAGAGGAAGAGGAGAAAAAGAGGATGAAAAAAGAAACCTTACAATGTATATTAAGATTTTAAAAAATTATAATCTGCAAAATGGAATGTGATGTCTCTGAACTGTCTCTCTCTCTCTCTCTCTCTCTCTTTCTCACACACACACACACAATCACTGTTTATTTAAAAAGGATTAAAAATAGTTTGACTGCCCTTCTTCAAAATATCCCGATATCCCATCAAAATAACAAGTACACACAACCCTTCGCCCCAGCAATTTTGTTTTCAGATGTAGTTGCCAATTTTCACAATGTGTCTACAAGCTGTAACTGCTACTGCAGTTATGTTGGGAAAATATAAGTCTGGAAAGCCTTTTAACATTTAATTTCATCTTGAGACATATTCTCACTAAGTTGCCAAGGCTGGCTTTAAGTGTGGTGATCCTCCTGCCTCAGCCTACTTAGTAGTTGAGATTAGAGGTAAGCACCATTGGACCTGGCTGGAAAGCTTTTAAATGCCCAACAGTGGGAGCTCAGTTAGAGAAATCATGGTTTAATCCCCACAGGGAACTATTAGACAGCCATTAATAAGAGGAAAAGAAGAAGCAACTCTGAAGTACACAGCTAAAGGAAAAGTTAAGGCACACCAGTGAGTCCAGTGTGTGCCGTTGCATGGAAAAACAGGGAGAGAGTCCTCAGGGAAGCGATTCCCACAGGTGCCCTGGGCTGGGGAAGGGAGATGCTTGTGCCACCAGCAGGAGGCAGACTTTTCACTCTTTGTACTTTTGTAGCTTTGAAACGTGGACCATACAAATTTTTTCCTTTAAAAATTTCTTTTTAATCACATTCCGGTGCGGCGGTGCACGCCTTCTCAGGAGGCTGAGGCAGGAGGAGCAAAGGGTCAGTCTGTGCGACTTAGCAAGATCTTATCTCAAAAAAATAAAATGAAGAAAGGGCTGATTGTACAGCTCGGTTGTAGAATGTTCCTGGGTTCAATCCCCCATACACTAAACTAATAAAAACCAAACCAATCAATAAGACTGCAAATAGTCAAAGAACATGAATCTGCCAGCAAGAGAAAAGTTGGCAAAAACAGAGTTGGCTGGCTGTCTAGGATGGCATGGCGGCTGGATGCTTTCACGCTTTTTCTCCTCTGCTCAGTCCACATTTCCTGCTTTCTCTAAAAGGGACATGAAGAAGGTTCTTCTGTAGGTTTTTTTTTTTTTTTTTTTTTTTTTTTTTTTTTTTTTAGTCAGGGTTTCACTATGTGGTCAAGACTGACCAGGAACTCGCTATGTAGCCCAGGTTGGTCTTGAACTCACTGCGATCCTCCTGCCTCAGCCTCTCGAGTGCTGGGATTACAGGCATGCACCACCATGCCCAGCTGTAGCTTTCTTTTAAAATAGTAAAGAAATAAGAATCCGACTTCCTCTTCCTCCTTGCCCTCCATGGTATGCATCCTTTGTACGTGGATTCAGTATCTCCGAAGTGGTCGTTGTGAAATGACTTGAGGTAGTGGAGCTGCAGGGAAAAGGCATGTAGAAGTGGTTCACAGGACTTGGGGTGGAATGAGGATTCCCACACAGAAGCCCAGGTTTGCGCAGAGGACGTGGCGCCTGGACCGGGTTGGCAAGGTGCGCTTGTGGGCTGATGACGGCTTCCCCTGCTGAGGGACCCGAGTGCCCAGTGGGCAAATGTGGGCAGGGGAGAAGCCATCAAGATCGCCTTTCAAGGATGCACAAACACGGACATCAGAGGTCACCGAGGACCAGGGAGAGATTCTGAGTCTCCCTTTGCCACAATAAGGGTGACAAAGAGAATTATTAACTGTGGCCGGGTACTCACTGGGAGAATCACGCCGTGTGTGTGGTCTCGTTTGACTTCATGAGCTTCTATGAGGATGAAAGAGAAATCCCCTTGGTCAGTGGACAATGCTTGCAACTGCCATGGTTACACTCTGCACTGACTTGTCATTAGGTTCAATGTAAGATGTAGCTGGTATATAAATCCCACAGCTCTGTCCTGCTGGGTGGGTCAGCTCTGAGCTCTGTGGTCTACACTGGCTCCCAATGTTCCCAGTTTCCTGGTGTCACCTCCAAATAGACTGCTTATCCTTGAAACCCTGCCTCAGAATCTGCTTTTGCAGACCCAGCCTCGGACTGCCCTGTCTCCGTCCTAGGCCCTCTTTTAAAAACCTGCCTCTGTCTTTAGTCTTTTCTTGCATCGTAACTTCCCTCCGTAGAGCGTTTCATGGGCTTCGAGTCTCACACACATCTCTTCTTCAGCGCAGCTCCCCCAAGTCAGTGATTCAGTCACTGCACCTGCTCTCCTCTGAGATGTCCTGGGGCCACACGGTCGCTGATGGGCTCCGGGGAACAGATAGGATGGGAAGCCGACTGCCACGTGGGTTAGTCATTCACGGATCATGATTGGATGGCTCAAAGGAGGTGGGGCCTGGGCGAAGGCAGGCACCTGGGAGGCGTGACTGGGAGGCTCCATCCCTCCGCTCTATTCCCCGTGGCTTTTGCCCTCTTCCCTTCCTGGGTGCCATGAGGTGAGAAGCTGGGTTCTATGATGCCTGTCCGCCATGATTCAGCAATGGAGCCGGCTGGCCACGGCCTGGGACCTCGAAAACCATGAGCCCAAAGAAGTCCTTCCTCCTTTCACTGATAAGGAATCCGGCTCTGAGTGAAGCCAGTTCCTCAGTTCACACAAGCAAGGCGCAGAGCCCTGATCCAAAACTTCCCTGCCACATTTCTCTCCTGTCCGTTGCTCCGTTGTGCTTTCCCTTCTTTCATAGGAGCACCTTCTAGTTAGAGCTCACTTTACACTTTGTTCTGGATAATAGCTCATGCCAGCCTTGCAGCAGCTTGGTGATGACGCCATTAATATTCTGATCCTCTGCAGGAGAAGACTCGAGACTCACAGATCCAACATCACTGGGTCACTAAGAAGCCTTTTGAGGGCCGGGGATTTAGCTCAGTGGTTCCGGCCACTGCCTCGCAAGCGTAAGGACCTGAGTTCATCCCCGGTACCAAAAAAAGAGAAGCCTTTCGACTTCTGCTCCAGTCCCGGGGCCCCAGCACCCCACACCCATGCAAAGGGAATAGTTTTTCAGGTGTTCAGAAGCTAAATAAATAACAGGAGCGGGCTGGGCCGCGGCTCAGTGGTGAACACCTGGTGGTCACGTATGACGTTCGGGATTCTATCTCTAGTGCTGCAAAAACATTTTAAAAAAATTGTGGTGGTGGTGTCCGACGTGAAGCTGACCCATGTCACAACTTGGACTTAAAACAAGCCATGAGAACTCTGGCTTGACCTTGGTACATTATGACACAGGATTGGTAATCAGAACTAGGGGACTGAGGTCTCGGCTCTCTCCTTTGGACCTCGGGGAAAGAGATAATGCTGGGAGCCACTAGGAGGGGCAGATCAGGAGGGGTGACCCTGGCCGGTGACCGTCTCAGGGCTGGGAGGCTAAACCCTCGGGGCCATCCGCTCGCAGCCCATTGTGACAGCCAGTCACACTAATCCAATTCCCCTCGACACTGATTGGTTCGTTCTAGCCAATGACGTGAAGGAGGAGTTTTCAGAGTGGGAGGAGCCATGGGTAGTGTTTCCAGGTGACGCCCACCGGAGTCAGCCTCGGTTACTGAGGCCACAGTGCTGCTCCAGGGCCCTGTGGCCCTAGGGGTCCCCTTATGTCAGTCCCAAGAGAGACCTCAGGCAGAGGCTGCCTAGCAGAGTCAGCCCAAAGTGTTACAAGAAGGAAACTTCTGGAGAGAGTTTCTTTGCTTCTAACTCTGTTTCCTCTGATGTGTGTGGTCCAGACGCAGCCACTGTGGGCACCCTGGACATCCGGTGAGGGGAGGATCCACACCCCGGGGACGGCACAGGAGGAGAGGAGAGGGCAACCTCTGGAAAACTCCTCCCAGGGTGGGACGATGTCTTCTGTCTTAGCAGCAGTGTGTGAAGCCAGAACCTTCCCAGCGAGGCTGACCTGGACCCCGTGGAAGCGGCTAGGCAGGATTACGTCCATTCTAGGCTCCAGCGGCCTCAGCTGCGTCCTAGCTGCTACGTCCTCGGCCTTGGCAAGTTACTTGGCTTCCTTCTGAGTCTCAGCCTCCTCTTCTGTGAAGAGGGGAGAATAAGATTGCCGTGGGGTGGGAAAATTGAGTGGGTTCACGAACAGGACTCATCGCCCGGCGCTTCGGAGGCACAGGAATTCTAGCAGCTGTGACTGGCAGCACTGCGACAGCCCCTGCTGTTCCCTGGGCCCTGACACCTTTCCAGAAAATGAGTGGGGCTCGGGGACCAAACAGCAAGGACTCACAACCGTCCCACAGTTGCCAGCATCCTCCTGGCCCTCCGTGCCCCCAGCACATCAGGACCCCAGGTGCCCACCCTCTGCACACCTGGTTCTCCATCTGCTCGGGCAACCTTGGCTTTGAAGTTGGCTGTGCACACCACCTGCTCCCAACTGGCTTGCAGTTGAAGTCTGAAACCAACTGCAGTTTCCTCCTTGTCCCTGTGCTGTTTAACCTTCTCCCATAAACAGAAGCTTGTGTAAGAGCAGAGGGGAGAGGGCACTTGAAGAGCTCTCCTGGTTTCATTGAATTGTGCCAATAGCAGCTCTCCTGTGCGGACAGCATCCGAGGCTGCTGTACTCAAGAAGATGTGGCATCCAGCTATCACAGAAATGAAGGAAAGGGGACACAGAGCTCCTGCCTCTTCTTGCTTCATCGCGAGAGGGCAAAGTTAGTAATCACTTTAGGGTATTCCAGGAGTTTCTCGTATGTAAGAGTGCACCTCGCATGCAGCTGGATCTCAAAGTTTAAAAATCCACACATAAACTGGGCATGCATGGTGCCACAAACCTGTGATCTCAGCTATCAGGAGGCCGAGGCAGGAAGATCACAAGTTTGAGTCCTGCCTGGGCAACTTATCGAGACCCCGTCTCTAAATAATATAAGAAAGACTGGGGTTGTAGCTCAGTGTTCTCTGAGCTCCATCCCCGTTGCCCAAAACAACTAAACACAGCAACTACAAGAGGGAAACAGCAAGGCCAACTGCACGTGCCAGCGCTGTCGTGTCTGTTGTTAGGGTCGGAATGTGTTTGGGTTTGTTGATGTCGCTGATGAGCCTATTGTTAAATATTTGGACCGTTGCTCATTAGGATGACTCTTCAAACTCATAAGCAGTTCTCTATCTTTAGAAATGGAGACAGCGAGAGAGGGTTGGAAAGATGTTGGCCAAAGGTCGCAACACTCGAGTCAGAAGAAATGAGTTCAAGAGATCCACTGTGCGACGTGTGAGTGCACTTCACACTCTTTCTGTGCTTTTAGGTCCTTCCTCTGTGTGTGTGTGTGTGTGTGTGTGTGTGTGTGTAATGTGAGGGACTGAATCTGCCACAGGATCTCCCTAAGTGGCCCAGACTGGCCTCAAACTTGCAATGCTCCTGGCTTGTACTATATTCTTGACCGTTGGTCAGAGGGCAGACGGTAAGCATTCTCATCACAAAAACACAGTAAGTGTGCGAGGGAACGTGGGTGTTAACCTGCTTTGTGGAGTCCTTCTACCTCGGAGGTATATTGTGAAACCTGTTGTACATGGTAAATACAAACAAGTTTTTATTTGTCGATTAAAACCAATCCATACATTTTAAAAACAGAAGAAAAAGAGAGAGACTTGGATATAGCTTTGGGCTCTGGGGAAATCACCCCAACAGGTGGGGAAATCTATCTTTTTGAGTGTGATGTACTTGGGTGTTGTTCTCGCCACTGTGGGCACAAAGGGTGTTTGTTTAAGAAGGAAATTGATCCAGGCTTGCTCTGTGGTGCTGCTCTGCAGGGAGAGATGTGGTAAGAGCTGCTTGCAAAGGACAGGGAGGGACGAGCCTCAGTGGGAGGGCTCCTCCTCTGGGAGGTGGGTTCCCTAGCTGTGGGAAGCTGCCCATCTGCAGCCTTGGGAAGGAGGTGCGGAGGAGAGTTGGCCACCCTCCCAGGGCCACCTTTCACGGTGTCAGTGAAGAAACCTTTTCTTTTGTTGTTGTTGTTTTGGTTTTTTGAGACAGGGTCTCACAATGTAATTGAGACTGACCTGGAACTCACTATGTAGCCCAGGCTGGTCTCAGACTCACAGTGATCCTCCTGCCTCAGCCTCCGGTGTGCTGGGATTTCCAGCGTGCGCCACTACGCCCGGCGATGAAGAAACCATTTCAAGACAGAAGCCATTGTTAAATCAAGAGGAAGCACGGGTGCATAGTCTCAGGTCTGTAGTTATTTTGTGGGTGACTTTGAATTTCCTTTTCTGGGTAATCTCAGTAATCCTGGGTGATTTTCACCTTGATCAATGACTCGTGCAGTTGGAAGTGACAGAAATCGAACTCCAGTCCACTTAAGCCGAAGAGGAATGTATCAGCTCTTGAAACTGGGAAGTCTAGAAACGTGGATGGCGTCATCAGAACGGCTTGACCCAGGGGCTCAAATGTTATTGTCAGCTTTCCCCTTTTGCCTCCCTCTTAAAACATTAAAAGTAAACGAGATGGATTCATCTATGGATGAAATCATTAGATGCAAAGTTGATGAAGAGATTCACAGTGGAAAGATCACAACTGTCACCACCTAAGCCTTATTAATTTTAGTGTTCAGTTACAAGGGGGCCACCGAGAGGGGCGCACAGCAAGCCCATGGGGGTTCCCATGAAGTGTCCCCTCTGAACCCTTAATCGCTGACTCCCTCCAAGGCAGCTCTGAATGAGAATCTAGGGCATAGTTTTGGGGGTGTTCTCAGGAAGTGCTGCCAAGGGGCTGAGAAAATGAGACAGTGAGGAGAAGCCAGTTGGTAAAGCGACAGCTATCAAGAAAGTTACCGTGGTGTGCAAGGAGAGCTGAGTCCAGCTCAGGAGCTCTGAGTGGCTCAGGATCAGCCTCCCCGGAGACCCAGCAGCCGGGGCATTTACACAACAGCTCCTGAGACTGCTGCCCAAAGGCTGATCCTGAGGAGGGTGGTGGGGCCCTTTGCGCACTGACCAGGGAAACTTGGTACCTGAGAAGGCCACGCAACAATGCAATGCAGGCCTGGGGTTGGCAGCTGGCTTCCTGAGGTGCGCTGGAGCAGTACAGGTTGGGGTGGCCCAGGCAAGGTCCACCACAAATTCCTAGAGCTCTCTGCTACTTACAGGAAACACAGGGGGTGATGAACAAGGTAAGCAACACCTAAGGGCGTTATAGGGGTCGCTTCTCCAAGGTGACACGCAGCCCTTAACATGCATGCGCCCAACAGTAGAGGGTAGGACTATGAGAGGTGAAGATCCATATGAAAATGAGGAGAAACAGACAAGCCTGCTGTTGTCGTTGGAGACATCCATACCCCTCTATCAGGAATGGGTGGATCCGGCAGGCAGATCAGTGAGGCCACGGTGACACCCCCAGTCACCTGCAGGGGCTTCTCCCGGCAACAGAATGCAGGTTCTTAAACTCTCACAAGGCATCTACCAAGTGAGGATCCACGCTGGAGTAGCTTTAAGAGGATCTCGGCATATTTAAAGGATGAAAACCATAAAACATGCCTTAGGCCGCAATGGAATTAAACTTGAAATCAGTAACAGAAAGATAGTTGGAAAATTTTACAATACTTGGAGGTTAAACAAGATGCTTCACAATAACACATGAATCAAAAAAGTCTCCAGAGATATATAAAAATATTTCAACCAAATGAAAAGAAAAATATAACTTGTTGAAATTCGAAGGATGCAAGGAAATCAAAGCTTGGAGGAAAATTGGTATTGAATGTGTGTGCTGGGGAGAAAAAAAGATGTAAGATCTAAGTACCCACCTTAGGAAACTAGAAAAGGAAGAGGGAAATGAATCAAAGTAAGCAGAAGAAAAGAAAAAAATAATGTTAAAGGAGAAAGTAATGAAATTGAAAAGAGGAAATCAGCGGAGAAAAGTAAGTGAAGCCAAATCAACACCACGAGAAGCAGAGAGGAAACTTCAGAATCCAGGGCATTAATGAGGACTCTTTTCTGTTAGAAGTCAGTAGCCTGAGAAAGCAGGGAACTTTTGGGTGAAAAGATATATAGGAGGTCTGATAGCCAGAGGAAATCAGACCCTAATTAGAACAACTCACCTGGGAATTATGAGACAATCACAAACATTTGATTCTAAACTCAGCACTAGAAAAGTAAAGCACATAGCTGGGCTTGGTGGCAAATGAATGTAATCCCAGCACTCGGGAGGCTGAGGCAGGAGGATCACTGTGAGTTTGAGACCATCCTGAGCTACATAGTGAGTTCCAGGTCAGTCTCAACTACATAGTGAGACCCTGTCTCAAAAACAAAACAAAACAAAACAAAAAAAAGAAAAGAAAAGCACATTAGTTATCCACACTAATGTGCTAGTGACCGAGTGTGGAAGGGTCACATTACTTAGAAATGGTCATGGGATCTTTGTTGGGGTGAAATAGCACAGTGGGTGAGGTTTCTTTTAAGATTCTTCAGCAATTATTTTATTTCTTTCTCTCTATGTTTGTTGTTGTTGTTATGTGTGGTCTTGGGGATGGAGCCCAGGGCCTTCTGTATGCTGAGCAAGGCCTCTACCACTGAGCTGTGTCCCCAGCCTTTCTTATGTTTTGAGAAGGCTCTTGCTACATTGCCAAGCTTGGCCTCAAACTTGCAATCCTCCTGCCTCAGCCTCCCAAGTAGTTGGGATCACAGGCTTGTACCACCACACACAGCCCTAAGCAATGATTTTATATAAAAACAGGCTGGGAGTGGTGGCAGACACCTATAATCCCAGGATTTGGGAGGCTGAGGCAGGAGGATCACTGCAAATTCAAGGTTAGCCTGGGCTACATAGTGAGTTCAAAGCAAGCCTTAATGACATAGAGAGACCCTGCCTCAAAATCTGCAAATAAATCTGATCTTCCTTTGTCCTTCAGCCTTGCTTCTAATCTCTTCCTCTTCTATTTCTCTATTTTTCCTCCCAACTCCTTTTAAATCTTCTCCCCTAAGGGTAAAATTGCCATATCAAGGGCTTATTTATTGCACATAACTTTCTGGTTCACTTTAGATTCTGTTATATAACCACAAATCTAGTTCAATCAGTTAGGAATGGCAAATCAATAGTTCCCACAGTTTGTCATTTTCTAGGCTGTATTTGATGCTATTATTATCACTGATTGTACTACTTTAGCCAAGGTGACATAACTGTGCTAATCAGCTGTCCTTCCTAGTATACCACGACTGAGATTGGCTAAGGGTGTTAAAAAAAAAACAACTACAGGGCAGTGCCAAAGAACCAGTGGCTGGGCCAAGTGGGCAGTCAATTGAAGAGGGTGGACCTTGCAACAGACTGAAAACCCAAAAGCCAGGCTACACCTGGAAGACACCTCTGAGAAGGAGTTGATTTCTGAAGGGTTCTGAATACTGGCCATAAACCTATCTGCCAGGAGCAGTTTACAAGCACCAACCCAGGAATTAAACTTCTAGAAAAACAGAAAATGAGAAGACACTTAAACGAGATGTAACCCCTCCAGACCTCCAGCTCACCAAAGGCAAACCCTGGGGCAATGAAGTGGAACAACCCGAAAGCTGCCTCCCCGGACTCTCTGAAGGGGAACAGCAGAAGCCACAAAGTAGACACAATGTAGAAAAATTCAAAGCAGAAACACTTTCTCAGATAACTACAGAGGTGGTGACCAGAATGAAAGATAGGCTTAGTTACTGTAGAGCAGATACAGATTGAAGAAAATCCCCAAAATAGAGGAGCTCAGGAACATGGTGGAGGCCATGAATGCCCAGCACAGGAAAGAAATGTAATCCATGAAACATACTGAAATAGAGATCCAGGAGATTGAAATCTCCATTTAAAGTATACACAGAGCAATGAGCCAATGTAAGGAAAGAATATCGATAGAGAAGACAGGATTGTGGTTAGGGATCATAAAAAGGAAGATCTTTTAAAAATAGCAAGGGATCATGAGAAATCAGTCCAGCAGCTACTAAATGATGCAAAGAAGAAAAATGTAAGATTGATAGGAGTCAGTAAAAAAGCAGGAGATAGGACAAATGACATAAAAAACCTGTTCACAGAAGTAACAGCAGAAAACTTCCCAAACAGAGAAAAAGAATTTGACATACAGATAAGTGAGACATATAGAACTCCAATTTGCCATGATAAAAAAAAAAACTTTCCCAAGGCATATAATAGTCAAGATTCCAGAAATTCAACACAAGGACAGAATAGTAAAAGCTGTAGGAAACAAATCTTCTGTAAAGGAAAGCCCATCAGAATGGTAGCAGAGTTCTTCTCAAACCTCGAGTCAAGGAGAGTTTAGAGTGAGGTATTTCAAGCCTTAAAGGAAAACAACCTCCAACCCAGATAGATGTATCCCACGAAATCATCTTTCAAATTTGATGGAAAAATAAGACACTTCGATGACAAAAAACACCCAGAGAAACTCCTGATCACCAAACCAGCACACCAAGGTGCTCTGAAAGATACTCATGAAAGAGATAACAAGGATTACAACTCCATGAACCCCGATAGAATGAATCCATTAGCCAAGGCAAGAAATTAAACAGAAGAGGAAAGAAGGGAGCCAATAACAGGAAAATAACATGAGAGGGATGTCAATACGTATCAGTTATAACCATCACTGTTAATGGTCTCAGCTCACTAATGAAACAGGCAGGCAGAATAGATCAAGAAGCAAGATAGAACAACATGCTGCATGCAAGGAACACGTTTAATTAAAAAAGAAATCCATACACTGAAAAATCAAAGGACCGAATCGGGAGGCTGAGGCAGGAGGATCACTATGAGTTGAGACCAGCCTGGACTACATAGTGAGTTCCAGATCAGTCTCAACTACATAGTGAGACCCTGTCTCAAAAAACAACAACAAAAAACAAAACAAAAAAAAAATCAAAGGACAGAAAACAGGCCGGGCGTGGTGGCGCATGCCTGTAATCCCAGCACTCAGGAGGCTGAGGCAAGAGGATTGCTGTGAGTTCGAGACCAGCCTGGGCTACATACTGAGTTCCAGGTCAACCTTAACTACATAGTGAGACCCTGTCTCAAACAAACAACAACAACAAAAGAATGGAAAATAATATTCCAGGCAACAGGATCCCAGAAAAAAGCCAGGGTAGCTATTTTATTTGTAGACAATATGGATTTCAAGCCACGACTGATTAAGAGACACAAAGAAGGTCCTACATCCTGGTAAAGGGAACAATCCAAAAGTAAGAGATAACAATCATAAATATATGTGCACCAAGTAGCAGCACACCTAACTATATAAAACAAATACTAGCAGACTTGAAAAATCGAACAAGCACAATACAGTTGTAATGGGAAACCTCAATACCCTGCTGTTACAGACAGATCAACTAGACAAAAAAATCAACAATGAAGTACTAGAACCAAACTTTTGAAAAAATGGCTTTAGCAGATGTCCCCACAACATCAGAATCCACATTCTTCTCAGCTATACCAGGGCATTCTCCAAAATGGACCACATACTAGCTCATAGAACATGTTTAAAGAAATGCAAAGGAACTGCAATTATTTCATGCATATTATCAGACTATAGTGCAATAAAATTAGATTTTAATGGCAAAAAAAAAACCCACAAGAACTTCATAAGCATATGGTAATTAAACAACACTGTCCCGAACAACCAATTGGTCACAGATGAAATTAAAGAAGAAATCAGACAGTTACTACAATTAAATGATAACACCAGTACAACATACTGGAACTTATGGAAAGAAATGAAGGCAGTCCTACAAAAGAAATGTATATCAGTGAATACACATATCAGGAAAACAAAGCAGGATAAGGTTGACCTCAAGCTTCTAGAAAAAAGCAAGTCAAAACTCATATGTGAGAAGAATTTATAAGAATCAGAGCAGAAATTAATACAATGGAAACTTTAAAAATACAAAGAATCAATGAATCAAAGAATTAGTTCTTTGAAAGATTAAATAAAATTGCCAAACCATTAGCCAACCTTACCAAAAAAGGAAAGAAAAGGCTCAAATCCATGCAATTGGGAACGAAAAGGGTGAAATCAAAGCAGATCCTGCAGAAATCCAGATCATCAGTACCTGCTTCGAGAACTTGTATTCTAATAAAATGGAAAACACAGAATAAATGGACAGATTCCTAGATACATATGAATTACCAAAACTGAATAAAAAAGATATAAAAATTTTAAACAAATCAATATCTGCCAATGAAATTGAAGATGTAATTAAAAATCCACTAACAAGGAAAAGCCCAGGCCCTGATGGATTCACTGCTGAATTCAATAAGAAATTTAGAGAAGACCTAATGTGACTACTTCTCAAATTCTTTAATAAAATTGAAAGGGGAACAGTACTCCCAAATTCATTCCTGGAAGCAAGCATTATCCTAACACCAAAACCAGGGAAGGATGCAACCAAAAAAGAGAACTACGGGCCAATTTCCCTACTGAGCATAGATGTGGAAATCCTTAATAAGATATTGGCAAACAGAATCCAGTGAATCATCATGAAAGTTATACACCATGACCAAGTAGGATTCATCCCAGGGATGCAGGGATGGTTCAATATATGCAAATCAATAAGTGTGTAATACACTATATTAACAGAGCCAAGGACAAAGACCATACGATCAGCTCAATAGATGCAGAAAAACCATTTGACAAGGTTCAACACCCATTTGTGATTAAAAATAAAACCCTACAGAAAATCGTCATAGATGGTATTTATCTCAATCTGACAAAAACCATCTATGACAAACCACCAGCCAACATCACATGAAATAGACAAAAACTGAAAGCCTTCACTCTAAAATCAGGAACAAGACAAGGAAGTCCATCATCACCAGTCTTACTCAATATAGTTCTGGGCTTTTTTGGATACTGAGGCTTTAAGTCAGGACCTTGCACTTGCAAGGCAGGTGCAGTGCCACTGAGCTAAATCCTCAGCCCTCAATGTAGTTCTAGAAACATTAGTCAGAGCCATTAGACAAGAGAAAGAAATAAAAGGAATAAGGCTAGGAAAGGAAAGGAAGAAGTTAAATTATCATTATTTGTGGATGACAAGATATTCTACATAGAAGACCCCAGTAGCTTCACCAAAAGATTTAATAACTCAATTCAGTAGCATAGCTGGATACAAAGTCAACATTCAAAAATCCATAGCCTTCCTGTACATGAACAACAAAGTCACTAAGAGAGAAACTAGGGAAACAACACCTTTCACAATAGTATCTAAAAAATTTGAAATACCTAGGAATCAATCTAACAAAGAAAGTAGAAGACCTCTACACTGAAAACTACAGCACTCTGAAAAAAAAAAAAAGCAACAAAGAGGATATCAGAAAATGGAAAGATATCCCTGTTCTAGAGTAGGAAGAATCAATATAGGGAAAATGGCCATACTTCCAAAATTGTTTTATACAGATGTAATGCAGTTCTGAACAGAATTCCAACAGTATATTTCACAGAACTAGAAAAAAACAATCCAGAAAAAGAAAAAACAATCCTAAAATTTATTTGGAACTACAAAAAACCTAGAATAGCAGAGGCAATTATGAGTAACAAAGGCAAGACCAGGGACATCACAATCCTTGGCTTGAAATTATACTACAAAGCTACAGTGAGAAAAACAGCATGGTACTGACAAAAACCCAAACAAAACAAAGCAAAAAAACAGGGCTGGGGATTTAGCTCAGTGGTGCTGCTTCATCCAAAAGCAGAAGGTCCTGAGTTCCACCCCCAATACCAAAAAACAACAACAGCAAAAAAACAAAAACAGACCCAAGGATCAATGGTACAGATTAGAAGATGCAGAAACAACTCCAGACATACTCAGCCACCTTATCTTTGACAAAGGATCCAAATATTTTCACTGGAAGACAGAAAGCCTCTTTAATAAATGGTGATGGGAAAAGTGACTTTCTACATAGCAAAGTTTGAAACCCATGCCTTTGACTATGCACTAAACTAAAATTGAAATGGATCAAAGATCTAAATCTTAAAATGGAAATACTAAATCTGCTGGAAGATAGAATAGGTAGAACTCCCGAAGACGTTGGCGCAGGCAAAGACTTTATGAACAAAACACCAGCTGCACAGGAACTATCACAAAGAATCAGCAACTGGGATCTCATCCTATTGAAAAGCTTTTTTCACAGCAAGAGAAGCCACCAACAAAGTGAAGAGACAACCCACAGTGTGGGAAAAATTTTTGATATATGTTCCTCAAAGGACTAATGTCTAGAATATATAAAGAACTCAAAAATCAGACCCCCCCATATTTAAAGATCCAATCCAACATTGGGTGTCTGAAATGAATAGACATTTTGCAGATGAAGACCTCGAAACAGCAAATAAATACATGAAAAAATGTTCAACGTCACTGGTCCTTCAAGAGAGGCAAACTAAAACAACACTGAGATTCCATCTCATTCCCGAAGGAATGGCTGCTATCAAGAAATCAATACAAAAAAAGAAAAATTGGGTTGGGGATTAAGCTCAGTGGTTCTGCCACTTGCCTTGCAAGCACAAGAACCTGAGTTCGATCCTTCAAAAAAAAAAAAAAAAAAAAAAAAAAGAAACCGACCAGTGCTTGCTCTGGCAGCACACATACTAAAAACAAATCAACCAGTAAAAAAGGCTGGAGAGGCAGTAGGAGAAAAGGAACCCTTCTCCACTGTGGGTGGGAGTGTAGACTGGTGCAACCACTGTGGAAAATCAGTATAGCGATTCCTCAAAAAATTAAAACTAGAGGTTCCATTTGATCCAACTATCCCCCTTCTTGGTATCTTCCAGAAAGAATTCAAAGCATCCTACCTCAGGGATATATGCACACCCATGTTTATAGCAGCATGGTTTGTAAGGGCTAAAGCTTGGAAACAGCCCAGATGCCCATCACCCGATGAATGGATGAAGATGTGGGGTTTGCTTTTATACAGTGGAGTACTACTCAGCCATAAAGAAGGGTGAGCTTCAGACATTCATAGCTAAATGGACGGACCTCCAGACCATACGCCTAAGTGAAATAAATCAGACACACAGGTTTAAATACAGCATTGTTTCTCTGGTGTGAGAAGCTGGAAGTGGAAATAAGGACGGAAATGTGCAATAGATACTGGGAAATGGGAAGAAAATGTTCTAATGGGAAGGGGAAGAAGAGGGGGAGGAAGGAAGGGACAAGAAAAAAAGAAAGAAAAAATGGAAACAAAGCTTTTGTATACAGGGAGGGGAGAGGGGCTCGAGGTGAGGGAGGGAACGGAGAAAAAAGAGGGACATATGCACAGGTGCAAATTCCCGCCGCCTAGCGTTAACATTATGTGTATCTACAATGTACCAGGAGATGTTTTGCTAAAAATACGTACAGGATCTGACTGCGCCCTGGCTTCTTACTGTATTTGCTCTTAGTCCTGGACCTGGAAGATCGTATTTTTATCCAAACTGTAAAATTCCGATAATATTCAAATCACCCAGCATTGGCCTTAATTATGGCTTTGCAAAAATATTGCATTAAAGCGCTTTTCCCTCAATTACTGGGTGTTTGGGGCGTCCCTCTAAGTTATGCATTAGAAGCCGCTGCCTCTGCCGTCCCACCTCAAACCCAGGTTCCCCCGTCCCTCTCTCCCTGACCTCGGGGTGACCCACGTACTAATCCATGCTCGAGTTCTCCACCAGCCACGATCACCACGCGGGCGTATTTCACACCCTCCGCCCAGGGCGCACGATGGAGGCACAGCCCAAGCTTGGGAGGCGGCGGCGCTTGTGGTTAATTCGGAGCCCGGCCGCGGGGAGGCGCTCTGGGGCCAGCCTCGACCGGCAGCTTCGCCCAGGCCTCCGGGAGCTCCCGGAGGGTTTGGAAAGAACTTTGAAATCCAGTCGTCGGACTGCTATCTCCACTGCTGCTCTTCAAGTTCTCGCGTTTTCTCTCTTCTACTGTGACGGAAGCCGCCTTTGTCCCCACATGGGTCCTTGCTAGGTAGTTCTTGGGTGTTTCTCCACCTCCTTTCCATGGGGAGTAAGAGATGCTCCCAGCTCTTGGGTGGCAGAATCCCTGATAAATAATAGTTGAGTAAGGCTCTGTCTTCTATGTTCCTAAGCCTTTCCTGGAAAGTAATAAAATCACAAATGGAAAGCCTCCTGCCAATTTTTTTTTTTGAGACCCTTGCCCTGTAATTCAGGCTGGCCTTGAACTTGTGGCAATCCTCCTGCCTCAGCCTCCCTAATGCTGTGTTTACAACTGTGAGCTATCACACCCAGCTTTCCTAATTCTTTTTGCAAGGTAGACAGTGAAGTTCTTTTAAGATCCAGGATGACCTGGGTTCCTATAAATGCTGTCTCTCGGAGGCTCTCTCATCTCTTATCTATAAGAGATAGCGTGGCCCTCAGGGCCTGGCCAGTGGGTGCAGTGGTGGCTGCAGTGTGTGCTCAGTGTAATTGTGAGAACAAAGAATGTGCCTAATACATGTTAGTGGCAGTGACTGTTTTTAGGGTCCCCTGTACCTCTCTGAGAATCTGTAGAAAGTTCGGAAAGACTTGTCAGGAAGATGGCACTTTCTAAGTCCTGTCTGTCTCATGTGCAACCCAGGAAATTCCTTCTCACGTAACTAGGGAGGTTGTCTTCCTCCTTCTGCTCCTCCTTCTCCTTCTGCGTGTCGGGGATGGAAACTGAGGCTGTCACACTGAGATACATCTCTAGCCCCCTTTCTTTACAAATAATTTTCGTTAAAAAAAATTTTTTTTAAATTTTTGAAACAAAATCTCACGGAGTCACTAAGCTGCCCGGGCTGGTCTCAGACTTGACATCTTCCTGCCTCAGCTCCAAGAGGGCTGGGATTCTCGGCACTTGCCACGGTGCCTGTCTTCGTGTCACTGTTCCAGCAACACTTTTGTTCTGATTGTGAAAGCGACGCTCGGAGGTGTGAGTAAAGGTGACCGATGGAATTGCCCGGTGTCCGGCCGAGAGACCGACGTGGACGAATCGGCAGCTTCCTTTCCCGAATCAGCTCAGGGCAGGCAGTGGGTGTGCACGCGCTCCGGGCTCGGACAGGGCAGTTTTGCTGCAGGGCTAGAGATGACGGCGTCACGTGTCTGAACCGGATCTGCTTCCAATGAGCCCAGGAGTAACCTTGAACATGGCTCTGTGTGTGTGTGTGTGTGTGTGTGTCTGTGTGTCTGTGTCTGTGTGTGTAGAACGTTTATTTATGCTTTCCACAAAACACACAAAGTTTAGATCAGAAGGAAATCATTTCAACCAAAGAACTGAATAGTTTCTTCCTGCATACCCTACTTTAACTCAAGAAATAACATGGCGAGCTATTTCACTACAAAGTAAAATAGGACGAAATATTTCAGGGGAAATATTTAAAAAAATAACTCAAATGCAGAGAGCAGGAGGAAACACGCTGGTTTTTTTCAGAAAGTGCCTTCTCAGGGCCCACAGCACTCAAGAAGAGACCAACAACGAAGGGCAAATAAGATTCTCCTCCTGCTTGCAAATTTCCAAAAAACCCGGAGGGGGAGAGGAAAGGGGTAAGATTGTGACGTGGAAGGCAATGGGTGCTCACGGCCCTGAGTGAATACCTGCTCCCACGGGCGGCAAATCTGAAGCAGGCTCACCTGCAGGGTTTCCCTGAACTGAGGAAGCACCCTGACAGCGGAGCTTGCTCTTTCCCTGAGCTGTGGCAGGGGTGTCTCGCTCCATGAACTGCTGCCGTGAACGGAAGTCAGCTGGACGTCACAGCGTCCACAGCGGCTCTCCCGGGCCCCATGAAAGCTTCACGAACCCCATCCTTAGCTCGTACTGAGTTTGGGAACTGCGCTGGCACTGTTGAATCCTTTGCTGACTTTCTTTGGGGAGCAGCAGGGGTCCCCATTCTCCCAATGGACCCCACACAGTGGGTGCTGATTTAGTCACCTCTGCCTTGGGATTCGAGATGGCAGAGGCCACACTCGGCGTCTATCTTGGGTCACCAGGTCCCCTTGACCAGGACACGTAGTGGCCCTGGGTCGGGCACAGGAGCTGGCAGGGAGGTGCAGGTGAGGCAGGTGCAGGCGCGTCACCGAAGGTGGGCCAGAACGAGGTGCAGGGGAGCCATGCGTGGGGGGTGTCCCCAGGGAGGAGCGAGGAGGCAGGGGGACCAGGGGTCCCCCCAACTGTCCAGGAGGAGGGGTCCCTGCCATGGGAAGTGTATGTATCTGAGCGTGACTAAGACTGGCTGTGGAGAAGAGGTGCATGCTCCTTCAGAGAGAATCTTCATGCTGTTTCTGTGACAGCTTTTCTCCTTCACCATCATCACCGCCACCACCACCACCATCAGCAAGGTCCTCTGAAACTCCTCTACTGCACTTCCGGTTCCCGTTCTGGGATTTCTGGGCCCGCCCTGGAAGCGCGCGCGTTTGAAGAGCTCGGCTCTCCCACGTTCTCCTCTGTCTTTCTCTATCCTCCCGACGCCTGCAGTCAGAGCTGACTGTGGCCTTCCGGCCGCCCGCTCACTGCACGCTGGCTCACCCGGCCCCACCGTCGGCGTCCGACCTTGCGTCTGACTTCAGCGCCCCCTGGCCCTGCGCCCGCATCCTCCCCGGAGCTGGAACCCTCGCCCTGACCCTGCGGTACAGGACCGGGCTTTAGGGCACAGCTCCGCCCCGCTGACTGCTGAGATCGGCAGGGCC
>NW_022900924.1:14300886-14302356 GCF_012274545.1 Fukomys damarensis | reverse complement strand
CGGCTTGGCCCTGCGAGGGCACCTCTGGCAAGGCGTGCTGCCTGCGCTGGCTGGGCCTCCTCGGCGGTCTGTTCGCGTTCCCCGCTGGGCCCTCTAAGTTCCCTGCAAGTGTCTGGTGTTCGTCATACTGTCCCGAGGTCAGGATGCTTTTCACGCCTACCCTTCCTTACTCTCTCGTTTAACCGTGGCCCTTCTCCATTGCATCCGATGTCCCCAGGTCCCGGGTGATCTGCTTGGGATCTTTCATCTTCAGCACTGCAGCTCTGCCCAGTGGGAGCTGGCTTCTGTTTGCTCTACAGTCCTCTCTTCTGGGCTTTTGGAGCTGGGTCTGTAGGGTTCATGATTTTCCCACAGTTGCAGGGTGATGGCAATCCCCACCCCACACTGACAATCTCTATCCTTGGTCATTAAAAATAAATAAATTAACACAGCCGACAGGCACGTCAGCAGATGGAGAAATAAAAAGAAAGGCAGATACCGACACAGTGGAGTACTATACAGCCATCAAGAAAGACGGGTTTGAGTCATTTCAAGGGAGATGGGTACACCTTGGCACCACAACGCTAAGGGAATCAAATCAGACACAGAGGTTAAATCTTGATGGCTTCTCTTCTATGAGAAGCTCCATTTGTAAATAATACGAAGAGTAAAATAGAAGACAGGTGAAAGGAAAGAGGAGGCGGATTTTGTGGAGATGGAAAGGGGACCTGGGGATGGAGGAAGATGGGAGGGTGGGAGGGGAACCAGAAGCAAAAGGAATCAGGATGCAATGTATGTACCGATTCCCTAAAGCCAGTGTGATTATTATGTATCAGGGCATACAAATATAAAGAAGTAAAATTAAAAATAAATACATAAACAGTCCAGGACCACGAGAGGTGCGGAGGGGCCGGCTCCTCGGGCCTCCTTTGCTTCTCTGGGGCCTTTAGCTCTGCCTCTGTTCCGACACCAGCTCGAGGCCCCTGGCCTTGCTCGAAGCTCCAGGAGGAGGCACGGCGGTGCCTGCTCTCCCGGAACCTGCCTGAAGCCCAGGCACCCGGAGCGTCGCTGCCTGGGAGAGAAGCTTCGCACCGGCTCCTCCAGGAGGCCCAGGGCAGAGCTGGGCGTCACCCTGCGGAGTCTGGGGCACTCGGCAGCGGGCTGGGCACGGCCCAGGGCCACTCCGCAGACTCCCAGAGGTGAAGATCGCGGTTCTGGGGAAGTCACACGGGGGCCGAACATGGAGCATCTAACAGTTCAGTGGCTGCGAATCACCCGACGACTCAAGCTCTAGGTAGGAGTCCAGGGCCTTTCTCTGCCCACAGGAGCAAACGCTCCTTCTAAACTCAGAGGCAAAGCTGTCGGTGTAAGGCTTGTTATTTGTGTAATATTAAAACACCGGTGGGCCGGGTATGGAGCTCAGTGGTGCCGCCGCCTGCCTTGCAAGCACAAGGTCCTGAGTTCGATCCCTGGTACCAAAAAAATTAAAAA